>NC_142491.1:44246516-44885761 GCF_965113065.1 Corylus avellana
CGGTCAGATGTCTTGAAAAGATTCAACGCCTACCATGATGCCACTTGTTCCATTAAATAAATAATAATAAAATATTATTTGATTTTTTTTAAAAGTAAAATATAAGATAACAAAAAAATATAATTTTATTTATTTATTATTATTTGGCCTTTATGGTAGTTTTGGCCACCTCCAAAGGCCACCATTTGGCCTGCCACCCCAGACCAGCCGGTCACACCAACTAGTCTAGGGTGGCTTGGCCAAATGGTGGCCTTTGGGGGTGGTGCAAACTTTTTTTTTTTTTTTTTTTTTTTTTTTGGACTTTTAGCTCTTAGCCCGGGGGGTGGTTCGGTTATGCATTTTTTTTATTTTTTGGACTTTTGACCCTTGGGGGACCCAAGGGCCAAATAGTAATAAAAAAAAAAATTTATATTTTTGTATTATTTTGTTTTTTATTTTTTTTAAAAGTTAATTAATATTTTATTATTATTTATTTAGTTGAACACGTGGCATTATGGTAAGTGTTGGATCTTTTGAAAAAGATCCTGCCCGTGAATTCTAGAATTCACCCCTAATTCCAGGGGATCTTGGTCCCTAAAACATATATATATATATATATATATAAAAGTGACTAAAAAACATACTTAATGATTAACGACACGTGACTCTCTTTTTTAGCAATGAAATCAACTGTGGGCTATGTCAAGTCTGTGACATATCTTGGACGGTTTGTTTGAAGCAAATTGGATTAAATTAAATTGGAAATTAGCCCATCCCCAAAAAATTGGTCCCCATATTACACAATGTCAAACTAAGCATTGGTCACACCCCTTAATTTATTATTAAGGCATAATGTAAAACTAATCAAACTTATAAACCAACAAACACAAATTAGACAGATCACGCCCCGTGATACCAAGGTCAATTAGTTTGAATTCTTTTTTCTCTTTCTTTGTGTGAACATGTAAAAATATATATATATATATATAAATCATATATTTTTTTTAGAGCCAAAATAAGAGGAAAAAAAAATACAAATTTTATTTTTTTAACAAATTTAAAAATAAAAATAAAAACCCACCAACTCTCCCTAGATCCGTTTTAAATATCATTTACTGTCTAAATTATAATTTATAGATGTAATCATATATATTTAATTATTAATATACATTGTGATGTAGTAAATATGTTAGCACATTATTTAAAATTTTAAAATAATGTAGTATCGTGTACATAATTAAGTATAATAAAATAAAATAATTTGTCTCCCTTTCTAGTGTCATGTCCCCCAAAAATGGTAGAAGTTTTATATTTTTGGGCTCTCAAGATTATTAGATTAATTTACTTTCTTTAACAAAATAAATAAATTATATTTTGGTATGAAGGGATTGCAAAAAGGCCCTGAACAAACCCATGCTATAAATAGGACCCCTTCCTCAAACGCTTCCCAAATCCCAATCTCAAATTGATCAATCGAAGCCTCTGTTTCTATCTCGAGCTTTTACCAGATAAAAATGGTTGCTGAGGACGGAGAGGATGAGCGTAGAGCCAACCTGATCTTCACGTACGGGACGCTGAAGCGGGGGTTCTCCAACCACGCGCTAATGCAGGAGCTGATGCAAACCGGAGACGCGGCCCTGGTGGGAACCTACCGCACCGCTGAGAAGTTCCCGCTCGTCTGCGGGCCCTACCGGGTCCCATTCCTCCTCAATCTCCCCGGGTGCGGCCAGCGCGTGCTCGGCGAGCTCTACGCCGTGTCGTTTAAAGGACTCGCGAGAATGGACGAGTTGGAGGGCACCACGCGCGGCCACTACGAGAGGCTCCCCATTCAGCTGGAGCCACAGCCGCACGAGATTCATGTTGATGGGGACGGCGATGATGATTTTGCGAATGCTACGCGCGCGGAGGCGTACTACGCGCACAGGAGCTACGCGATGGAGATGTGGAGGAAGAACGGGAAGAAGGGGCTGAGCGGGTATACGGAGAGAGAGGCCAGAGGTTATGTGAAGCGCAAAGAAAGGCCTCAAAACCTCTCCTTCCTCGACCACATTCGACTCTTTCTCTCTGATTGATCAACAACATCAAAAAAAGAAAATTATGATTTTTTCTTTTCTTTTCTTTTAGATTTTGTGTTTGTTTAATATATCCACCAAAATGTTCCCACAGAAGGAAGTATGCAATTGCGTAATCCACCAGTTGGATTTGTTTGATTTGGGATGATGATGATGGGTTTAATTTGGTATTAGATATTGATTTAAAACTCGATGTTCGCTGTTTTTGTATTTATTAACGCTACGATTGATTACCAACCACATGATTAGGGGGGCCATTAGGCCATTGAGTATTAAGCAAATTGCTGATAATTACAGTAAGCATTTGAAATAGCAATGATTTTTTAATTATTAGGTGTTGCCAAATTTGAAAAATCATGGCTTTGCTTGGCAAAGTCTTTTTTTTTTTTTTTTTTTTTCTCTGTTCATCACCATTTTTCACGGAAAATTAACATAAATATATATATATATATATATATATATATATTTTACTTTTTATTATTATTCAAATAAAAAAATCATTACAAAACAATTTTTTTTTTTTTACTTTTTTCATACCATTTTTTCTCAACTTGGATCCTTTCCATTTCATTTGAATGGAGAAGAACAAATTAGTTGTTTTTATGGGATAATTTTGTCATTTTTGGACTCCTTGTTTTTCATTTGGACAAAAATGCCCTCTTAAAACAATTAATGGATCCTTCTCCATTTTTTCTAGGGATTGGCATATTAACTGATTACCGATTATCAGCCGTCTACCAGCCTCGATCGAACTGATATTAATCGCAACCGATATACTGATATTCTTATCGGTTAAACATTTTATACCGATATTCTTATCGGTCCGGTTAACCATTTGCTTTGAAAAAATGTATATATATATATATATATATATATATATATATATATATATATATATATAAAGCTATGGTTGATCAATATAAAAAAGCTTCAATAAATTATTTTAGCCCAAAAAACCAAATATTTGGGTCCCAAAAACAACTAAAAGCTATGGTTGATCAATATAAAAAAGCTTCAATAAATTATTTTAGCCCAAAAAACCAAATATTTGGGTCCCAAAAACAACTAATTTTTAATAAGCTATTTATTTTAATCCAACAAAAAGTATTTGGGCCAAAAAATAACTAATTTTTAATAAGCTATTTTAGCCCACGTTATCAGCTGATAATCGGTTAAGTAACCAATTAACCGATTATTTTCGGTTAATAATCGATAAGAGGTCAAACTGGACTATTTTGACCAATACTTAGGGCTAATTTTTTCACTTTTTTATGCCAAACATTTTTAACTTTTTTTTTTTTTTCTTTTTTTCACATCAATCTACATAACAACGTCTAAGGAAAAGATAGTTTTTTTTTTTTTTTTTAAAAAAAAATTATTTCATTTTTATTGATAGTCTAGTAATGCTATAGGGCCTCTCATTAAATAAATAAATTAAAAAAAAAAAAAGAAGAGTTGCCTTCCAATCTTCTAGTTGGTTTCACCCCCAACCACCATGAGGGCCTAATTTGATGTTTGCGACCACTAAATCGCATATCAATGGCTTTAGGTTGGACACAAGTTGACTAGAGTGGCCAACCACCCATATATATATATATATATATATATATGATAGTGCTAAGTGAGTCTTTTTAGTTTTCTAATATTTGATTCTTTATTGTTGGCTTTTCTTGTCTGTTTTTGGTTTGTATTTATGGGTATTACCTTCTAATTAACAATATTTTCCAAATCTTTAGATTGCACAATGTGTAAACTATCAAAAATTGTCATTATTCCTTCGAGGACAAAATATTCTTAATAAAAAAAATATATATGGGACAGCCAAACTACCTCCAAATTTCAATGGTCGTAAGAGTACTTGGACCACACCCAAATATGGCCGAAAGTGATGACCAGACCACCCTTGAGGCCTTAACCATTTAAGGAGTGATTCGGCCACTATCATAAGTTCATAATCATTTGAGAATCCCTAGGAAAGGGAGAGGGGAGATTTGAACTAATAACTTCACCTCTCCCTTTCCTATGTCTCCAAGGGTAATGCTGGGCATCACACTAGAAAGCAATACAAAATAATCCAAGGGATTCTCAAATTATAGGATTATTCATTGAATCATTGGTACTTGTTAGACCACCTTTCAATTTGCCTTATTGATGCAGCGTACCATTGTGGGATGTAAAGAATAACAACAAGAAAAATGAATAAATACTTCTAAGACCTTGAGTCTATCAAAGATTTAAGAAAGGGAAAATTTCATTTTGGACCTTTGAATTACCACCCGTTTTGACATGCCATCCAAACTTCAAAACCTTTCAATTTGGACCCTTGAACTATTAATTACAATCAATTTGAACAATTTCGTCAAATTTTAAATGACAAAAATTAGAAAATGACGTTTATACCATTGATTTTTTTATAAAATTTTATATTTAACCTTAATTTCAAAATAAAAATTAAAAAATATATTATAAAAATAAATAAAAAAATCACGAGGTGACCAACGGTTGGGTCACCGGTGACCTTTTTTTTTTTTTTCAAATTTTTAATAAAAAGAAAATTGAAGGGTAATTTTGTCTTTTTAAGGGTTTTAACGGAAAAAATTGACGGAGGGGTTCAAATTGATTTTAATTGAAAATTCATGAGTCCAAATTAAGAGGTTTTCAAGTTTGGAGGACATGTCAAAATGAGTGGTAATTCCAGGGTCTAAAGTAAATTTTTCCTTTTAAAAAATATTTTCAAAACGCTAGAGTCTATCTAGGGTTTAAAGAAAAAACTAAAGAAAGCTAACTCTGAAACTTCTTATTGATAAAAACTCAAATATAATCAAAAGCTGCGTTCTTGGGATTATAAGCATGTATTTATAGATCCTAGACTCTTAACTCTAATAGTAAATGGAAATAAAGTCGGTTTACAATTCTACGATGGCCCTCCGGACGGAACACAACGCCGTCCGGCGGTCACTAAAATAAAAGATGAAAACTATAAATAAAACATAGGTGTTTGGACGGTCTACGAATGAGACTCCATACGAGGCTCTTCGTAATGTTGTGGGACTACTCGCGTTCGAACGGTTGTAGACAAGGTTCTTGGGAATACACTTCACTCTTCCCGTCCGGACGGGCTTCAAACGAAGTCGCAGAAGAAGCCCTCTGGAATTCATCTTTTGCGCGAGTCTGCGATCTCGTCTTGACTCTCCTTGGTACAACTCCTTAGGGTACCTCCACACTTACATCCGCACGAGTCTTCCTCATGAAATCCTAAGTGGCATTCTTATCTACATCACTTTTGCACCCACAACTTCTTTTGTCCATATCATAATTCGGCAATAAAATATAGGAGAATCATGTCCCACTAGAAAACTATGCAAATTAAATAGAGCCCAGCAGAAAAGTATGCACATCTTTGAGCGTACAATTCTCCTGGAAAAATCTATGATTGTCCTCTTTTTTATACATTCACATTTCATCATTATTTTTATCCTTTTCAACCTCTTGAACAGGATCCACAAGTTTCTTGAGGCTGCATCAGTAATGTTACCCGAACTAGGATCACTCCGGTTCAAAAGAATTTTACCCTTATGTTATAAAGAAACGGCGAGCCCCACTCCACTCCATTTCTTCCATTTCTTTTGAAGTAGAGGACGAGAGTAAAACAGTTCCACCAAACTCACTGCTACTTCTTTCATTTACTTCTTTAATTTCTAATTTATATTTGTATATATTTAATAAAGCATCATAGATTCATAGTAGTTGAAATATCTTCAGCTTCAATTAATGGATGTGCATGTGTGTGCTGGCTTATCACATTCATCCACATGATTGATAAAAGGCATGGAAATTTCATCATACCCAGATGAATTTATTTCATTTTCTTCTTCTTCTTTCATTCGTTGTGCTGTTTTGGATGGATTCGGATCCAAGCTATTGTAAGGGCTGCAATAAGTTTTTTCTCATGCCAATAATGCAAAAAAAGGATGTGTGTATGTGTGTGTGTGTGTGTGTGGGGGGGGGGGGGGGGGCAGGGGCGGACCCACGTTCTCTGTTGGGGGGACGAATGTCCCCCCAAAATTTTTTTCAACCCCTCTTATTAGGGGCCTAGAAAAAAAAAAAAAACCTAAATATTAGAGGTTTTTCATAACCAGCGTCCCCCCAAATATTTAATATTTGTCCCCCCAAAACCTTTTTGTATATATTTTTACTTAACTGATTCTCTTTGGACTCTATTTGTTTCCAGCCTCTGCTCCTTTGCAGCGTGTAAGACAGCAATGAATGACAATCCTTCTCCTCCTCCTCCTTCTCTCTCTTTTTAACCCTATTCAATATTCATTTTACTTCTTGAAATTTAGGGAATTAATTTAATTTCTTAGGTTATAGTGTAAGGAATAACACAATATAATGATGTTATAATTTGACTTCCTTACTTTCAACGTAGGTAGATATAGCAAATGTGGTTACAGTCCATTTACAAGAACTGACACTACAAACTTGAATTTAAACATTTACATTTGAACGTAGATATTTATTAGCAGAGTAGTTTTATCTGTATCTTTATCTGTTTCTGATGGTTAATTCACATTTGAATTCGTTTGGTCTAAAAAATTAATTTGTAATAAAACTACAACGTCTTTTGTCCTTTGAAAATCATCCAACTTAATTCCTTATCTATTTTTTTTTTCTTCTAAAGAATATAAACGCAGCATATATATATATATATATTCCTTGAAAAATCATCAAACTTAATTTCTTACATGTTTCTTCTTCTAAGAACATAAACAACTGAGTTGTTGACCATAAGCACAACTCCATAATGCTAAATTACTTTTGTTGGCGCCATGGCATATAAACGAATGAACCTACGGATCATGCGGTGTAAACACGCTGCATAAATGCAGCAGAGATTCTTCACGAATGGAACAAATATAATAAACAAAGAAAGACAAGAGTGCTTGCGAATGAGACATCATATCTAGGCCTGGGTATCGGTCAAAACGGTCCGGTTAAGGACCTTATCGGTTATTAACCGATAATTTTCGGTTAAACGGTTTATTAACCGATACCGAACCAATAAGAATTTTAACCGATAATTTCGGTTAAAACGGTACACGGTTAAACGGTCCGGTTAAACCGGTTAACCGATTTAACCGATAGCTTTATATTGATTTATTTTGTTGGGCCAAAAACCAAAAATGAGTTTTTTTGACTTTTGAGAGCCCAAATACTTTTTGTTGGGCTAAAATAATTTATTAAAAATGAGTTGTTTTAGGGACCAAATACTTTTTGTTGGGACCCAAATATTTGTTTTTTGGGCTAAAAATTGAAGCTTTTTTATATTGATCCACTTCAACTTTTTTTTTTTTATTTTTTTTTATTTTTTATTATTATTATAAAATACATTTTTCCAAAGCAAATGGACTAATTAACACAATGAATACTAATTAGACTAGCAAAACTAGTTAATGAAAAATGCTTTTACCAAAGACAAAGAAATCTCATCAAATGCCATAACTTAAAAAAAAAACATCAAATCTACCCAAACCCAAATTAAAATAAAATTCATTAATGAATAATAAACAAAGTATTAACTAATTAAAGTCACTTAGCAAAAGGAAAATAAGTCATGGGCAACACCATTATAAAAAAATAAAAAAATAAAAAAATAAAAAAATCCGGTTTCTTATCGGTTAACCGGTTAACCGATAAGAACCGCTTAACCGGACCGGACCGGACCGAATTCCGGTATACTTTTTTTAACCGATAAGGATATCGGCATATCGGCTACGGTTTATATCGGTTCGGTCGAAGCCGGTAGACGGCCGGTTAAACGGTAACGGTTAATTTGCCCACCCCTAATCATATCAATCGCAACAAGCATTATTATTATTATTATTATTTTTGGATAATTTCATGGTTTCTCGGTTTCAGATTCCTCAGCTGTCGTGTCGAAATAGTTGTCCTCTTCTAGCAATATCCATCAACATCCGTCATCACTAGCTGGATCACAATAACCGAATGGTAATGGAGGAGGAGGGGTAGTTGCATGCACTCTATCTTCCAGCTTCCTGTTGGGAGAGTTTATTCCCGCCCCCACAGCAACCTATTAATTACAAAAAAGCAAAAATCAAATTTATAGTAAAAAAAAAAAACCAAGGTTTACTAATGCTTGAAATAAGGGCACTTTAATAAAACGTCTCTATATAGGGACGTTTTACTATGTAAATGACCATTCTCATATGCCCCATTTTAGAGGCGTTTTTAACTGAAAAAACGTATTGAAATTGAATTTCAATCGCGATCTATTTAAACGTGCTTCAAGTGCCCACATTCAAGCGTCGCTAAATCATTTGAGGCCTTTTTTGGGCCAAAAATGCCCCAAATAACCATGTTACTAAATCATGTTTTGTTTGTTTGTTTGTAGTGATGTAATTTCAACCAACCCCATTCCCATTGTGGGTTTCCGCTGGAATTTCGTCAGAATGTGATGGCTTTGGACGAGCAGCATAGGTCAGCGTGGAGCAGAGGAGGGAGATCATCAACAGGGTGGCGAACTTGCCCATCTTTGATTTTTGTAATACAATGGTAAGATAAGATTGTGAGGCAGAGAGTAGAAAGAGCGCAATGAATATATATTTTCTTTTTTTTTCTTTTTTGGATGAATATGAAAAGAGTGTAATGAATTTATAGAAGAGATAAAGAGTACATATTCTCCTTGTATCCCTCTTGTGTCCCCACAATGGAAGGCTAGAGGGACACGTGGAAGGAGACCCCTTCCTATTTCAAGATTTAGTGGACCAGAAACTTGATTAAATTAGATAAATATGTATTATGGAGGGAGAAAAGCATGAAAGTAAGGGTGACCACAAGAATTTAATCAAAAAAACAAACTAAGGAAAAGGTTTGATTTTTGAGATCGATCCCGGTTGATGGATTTTCTGCATGCTATTATATAGAATAATGCTTCACTTTTTTTCACTTTTTTTTTTTTTTACACAATTTATTACATCTAATGATGGTTTTAAAAGGTTTTAAAAGTTACTTATAGATGTAAAAAAAATGAGTGTAAATAATTGAATTTACTCATTCTCTTTATATAATGAGATGACTTAGCTGAATTTGCTTAGTTAGAAGATCATGTAGAGGAAAGAGAGAGGGCGATGATCAATAATAAATGGTCAAAAAGAGCTCAACGCTAAGCATTTAGAGTCTTAGACAAATGTTAACGTTGTCAAAGAAATTTGTGCATAACGATACAAAATCTTACGAATAAAAAAACCTAAGATTATTCTTTTCATTTCTAAATTTTAGATTGTCACAATGTACAAACTAATTTAATTGTCTTTAACTCTTCAAAGATAAAAATACCTTTAATAAAAAAAATATATATTTTTTTTTTTTTTATAAAAAAAAGTGGGTGGCTAAACAACCCCAATAACCATAGAGGTGGTTCGGCAAACCCCCAAATATGGCCGAAGGTGATGAATGAACCAACTTTGATCATTTGAAGGGTGATTCGGCCACCATTATGATTATTTGAGAGTAATATATATATATATATATTGAACCATTTAAGAGTAGTACAACCATCTTCATTTTGGGAATATGATCATTTCCATTTCAAATTAAATGAATAGCATTCAGCTAGTGGTTTTTTAGACAATTTTACCCTTCTTTTTTTTACCCTTCTTAAATATATTAACTAAATACTGTCTATTTCAAATGAAATGGAGAGAATTTCCTTTCACTTTTCAAAATGGTGACCCACATAATTCTATGACTTGAAGTTCACAATTTATGGAGTAGTGTACAAAAGAGGAAAGAGTAATGCTTGGCTTCACACCCAAGATAATACTCGGGATTCTCATATTATATAGATTTATTCATTGGTACATATCGGATCAACTTTCAATCTGCCTCTTGCTCCCAAAAATTATTCTGTCCACATCAGGATTCAGCAATAAACTACACTACATCTTTTCGAATACAATCCTGAATTAAATAGAAAAATCTATGATTACCCTCTTTTTTATACATTCACCTTTCATCATTATTTTTTTCTTTTTCAACTTGTTGAACGAGATCAACAAGTTTCTTGAGGCTGCATCAGTAACATTACCCATGATCTTGAGCCACATTTACTGAACAATATATTTTTAATGATATCTCTGTGTTTTAAGATTGGACAGGTCAGAGACACCATGAGGAAATATATATAAAACAAGAGATAAAATATAAATCAGGATTTGAGACAACTTTTAAGTGGATTTGGGAGTTCATCTTCTTTTCCTCTCCTTCTTACAATTATTTAACCATAAACATTTTAAAAATTAAAAATTAAAAATAAAAACACGCAAAATTCTAGGTTTGAGGCTACTGATAGAGGAATATTTTTCTAGTACATTCACACTCGCATGCGGACATATACATATAGACATGAGGTTGGGATCTTGTAAATTTGCAAAAGAGTAATACTAGAAACTACAATTTTTATCTCACCTTATTGATGTGACAATGCCTACTAGCTACTTTTTTTTTTCAAAAAATAAAAAATAAAATTGATTGGCACTACCCCAATTAGCAAAACAAGATAGGAGTACTGAAATAAAAGTATCATTTCTATAATTATTTATTCCAAAAGGTTGAACATTGTACTGAAATGTAACCTATGTTATTATAAGTCGTTGAAGTTTCTATTATCTTTTTTATTTATTTATTTTAAATAAGTAAATCAATCTCATTTAAAAAAAAAAGGAGGGGGGGGGGGGGGGGTGAGGCGTAACTCAAATACACGGAAAATGTACAAAAGAAAACCAAATTTAGAAAAAGTAAAAGAGCACATCAAGAAATTCTAAGAAATAAAACAATTGCAGACAATCATCCAAACATAGAGAGATTTGAGTATAATCGCTTTTAGTTCCATCATTGTCTTCTTACAATCTTCGAGATTTTGAGCATTGTGTTCTCACATCAAAATTATCTTCCAAACTTCTAAATTGCAGCTATTATCCTTTTATTCTTTTGGGGTATACAAAGAAGAAATATAACTACATGAATACAATTCCCAAAAAAAGTGGAACTAGAAAGGTGGTAGTTGAAATGAATAGGAAGTACAAACTACAATCTAAATGTGACGATACAAAAGATATATATGAACCCATCATTTAGCAACATCCAACATGTATCTCACATCCACTTTTATATCATGAGTAATCATTTTACACCACTCATTTTGATCCATATTTTGATCTAACATTACAAAATGGACCAGATCCTCCATTTTTAAGTATTATGCATGTGGAAGCCGGGTATGCAAATTGATAACTCTATTCAGCTTTGATTTAATATAGTAACATTCTGTAACAACATGGATAGAAGTATCAGACTACATACACCAGCATGTCGAAGGAAATGATTCAGAAGGCAAATTGTAAAGTTTGAATGAATAGCTAGTACAAACCTTATTTATCTGTTAAGTCATTGGTTCCATCAGTTGCTGCATCCTGCATCAGTATATAGGAATTATAAAATATGCAAAATTGAAAAGAACTACAAAAGGCTTAGAGTTCGACAGGAAAAAAAACAAGAAGTAAGGAGACAACATAGAATAGGTCAGAAGGATGTAGTCAACAGCAAAGATAGGGCAGTTCTTTCATGTTTGGCTTTAGGTTGGACACAAGTTGACTAGAGTGGCCAACCACCTATATATATATATATATATATATATATATATATATATATGATAGTGCTAAGTGAGTCTTTTTAGTTTTCTAATATTTGATTCTTTATTGTTGGCTTTTCTTGTCTGTTTTTGGTTTGTATTTATGGGTATTACCTTCTAATTAACAATATTTTCTAAATCTTTAGATTGCACAATGTGTAAACTATCAAAAATTGTCATTATTCTTTCGAGGACAAAATATTCTTAATAAAAAAAAAATGTATATGGGGTAGCCAAACTACCTCCAAATTTCAATGGTCGTAGGAGTACTTGGACCACACCCAAATATGGCCGAAAGTGATGACCAGACCACCCTTGAGGCCTTGACCATTTAAGGAGTGATTCGGCCACTATCATAAGTTCATAATCATTTGAGAGTAATTCACCTACTCCATTTGACCAAATGTGGTGCCCTATGTCTCCAAAAGATAGCTCACTCGGCTGTGGGTCACGCTTAATGAAGCGGAGGCTATTAGTTCGAATCCCCCCTCTCTCTTTCCTTGTGTGGACATGTCAAAAAAATGTAATGCCCCTTAAGCCAACTACTTTTTAAATTCCTTTATATGGCAAGAAATTTCACAATTTTTCGTGTGGCGTACAAAACAGGAAAGGGTAATGCTGGGCTTCACACTAGAAAACAACACAAAATAATGCTAGGGATTCTCAAATTATAGGATTATTCATTGAATCATCGGTACATGTTGGAACACCTTTCAATCTGCCTTATTGATGCAGCGTAACATTGTGGGATGTAAAGAATAACAAGAAGAAGAAGAGATAAATACTTCTAAGACCTTGAGTCTATCAAAGATTTAAGAAAGAGAAAATTTTACTTTGAACCCCTGAATTACCACCCGTTTTGACATGCCCCTCAAACTTCAAAACTTTTCAATTTGGACCTTTGAACTTTTAATTGCAATCAATTTGAACCATTCCGTCAAATTTTAAATGATAAAAGTTAGAAAATGACGTTTATACCCTTGACTTTTTTATAAAATTTCAAATTTAACCTTAATTTCAAAATTAAAAAAAAAAAAATCACGAGGTGACCAACGGTTGGGACACCTTGTGACCCCCTTTTTTTTTTTTTTTCAATTTTTAATAAAAAGAAAATTGAAGGGTAATTTTGTTTTTTTAAGGGTTTTAACGGAAAAAAATTGACGGAGGGGTTCAAATTGACTGTAATTGAAAATTCAGGAATCCAAATTGAGAGGTTTTCAAGTTTGGGGGGACATGTCAAAATGAGTGGTAATTCAGAGGTCCAAAGTACATTTTTCCCTTTAAGAAATCTTTTCAAAACGTTAGAATCTATCTAGGGTTTGAAGAAAAAACTGAAGAAAGCTAACTCTGAGACTTCTTATTGATAAAAACTCAAATATAATCAAAAGCTACGTTCTTGGGATTATAAGCATGTATTTATAGCCCTATACTCCTAACCTTAATAGTAAATGGAAATAAAGTCCGTTTGCAATTCTACGATGGCCCTCCGGACGGAACATAACGCCGTCCGGATGGTCACTAAAATAAAAGATGAAAACTGTAAATAAAACATAGGTATCCAGATGGTCTTCGGACGAGACTCCATACGAGGCTCGTTGTAATGTTGCGGGACTACTCGCGTTCGGACAGTTGTAGACAAGGCTCTCGGGAATACACTTCACTCTTCCCGTCCGAACGGGCTTCAGACGAAGTTGCAGAAAAAGCCCTCTGGAATTCAGCTTCTGCGCGAGTCTGCGATCTCGTCTTGACTCTCCTTGGTACGACTCTTTAGGGTACCTCCACACTTACATCCGCACGAGTCTTCCTCATGAAATCCTAAGTGGCATTCTTATCTACATCACTTTTGCACCCTCAAATTCTTTTGTCCATATCAGAATTCGGCAATAAAATATAGGAGAATCATGTCCCACTAGAAAACTATGCAAATTAAATAGAGCCCTGCAGAAAAGTATGCACATCTTTGAGCGTACAATTCTCCTGGAAAAATCTATGATTGTCCTCTTTTTTATACATTCACATTTCATCATTATTTTTATCCTTTTCAACCTCTTGAACAAGATCCACAAGTTTCTTGAGGCTGCATCAGTAATGTTACCCGAACTAGGATCTCTCCGGTTCAAAAGAATTTTACCCTTATGTTATAAAGAACCGGCGAGCCCCACTCCACTCCATTTCTTCCATTTCTTTTGAAGTAGAGGACGAGAGTAAAACAGTTCCACCAAATTCACTGCTACTTCTTTCATTTACTTCTTTAATTTCTAATTTATATTTGTATATATTTAATAAAGCATCATAGATTCATAGTAGTTGAAATATCTTCAGCTTCAATTAATGGATGTGCATGTGTGTGCTGGCTTATCACATTCATCCACATGATCGATAAAAGGCATGGAAATTTCATCATACCCAGATGAATTTATTTCATTTTCTTCTTCTTCTTTCATTCGTTGTGCTGTTTTGGATGGATTCGGATCCAAGCTATTGCAAGGGCTGCAATAAGTTTTTTCTCATGCCAATAATGCAAAAAAAGGATGTGTGTGTGTGGGGGGGTGGGGGTGGGGGTGGAGGGGGGGTGGGGGGTGGGGGAGAAGAAGAAGTGAGAACATTAATTCTCATTCATCTAAAGTAATTTATTCTTCATGAACGCTGCATAAATGCAGCAGAGATTCTTCACGAATGGAACAAATATAATAAACAAAGAAAGACAAGAGTACTTGCGAATGAGACATCATATCAATCGCAACAAGCATTATTATTATTATTATTATTTTTGGATAATTTCATGGTTTCTCGGTTTCAGATTCTTCAGCTGTCGTGTCGAAATAGTTGTCCTCTTCTAGCAATATCCATCAACATCCGTCATCACTAGCTGGATCACAACCCCAATCTGGATCGATCCTCTTTCTCTTAGTTGCATGCTTTTTATCTTCCAGCTTCCTGTTGGGAGAGTGTATTCCCGCCCCCACAGCAACCTATTGATTACAAAAAAAGCAAAAATCAAATTTATAGAAAAAAAAAAAAAAAAAAACCAAGGTTTACTAATGCTTGAAATAAGGGCACTTTAATAAAACGTCTCTATATAGGGACGTCTTACTATGTAAATGACCATTCTCATATGCCCCATTTTAGAGGCGTTTATAACTGAAAAAACGTATTGAAATTGAATTTCAATCGCGATCTATTTAAACGTGCTCCAAGTGCTCACATTCAAGCGTCGCTAAATCATTTGAGGCCTTTTTTGGGCCAAAAATGCCCCAAATAACCATGTCACTAAATCATGCTTCTTTTTTTTTTTGTTTGTTTGTAGTGATGTAATTTCAACTAACCCCATTCCCATTGTGGGTTTCCGCTGGAATTTCGTCAGAATGTGATGGCTTTGGACGAGCAGCATAGGTCAGCGTGGAGCAGAGGAGGAGGGAGATCATCAACAAGGTGGCGAACTTGCCCATCTTTGATTTTTGTAATACAATGGTAGGATAAGATTGTGAGGCAGAGAGTGGAAAGAGCGCAATGAATATATATTTTCTTTTTTATTTTTTTATTTTTTTGGATGAATTTGAAAAAAGTGTAATGAATTTATAGAAGAGATAAAGAATACATATTCTCCTTGTATCCCTCTTGTGTCCCCGCAATGGAAGGCTAGAGGGACACGTGGAAGGAAACCCTTTCCTATTTCAAGATTTTGTGGACCAGAAACTTGATTAAATTAGATAAATATGTATTATAGAGGGAGAAAAGTAGCAAAGTAAGGGTGACCACAAGAATTTAATCAAAAAAACAAACTAAGGAAAATGTTTGATTTTTGAGATCGATCCCAGTTGATGGATTTTCTGCGTGCTATTATATAGAATAATGCTTCACTTATTTTCACTTTTTTTTTTACACAATTTATTACAACTAATGGTGGTTTTAAAAGTTACTTATAGGTGTAAAAAAAAATGAGTGTAAAGAAGTGAATGTACTCATTCTCTTTATATAATGAGATGACTTAGTTGACTTTGCTTAGTTGGAAGATCATCTAGAGGAAAGAGAGAGGGCGTTGGTCAATAATAAATGGTCAAAAAGAGCTAAACCCTAAGCATTTAGAGTCTTAGACAAATGTTAACGTTGTCAAAGAAATTTGTGCATAACGATACAAAATCTTACAAATAAAAAAACCCAAGATTATTCTTTTCATTTCTAAATTTTAGATTGTCACAATGTTCAAACTAATAAAAATTGTCTTTAACTCTTCAAAGATAAAAATGCCTTTAATAAAAAAAATATAATTTTTTTTTTTTTTTAAAAAAAAGTGGGTGGCTGAACCACCCCAATAACCATAGGGGTGGTTCGGCAAACCCCCAAATATGGCCGAAGGTGATGAATGAACCAACTTTGATCATTTGAAGGGTGATTCGGCCACCATTATGATTATTTGAGAGTAATATATATATATATATATATTTGAACCATTTAAGAGTAGTACAACCACCTTCATTTTGGGAATATGATCATTTCCTTTTCAAATGAAATGAATAGCATTCGGTTAGTGGTTTTTTAGAGAATTTTACCCTTCTTGAATACACTAACTAGATATTGTCTATTTCAAATGAAATTGAGAGAATTTCATTTCACTTTTCCGAATGGTGACCCACATAATTCTATGACTTGAAGTTCACAATTTATGGAGTAGTGTACAAAAGACGAAAGAGTATTAGAGTAATGCTTGGCTTCACACCCAAAATAATACTAGGGATTCTCATATTATTTAGATTTATTCATTGGAACATATTGGATCAACTTTCAATCTGCCTCTTGCTCCCAAAAATTATTCTGTCCACATCAGGA
This sequence comes from Corylus avellana, assembly GCF_965113065.1. Classification (NCBI taxonomy): domain Eukaryota; kingdom Viridiplantae; phylum Streptophyta; class Magnoliopsida; order Fagales; family Betulaceae; genus Corylus; species Corylus avellana. Next base: position 44,263,104 of record NC_142491.1, read on the forward strand.
TTCAGCAATAAACTACACTACATCTTTTAGAATACAATCCTGAATTAAATAGAAAAATCTATGATTACCCTCTTTTTTATACATTCACCTTTCATCATTATTTTTTTCTTTTTCAACTTGTTGAACGAGATCAACAAGTTTCTTGAGGCTGCATCAGTAACATTACCCATGATCATGAGCCACATTTACTGAACAATATATTTTTAATCATGTCTCTGTGTTTTAAGATTGGACAGGTCAGAGACACCATGAGGAAATATATATAAAACAAGAGATAAAATATAAATCAGGATTTGAGACAACTTTTAAGTGGATTTGGGAGTTCATCTTCTTTTCCTCTCCTTCTTACAATTATTTAACCATAAAAATTTTAAAAATTAAAACACGCAAAATTCTAGCTTTGAGGCTACTGATAAAGGAATATTTTTCTAGTACATTCACACTCGCATGCGGACATATACATATAGACATGAGGTTGGGATCCTGTAAATTTGCAAAAGAGTAACACAATTTTTATCTCACCTTATTGATGTGACAATGCCTACTAGCTACTTTTTTTAAAAGAAATAAAAAATTGATTGGCACTACCCCAATCAGCAAAACGAGATAGGAGTGAAATAAAAGTATAATTTCTATAATTATTTATTCCAAAATGTTGAACATTGTATTGAAATGTAACATATGTTATTATAAGTTGTTGAAGTTTCTATTATCTTCTTTTTCTTTTTTTCTTTTTTTTTTTAAAAAGTAAATCAATCTCATTTAAAAAAAAGGGGGGGGGGGGGGGGCGGAGGCGGGGGCGTAACTCAAATACACGGAAAATGTACAAAAGAAAACCAAATTTAGAAAAAGTAAAAGAGCACATCAAGAAATTCTAAGAAATAAAACAATTGCAGACAATCATCCAAACATAGAGAGATTTGAGCATAATCGCTTTTAGTTCCATCATTGTCTTCTTACAATCTTCAAAATTTTGAGCATTGTGTTCTCACATCAAAATTATCTTCCAAACTTCTAAATTGCAGCTATTATCTTTTTATTCTTTTGGGGTATACAAAGAAGAAATATAACTACATGAATACAATTCCCAAAAAAAGTGGAACTAGAGAGGTGGTAGGTGAAATGAATAGGAAGTACAAACTACAATCTAAATGTGACGATACAAAAGATATATATGAACCCATCATTTAGCAACATCCAACATGTATCTCACATCCACTTTTATATCATGAGTAATCATTTTACACCACTCATTTTGATCCATATTTTGATCTAACATTACAAAATGGACCAGATCCTCCATTTTTAAGTATTATGCATGTGGAAGCCGGGTATGCAAATTGATAACTCTATTCAGCTTTGATTTAGTATAGTAACATTCTGTAACAACATGGATAGAAGTATCAGACTACATACACCAGCATGTCGAAGGAAATGATTCAGAAGGCAAATTGTAAAGTTTGAATGAATAGCTAGTACAAACCTTATTTATCTGTTAAGTCATTGGTTCCATCAGTTGCTGCATCCTGCATCAGTATATAGGAATTATAAAATATGCAAAATTGAAAAGAACTACAAAAGGCTTAGAGTTCGACAGGAAAAAAAACAAGAAGTAAGGAGACAACATAGAATAGGTCAGAAGGATGTAGTCAACAGCAAAGATAGGGCAGTTCTTTCATGTTTGGCTTTAGGTTGGACACAAGTTGACTAGAGTGGCCAACCACCTATATATATATATATATATATATATATATATATGATAGTGCTAAGTGAGTCTTTTTAGTTTTCTAATATTTGATTCTTTATTGTTGGCTTTTCTTGTCTGTTTTTGGTTTGTATTTATGGGTATTACCTTCTAATTAACAATATTTTCTAAATCTTTAGATTGCACAATGTGTAAACTATCAAAAATTGTCATTATTCTTTCGAGGACAAAATATTCTTAATAAAAAAAAAATGTATATGGGGTAGCCAAACTACCTCCAAATTTCAATGGTCGTAGGAGTACTTGGACCACACCCAAATATGGCCGAAAGTGATGACCAGACCACCCTTGAGGCCTTGACCATTTAAGGAGTGATTCGGCCACTATCATAAGTTCATAATCATTTGAGAGTAATTCACCTACTCCATTTGACCAAATGTGGTGCCCTATGTCTCCAAAAGATAGCTCACTCGGCTGTGGGTCACGCCTAATGAAGCGGAGGCTATTAGTTCGAATCCCCCCTCACTCTTTCCTTGTGTGGACATGTCAAAAAAATGTAATGCCCCTTAAGCCAACTACTTTTTAAATTCCTTTATATGGCAAGAAATTTCACAATTTTTCGTGTGGCGTACAAAACAGGAAAGGGTAATGCTGGGCTTCACACTAGAAAACAACACAAAATAATGCTAGGGATTCTCAAATTATAGGATTATTCATTGAATCATCGGTACATGTTGGAACACCTTTCAATCTGCCTTATTGATGCAGCGTAACATTGTGGGATGTAAAGAATAACAAGAAGAAGAAGAGATAAATACTTCTAAGACCTTGAGTCTATCAAAGATTTAAGAAAGAGAAAATTTTACTTTGAACCCCTGAATTACCACCCGTTTTGACATGCCCCTCAAACTTCAAAACTTTTCAATTTGGACCTTTGAACTTTTAATTGCAATCAATTTGAACCATTCCGTCAAATTTTAAATGATAAAAGTTAGAAAATGACGTTTATACCCTTGACTTTTTTATAAAATTTCAAATTTAACCTTAATTTCAAAATTAAAAAAAAAAAAATCACGAGGTGACCAACGGTTGGGCCACCTTGTGACCCCTTTTTTTTTTTTTTTTTTCAATTTTTAATAAAAAGAAAATTGAAGGGTAATTTTGTTTTTTTAAGGGTTTTAACGGAAAAAAATTGACGGAGGGGTTCAAATTGACTGTAATTGAAAATTCAGGAATCCAAATTGAGAGGTTTTCAAGTTTGGGGGGACATGTCAAAATGAGTGGTAATTCAGAGGTCCAAAGTACATTTTTCCCTTTAAGAAATCTTTTCAAAACGTTAGAATCTATCTAGGGTTTGAAGAAAAAACTGAAGAAAGCTAACTCTGAGACTTCTTATTGATAAAAACTCAAATATAATCAAAAGCTACGTTCTTGGGATTATAAGCATGTATTTATAGCCCTATACTCCTAACCTTAATAGTAAATGGAAATAAAGTCCGTTTGCAATTCTACGATGGCCCTCCGGACGGAACATAACGCCGTCCGGATGGTCACTAAAATAAAAGATGAAAACTGTAAATAAAACATAGGTATCCAGATGGTCTTCGGACGAGACTCCATACGAGGCTCGTTGTAATGTTGCGGGACTACTCGCGTTCGGACAGTTGTAGACAAGGCTCTCGGGAATACACTTCACTCTTCCCGTCCGAACGGGCTTCAGACGAAGTTGCAGAAAAAGCCCTCTGGAATTCAGCTTCTGCGCGAGTCTGCGATCTCGTCTTGACTCTCCTTGGTACGACTCTTTAGGGTACCTCCACACTTACATCCGCACGAGTCTTCCTCATGAAATCCTAAGTGGCATTCTTATCTACATCACTTTTGCACCCTCAAATTCTTTTGTCCATATCAGAATTCGGCAATAAAATATAGGAGAATCATGTCCCACTAGAAAACTATGCAAATTAAATAGAGCCCTGCAGAAAAGTATGCACATCTTTGAGCGTACAATTCTCCTGGAAAAATCTATGATTGTCCTCTTTTTTATACATTCACATTTCATCATTATTTTTATCCTTTTCAACCTCTTGAACAAGATCCACAAGTTTCTTGAGGCTGCATCAGTAATGTTACCCGAACTAGGATCTCTCCGGTTCAAAAGAATTTTACCCTTATGTTATAAAGAACCGGCGAGCCCCACTCCACTCCATTTCTTCCATTTCTTTTGAAGTAGAGGACGAGAGTAAAACAGTTCCACCAAATTCACTGCTACTTCTTTCATTTACTTCTTTAATTTCTAATTTATATTTGTATATATTTAATAAAGCATCATAGATTCATAGTAGTTGAAATATCTTCAGCTTCAATTAATGGATGTGCATGTGTGTGCTGGCTTATCACATTCATCCACATGATCGATAAAAGGCATGGAAATTTCATCATACCCAGATGAATTTATTTCATTTTCTTCTTCTTCTTTCATTCGTTGTGCTGTTTTGGATGGATTCGGATCCAAGCTATTGCAAGGGCTGCAATAAGTTTTTTCTCATGCCAATAATGCAAAAAAAGGATGTGTGTGTGTGGGGGGGTGGGGGTGGGGGTGGAGGGGGGGGGGGGTGGGGGAGAAGAAGAAGTGAGAACATTAATTCTCATTCATCTAAAGTAATTTATTCTTCATGAACGCTGCATAAATGCAGCAGAGATTCTTCACGAATGGAACAAATATAATAAACAAAGAAAGACAAGAGTACTTGCGAATGAGACATCATATCAATCGCAACAAGCATTATTATTATTATTATTATTATTTTTGGATAATTTCATGGTTTCTCGGTTTCAGATTCTTCAGCTGTCGTGTCGAAATAGTTGTCCTCTTCTAGCAATATCCATCAACATCCGTCATCACTAGCTGGATCACAACCCCAATCTGGATCGATCCTCTTTCTCTTAGTTGCATGCTTTTTATCTTCCAGCTTCCTGTTGGGAGAGTGTATTCCCGCCCCCACAGCAACCTATTGATTACAAAAAAAGCAAAAATCAAATTTATAGAAAAAAAAAAAAAAAAAAAACCAAGGTTTACTAATGCTTGAAATAAGGGCACTTTAATAAAACGTCTCTATATAGGGACGTCTTACTATGTAAATGACCATTCTCATATGCCCCATTTTAGAGGCGTTTATAACTGAAAAAACGTATTGAAATTGAATTTCAATCGCGATCTATTTAAACGTGCTCCAAGTGCTCACATTCAAGCGTCGCTAAATCATTTGAGGCCTTTTTTGGGCCAAAAATGCCCCAAATAACCATGTCACTAAATCATGCTTCTTTTTTTTTTTGTTTGTTTGTAGTGATGTAATTTCAACTAACCCCATTCCCATTGTGGGTTTCCGCTGGAATTTCGTCAGAATGTGATGGCTTTGGACGAGCAGCATAGGTCAGCGTGGAGCAGAGGAGGAGGGAGATCATCAACAAGGTGGCGAACTTGCCCATCTTTGATTTTTGTAATACAATGGTAGGATAAGATTGTGAGGCAGAGAGTGGAAAGTGCGCAATGAATATATATTTTCTTTTTTCTTTTTTTGTTTTTTTGGATGAATTTGAAAAGAGTGTAATGAATTTATAGAAGAGATAAAGAATACATATTCTCCTTGTATCCCTCTTGTGTCCCCGCAATGGAAGGCTAGAGGGACACGTGGAAGGAAACCCTTTCCTATTTCAAGATTTTGTGGACCAGAAACTTGATTAAATTAGATAAATATGTATTATAGAGGGAGAAAAGTAGCAAAGTAAGGGTGACCACAAGAATTTAATCAAAAAAACAAACTAAGGAAAATGTTTGATTTTTGAGATCGATCCCAGTTGATGGATTTTCTGCGTGCTATTATATAGAATAATGCTTCACTTATTTTCACTTTTTTTTTTACACAATTTATTACAACTAATGGTGGTTTTAAAAGTTACTTATAGGTGTAAAAAAAAATGAGTGTAAAGAAGTGAATGTACTCATTCTCTTTATATAATGAGATGACTTAGTTGACTTTGCTTAGTTGGAAGATCATCTAGAGGAAAGAGAGAGGGCGTTGGTCAATAATAAATGGTCAAAAAGAGCTAAACCCTAAGCATTTAGAGTCTTAGACAAATGTTAACGTTGTCAAAGAAATTTGTGCATAACGATACAAAATCTTACAAATAAAAAAACCCAAGATTATTCTTTTCATTTCTAAATTTTAGATTGTCACAATGTACAAACTAATAAAAATTGTCTTTAACTCTTCAAAGATAAAAATGCCTTTAATAAAAAAAATATAATTTTTTTTTTTTTTTAAAAAAAAGTGGGTGGCTGAACCACCCCAATAACCATAGGGGTGGTTCGGCAAACCCCCAAATATGGCCGAAGGTGATGAATGAACCAACTTTGATCATTTGAAGGGTGATTCGGCCACCATTATGATTATTTGAGAGTAATATATATATATATATATATTTGAACCATTTAAGAGTAGTACAACCACCTTCATTTTGGGAATATGATCATTTCCTTTTCAAATGAAATGAATAGCATTCGGTTAGTGGTTTTTTAGAGAATTTTACCCTTCTTGAATACACTAACTAGATATTGTCTATTTCAAATGAAATTGAGAGAATTTCATTTCACTTTTCCGAATGGTGACCCACATAATTCTATGACTTGAAGTTCACAATTTATGGAGTAGTGTACAAAAGACGAAAGAGTATTAGAGTAATGCTTGGCTTCACACCCAAAATAATACTAGGGATTCTCATATTATTTAGATTTATTCATTGGAACATATTGGATCAACTTTCAATCTGCCTCTTGCTCCCAAAAATTATTCTGTCCACATCAGGATTCAGCAATAAACTACACTACATCTTTTAGAATACAATCCTGAATTAAATAGAAAAATCTATGATTACCCTCTTTTTTATACATTCACCTTTCATCATTATTTTTTTCTTTTTCAACTTGTTGAACGAGATCAACAAGTTTCTTGAGGCTGCATCAGTAACATTACCCATGATCATGAGCCACATTTACTGAACAATATATTTTTAATCATGTCTCTGTGTTTTAAGATTGGACAGGTCAGAGACACCATGAGGAAATATATATAAAACAAGAGATAAAATATAAATCAGGATTTGAGACAACTTTTAAGTGGATTTGGGAGTTCATCTTCTTTTCCTCTCCTTCTTACAATTATTTAACCATAAAAATTTTAAAAATTAAAACACGCAAAATTCTAGCTTTGAGGCTACTGATAAAGGAATATTTTTCTAGTACATTCACACTCGCATGCGGACATATACATATAGACATGAGGTTGGGATCCTGTAAATTTGCAAAAGAGTAACACAATTTTTATCTCACCTTATTGATGTGACAATGCCTACTAGCTACTTTTTTTAAAAGAAATAAAAAATTGATTGGCACTACCCCAATCAGCAAAACGAGATAGGAGTGAAATAAAAGTATAATTTCTATAATTATTTATTCCAAAATGTTGAACATTGTATTGAAATGTAACATATGTTATTATAAGTTGTTGAAGTTTCTATTATCTTCTTTTTCTTTTTTTCTTTTTTTTTTTAAAAAGTAAATCAATCTCATTTAAAAAAAAGGGGGGGGGGGGGGGGGGGCGGAGGCGGGGGCGTAACTCAAATACACGGAAAATGTACAAAAGAAAACCAAATTTAGAAAAAGTAAAAGAGCACATCAAGAAATTCTAAGAAATAAAACAATTGCAGACAATCATCCAAACATAGAGAGATTTGAGCATAATCGCTTTTAGTTCCATCATTGTCTTCTTACAATCTTCAAAATTTTGAGCATTGTGTTCTCACATCAAAATTATCTTCCAAACTTCTAAATTGCAGCTATTATCTTTTTATTCTTTTGGGGTATACAAAGAAGAAATATAACTACATGAATACAATTCCCAAAAAAAGTGGAACTAGAGAGGTGGTAGGTGAAATGAATAGGAAGTACAAACTACAATCTAAATGTGACGATACAAAAGATATATATGAACCCATCATTTAGCAACATCCAACATGTATCTCACATCCACTTTTATATCATGAGTAATCATTTTACACCACTCATTTTGATCCATATTTTGATCTAACATTACAAAATGGACCAGATCCTCCATTTTTAAGTATTATGCATGTGGAAGCCGGGTATGCAAATTGATAACTCTATTCAGCTTTGATTTAGTATAGTAACATTCTGTAACAACATGGATAGAAGTATCAGACTACATACACCAGCATGTCGAAGGAAATGATTCAGAAGGCAAATTGTAAAGTTTGAATGAATAGCTAGTACAAACCTTATTTATCTGTTAAGTCATTGGTTCCATCAGTTGCTGCATCCTGCATCAGTATATAGGAATTATAAAATATGCAAAATTGAAAAGAACTACAAAAGGCTTAGAGTTCGACAGGAAAAAAAACAAGAAGTAAGGAGACAACATAGAATAGGTCAGAAGGATGTAGTCAACAGCAAAGATAGGGCAGTTCTTTCATGTTTGGCTTTAGGTTGGACACAAGTTGACTAGAGTGGCCAACCACCTATATATATATATATATATATATATATATATGATAGTGCTAAGTGAGTCTTTTTAGTTTTCTAATATTTGATTCTTTATTGTTGGCTTTTCTTGTCTGTTTTTGGTTTGTATTTATGGGTATTACCTTCTAATTAACAATATTTTCTAAATCTTTAGATTGCACAATGTGTAAACTATCAAAAATTGTCATTATTCTTTCGAGGACAAAATATTCTTAATAAAAAAAAAATGTATATGGGGTAGCCAAACTACCTCCAAATTTCAATGGTCGTAGGAGTACTTGGACCACACCCAAATATGGCCGAAAGTGATGACCAGACCACCCTTGAGGCCTTGACCATTTAAGGAGTGATTCGGCCACTATCATAAGTTCATAATCATTTGAGAGTAATTCACCTACTCCATTTGACCAAATGTGGTGCCCTATGTCTCCAAAAGATAGCTCACTCGGCTGTGGGTCACGCCTAATGAAGCGGAGGCTATTAGTTCGAATCCCCCCTCTCTCTTTCCTTGTGTGGACATGTCAAAAAAATGTAATGCCCCTTAAGCCAACTACTTTTTAAATTCCTTTATATGGCAAGAAATTTCACAATTTTTCGTGTGGCGTACAAAACAGGAAAGGGTAATGCTGGGCTTCACACTAGAAAACAACACAAAATAATGCTAGGGATTCTCAAATTATAGGATTATTCATTGAATCATCGGTACATGTTGGAACACCTTTCAATCTGCCTTATTGATGCAGCGTAACATTGTGGGATGTAAAGAATAACAAGAAGAAGAAGAGATAAATACTTCTAAGACCTTGAGTCTATCAAAGATTTAAGAAAGAGAAAATTTTACTTTGAACCCCTGAATTACCACCCGTTTTGACATGCCCCTCAAACTTCAAAACTTTTCAATTTGGACCTTTGAACTTTTAATTGCAATCAATTTGAACCATTCCGTCAAATTTTAAATGATAAAAGTTAGAAAATGACGTTTATACCCTTGACTTTTTTATAAAATTTCAAATTTAACCTTAATTTCAAAATTAAAAAAAAAAAAATCACGAGGTGACCAACGGTTGGGCCACCTTGTGACCCCTTTTTTTTTTTTTTTTTCAATTTTTAATAAAAAGAAAATTGAAGGGTAATTTTGTTTTTTTAAGGGTTTTAACGGAAAAAAATTGACGGAGGGGTTCAAATTGACTGTAATTGAAAATTCAGGAATCCAAATTGAGAGGTTTTCAAGTTTGGGGGGACATGTCAAAATGAGTGGTAATTCAGAGGTCCAAAGTACATTTTTCCCTTTAAGAAATCTTTTCAAAACGTTAGAATCTATCTAGGGTTTGAAGAAAAAACTGAAGAAAGCTAACTCTGAGACTTCTTATTGATAAAAACTCAAATATAATCAAAAGCTACGTTCTTGGGATTATAAGCATGTATTTATAGCCCTATACTCCTAACCTTAATAGTAAATGGAAATAAAGTCCGTTTGCAATTCTACGATGGCCCTCCGGACGGAACATAACGCCGTCCGGATGGTCACTAAAATAAAAGATGAAAACTGTAAATAAAACATAGGTATCCAGATGGTCTTCGGACGAGACTCCATACGAGGCTCGTTGTAATGTTGCGGGACTACTCGCGTTCGGACAGTTGTAGACAAGGCTCTCGGGAATACACTTCACTCTTCCCGTCCGAACGGGCTTCAGACGAAGTTGCAGAAAAAGCCCTCTGGAATTCAGCTTCTGCGCGAGTCTGCGATCTCGTCTTGACTCTCCTTGGTACGACTCTTTAGGGTACCTCCACACTTACATCCGCACGAGTCTTCCTCATGAAATCCTAAGTGGCATTCTTATCTACATCACTTTTGCACCCTCAAATTCTTTTGTCCATATCAGAATTCGGCAATAAAATATAGGAGAATCATGTCCCACTAGAAAACTATGCAAATTAAATAGAGCCCTGCAGAAAAGTATGCACATCTTTGAGCGTACAATTCTCCTGGAAAAATCTATGATTGTCCTCTTTTTTATACATTCACATTTCATCATTATTTTTATCCTTTTCAACCTCTTGAACAAGATCCACAAGTTTCTTGAGGCTGCATCAGTAATGTTACCCGAACTAGGATCTCTCCGGTTCAAAAGAATTTTACCCTTATGTTATAAAGAACCGGCGAGCCCCACTCCACTCCATTTCTTCCATTTCTTTTGAAGTAGAGGACGAGAGTAAAACAGTTCCACCAAATTCACTGCTACTTCTTTCATTTACTTCTTTAATTTCTAATTTATATTTGTATATATTTAATAAAGCATCATAGATTCATAGTAGTTGAAATATCTTCAGCTTCAATTAATGGATGTGCATGTGTGTGCTGGCTTATCACATTCATCCACATGATCGATAAAAGGCATGGAAATTTCATCATACCCAGATGAATTTATTTCATTTTCTTCTTCTTCTTTCATTCGTTGTGCTGTTTTGGATGGATTCAGATCCAAGCTATTGCAAGGGCTGCAATAAGTTTTTTCTCATGCCAATAATGCAAAAAAAGGATGTGTGTGTGTGGGGGGGTGGGGGTGGGGGTGGAGGGGGGGGGGGGGGTGGGGGAGAAGAAGAAGTGAGAACATTAATTCTCATTCATCTAAAGTAATTTATTCTTCATGAACGCTGCATAAATGCAGCAGAGATTCTTCACGAATGGAACAAATATAATAAACAAAGAAAGACAAGAGTACTTGCGAATGAGACATCATATCAATCGCAACAAGCATTATTATTATTATTATTATTATTTTTGGATAATTTCATGGTTTCTCGGTTTCAGATTCTTCAGCTGTCGTGTCGAAATAGTTGTCCTCTTCTAGCAATATCCATCAACATCCGTCATCACTAGCTGGATCACAACCCCAATCTGGATCGATCCTCTTTCTCTTAGTTGCATGCTTTTTATCTTCCAGCTTCCTGTTGGGAGAGTGTATTCCCGCCCCCACAGCAACCTATTGATTACAAAAAAAGCAAAAATCAAATTTATAGAAAAAAAAAAAAAAAAAAAACCAAGGTTTACTAATGCTTGAAATAAGGGCACTTTAATAAAACGTCTCTATATAGGGACGTCTTACTATGTAAATGACCATTCTCATATGCCCCATTTTAGAGGCGTTTATAACTGAAAAAACGTATTGAAATTGAATTTCAATCGCGATCTATTTAAACGTGCTCCAAGTGCTCACATTCAAGCGTCGCTAAATCATTTGAGGCCTTTTTTGGGCCAAAAATGCCCCAAATAACCATGTCACTAAATCATGCTTCTTTTTTTTTTTGTTTGTTTGTAGTGATGTAATTTCAACTAACCCCATTCCCATTGTGGGTTTCCGCTGGAATTTCGTCAGAATGTGATGGCTTTGGACGAGCAGCATAGGTCAGCGTGGAGCAGAGGAGGAGGGAGATCATCAACAAGGTGGCGAACTTGCCCATCTTTGATTTTTGTAATACAATGGTAGGATAAGATTGTGAGGCAGAGAGTGGAAAGTGCGCAATGAATATATATTTTCTTTTTTCTTTTTTTGTTTTTTTGGATGAATTTGAAAAGAGTGTAATGAATTTATAGAAGAGATAAAGAATACATATTCTCCTTGTATCCCTCTTGTGTCCCCGCAATGGAAGGCTAGAGGGACACGTGGAAGGAAACCCTTTCCTATTTCAAGATTTTGTGGACCAGAAACTTGATTAAATTAGATAAATATGTATTATAGAGGGAGAAAAGTAGCAAAGTAAGGGTGACCACAAGAATTTAATCAAAAAAACAAACTAAGGAAAATGTTTGATTTTTGAGATCGATCCCAGTTGATGGATTTTCTGCGTGCTATTATATAGAATAATGCTTCACTTATTTTCACTTTTTTTTTTACACAATTTATTACAACTAATGGTGGTTTTAAAAGTTACTTATAGGTGTAAAAAAAAATGAGTGTAAAGAAGTGAATGTACTCATTCTCTTTATATAATGAGATGACTTAGTTGACTTTGCTTAGTTGGAAGATCATCTAGAGGAAAGAGAGAGGGCGTTGGTCAATAATAAATGGTCAAAAAGAGCTAAACCCTAAGCATTTAGAGTCTTAGACAAATGTTAACGTTGTCAAAGAAATTTGTGCATAACGATACAAAATCTTACAAATAAAAAAACCCAAGATTATTCTTTTCATTTCTAAATTTTAGATTGTCACAATGTACAAACTAATAAAAATTGTCTTTAACTCTTCAAAGATAAAAATGCCTTTAATAAAAAAAATATAATTTTTTTTTTTTTTTAAAAAAAAGTGGGTGGCTGAACCACCCCAATAACCATAGGGGTGGTTCGGCAAACCCCCAAATATGGCCGAAGGTGATGAATGAACCAACTTTGATCATTTGAAGGGTGATTCGGCCACCATTATGATTATTTGAGAGTAATATATATATATATATATATTTGAACCATTTAAGAGTAGTACAACCACCTTCATTTTGGGAATATGATCATTTCCTTTTCAAATGAAATGAATAGCATTCGGTTAGTGGTTTTTTAGAGAATTTTACCCTTCTTGAATACACTAACTAGATATTGTCTATTTCAAATGAAATTGAGAGAATTTCATTTCACTTTTCCGAATGGTGACCCACATAATTCTATGACTTGAAGTTCACAATTTATGGAGTAGTGTACAAAAGACGAAAGAGTATTAGAGTAATGCTTGGCTTCACACCCAAAATAATACTAGGGATTCTCATATTATTTAGATTTATTCATTGGAACATATTGGATCAACTTTCAATCTGCCTCTTGCTCCCAAAAATTATTCTGTCCACATCAGGATTCAGCAATAAACTACACTACATCTTTTAGAATACAATCCTGAATTAAATAGAAAAATCTATGATTACCCTCTTTTTTATACATTCACCTTTCATCATTATTTTTTTCTTTTTCAACTTGTTGAACGAGATCAACAAGTTTCTTGAGGCTGCATCAGTAACATTACCCATGATCATGAGCCACATTTACTGAACAATATATTTTTAATCATGTCTCTGTGTTTTAAGATTGGACAGGTCAGAGACACCATGAGGAAATATATATAAAACAAGAGATAAAATATAAATCAGGATTTGAGACAACTTTTAAGTGGATTTGGGAGTTCATCTTCTTTTCCTCTCCTTCTTACAATTATTTAACCATAAAAATTTTAAAAATTAAAACACGCAAAATTCTAGCTTTGAGGCTACTGATAAAGGAATATTTTTCTAGTACATTCACACTCGCATGCGGACATATACATATAGACATGAGGTTGGGATCCTGTAAATTTGCAAAAGAGTAACACAATTTTTATCTCACCTTATTGATGTGACAATGCCTACTAGCTACTTTTTTTAAAAGAAATAAAAAATTGATTGGCACTACCCCAATCAGCAAAACGAGATAGGAGTGAAATAAAAGTATAATTTCTATAATTATTTATTCCAAAATGTTGAACATTGTATTGAAATGTAACATATGTTATTATAAGTTGTTGAAGTTTCTATTATCTTCTTTTTCTTTTTTTCTTTTTTTTTTTAAAAAGTAAATCAATCTCATTTAAAAAAAAGGGGGGGGGGGGGGGGGGGGGCGGAGGCGGGGGCGTAACTCAAATACACGGAAAATGTACAAAAGAAAACCAAATTTAGAAAAAGTAAAAGAGCACATCAAGAAATTCTAAGAAATAAAACAATTGCAGACAATCATCCAAACATAGAGAGATTTGAGCATAATCGCTTTTAGTTCCATCATTGTCTTCTTACAATCTTCAAAATTTTGAGCATTGTGTTCTCACATCAAAATTATCTTCCAAACTTCTAAATTGCAGCTATTATCTTTTTATTCTTTTGGGGTATACAAAGAAGAAATATAACTACATGAATACAATTCCCAAAAAAAGTGGAACTAGAGAGGTGGTAGGTGAAATGAATAGGAAGTACAAACTACAATCTAAATGTGACGATACAAAAGATATATATGAACCCATCATTTAGCAACATCCAACATGTATCTCACATCCACTTTTATATCATGAGTAATCATTTTACACCACTCATTTTGATCCATATTTTGATCTAACATTACAAAATGGACCAGATCCTCCATTTTTAAGTATTATGCATGTGGAAGCCGGGTATGCAAATTGATAACTCTATTCAGCTTTGATTTAGTATAGTAACATTCTGTAACAACATGGATAGAAGTATCAGACTACATACACCAGCATGTCGAAGGAAATGATTCAGAAGACAAATTGTAAAGTTTGAATGAATAGCTAGTACAAACCTTATTTATCTGTTAAGTCATTGGTTCCATCAGTTGCTGCATCCTGCATCAGTATATAGGAATTATAAAATATGCAAAATTGAAAAGAACTACAAAAGGCTTAGAGTTCGACAGGAAAAAAAAACAAGAAGTAAGGAGACAACATAGAATAGGTCAGAAGGATGTAGTCAACAGCAAAGATAGGGCAGTTCTTTCATGTTTGGCTTTAGGTTGGACACAAGTTGACTAGAGTGGCCAACCACCTATATATATATATATATATATATATGATAGTGCTAAGTGAGTCTTTTTAGTTTTCTAATATTTGATTCTTTATTGTTGGCTTTTCTTGTCTGTTTTTGGTTTGTATTTATGGGTATTACCTTCTAATTAACAATATTTTCTAAATCTTTAGATTGCACAATGTGTAAACTATCAAAAATTGTCATTATTCTTTCGAGGACAAAATATTCTTAATAAAAAAAAAATGTATATGGGGTAGCCAAACTACCTCCAAATTTCAATGGTCGTAGGAGTACTTGGACCACACCCAAATATGGCCGAAAGTGATGACCAGACCACCCTTGAGGCCTTGACCATTTAAGGAGTGATTCGGCCACTATCATAAGTTCATAATCATTTGAGAGTAATTCACCTACTCCATTTGACCAAATGTGGTGCCCTATGTCTCCAAAAGATAGCTCACTCGGCTGTGGGTCACGCCTAATGAAGCGGAGGCTATTAGTTCGAATCCCCCCTCTCTCTTTCCTTGTGTGGACATGTCAAAAAAATGTAATGCCCCTTAAGCCAACTACTTTTTAAATTCCTTTATATGGCAAGAAATTTCACAATTTTTCGTGTGGCGTACAAAACAGGAAAGGGTAATGCTGGGCTTCACACTAGAAAACAACACAAAATAATGCTAGGGATTCTCAAATTATAGGATTATTCATTGAATCATCGGTACATGTTGGAACACCTTTCAATCTGCCTTATTGATGCAGCGTAACATTGTGGGATGTAAAGAATAACAAGAAGAAGAAGAGATAAATACTTCTAAGACCTTGAGTCTATCAAAGATTTAAGAAAGAGAAAATTTTACTTTGAACCCCTGAATTACCACCCGTTTTGACATGCCCCTCAAACTTCAAAACTTTTCAATTTGGACCTTTGAACTTTTAATTGCAATCAATTTGAACCATTCCGTCAAATTTTAAATGATAAAAGTTAGAAAATGACGTTTATACCTTTGACTTTTTTATAAAATTTCAAATTTAACCTTAATTTCAAAATAAAAAAAAAAAAAAAATCACGAGGTGACCAACGGTTGGGCCACCTTGTGACCCCTTTTTTTTTTTTTTTTTTTTCAATTTTTAATAAAAAGAAAATTGAAGGGTAATTTTGTTTTTTTAAGGGTTTTAACGGAAAAAAATTGACGGAGGGGTTCAAATTGACTGTAATTGAAAATTCAGGAATCCAAATTGAGAGGTTTTCAAGTTTGGGGGGACATGTCAAAATGAGTGGTAATTCAGAGGTCCAAAGTACATTTTTCCCTTTAAGAAATCTTTTCAAAACGTTAGAATCTATCTAGGGTTTGAAGAAAAAACTGAAGAAAGCTAACTCTGAGACTTCTTATTGATAAAAACTCAAATATAATCAAAAGCTACGTTCTTGGGATTATAAGCATGTATTTATAGCCCTATACTCCTAACCTTAATAGTAAATGGAAATAAAGTCCGTTTGCAATTCTACGATGGCCCTCCGGACGGAACATAACGCCGTCCGGATGGTCACTAAAATAAAAGATGAAAACTGTAAATAAAACATAGGTATCCAGATGGTCTTCGGACGAGACTCCATACGAGGCTCGTTGTAATGTTGCGGGACTACTCGCGTTCGGACAGTTGTAGACAAGGCTCTCGGGAATACACTTCACTCTTCCCGTCCGAACGGGCTTCAGACGAAGTTGCAGAAAAAGCCCTCTGGAATTCAGCTTCTGCGCGAGTCTGCGATCTCGTCTTGACTCTCCTTGGTACGACTCTTTAGGGTACCTCCACACTTACATCCGAACGAGTCTTCCTCATGAAATCCTAAGTGGCATTCTTATCTACATCACTTTTGCACCCTCAAATTCTTTTGTCCATATCAGAATTCGGCAATAAAATATAGGAGAATCATGTCCCACTAGAAAACTATGCAAATTAAATAGAGCCCTGCAGAAAAGTATGCACATCTTTGAGCGTACAATTCTCCTGGAAAAATCTATGATTGTCCTCTTTTTTATACATTCACATTTCATCATTATTTTTATCCTTTTCAACCTCTTGAACAAGATCCACAAGTTTCTTGAGGCTGCATCAGTAATGTTACCCGAACTAGGATCTCTCCGGTTCAAAAGAATTTTACCCTTATGTTATAAAGAACCGGCGAGCCCCACTCCACTCCATTTCTTCCATTTCTTTTGAAGTAGAGGACGAGAGTAAAACAGTTCCACCAAATTCACTGCTACTTCTTTCATTTACTTCTTTAATTTCTAATTTATATTTGTATATATTTAATAAAGCATCATAGATTCATAGTAGTTGAAATATCTTCAGCTTCAATTAATGGATGTGCATGTGTGTGCTGGCTTATCACATTCATCCACATGATCGATAAAAGGCATGGAAATTTCATCATACCCAGATGAATTTATTTCATTTTCTTCTTCTTCTTTCATTCGTTGTGCTGTTTTGGATGGATTCGGATCCAAGCTATTGCAAGGGCTGCAATAAGTTTTTTCTCATGCCAATAATGCAAAAAAAGGATGTGTGTGTGTGGGGGGGTGGGGGTGGGGGTGGAGGGGGGGGGGGGGGGGGTGGGGGAGAAGAAGAAGTGAGAACATTAATTCTCATTCATCTAAAGTAATTTATTCTTCATGAACGCTGCATAAATGCAGCAGAGATTCTTCACGAATGGAACAAATATAATAAACAAAGAAAGACAAGAGTACTTGCGAATGAGACATCATATCAATCGCAACAAGCATTATTATTATTATTATTATTTTTGGATAATTTCATGGTTTCTCGGTTTCAGATTCTTCAGCTGTCGTGTCGAAATAGTTGTCCTCTTCTAGCAATATCCATCAACATCCGTCATCACTAGCTGGATCACAACCCCAATCTGGATCGATCCTCTTTCTCTTAGTTGCATGCTTTTTATCTTCCAGCTTCCTGTTGGGAGAGTGTATTCCCGCCCCCACAGCAACCTATTGATTACAAAAAAAGCAAAAATCAAATTTATAGAAAAAAAAAAAAAAAAAACCAAGGTTTACTAATGCTTGAAATAAGGGCACTTTAATAAAACGTCTCTATATAGGGACGTCTTACTATGTAAATGACCATTCTCATATGCCCCATTTTAGAGGCGTTTATAACTGAAAAAACGTATTGAAATTGAATTTCAATCGCGATCTATTTAAACGTGCTCCAAGTGCTCACATTCAAGCGTCGCTAAATCATTTGAGGCCTTTTTTGGGCCAAAAATGCCCCAAATAACCATGTCACTAAATCATGCTTCTTTTTTTTTTTGTTTGTTTGTAGTGATGTAATTTCAACTAACCCCATTCCCATTGTGGGTTTCCGCTGGAATTTCGTCAGAATGTGATGGCTTTGGACGAGCAGCATAGGTCAGCGTGGAGCAGAGGAGGAGGGAGATCATCAACAAGGTGGCGAACTTGCCCATCTTTGATTTTTGTAATACAATGGTAGGATAAGATTGTGAGGCAGAGAGTGGAAAGAGCGCAATGAATATATATTTTCTTTTTTCTTTTTTTGTTTTTTTGGATGAATTTGAAAAGAGTGTAATGAATTTATAGAAGAGATAAAGAATACATATTCTCCTTGTATCCCTCTTGTGTCCCCGCAATGGAAGGCTAGAGGGACACGTGGAAGGAAACCCTTTCCTATTTCAAGATTTTGTGGACCAGAAACTTGATTAAATTAGATAAATATGTATTATAGAGGGAGAAAAGTAGCAAAGTAAGGGTGACCACAAGAATTTAATCAAAAAAACAAACTAAGGAAAATGTTTGATTTTTGAGATCGATCCCAGTTGATGGATTTTCTGCGTGCTATTATATAGAATAATGCTTCACTTATTTTCACTTTTTTTTTTACACAATTTATTACAACTAATGGTGGTTTTAAAAGTTACTTATAGGTGTAAAAAAAAATGAGTGTAAAGAAGTGAATGTACTCATTCTCTTTATATAATGAGATGACTTAGTTGACTTTGCTTAGTTGGAAGATCATCTAGAGGAAAGAGAGAGGGCGTTGGTCAATAATAAATGGTCAAAAAGAGCTAAACCCTAAGCATTTAGAGTCTTAGACAAATGTTAACGTTGTCAAAGAAATTTGTGCATAACGATACAAAATCTTACAAATAAAAAAACCCAAGATTATTCTTTTCATTTCTAAATTTTAGATTGTCACAATGTACAAACTAATAAAAATTGTCTTTAACTCTTCAAAGATAAAAATGCCTTTAATAAAAAAAATATAATTTTTTTTTTTTTTTTAAAAAAAGTGGGTGGCTGAACCACCCCAATAACCATAGGGGTGGTTCGGCAAACCCCCAAATATGGCCGAAGGTGATGAATGAACCAACTTTGATCATTTGAAGGGTGATTCGGCCACCATTATGATTATTTGAGAGTAATATATATATATATATATATATTTGAACCATTTAAGAGTAGTACAACCACCTTCATTTTGGGAATATGATCATTTCCTTTTCAAATGAAATGAATAGCATTCGGTTAGTGGTTTTTTAGAGAATTTTACCCTTCTTGAATACACTAACTAGATATTGTCTATTTGAAATGAAATTGAGAGAATTTCATTTCACTTTTCCGAATGGTGACCCACATAATTCTATGACTTGAAGTTCACAATTTATGGAGTAGTGTACAAAAGACGAAAGAGTATTAGAGTAATGCTTGGCTTCACACCCAAAATAATACTAGGGATTCTCATATTATTTAGATTTATTCATTGGAACATATTGGATCAACTTTCAATCTGCCTCTTGCTCCCAAAAATTATTCTGTCCACATCAGGATTCAGCAATAAACTACACTACATCTTTTAGAATACAATCCTGAATTAAATAGAAAAATCTATGATTACCCTCTTTTTTATACATTCACCTTTCATCATTATTTTTTTCTTTTTCAACTTGTTGAACGAGATCAACAAGTTTCTTGAGGCTGCATCAGTAACATTACCCATGATCATGAGCCACATTTACTGAACAATATATTTTTAATCATGTCTCTGTGTTTTAAGATTGGACAGGTCAGAGACACCATGAGGAAATATATATAAAACAAGAGATAAAATATAAATCAGGATTTGAGACAACTTTTAAGTGGATTTGGGAGTTCATCTTCTTTTCCTCTCCTTCTTACAATTATTTAACCATAAAAATTTTAAAAATTAAAACACGCAAAATTCTAGCTTTGAGGCTACTGATAAAGGAATATTTTTCTAGTACATTCACACTCGCATGCGGACATATACATATAGACATGAGGTTGGGATCCTGTAAATTTGCAAAAGAGTAACACAATTTTTATCTCACCTTATTGATGTGACAATGCCTACTAGCTACTTTTTTTAAAAGAAATAAAAAATTGATTGGCACTACCCCAATCAGCAAAACGAGATAGGAGTGAAATAAAAGTATAATTTCTATAATTATTTATTCCAAAATGTTGAACATTGTATTGAAATGTAACATATGTTATTATAAGTTGTTGAAGTTTCTATTATCTTCTTTTTCTTTTTTTCTTTTTTTTTTTAAAAAGTAAATCAATCTCATTTAAAAAAAAGGGGGGGGGGGGGGGGCGGAGGCGGGGGCGTAACTCAAATACACGGAAAATGTACAAAAGAAAACCAAATTTAGAAAAAGTAAAAGAGCACATCAAGAAATTCTAAGAAATAAAACAATTGCAGACAATCATCCAAACATAGAGAGATTTGAGCATAATCGCTTTTAGTTCCATCATTGTCTTCTTACAATCTTCAAAATTTTGAGCATTGTGTTCTCACATCAAAATTATCTTCCAAACTTCTAAATTGCAGCTATTATCTTTTTATTCTTTTGGGGTATACAAAGAAGAAATATAACTACATGAATACAATTCCCAAAAAAAGTGGAACTAGAGAGGTGGTAGGTGAAATGAATAGGAAGTACAAACTACAATCTAAATGTGACGATACAAAAGATATATATGAACCCATCATTTAGCAACATCCAACATGTATCTCACATCCACTTTTATATCATGAGTAATCATTTTACACCACTCATTTTGATCCATATTTTGATCTAACATTACAAAATGGACCAGATCCTCCATTTTTAAGTATTATGCATGTGGAAGCCGGGTATGCAAATTGATAACTCTATTCAGCTTTGATTTAGTATAGTAACATTCTGTAACAACATGGATAGAAGTATCAGACTACATACACCAGCATGTCGAAGGAAATGATTCAGAAGGCAAATTGTAAAGTTTGAATGAATAGCTAGTACAAACCTTATTTATCTGTTAAGTCATTGGTTCCATCAGTTGCTGCATCCTGCATCAGTATATAGGAATTATAAAATATGCAAAATTGAAAAGAACTACAAAAGGCTTAGAGTTCGACAGGAAAAAAAAACAAGAAGTAAGGAGACAACATAGAATAGGTCAGAAGGATGTAGTCAACAGCAAAGATAGGGCAGTTCTTTCATGTTTGGCTTTAGGTTGGACACAAGTTGACTAGAGTGGCCAACCACCTATATATATATATATATATATATATGATAGTGCTAAGTGAGTCTTTTTAGTTTTCTAATATTTGATTCTTTATTGTTGGCTTTTCTTGTCTGTTTTTGGTTTGTATTTATGGGTATTACCTTCTAATTAACAATATTTTCTAAATCTTTAGATTGCACAATGTGTAAACTATCAAAAATTGTCATTATTCTTTCGAGGACAAAATATTCTTAATAAAAAAAAAATGTATATGGGGTAGCCAAACTACCTCCAAATTTCAATGGTCGTAGGAGTACTTGGACCACACCCAAATATGGCCGAAAGTGATGACCAGACCACCCTTGAGGCCTTGACCATTTAAGGAGTGATTCGGCCACTATCATAAGTTCATAATCATTTGAGAGTAATTCACCTACTCCATTTGACCAAATGTGGTGCCCTATGTCTCCAAAAGATAGCTCACTCGGCTGTGGGTCACGCCTAATGAAGCGGAGGCTATTAGTTCGAATCCCCCCTCTCTCTTTCCTTGTGTGGACATGTCAAAAAAATGTAATGCCCCTTAAGCCAACTACTTTTTAAATTCCTTTATATGGCAAGAAATTTCACAATTTTTCGTGTGGCGTACAAAACAGGAAAGGGTAATGCTGGGCTTCACACTAGAAAACAACACAAAATAATGCTAGGGATTCTCAAATTATAGGATTATTCATTGAATCATCGGTACATGTTGGAACACCTTTCAATCTGCCTTATTGATGCAGCGTAACATTGTGGGATGTAAAGAATAACAAGAAGAAGAAGAGATAAATACTTCTAAGACCTTGAGTCTATCAAAGATTTAAGAAAGAGAAAATTTTACTTTGAACCCCTGAATTACCACCCGTTTTGACATGCCCCTCAAACTTCAAAACTTTTCAATTTGGACCTTTGAACTTTTAATTGCAATCAATTTGAACCATTCCGTCAAATTTTAAATGATAAAAGTTAGAAAATGACGTTTATACCTTTGACTTTTTTATAAAATTTCAAATTTAACCTTAATTTCAAAATAAAAAAAAAAAAAAAATCACGAGGTGACCAACGGTTGGGCCACCTTGTGACCCCTTTTTTTTTTTTTTTTTTTCAATTTTTAATAAAAAGAAAATTGAAGGGTAATTTTGTTTTTTTAAGGGTTTTAACGGAAAAAAATTGACGGAGGGGTTCAAATTGACTGTAATTGAAAATTCAGGAATCCAAATTGAGAGGTTTTCAAGTTTGGGGGGACATGTCAAAATGAGTGGTAATTCAGAGGTCCAAAGTACATTTTTCCCTTTAAGAAATCTTTTCAAAACGTTAGAATCTATCTAGGGTTTGAAGAAAAAACTGAAGAAAGCTAACTCTGAGACTTCTTATTGATAAAAACTCAAATATAATCAAAAGCTACGTTCTTGGGATTATAAGCATGTATTTATAGCCCTATACTCCTAACCTTAATAGTAAATGGAAATAAAGTCCGTTTGCAATTCTACGATGGCCCTCCGGACGGAACATAACGCCGTCCGGATGGTCACTAAAATAAAAGATGAAAACTGTAAATAAAACATAGGTATCCAGATGGTCTTCGGACGAGACTCCATACGAGGCTCGTTGTAATGTTGCGGGACTACTCGCGTTCGGACAGTTGTAGACAAGGCTCTCGGGAATACACTTCACTCTTCCCGTCCGAACGGGCTTCAGACGAAGTTGCAGAAAAAGCCCTCTGGAATTCAGCTTCTGCGCGAGTCTGCGATCTCGTCTTGACTCTCCTTGGTACGACTCTTTAGGGTACCTCCACACTTACATCCGAACGAGTCTTCCTCATGAAATCCTAAGTGGCATTCTTATCTACATCACTTTTGCACCCTCAAATTCTTTTGTCCATATCAGAATTCGGCAATAAAATATAGGAGAATCATGTCCCACTAGAAAACTATGCAAATTAAATAGAGCCCTGCAGAAAAGTATGCACATCTTTGAGCGTACAATTCTCCTGGAAAAATCTATGATTGTCCTCTTTTTTATACATTCACATTTCATCATTATTTTTATCCTTTTCAACCTCTTGAACAAGATCCACAAGTTTCTTGAGGCTGCATCAGTAATGTTACCCGAACTAGGATCTCTCCGGTTCAAAAGAATTTTACCCTTATGTTATAAAGAACCGGCGAGCCCCACTCCACTCCATTTCTTCCATTTCTTTTGAAGTAGAGGACGAGAGTAAAACAGTTCCACCAAATTCACTGCTACTTCTTTCATTTACTTCTTTAATTTCTAATTTATATTTGTATATATTTAATAAAGCATCATAGATTCATAGTAGTTGAAATATCTTCAGCTTCAATTAATGGATGTGCATGTGTGTGCTGGCTTATCACATTCATCCACATGATCGATAAAAGGCATGGAAATTTCATCATACCCAGATGAATTTATTTCATTTTCTTCTTCTTCTTTCATTCGTTGTGCTGTTTTGGATGGATTCGGATCCAAGCTATTGCAAGGGCTGCAATAAGTTTTTTCTCATGCCAATAATGCAAAAAAAGGATGTGTGTGTGTGGGGGGGTGGGGGTGGGGGTGGAGGGGGGGGGGGGGGGTGGGGGAGAAGAAGAAGTGAGAACATTAATTCTCATTCATCTAAAGTAATTTATTCTTCATGAACGCTGCATAAATGCAGCAGAGATTCTTCACGAATGGAACAAATATAATAAACAAAGAAAGACAAGAGTACTTGCGAATGAGACATCATATCAATCGCAACAAGCATTATTATTATTATTATTATTTTTGGATAATTTCATGGTTTCTCGGTTTCAGATTCTTCAGCTGTCGTGTCGAAATAGTTGTCCTCTTCTAGCAATATCCATCAACATCCGTCATCACTAGCTGGATCACAACCCCAATCTGGATCGATCCTCTTTCTCTTAGTTGCATGCTTTTTATCTTCCAGCTTCCTGTTGGGAGAGTGTATTCCCGCCCCCACAGCAACCTATTGATTACAAAAAAAGCAAAAATCAAATTTATAGAAAAAAAAAAAAAAAAAAAAACCAAGGTTTACTAATGCTTGAAATAAGGGCACTTTAATAAAACGTCTCTATATAGGGACGTCTTACTATGTAAATGACCATTCTCATATGCCCCATTTTAGAGGCGTTTATAACTGAAAAAACGTATTGAAATTGAATTTCAATCGCGATCTATTTAAACGTGCTCCAAGTGCTCACATTCAAGCGTCGCTAAATCATTTGAGGCCTTTTTTGGGCCAAAAATGCCCCAAATAACCATGTCACTAAATCATGCTTCTTTTTTTTTTTGTTTGTTTGTAGTGATGTAATTTCAACTAACCCCATTCCCATTGTGGGTTTCCGCTGGAATTTCGTCAGAATGTGATGGCTTTGGACGAGCAGCATAGGTCAGCGTGGAGCAGAGGAGGAGGGAGATCATCAACAAGGTGGCGAACTTGCCCATCTTTGATTTTTGTAATACAATGGTAGGATAAGATTGTGAGGCAGAGAGTGGAAAGAGCGCAATGAATATATATTTTCTTTTTTCTTTTTTTGTTTTTTTGGATGAATTTGAAAAGAGTGTAATGAATTTATAGAAGAGATAAAGAATACATATTCTCCTTGTATCCCTCTTGTGTCCCCGCAATGGAAGGCTAGAGGGACACGTGGAAGGAAACCCTTTCCTATTTCAAGATTTTGTGGACCAGAAACTTGATTAAATTAGATAAATATGTATTATAGAGGGAGAAAAGTAGCAAAGTAAGGGTGACCACAAGAATTTAATCAAAAAAACAAACTAAGGAAAATGTTTGATTTTTGAGATCGATCCCAGTTGATGGATTTTCTGCGTGCTATTATATAGAATAATGCTTCACTTATTTTCACTTTTTTTTTTACACAATTTATTACAACTAATGGTGGTTTTAAAAGTTACTTATAGGTGTAAAAAAAAATGAGTGTAAAGAAGTGAATGTACTCATTCTCTTTATATAATGAGATGACTTAGTTGACTTTGCTTAGTTGGAAGATCATCTAGAGGAAAGAGAGAGGGCGTTGGTCAATAATAAATGGTCAAAAAGAGCTAAACCCTAAGCATTTAGAGTCTTAGACAAATGTTAACGTTGTCAAAGAAATTTGTGCATAACGATACAAAATCTTACAAATAAAAAAACCCAAGATTATTCTTTTCATTTCTAAATTTTAGATTGTCACAATGTACAAACTAATAAAAATTGTCTTTAACTCTTCAAAGATAAAAATGCCTTTAATAAAAAAAATATAATTTTTTTTTTTTTTAAAAAAAAAGTGGGTGGCTGAACCACCCCAATAACCATAGGGGTGGTTCGGCAAACCCCCAAATATGGCCGAAGGTGATGAATGAACCAACTTTGATCATTTGAAGGGTGATTCGGCCACCATTATGATTATTTGAGAGTAATATATATATATATATATATTTGAACCATTTAAGAGTAGTACAACCACCTTCATTTTGGGAATATGATCATTTCCTTTTCAAATGAAATGAATAGCATTCGGTTAGTGGTTTTTTAGAGAATTTTACCCTTCTTGAATACACTAACTAGATATTGTCTATTTGAAATGAAATTGAGAGAATTTCATTTCACTTTTCCGAATGGTGACCCACATAATTCTATGACTTGAAGTTCACAATTTATGGAGTAGTGTACAAAAGACGAAAGAGTATTAGAGTAATGCTTGGCTTCACACCCAAAATAATACTAGGGATTCTCATATTATTTAGATTTATTCATTGGAACATATTGGATCAACTTTCAATCTGCCTCTTGCTCCCAAAAATTATTCTGTCCACATCAGGATTCAGCAATAAACTACACTACATCTTTTAGAATACAATCCTGAATTAAATAGAAAAATCTATGATTACCCTCTTTTTTATACATTCACCTTTCATCATTATTTTTTTCTTTTTCAACTTGTTGAACGAGATCAACAAGTTTCTTGAGGCTGCATCAGTAACATTACCCATGATCATGAGCCACATTTACTGAACAATATATTTTTAATCATGTCTCTGTGTTTTAAGATTGGACAGGTCAGAGACACCATGAGGAAATATATATAAAACAAGAGATAAAATATAAATCAGGATTTGAGACAACTTTTAAGTGGATTTGGGAGTTCATCTTCTTTTCCTCTCCTTCTTACAATTATTTAACCATAAAAATTTTAAAAATTAAAACACGCAAAATTCTAGCTTTGAGGCTACTGATAAAGGAATATTTTTCTAGTACATTCACACTCGCATGCGGACATATACATATAGACATGAGGTTGGGATCCTGTAAATTTGCAAAAGAGTAACACAATTTTTATCTCACCTTATTGATGTGACAATGCCTACTAGCTACTTTTTTTAAAAGAAATAAAAAATTGATTGGCACTACCCCAATCAGCAAAACGAGATAGGAGTGAAATAAAAGTATAATTTCTATAATTATTTATTCCAAAATGTTGAACATTGTATTGAAATGTAACATATGTTATTATAAGTTGTTGAAGTTTCTATTATCTTCTTTTTCTTTTTTTCTTTTTTTTTTTAAAAAGTAAATCAATCTCATTTAAAAAAAAGGGGGGGGGGGGGGGCGGAGGCGGGGGCGTAACTCAAATACACGGAAAATGTACAAAAGAAAACCAAATTTAGAAAAAGTAAAAGAGCACATCAAGAAATTCTAAGAAATAAAACAATTGCAGACAATCATCCAAACATAGAGAGATTTGAGCATAATCGCTTTTAGTTCCATCATTGTCTTCTTACAATCTTCAAAATTTTGAGCATTGTGTTCTCACATCAAAATTATCTTCCAAACTTCTAAATTGCAGCTATTATCTTTTTATTCTTTTGGGGTATACAAAGAAGAAATATAACTACATGAATACAATTCCCAAAAAAAGTGGAACTAGAGAGGTGGTAGGTGAAATGAATAGGAAGTACAAACTACAATCTAAATGTGACGATACAAAAGATATATATGAACCCATCATTTAGCAACATCCAACAT
The DNA here is from genome assembly GCF_965113065.1 of Corylus avellana. Taxonomy (NCBI): domain Eukaryota; kingdom Viridiplantae; phylum Streptophyta; class Magnoliopsida; order Fagales; family Betulaceae; genus Corylus; species Corylus avellana. The sequence goes on from NC_142491.1 coordinate 44,290,586, forward strand.
GTATCTCACATCCACTTTTATATCATGAGTAATCATTTTACACCACTCATTTTGATCCATATTTTGATCTAACATTACAAAATGGACCAGATCCTCCATTTTTAAGTATTATGCATGTGGAAGCCGGGTATGCAAATTGATAACTCTATTCAGCTTTGATTTAGTATAGTAACATTCTGTAACAACATGGATAGAAGTATCAGACTACATACACCAGCATGTCGAAGGAAATGATTCAGAAGGCAAATTGTAAAGTTTGAATGAATAGCTAGTACAAACCTTATTTATCTGTTAAGTCATTGGTTCCATCAGTTGCTGCATCCTGCATCAGTATATAGGAATTATAAAATATGCAAAATTGAAAAGAACTACAAAAGGCTTAGAGTTCGACAGGAAAAAAAAACAAGAAGTAAGGAGACAACATAGAATAGGTCAGAAGGATGTAGTCAACAGCAAAGATAGGGCAGTTCTTTCATGTTTGGCTTTAGGTTGGACACAAGTTGACTAGAGTGGCCAACCACCTATATATATATATATATATATATATATGATAGTGCTAAGTGAGTCTTTTTAGTTTTCTAATATTTGATTCTTTATTGTTGGCTTTTCTTGTCTGTTTTTGGTTTGTATTTATGGGTATTACCTTCTAATTAACAATATTTTCTAAATCTTTAGATTGCACAATGTGTAAACTATCAAAAATTGTCATTATTCTTTCGAGGACAAAATATTCTTAATAAAAAAAAAATGTATATGGGGTAGCCAAACTACCTCCAAATTTCAATGGTCGTAGGAGTACTTGGACCACACCCAAATATGGCCGAAAGTGATGACCAGACCACCCTTGAGGCCTTGACCATTTAAGGAGTGATTCGGCCACTATCATAAGTTCATAATCATTTGAGAGTAATTCACCTACTCCATTTGACCAAATGTGGTGCCCTATGTCTCCAAAAGATAGCTCACTCGGCTGTGGGTCACGCCTAATGAAGCGGAGGCTATTAGTTCGAATCCCCCCTCTCTCTTTCCTTGTGTGGACATGTCAAAAAAATGTAATGCCCCTTAAGCCAACTACTTTTTAAATTCCTTTATATGGCAAGAAATTTCACAATTTTTCGTGTGGCGTACAAAACAGGAAAGGGTAATGCTGGGCTTCACACTAGAAAACAACACAAAATAATGCTAGGGATTCTCAAATTATAGGATTATTCATTGAATCATCGGTACATGTTGGAACACCTTTCAATCTGCCTTATTGATGCAGCGTAACATTGTGGGATGTAAAGAATAACAAGAAGAAGAAGAGATAAATACTTCTAAGACCTTGAGTCTATCAAAGATTTAAGAAAGAGAAAATTTTACTTTGAACCCCTGAATTACCACCCGTTTTGACATGCCCCTCAAACTTCAAAACTTTTCAATTTGGACCTTAGAACTTTTAATTGCAATCAATTTGAACCATTCCGTCAAATTTTAAATGATAAAAGTTAGAAAATGACGTTTATACCCTTGACTTTTTTATAAAATTTCAAATTTAACCTTAATTTCAAAATAAAAAAATAAAAAAAAAAATCACGAGGTGACCAACGGTTGGGCCACCTTGTGACCCCTTTTTTTTTTTTTTTTCAATTTTTAATAAAAAGAAAATTGAAGGGTAATTTTGTTTTTTTAAGGGTTTTAACGGAAAAAAATTGACGGAGGGGTTCAAATTGACTGTAATTGAAAATTCAGGAATCCAAATTGAGAGGTTTTCAAGTTTGGGGGAACATGTCAAAATGAGTGGTAATTCAGAGGTCCAAAGTACATTTTTCCCTTTAAGAAATCTTTTCAAAACGTTAGAATCTATCTAGGGTTTGAAGAAAAAACTGAAGAAAGCTAACTCTGAGACTTCTTATTGATAAAAACTCAAATATAATCAAAAGCTACGTTCTTGGGATTATAAGCATGTATTTATAGCCCTATACTCCTAACCTTAATAGTAAATGGAAATAAAGTCCGTTTGCAATTCTACGATGGCCCTCCGGACGGAACATAACGCCGTCCGGATGGTCACTAAAATAAAAGATGAAAACTGTAAATAAAACATAGGTATCCAGATGGTCTTCGGACGAGACTCCATACGAGGCTCGTTGTAATGTTGCGGGACTACTCGCGTTCGGACAGTTGTAGACAAGGCTCTCGGGAATACACTTCACTCTTCCCGTCCGAACGGGCTTCAGACGAAGTTGCAGAAAAAGCCCTCTGGAATTCAGCTTCTGCGCGAGTCTGCGATCTCGTCTTGACTCTCCTTGGTACGACTCTTTAGGGTACCTCCACACTTACATCCGCACGAGTCTTCCTCATGAAATCCTAAGTGGCATTCTTATCTACATCACTTTTGCACCCTCAAATTCTTTTGTCCATATCAGAATTCGGCAATAAAATATAGGAGAATCATGTCCCACTAGAAAACTATGCAAATTAAATAGAGCCCTGCAGAAAAGTATGCACATCTTTGAGCGTACAATTCTCCTGGAAAAATCTATGATTGTCCTCTTTTTTATACATTCACATTTCATAATTATTTTTATCCTTTTCAACCTCTTGAACAAGATCCACAAGTTTCTTGAGGCTGCATCAGTAATGTTACCCGAACTAGGATCTCTCCGGTTCAAAAGAATTTTACCCTTATGTTATAAAGAACCGGCGAGCCCCACTCCACTCCATTTCTTCCATTTCTTTTGAAGTAGAGGACGAGAGTAAAACAGTTCCACCAAATTCACTGCTACTTCTTTCATTTACTTCTTTAATTTCTAATTTATATTTGTATATATTTAATAAAGCATCATAGATTCATAGTAGTTGAAATATCTTCAGCTTCAATTAATGGATGTGCATGTGTGTGCTGGCTTATCACATTCATCCACATGATCGATAAAAGGCATGGAAATTTCATCATACCCAGATGAATTTATTTCATTTTCTTCTTCTTCTTTCATTCGTTGTGCTGTTTTGGATGGATTCGGATCCAAGCTATTGCAAGGGCTGCAATAAGTTTTTTCTCATGCCAATAATGCAAAAAAAGGATGTGTGTGTGTGGGGGGGTGGGGGTGGGGGTGGAGGGGGGGGGGGGGGGGGTGGGGGAGAAGAAGAAGTGAGAACATTAATTCTCATTCATCTAAAGTAATTTATTCTTCATGAACGCTGCATAAATGCAGCAGAGATTCTTCACGAATGGAACAAATATAATAAACAAAGAAAGACAAGAGTACTTGCGAATGAGACATCATATCAATCGCAACAAGCATTATTATTATTATTATTATTATTTTTGGATAATTTCATGGTTTCTCGGTTTCAGATTCTTCAGCTGTCGTGTCGAAATAGTTGTCCTCTTCTAGCAATATCCATCAACATCCGTCATCACTAGCTGGATCACAACCCCAATCTGGATCGATCCTCTTTCTCTTAGTTGCATGCTTTTTATCTTCCAGCTTCCTGTTGGGAGAGTGTATTCCCGCCCCCACAGCAACCTATTGATTACAAAAAAAGCAAAAATCAAATTTATAGAAAAAAAAAAAAAAAAAAAAAAACCAAGGTTTACTAATGCTTGAAATAAGGGCACTTTAATAAAACGTCTCTATATAGGGACGTCTTACTATGTAAATGACCATTCTCATATGCCCCATTTTAGAGGCGTTTATAACTGAAAAAACGTATTGAAATTGAATTTCAATCGCGATCTATTTAAACGTGCTCCAAGTGCTCACATTCAAGCGTCGCTAAATCATTTGAGGCCTTTTTTGGGCCAAAAATGCCCCAAATAACCATGTCACTAAATCATGCTTCTTTTTTTTTTTGTTTGTTTGTAGTGATGTAATTTCAACTAACCCCATTCCCATTGTGGGTTTCCGCTGGAATTTCGTCAGAATGTGATGGCTTTGGACGAGCAGCATAGGTCAGCGTGGAGCAGAGGAGGAGGGAGATCATCAACAAGGTGGCGAACTTGCCCATCTTTGATTTTTGTAATACAATGGTAGGATAAGATTGTGAGGCAGAGAGTGGAAAGAGCGCAATGAATATATATTTTCTTTTTTCTTTTTTTGTTTTTTTGGATGAATTTGAAAAGAGTGTAATGAATTTATAGAAGAGATAAAGAATACATATTCTCCTTGTATCCCTCTTGTGTCCCCGCAATGGAAGGCTAGAGGGACACGTGGAAGGAAACCCTTTCCTATTTCAAGATTTTGTGGACCAGAAACTTGATTAAATTAGATAAATATGTATTATAGAGGGAGAAAAGTAGCAAAGTAAGGGTGACCACAAGAATTTAATCAAAAAAACAAACTAAGGAAAATGTTTGATTTTTGAGATCGATCCCAGTTGATGGATTTTCTGCGTGCTATTATATAGAATAATGCTTCACTTATTTTCACTTTTTTTTTTACACAATTTATTACAACTAATGGTGGTTTTAAAAGTTACTTATAGGTGTAAAAAAAAATGAGTGTAAAGAAGTGAATGTACTCATTCTCTTTATATAATGAGATGACTTGTTGACTTTGCTTAGTTGGAAGATCATCTAGAGGAAAGAGAGAGGGCGTTGGTCAATAATAAATGGTCAAAAAGAGCTAAACCCTAAGCATTTAGAGTCTTAGACAAATGTTAACGTTGTCAAAGAAATTTGTGCATAACGATACAAAATCTTACAAATAAAAAAACCCAAGATTATTCTTTTCATTTCTAAATTTTAGATTGTCACAATGTACAAACTAATAAAAATTGTCTTTAACTCTTCAAAGATAAAAATGCCTTTAATAAAAAAAATATAATTTTTTTTTTTTTTAAAAAAAAAGTGGGTGGCTGAACCACCCCAATAACCATAGGGGTGGTTCGGCAAACCCCCAAATATGGCCGAAGGTGATGAATGAACCAACTTTGATCATTTGAAGGGTGATTCGGCCACCATTATGATTATTTGAGAGTAATATATATATATATATATATATATATATATATATATATATATATATATATATATATATATTTGAACCATTTAAGAGTAGTACAACCACCTTCATTTTGGGAATATGATCATTTCCTTTTCAAATGAAATGAATAGCATTCGGTTAGTGGTTTTTTAGACAATTTTACCCTTCTTGAATACACTAACTAGATATTGTCTATTTCAAATGAAATTGAGAGAATTTCATTTCACTTTTCCAAATGGTGACCCACATAATTCTATGACTTGAAGTTCACAATTTATGGAGTAGTGTACAAAAGACGAAAGAGTATTAGAGTAATGCTTGGCTTCACACCCAAAATAATACTAGGGATTCTCATATTATTTAGATTTATTCATTGGAACATATTGGATCAACTTTCAATCTGCCTCTTGCTCCCAAAAATTATTCTGTCCACATCAGGATTCAGCAATAAACTACACTACATCTTTTAGAATACAATCCTGAATTAAATAGAAAAATCTATGATTACCCTCTTTTTTATACATTCACCTTTCATCATTATTTTTTTCTTTTTCAACTTGTTGAACGAGATCAACAAGTTTCTTGAGGCTGCATCAGTAACATTACCCATGATCATGAGCCACATTTACTGAACAATATATTTTTAATCATGTCTCTGTGTTTTAAGATTGGACAGGTCAGAGACACCATGAGGAAATATATATAAAACAAGAGATAAAATATAAATCAGGATTTGAGACAACTTTTAAGTGGATTTGGGAGTTCATCTTCTTTTCCTCTCCTTCTTACAATTATTTAACCATAAAAATTTTAAAAATTAAAACACGCAAAATTCTAGCTTTGAGGCTACTGATAAAGGAATATTTTTCTAGTACATTCACACTCGCATGCGGACATATACATATAGACATGAGGTTGGGATCCTGTAAATTTGCAAAAGAGTAACACAATTTTTATCTCACCTTATTGATGTGACAATGCCTACTAGCTACTTTTTTTAAAAGAAATAAAAAATTGATTGGCACTACCCCAATCAGCAAAACGAGATAGGAGTGAAATAAAAGTATAATTTCTATAATTATTTATTCCAAAATGTTGAACATTGTATTGAAATGTAACATATGTTATTATAAGTTGTTGAAGTTTCTATTATCTTCTTTTTCTTTTTTTCTTTTTTTTTAAAAAAAGTAAATCAATCTCATTTAAAAAAAAGGAGGGGGGGGGGGGGGGGGCGGAGGCGGGGGCGTAACTCAAATACACGGAAAATGTACAAAAGAAAACCAAATTTAGAAAAAGTAAAAGAGCACATCAAGAAATTCTAAGAAATAAAACAATTGCAGACAATCATCCAAACATAGAGAGATTTGAGCATAATCGCTTTTAGTTCCATCATTGTCTTCTTACAATCTTCAAAATTTTGAGCATTGTGTTCTCACATCAAAATTATCTTCCAAACTTCTAAATTGCAGCTATTATCTTTTTATTCTTTTGGGGTATACAAAGAAGAAATATAACTACATGAATACAATTCCCAAAAAAAGTGGAACTAGAGAGGTGGTAGGTGAAATGAATAGGAAGTACAAACTACAATCTAAATGTGACGATACAAAAGATATATATGAACCCATCATTTAGCAACATCCAACATGTATCTCACATCCACTTTTATATCATGAGTAATCATTTTACACCACTCATTTTGATCCATATTTTGATCTAACATTACAAAATGGACCAGATCCTCCATTTTTAAGTATTATGCATGTGGAAGCCGGGTATGCAAATTGATAACTCTATTCAGCTTTGATTTAGTATAGTAACATTCTGTAACAACATGGATAGAAGTATCAGACTACATACACCAGCATGTCGAAGGAAATGATTCAGAAGGCAAATTGTAAAGTTTGAATGAATAGCTAGTACAAACCTTATTTATCTGTTAAGTCATTGGTTCCATCAGTTGCTGCATCCTGCATCAGTATATAGGAATTATAAAATATGCAAAATTGAAAAGAACTACAAAAGGCTTAGAGTTCGACAGGAAAAAAAACAAGAAGTAAGGAGACAACATAGAATAGGTCAGAAGGATGTAGTCAACAGCAAAGATAGGGCAGTTCTTTCATGTTTGGCTTTAGGTTGGACACAAGTTGACTAGAGTGGCCAACCACCTATATATATATATATATATATATATATATGATAGTGCTAAGTGAGTCTTTTTAGTTTTCTACTATTTGATTCTTTATTGTTGGCTTTTCTTGTCTGTTTTTGGTTTGTATTTATGGGTATTACCTTCTAATTAACAATATTTTCTAAATCTTTAGATTGCACAATGTGTAAACTATCAAAAATTGTCATTATTCTTTCGAGGACAAAATATTCTTAATAAAAAAAAAATGTATATGGGGTAGCCAAACTACCTCCAAATTTCAATGGTCGTAGGAGTACTTGGACCACACCCAAATATGGCCGAAAGTGATGACCAGACCACCCTTGAGGCCTTGACCATTTAAGGAGTGATTCGGCCACTATCATAAGTTAATAATCATTTGAGAGTAATTCACCTACTCCATTTGACCAAATGTGGTGCCCTATGTCTCTAAGAGATAGTTCACTCGGCTGTAGATCATGCCTAATGAAGCGAAGGTTATTAGTTCGAATCTCCCTTCTGCTTTTCCTTATGTGGACATGTCAAAAAAAAAAAAAATGTAATGCCCCTTAAGCCAACTACTTTTGAAATTCCTTTATATGGCAAGAAATTTCACAATTTTTTGTGTGGCGTACAAAACAGGAAAGGGTAATGCTGGGCTTCATACTAGAAAACAATACAAAATAATCCTAGGGATTCTCAAATTATAGGATTATTCATTGAATCATTGGTACATGTTGGAACACCTTTCAATATGCATTATTGATGCAGCGTAACATGGTGGGATGTAAAGAATAACAACAAGAAGAAGGGATAAATACTTCCAAGACCTTGAATCTATCAAAGATTTAAGAAAGATAAAATTTCACTTTGGACCCCTGAATTACCACCCGTTTTGACATGCCCCCCAAACTTCAAAACCTCTCAATTTGGACCCTTGAACTTTTAAATGCAATCAATTTGAACCATTCCGTCAAATTTTGAATGATAAAAGTTAAAAAATGACGTTTATACCATTGATTTTTTTATAAAATTTCAAATTTAACCTTAATTTCAAAATAAAAATTATAAAATATATTGCAAAATAAAAAATAAAAAATCACGAGGTGACCAACAGTTGGGCCACCTTGTGACCCTTTTTTTTCAATTTTTTAATAAAAAGAAAATTGAAGGGTAATTTTGTCTTTTTATGGGTTTTAACGGAAAAAATTGACGGAGTGGTTCAAATTGGCTGTAATTGAAAATTCAAGAGTTTAAATTGAGAGGTTTTCAAGTTTGGGGGCATGTCAAAATGAGTGATAATTCAGGGGTCCAAAGTAAATTTTTCCCTTTAAGAAATCTTTTCAAAACGCTAGAGTTTATCTAGGGTTTGAAGAAAAAACTAAAGAAAGCTAACTCTGAGACTTCTTATTGATAAAAACTCAAATATAATCAAAAGCTACGTTCTTGGGATTATAAGCATGTATTTATAGCCCCTAGGCTCCTAACCCTAATAGTAAATGGAAATAAAGTCGGTTTACAATTCTACGATGGCCCTCCGGACAGAACATAACGCCGTTCGGACGGTCACTAAAATAAAAGATGAAAACTGTAAATAAAACATAGGTATCTGAACGGTCTTCAGACGAGACTCTATACGAGGCTCTTTGTAATGTTGCGGGACTAATCGCGTTCAGACGGTTGTAGACAGGGCTCTCGGGAATACACTTCACTCTTCCCGTCCGGACGGGCTTCAGACGAAGTTGCAGAAGAAGCCCTCTGGAATTCAGCTTCTGCCCGAGTTTGCGATCTCGTCTTGACTCTCCTTGGTACGACTCTTTAGGGTACCTCCACACTTACATCCGCACGAGTCTTCCTCAAGAAATCCTAAGTGGCATTCTTATCTACATCACTTTTGCACCCACAAATTCTTTTGTCCATATCAGAATTCGGCAATAAAATATAGGAGAATCATGTCCCACTAGAAAACTATGCAAATTAAATAGAGCCCTGCAGAAAAGTATGCACATCTTTTAGCGTACAATTCTCCTGGAAAAATCTATGATTGTCCTCCTTTTTATTCATTCACATTTCATCATTATTTTTATCCTTTTCAACCTCTTGAACAAGATCCACAAGTTTCTTGAGGCTGCATCAGTAATGTTACCCAAACTAGGATCACTCCGGTTCAAAAGAATTTTACCCTTATGTTATAAAGAACCGGTGAGCCCCACTCCACTCCATTTCTTCTATTTCTTTTGAAGTAGAGGACGAGTGTAAAACAGTTCCACCAAACTCACTGCTACTTCTTTCATTTACTTCTTTAATTTCTAATTTATATGTGTATATATTTAATAAAACATCATAGATTCATAGTAGTTGAAATATCTTCAGCTTCAATTAATGGATGTGCATGTGTGTGCTGGCTTATCACATTCATCCACATGATCGATAAAAAGCACGGAAACTTCATCATACCCAGATGAATATATTTCATTTTCTTCTTCTTCATTCATTCGTTGTGCTGTTTTGGATGGATTCGGATCCAAGCTATTGGGGGGGGGTAAGAAGTGAGAACAATTCTCATTCATCTAAAGTAATTTATTCTTCATGAACGCTGCATATATGCAGCAGAGATTCTTCATGAATGGAACAAATATAATAAACCAAGAAAGACAAGAGTACTTGCCAATGAGACCTCATATCAACAGCAACAAGCATTATTATTATTATTTATTTTTATTTTTGGATAATTTCATGGTTTCTCGGTTTCAGATTCTGCAGCTGTCGTGTCGAAATAGTTGTCCTCTTCTAGCAATATCCATCAACATCCGAATTCAACAGCTGGATCACAACCAAAATATGGATCGATCACCTTTTTCTTAGTTGCATGCTCTTTATCTTCCAGCTTCCTGTTGGGAGAGTGTATTCCCACCCCCACAGCAACCTATTAATTACAAAAAAGCAAAAATCAAATTTATAGAAAAAAAAAAAAAAAAAAAACCAAGGTTTACTAATGCTTGAAATAAGGGCACTTTAATAAAACGTCTCTATATAGGGACGTTTTACTATGTAAATGACCATTCTCATATGCCCCATTTTAGAGGCGTTTTTAACTGAAAAAACGTATTGAAATTGAATTTCAATCGCGATCTATTTAAACGTGCTCCAAGTGCCCACATTCAAGCGTCGCTAAATCATTTGAGGCCTTTTTTGGGCCAAAAATGCCCCAAATAATCATGTCACTAAATCATGCTTTTTTTTTTTGTTTGAAGCGATGTAATTTCAACCAACCCCATTCCCATTGTGGGTTTCCGCTGGAATTTCGTTAGAATGTGATGGCTTTGGACGAGCAGCATAGGTCAGTGTGGAGCAGAGGAGGAGGGAGATCATCAACAGGGTGGCGAACTTGCCCATCTTTGATTTTTGTAATACAATGGTAGGATAAGATTGTGAGGCAGAGAGTGGAAAGAGCGCAATGAATATATATATATATATATATATATATATATATATATATATATATATATATATTATTCTTTTTTGGATGAATATGAAAAGATTGTAATGAATTTATGGAAGAGATAAATAGTACATATTCTCTTTGTATCCCTCTTGTGTCCCCACAATGGATGGCTAGAGGGACACGTGGATGGAGACCCTTTCCTATTTCAAGATTTTGTGTACCAGAAACTTGATTAAATTAGATAAATATGTATTCTGGAGGGAGAAATGTAGCAAAGTAAGGGTGACCACAAGAATTTAATCAAAAAAACAAACTAAGGAAAATGTTTGATTTTTGAGATTGATCCCAGTTGATGGATTTTCTGCGTGCTATTATATAGAATAATGCTTAACTTATTTTCACTTTTTTTTTTGCACAATTTATTACATGTAATGGTGGTTTTAAAAGTTATTTATAGGTGTAAAAAAAAAATTGAGTGTAAAGAAGTGAATGTACTCATTCTCTTTATATAATGAGATGACTTAGTTGACTTTGCTTAGTTGGAAGATCATCTAGAGGAAAGAGAGAGGGCTTTGGTCAATAATAAATGGTCAAAAAGAGCTAAACCCTAAGCATTTAGAGTCTTAGACAAATGTTAATGTTGTCAAAGAAATTTGTACATAACGATACAAAATCTTATGAATAAAAAAAACCCAAGATTATTCTTTTCATTTCTAAATTTTAGATTGTCACAATGCACAAACTAATAAAAATTGTCTTTTAACTCTTCGAAGTTAAAAATACCTTTAATAAAAAAAAATATAATTTTTTTTAAAAAAAAAATGTGAGTGGCTAAACCACCCCAATAACCATAGGGGTGGTTCGGCAAACCCCCAAATATGGCTGAAGGTAATGAATGAACCAACTTTGATCATTTGAAAGGTGATTCAACCACCATTATAATTATTTGACTGTAAATTTTTTTTTTTTTAAACCATTTACGAGTAGTATACAACCACCTTCATTTTGGAAATATGATCATCTTCATTTTAAATGAAATGAATAGCATAATTGCTATTCATTTACCAAATTTGAGCATAATTGCTTTTAGTTCGGTCATTGTCTTCTAACAATTTTCAAGATTTTGAGCATTGTGTTCTCTCCAAATACATCACATTTAGCACATCAAAATTATCTTCCAAACTTCTAAATTGCAGCTATTATCTTTTTATTCTTTTGGGGTATACAAAGAAGAAATATAACTACATGAATACAATTCCCAAAAAAAGTGGAACTAGAGAGGTGGTAGGTGAAATGAATAGGAAATACAAACTACAATCTAAATGTGATGATGCAAAAGATCTCAACCCATCACTTAGCAACATCCAACATGTACCTCACATCCACGTGAACAGCTTTTATATCATGAGTAATCATTTTACACCACTCATTTTGATCCATATTTTGATCTAACATTACAAACTGGACCAGATCCTCCATTTTCAAGTATTATGCATGTGGGAGCCGGGTATGCAAATTGATAACTCTATTCAGCTTTGATTTAGTATAGTAACACCCTGTAACAACATGGATACAAGTATCAGACTACATACACCAGCATGTCAAAGGAAATGATTCAGAAGGCAAATTGTAAAGTTTGAATGAATAGCAAGTACAAACCTTATTTATCTGTTAAGTCATTGGTTTCCATCAGTTGCTGCATCCTGCATCAGTATATAGGAATTATAAAATATGCAAAATTGAAAAGAACTACAAAAAGCTTAGAGTTCGACAGGAAAAAAACCAACAAGGAGACAACCTCATAAAGAGCAGAGAAATCAGAAAAAAAGTGTTTTTTGTAAAGTAAATAAAAGGTCAAAAGCACATAGAATAGGTCAGAAGGATGTAGTCAACAGTAAAGATAGGGCAGCTCTTTCATGTTTGGGTACATTAATTGTAGGGTGGGGCTACAGAGGATGAGCGCCATTGTTCACCTGAAGTATGAGATGTGTTTTTCTTCTTAGGAGAGCATGATATGGGAGCAAAAGCTCAAAACTTGCTTTAAGGAGGTCTAAGATTTACAGCATGTCATTGGTTGCAAAACAATGCATGAGTAGAAGCCCAACTATCGAAATTTTACTACAAACTTATTAGTATAACAACTAAGAAATCTGTAAATAATATAATTATATATTACAATATATAGAGTTGGATCACTTAACTGTGGATGCATGCCATAATAACGTGTCCTAATCCTTTTTTTTTTTTCAATCTTTTGCTTTCGTTACAATATTTGTTATTATTTTCTCCATCTATTCATTTCCTTATTCAACTTCAATACTAATTTGGTCACACAAAATTGAAGTCTTAAACAAACCTAACATGCTACTCAGCACCACCACCACAGCTACTACCCTATCAGTAGAACAAAAAGAAAAATGCCTCTCCATCACAAATCCCTCTAACTTCTATAGAATCCCACTGGACACGGGTCATAATGCAAAAAAGAGAGCGATGATATGCAGGCAGGTGCCAACCACTTGAGCTTCACAGCCATTCCAGGATAACACTTCTACGATGAGATCTCATCATGCCAAGATTTCACCAGTAGTTTATACAAATTCCTGACCGAACTAACCATCTAAGATCCATAACATATGTTCCCAGCACCTACGGAAGAAAATATAGAATCTGAGCATCAGCACCATTCCCAATATCATGGTGGTTAGTGGAGAACAGCCATCGGACCGGATTTGTTTCCTGTTTCAGACTCCTGCATAGGAGCCTCACCGTCACACTTTTCTAGCACAGTTGCTATCAGGCCCTTAACAAACAAATTAGGTGCCGGGGAGGTTGAATTCCAACCATCTAAAGTTGATCTTGTTCTCATTCCAATAATTTACAACTTCCCAAGCGGCATAACAGCACATTGATCTTCTTATACATTTCACTGGCCAAAGAGTCACATTCTAGCCTAGCCTCAGACCCAGCCTGCTCTGTACTTCAGACAATAACAAGTTTATCTCCATATTTTTTCTGGTCAGACAGTGCAATTCAGACTCTGGCCATTCCACAATTGCCTTCAGTCCTTTACCACTATGCTAGGACTTGACTGGCACTTGACTTTAGCCAAAAGGCCAAGAAAGGTATAATTATCGGTTAATCTCCAATCAACCATGTGATCAGCTTCCTACATGGAAATCTAGAAAGTTTAAGCCTCCATAGAGCCATATATACATTTTTGCAATCACTCCATCTCTCAAAATATTTCTGCATTCAGCAGCAGCCATACAAAGGACTTCCAGCAATGGGCTGCTAGAAGCAACAAAATCACCTATAGGTCACATCTAAATATTGTAATAAGCAATTACTAACTTTCTGCAATTGTTTAATAAGATTATGCAAACATATATAGAGTTTGGAGTACATGTCTGTTCAGTACTGCCGACTGAGAATTTGAACAAATCTTTCCATTTTCCTAAGCTTAAGCAGGAGTGTTAGAATGGATTAATGACACCTCTGTCTGAACCAGTCCAGGAACTTGAACAAATATTTCTAAGTAATTCAAAAACAGACAACTATATTCAAAAGAAAATGCGGTTAGGATATATAATATATTGCTTTTTGAGTACTTATAGGGGAAAATTTATTGCCTAAGGAAATAAGTTAAGGGCTAACTTGAAAAAGATCAGCTCGATAGGCTTGCATTTCCGCATCCTGCAGTTATGAGGAGAAATGAAGCAAGAGTGAACTGTGTTATGATTTTTTCCGCGTTGCAAAAATAATTATTGATCTTAAAAAATATAAAGAAATGTAGTCATATTCTTCTTCAGAGTTAATATCTTGATTCCTGACAATGAAACAAATATTAAAATTACAGATACTCAACATCAGAGACACGCACAAAATAAATAGACAAACATACACACAATCTCTCATGATAACATTCATCATATACTTCAGCACCCTATTTTCTAAAAATTACTAAAATGTTACCGTATTGGCATATGACTAATACCAAGCCCATTGCAGGTAAGTATCATTCCTTTAAATCTGGCAAGATATTCCTGCATAGGAAGGGTTGAATATCCCAGATAGTCAGCATTCAGCATCAATAATCACTACAAAGGGGGCCTCAGAAACAACCTAAACAAATATAATTTGACATTTCTAGACCTGATAATATGATCTTCCCCTTTTCTTACCCGCAGAGTATACTTATCAATCTCATATATTCCGGTTAGATCATAGTCAAGTCGTTTAGCAGGATCACTCAAAACTGCAAAAGAAATTAGTAGAAGTCACATTATTGCACATAACCTGTAGAATATTATAACCGCATAACCTAAAAACAAAAATGTTACAAAGAACATGTAATATTGGCTTTACACCAACCAAAAAAGTGATGAATAATTAAAGACCAAAATACATATTTTCATATTTTTAAAATTCTTTATTAGTCTGATGTACCAAGAGATGTAATCTGCCTCTAAAGAGTAGAAGTAGGTCCCATGTTGCTGAAAGGAAATCTATGGACATAACCAGGATTAAATATGCATATTTATTGTACACATCAGAGATTAGGTAGTTCAAAACCCTAGTCAAAGATCTTGATCTCTGAATGAATACTAGTCAAGGACTGTTGTCTGGCTTCTTCAAATATTTTTCAGTCTCTTGAAGATACTAAAGACGAGACCAAGCTGATTTCTAAGGGTTGTAAATGCTGTAAGTGGATCATTAATTTAACTGTTTCTAAAGAACGAATTACAATAAGACCATATGCATGGTATGGAAATGCAGACCTTTGCACCAATTACACTTAAGAATTACCTTCGTAAGCTTCATTTATCTCTTGAAACTTTGCAGTAACAGCACTGTCACCCTTGTGCTTGTCAGGATGCCACTTCTATATAGCCCACAGAATCAAGTATATTTCCTCAGTCCATATCACATCGCAATTAATGGAAAAAACCCGAGCAATGTAAAAATACTATTCAAGGAACTATCAGAAAGAAAGATGACCAACCAGTGCAAGCCTTCGGTAATTTAATCGGATCTTCTCCTCAGATGCATCATAATCAACCTCTAATACTTTGTAGTAATCCTTCAAACAAGTAAAGGCCCACATCAAATATACAGAAAACTAGGTCAAACACTCAAGTCAAATCCACAAACCAAAACTCTGGCAAACAAGCTATGTAAATTTGCATAAAAAACATCACGCAAGATAATGAAATTCTTAAAGATACATTGCCTGAAACTACCATTAAATTAGGTCTAATTTTACTATTTCAATTTTCAGAAAAACAAAGTTCTTATAGCAGAGATGCAAAGCATTAGAACAATACAGCTTCATATTTGTTTTTATTGCCATAGAGATCTCCCTCTAAAGACCTTCAACTGTGGCAGGATCTACCTCCCTGGTAAATGCATTTCAAGTATACTGGTACTTCTGCACCACCAATTTGGTCCACATTATTCAAATAGAAACATTTCCTGTAAATGTTGATTTCCTAGTACTCTGCATTGTGGTATGCACATTCAGAGAAAGAAAAAAAACTATATTGGTTGAGGCAAGATAGGTAACTTAAAGAGGACTAAAAAGCAACAGCATAGCTGGTTGAGTTCTGTTAAGTTTACTTCTATTCTCTTGCTCGCTTTTCTTTTTCTAGTTAGGTGATCCTTTTGTATACTTCCTGTTTACCTTGGGGCGCCTTACGCTTTTAATAAGACTGGTTATTACTTACAAAAAAAAAAAAAGTTTACTTCTATTCTTAATTACTTCCCTCATGTCACATTTCTTATCATAAAATGCAAACTTTTCATTAACAATTTATTATTTAAATTACAATCTCTCTTGCAATTAAATCTAGCTCATTATGCTCAACATATGTGGTTTATAAACGTCTACCCCTGACATATCATATTTCTGGGTATAACAGACATCATGTTACCATTCTCATTCATAAAGCAGAACTATCTCCCCCTTTTTCTACTGTATAACTTGCACATATTTCCTAGAGGAAAATGAAGCATGCAGCAGTAATCAGGGCCACATTGAATAAGATTCAAAAATACATCAGTTAAGATCACATAATTGGCAGAATGTTTAATGATCATTACTTCCATCGAGCTCTGGCCCAGAATTTGTAGTCTAGACCTACATGATATAAAGGGGTAAACCAGTCCCAACCTGCCCTAATGCTTTTCCAAAAGGAAACGTATGTTACCTTTAGAAAGCAAAATTGTAATAGTAGAACATCACAAATGGCATTCCTAGATTGAAAATATGTTAGGGGAAAAGAGGCAGTTTGAAACTGATGTAGGGTAGACCATCTTAGATTAGTCTATAGCTCATGATCTGATTCCCTCCAACCCGTTAGTAGCGTTGGTTACATGGAACTTGATAATTCATCATGAAGTAGGTTTCAGATACTTACTGGCTATCAAAAACCCTAGAACCAAATAGCTATTGCTGTTCCTCATTTCAGGCTGTTTCACTTGCAAAAAAAACTCACCAAGTCTTGGATTTGCTGATATCCAAAACCATTCAAAGAATGCATAGTGGGACGTTAGAAAAGGTACGATTGAGCTGCAGGTTATGTCCAGATTATGGGTATTCTTCTTTCTAATACATCAATCTGCTACTAGAGGATATCAAGCAAAATCTCAAAGTCACAAATTATGTTTAAAAAGTTGAACTTAATTTTTTCAGATTTCAAAAGTAAAATTAGATATTATCCACACCTCCTATCACAAGGCTGTATTTTGAAATGATAAGAGCTCAAAAGAAAAAACTGAATAAACTTAAGAATTACCCATCTCAATAGCCCGATTGCCTCAGTTACTGAAACCAGGAAAGGCAGCAAGAAACATGAGCCTGCGCTTGTGGCCTACCTACTTTTGGACATATAATCTTAGGTATACAAGCAATAGGTGGCCCTCTAAATCACTCAAATCGTCACCATTGTGCATCAACTAACCGAAGTAAATCCTAACACCCAATGCTTATATACTTAATTCTGACTGTAACCCATTCCACATCTACACCCAAATAATAGACCCAACTCAAGCATAATTGGAAAATGGCTCTCTGTCCGGTTACTGAGAAAACTGCAAAAAGAGAGAAAAATAAACACACATACACACACCCGTAATGAAATTTAAGCGACCAGAAATTTCATTTCTCTTGCTGTCTAATCTTTTCCCAGCTCCCAACAGAGCAACAACAATAACAACCACGGAAAAAAAAAAAAAAAAAAAAAAAAAAGAAGAAGAAAAAAGTGAAAACCCAGAAGCAAAACCCTAAAATAACTACTGGAATCTTCAATATAATCATAGCAAAGCAGAAAAAGAATTATGCGCACAAAAGATAAAAAGGAGGAAAGAAAAGCAATAGAGAAGTGCTTGGATACCTTTTGGGTAGGATTATCATTGCCCTCCATCTGCTGGGTTCGTACGTAGAGATTTCCGTATAAATTTCATTTGAGAAAGTGTGTTTGAATCAGCAGAAGATATAAGACTCTGAAATCAATAAGAATTAGATTTAATAAATTGAAAAAATCAGAAGGAGGGGTTTGGGCTTTTGTGGTGGAATTTTGATGGCAAAAGAGAGACGAGTGGAGCTTTGAATGCCACAATTCCTATAGATTTGATATGAGATTATTTTGCGTCCTTTTTTTTTTTTTTTTTTTTTGGCGCTGCATTGAGAAATAATGGGGTTTTTTTTTTTAAGTCCTCCGACAAAAAAAAAAGAAAAACAATTTGTCTAGACAAAAATGGAGTTCCAAATGGTCTGGCAATGCAGTTGATTTCACGGCTAATCTTAATTAATGGGCATATGTGCAAGAGAAGATAATAGAGATTAATTAAATACTTGCCTCAAAAATAACTTCGATGCTTAAATTAATAAGTATGGTTGATCGTTTCATGAATGAAGTAGATGTCATTAACTCGAATCTTTGTTCCTTATTCTCTTGCATAGACATGTCAAGAATAAGTGTAGTCGATGAATCTACTAGAAATTATATGAAAGATAATGTGTATGTATTTCATTAGGTTGCATATTATTTCTCGTAGGAAGTGCCTGAGAACGATGCACGGCTTCCGCCAAGTGTCATACGTTGATTGGGGTGCAACTTTGAGTGATCATGCCACTGAATTATTTGCCTGCTATCAAGGTGTGACTGTTGTTTCGCTAGCAAACTGAGCACGTTGCATCTTCTCTGCCAAGAATAATAAGAGAGTTATGACGAAGTAGTGAGGAATTATTCTTCGCATCTTCTCTTCACTTGTTATCTAAGCAACTTGAGTGTTAGCTTCTATGGCATGATTAGGACTCATGGCTTGAGTCCAAAAGAATGGGCTCTTGGACCCGCGACCTCGACTTAGACTAGATTGGTGGATATTTACTTATTTAGTATATCATCATCATCTTTGTATGAAAAAAACTTTTTGATTGATTTTTTTTTTCAATATTTTTTAAATTTGTTTTCTAGAGACCCACGTTCTACCAAATTGAATTAATAACACTTCATGAATATTTTATATTTTTTTGCATTCATCTACTAAGTTATTTTTTAGAGGAAAAAGAAAACATGATGGGGTCAAAGCTTTTATCTATGTTGCTTTTCAACGACGTTAATGTAAACAGATTGGGCAATGGAGGGCTCAAAATTTGACTTGACTTGTGTGTATATATATATATATATATTTTTGAAAAATATAGAACTTCCATTGATGAAATTTCATGAGCTTAAAGCTCTTATATTACAGATAACAGAGCATACAGCTTTGAAAAATTATAGCCAAAAGTTATGAAGGTTACAAAGTCATAAAAATGACTTTAAGCTTCCGCTAACCCATATACAATTACATTTAAGGAACAAATCTGCTTCGTGCATACTAAATCTAGGATATGGGTAGCTCAAATATAAAACAAAAACCGGCCTTGAGAGTTAAGCCCCCACATCAATCTACTCCATCCTCAACTCGAAGGCCAAGACAACAAATCCATCTTCAACTTGAAGACCAAGACAAACAAAATAAAAAACAAAAACTCCACAAGCAGCAGCAAAGGAGCACAACATCGTAAACATCATTTCGGAAGACACACCTTGACCGAAGAAGACGATCAAATCTAAGGTTGAAGAGACTATATCTAAAGTAACCCACAAAAAACGGAGACAAATGGAGCATATAGAACAGACACCGAGCACTACTACTGTGAAAGGGAATGAAGGAAGATCTAATTAGATCTTCTCTCCTCTTGAAGTTCTTCTTAATATTGTCTAGAAGAAAAGAGACAGAAGAATTCTAGAGAGTATTTTTTTCCTTTGACTTGACTTCTGTATATAACAAGCAATGTCAAACAAATTTTGTAATTAGATGATATTAAATGGGCTCCAACTGTTTGCACTTTGCGAAGATTATAAATTAATTTCAAGCAATAATTTTTTCAAAATGGATTCAATCATTTCTCGGTGTAGATTTGTTTTACATTATTAAATGAAATATTTCATCAATAATTGTGTTTTCAGATACTATTTGTAGGAATTATACAACGAAATCAATTATTAAACTGATTATATCAATAATAGAAGGAAAGTGGTGGTGACAAATAACAAATAATAATGACAATAATGGCATTATATACAAAGGGAAAAAAAATCATAATAAAAATATATTTTTTTCTAAACATTTGATTCTTTTAGTACCATTGATTACCAAATGCAATTTTTTGGATTAGAGCTATTTTTCCATTATCTTAAAAAAAAAAATTAGTTTTCCTAATTGGAGCGGATGATCTTTTGAATTTTTGTTGACACCCTAATTTGTTATGCACATAATCAATACGTTAACCTTTTTGAATTTACGTAAGAGCAATGCTATATATCGCACTTTTATTTTATTTTATTGATGTGATATTGCTAATTAATCTTTAATTTTATTATTTATTATATTTTTTTAAAAAAAGTTGATCCAAAGACAGATCAGCAATGCCATGTCAATAAAATAAAATAAAAGTAAAATGAAAGGGTTGTATATAAATAATAAAACATTTCTATAAACTTTATCTAAAACTACCTAATCTATCACATTAATATTATAAAATAAAAATGTGGTATATTGAATTACTAATTACTAATTGTCATGGATCTAGACCTATGGATTTGCTATAGATTTGTTTTTGGTCTTCTAATTTTTTCGCTTTTCGGCTCATTGGGCTTTCTATTGTAAGGCCCATGGGCCTCTCGAAACTCTTTTGTTCCTCATTGGATGTTGTGTTGAGTGCAAAGGCAGAAGGGAGATGGGCTGTCAAATTGTCAATGCTCCTCTTGAGATCGTAGACACCAACGAAATAGGTTATTGACCAAAAAATTTAATTAAAGAGAAGTATTATTATTTATGCAATATTGTGACCTCGTTTAGCAATGATTTTGAAAACGTTTTTTCTGTCTTTAAAATAAAAAGTACAATTCTTTTCAACGTCATTAATAAATAATTTAAAGCGACCTCATTAAAAAAAAAAACTAAAAAAAAATATTTCCCACTTTTATATTATATTAAAACATTTTTTTTTTTTTCAAACAAAAACCTATAAGTACTTTTCAAAAATATTGTCAAGCAAACCCTTTCCTTTTGGTACGATAAAAAAAAAGAGAAATACTTATTTGTGTTTTGACGTTTATCTTGTATATATTTTCGCGGAGTTGACATGGCATATCAACTCAACGAAAATGTATGGAAGGTGAACATCATAATGCAAAGAAATTTCACAAAAAGGTTCAAATTTCCTGCCCTCTACTGTAAAATGGCGAAGCCAAGGCATCATAAATGTCCTAGTAGCATCACATATGTCATCACTATATTTTAGCCTAGTAGCATCACATGTGACATCACTAGACAAGTAAACATAATCATAGTAAGAAAAAAGATAATAAAATTTTATTTAAAATTAAATATAAATTAAAATCTTTTAGCCGTTAATGGGGTGGGGCCACGTCATACATCACTTGCCTACAATGATATTATGTGTTGGAAAAGGGAAAATTATGGAGACAAATTATATAGACTTCAAGGCTCAATTACAATGATAATTTTTTTAATGCATTTTGCTTTCTTCTAAAGAACATTTCCAGCAACTTGTTTCTTTTTTTTTTTTTTAAATTTAAGGAAACTTTTTTGAGCATTTTCAGCAACTTTTTTTATCATTTTCTCTACACTTAAGGATCTAAACTACTTTTTGCTTTCCTATGTCAAAATACACCCCAATAGCTTCCTTTAATCGTTCCCTATATCATTAATATATATATTTTTTAATTATATTATATATATGAGAGGAGATATGAGAGAGAATTGTGAGACATGAGAGAAGAGAGGAGAGAGGAGGGAATCATTTTTTTTTTTTTTTTAATAATCATAAGGATTGCAATAGTGGAACCCAAAACATTGGATTCTACTGTAGCAATCATAATATTTAGGGTTCATTTAGGGAGTCTGCTGTGGGATGTTTTTTACGATTTTTTGAACATATTCTCTAAACTTATGGAACAGACTCCCTATAAGGGAGTTTGCTGGGAATGCTTATTATTCAAATACATTTCACAATAACTTCCCTTTATTTCCCTATAACATTAAAATATTATTTTGTTTACTTTCTTTTTGTTTTTATATTCATTTATTTTGCATAGAAAGTGTAAGATGCGAGATAATTGTCCTTTTTATGATTATAATAAATACATTGGGTTTACCTGTAGCAATCCTAATGTATAGAGAAAATATAGGGAAGCTGTTGTTTTTGTGATTTTTTTTTAATTTTCCCTATGTGTAAAGAAGGAAAACAGCTTTAGGGTACTTGTTAGGCATGCTCCAAGAAGATTGCGCATAGAGTTTATGCATTTATGGGATACAATGAAGTCTAAAAGTTACTCTAAAATAGTATTTTTTTTTTCTAGAACGAGAAAAATGCACAAAAGGTTTTCTGGAATAAAAGAAAGATGTTATGTATATGGATGGGGTTACATTTATAAATGTTTATAAATTCATCTCAATTGCCCAAATTAATTCCCCTTCCCCGTGTTGAATAAATAAATAATTTTTTTTTTTAAAAAAAAAAACGTCCAAATTGATTTGATCCGACGATCATGAACCATAGCCACTCTCTATCGCACTCAATAGTACCTAATCGAGCCATTTAACACAATAAATAGTAAATGTGGGGCAAACCCTAATTAGCTAGTCCTCTTCTCCATCATTCAAGTTAAAGTGTATGGCCACTAAAATCATTTTTAGTGGGTGGGTGTCAAGATGCTATATGCTAGTGCATGTGTATCACACTGAGGTCCCATGCACCAAAGGGTACACAATTGTTAATGTGCTGATTCCTGAATTTATATCATATATTCTAAAAATAAAGATAATTAGTTTGGCCGTTTCTTTGGTCTAGCTAGAGTGTTTGATATGCTTAATTCTCTCTCCCATAATTATGAATTGAATTATACAATGTGAAAAATACAAAAGAAAATAAAAACATGTGAAAAAATTATATTGAAAATAGAGGGGAACAAGGACACACAGCACTCACTCATTTATGTTCCTACCAAATTCCAATGCATCCCCACTATGAGAGGGCGATATTGATTAAACAAATCCCGACAAATATATGAAAAGAAGATGGCACCCACTTCATAGTTCGCAGATAATATAGATAAATATGATAACTTTAAAGACTTTTAGACGTGGCAATTGTTTGGTGGTATTTTCAATTATGCCCTTATTCGTGCCTCTATAGTAGATAGGTCGTTTGTCGTATTTAATGGTGTATATGAAGTTAAGAAAATTCACATATATACTTCTCTTAAATTACCACTCAATTTATAATGTTCTTCTAAATTTTCAATTGAGATATTGTCTTCTAAAACTACCAAAAAATTAGCAATATATCCCCATTGGATTTGAGATGAATCACAATTTAATTTTGATTAAATGGTAATTTTAAAAACAATGTCTTGAAGTATGAGAGTGAGAAAGTGAGTGTGTTTAACGTTAATCTTTTCTAATTGGGTAATGTGGTTATGCTATGTACCACAATTCTATTTTATAAAAATCTAACAATGTTATGTGGTAGTTACAACTAACTCTTTAATATTTTTTAGTAATGCTAGAAATTACATTCTTATTCTACAATTATCTTACGATAATGACGTAGCAATCTCAATCAACTCTTGGATCAATCTTTGTTAAAAAAAATCAAGGGTTTATTGAGATTACCACGTCAGAATTGCGAGATAATAGTGATCTAAAAATATAGTTTATAGCATTACTCTTTTTCATTTTTCTTCTTTTCTAAACAATGATTAATCCAAAACTTGGTTGAGATTGCTATATCGGGATTGAGGGATGGTTGCAGGACATAAATGTAATTTTTAGCATTATTCTTTCGCTTATTATGTTATGTTATAAGTAATGCTAAAAACTGCATTTTTATTTCACAACTATCCCACAATGTTGATGTTGCAGTCTCAACAAACATTTTTATTTTTATTTAAAAAAAAAAAACATGTATAGATTTAAGGGATAGGTGAGACTGTCACGTTAACATTGTGAGACAAAAAAGTAGTTTATAGCATTGCTCTTACGTTTTTGAGTAATGCTATATAACATGTTAGAGAATTTAGAGTATATTTGGATTACTCTAAATTTGATAAGATTGTATTATCTTTTGTTGAGGTACAATAATGACATTTTGCTGACATTGACGGCTCTTAAAATATGCATTGCGATGTGCGATTTTAAATACCATAAAAACTTTGACTTTCCTCATTAGAAGTCAATTGGTTTTCAAATGAGGTGGCAAAGTCCTGATCTTATATCTTTAATGAAGATTAAATCACCCTAAATTTACGGATAAAACTTGTAACAATCTAAAGAAATAAAGGAAAGGAATGAAAGACAGAAAGAATTAAGAAAGGATAATACAAAATGCTCTATTTATATTCATAGAGCTCAGATGATTTAAATCTAACAAAATTTTAGTCAAATCTTAAATTTAGATAAGGTAGTGCGACAAAGCATTGCTCTTGCGATATTATTTAAGAGGAACAGAGACACAAATCAAGAGCACCCAATTAAGACTGACCAATATGTTTGATAACTTTGAATATTTGATAAGCAATGTCGAAGAGCGTCGACTCAAAGGTCATAACATGCAAAGGTACTTAGCTTTTATATGTGGAATTGCAGAAAATATAGGCAACCACGTAGGGTTAAAACCATTAGTTTCTTTGATATTGTTGCTATTTTGAATCATTTCTGTCTCTCTCTGATCTCCCTTTTCCCCTTTAATGGGTGGTGGCAGCTGTGGTGTGTTGGGTAATCAACGAACCAGTGAAGGTGGAAGAGATACAAGTAGACCCCCCAAAGTCATCTGAAGTTCGTGTCAAAATCTTATATGCTAGTATGTGTCACACTGACATCTTATGCACCAAAGGGTTTCCAATGGTGAGTATATACCTTCCTCTTACTGTACTTTTTTTATTTTTTTATTTTTTTTATTTCTTAATCCGGGTATTCCAGGTCGCTTTGCCCCGACTA
Organism: Corylus avellana; assembly: GCF_965113065.1. NCBI lineage: Eukaryota > Viridiplantae > Streptophyta > Magnoliopsida > Fagales > Betulaceae > Corylus > Corylus avellana. The sequence continues at coordinate 44,315,724 of NC_142491.1, forward strand.
GATCATCGGGACACCGTGCAAAGCTCCGAGTCAATGTGTCCTAAAACTTTTTCTGGTCAGAGGGTTTGATATTGTTGCTTCTTGTTGTTGTTGTTTGTTGATAATAGCTCAAATTGTCAACAAGTGTGAAGATAATTGCTATAAAATATCAATATTTAAGTTGGTGGACTCAAGTCCTATTTATCTATAAGAAGATAATGTTAGTTTTAAAATGAGTCAAAAGAACAACTTGGAATTGGATTTTTTTGGAGAAAACTCGTGAGGATAAATATGATGCTTATTTTCATCATGGAAAAGACTTTGTATTCATGATGGTTTCGTTTTCCCAGCAGCAATTGAATTAAAATTGTTCTCCTATTTTTCGTGATTAAGCCTCTATAAAAGGATATGTAATCATTGGTTGAGATTATTCGAAAAATTCAAATTGGTGAGAGCACTTTGTGGCATTTACAAAGTGTAGAAAGTTTTTCTTTACTGGGTATTTGAGAGGAACAGTTGAGAGGAACAGACTTGTACCATTGTACTCAATATTTCTCAATAGTAAAGAAGGAGACCGGCTCACGCCCCGTGGATGTAGGCATATTGCCAAACTACGTAAACTCTTTGTGTACGTGTGTGATTGGTGTGTGTTCTCGTGTGTTTTCTTTCCAAACTTGTCTTTCGCATAAAGGGCTGGTGGGAAATTGGTTGCAAATTAATTATCAATTTTCTCAACAATTGGTATCAACACTTGGTTGCGGATTTCTACTCGTTAAGAAGAAATGCAGTCTTTGAAGTTTGGGATTGAAATGTTCAACGGGAGAATGAACTTCGGCTTATGGCAAATACAAGTCAAGGACATCCAATCTGAGCTACACAAAACGTTGAGAAGAGCAGGTTCGGCAGAGTGCTCCAAAAATGCTAATACTGTTTCTCTTGTTACAGAGAGAGATGATGATGTTCTTTGATAAGGGCATGTACATCCTCTGGCATGACCGCTAAAAATGTCAGGATAATGGATATGTTCTATTAGCGGGTCCACATTTGCATATGGGACATTGGTTTGGTTTTTTGATGTCGGGTATGTGGTGGAAAAGGGTGTCGATATATTGCTGATGAACTTCCAGGGGAACCAAACATGAAAGTTGCACCATATTTTTCAGCAGGATTTTTTCGACATGTACCGAAAATGAAAATTCTTGGAATGGTTTAATTCTAAGTGCATATGCACTTTATGGTGGAGCATGATAATTCTTGTAGAATTATTACTGTTGGTGTAGACAGTGTTTTGTACAACATCCCAGGGCGTGGGGATGGGCATCGGTCAAGATGTAGACCTGAGGTCTCAGGTGGAGGATGCCAAATTTTTGGCAAGGTGGAGATTGTTGATAATGGCTCAAATTGTCAACAAGTGTGAAGATAATTGCTGGAAAATATTTAATATTCAAGTTGGTGGGCTCAAGTCCTATTTATCTATGAGAAGATAATGTTAGTTTTAAAATGAGTCCAAGAACAACTTAGAATTGGATTTTTTTTGGAGAAAACGTGTGTAGATAAACATGTGGGCTTCAATGCTTATCTTCATAATGGAAAAGACTTTGTATTCATGATGGTTTCGTCTTCCCAGCAGCAATTGAATTAAAATTGTTTTCCTATTTTTCGTGATTAAGCCTCTATAAAAAGATATGTAGTCCTTGGTTGAAATTATCCGAAAAATCCAAATTGGTGAGAGCACTTTGTGGCATTTACAAAGTGTAGAGAGTTTTTTTTTACTGGGTGTTTGAGAGGGACAGTTGAGTGAGGTGTACATGCACTGTTTGCCACGTCAGAAAATACCTATTTTTTTTCCTTGTCCAAGGGGATAAGGGCTTGGGTTTGGGATATTAAACTTGAGCGGCTCATGCTTATACCATTGTACTAAATATTTCTCAATAGTAAAGAAGGAGACCGGATCACGCCATGTGAATGTAAGCATATTGCCGAACTACGTAAACTCTTTGTGTACGTGTGTGATTGGTGTGTGTTCTCGTGTGTTTTCTTTCTAAACTTGTCTTTCGCATAAAGGACTGGTGAGAAATTGGTTGTCAATTAATTATCAATTTTTTCAACATTGTTCTAATAGCCTCTTTTCCCTCGAGCTCTAGGACACGAAGGTGTTGGGTAAGCTGATATGATCTTTTGAAGTTTATTTCTAAATTAATTAGTATCAATATTTTGTCTATATTTCTCTCATATTATCTTATAAATCAACTATTAGATTTGTAGACTCCATAAATCTATTGAATTTGTAAGAGAATTTGAAAAAAAATATTGATACCGATAATTTCTCATTAATAATTATGACAAATTATTAATTAATCAAAGAAATTAACCGAAACTATTTATGTATATGCAATTGCAGTGCGGTAGAGAGTGTGGGAAAGGGAGTAAAATATATAAAAAAAGGAGATCTTGTGATCCCAACCTTCGTTGGGGAGTGCCAAGAGTGTGAGAATTGCTTGTCGGGAAAAACCAACTTGTGCCTAAAATACCCTGTGCCCTTAAATGCTCTGATGCCAGATGACACTTCAAGAATGTCTGTGAAAGAGCAGAAGCTGTACCACATTTTTACTTGCGCCACGTGGTCGGAGTACATGGTTGTCGACGTTAACTACGTTGTCAAGCTTGATCCAAGTGTAGCACGTGATCTCCCTCTGTGACATGCCAGCTTCATCTCTTGTGGCTTTACCACTGGATTTGGGGGTGCCTGGAAGGGAGCTGCCGTTGAAAAAGGATCAACGGTTGCTGTTATTGGCCTTGGTGCCGTTGGATTAGGGGTATGTATGCCTTCCTACCTCTCGCATCTTCTTCTTAAAGTTAACGTGGCTTTTAAGTTATATATGTTCTTGTAAATTGTAGGTCATAGCGGGGCCTAAAGTACAAGGGGCAGCAAAGATACTTGGCATTGACAAAAATGAGAAAAAATATCAAAAGGGAAAAGCTTTTGGAATGACTGACTTCATAAACCCTGATAACAGTGACAAATCCATTTCGGAGCAAGTCAAAGAGGTAACGGGTGGATTGGGAGTGGATTATTGCATTGAATGCACATGCATCCCACCCTTGATCAATCAAGCTGTCCTAGCCACTAAAATGGTATGTCTATCAGTTCAAATATTCTAGTAAAGAGTTGGTTTTTCTCCGTTCAAAAGTGCGTTTTCAAACAAAACTATAGAAAATGTCTAAATTTGAAAAATGTGTTTTTATAAAAGAAAAAAAAAATTGTGCTTTTAAATTGCAAGTAAGAAAGTGCATTTCTTAAACCACGCGATTTATAGACCAAATCGCAATTTTATCAACTGCATAACTGTATTTTTATTATCTGCGTTTTGAAATTAATATTTTTAAAATCTCACATTTTATAACCACTAAACCAAACAGACCGTTAATGAATTTATTTATTTGTTTTTAGGGGAAACTTCACCCCCTATACTTTCGCGCTTTTTGCAGACACCCCCCCATTGTTCAAAAACTCTCACTTTGGTGTATCAAACTTTCGTTTCCTTTCACTTTGCCCCTTCCGTTAGGATTTTATGTTAAATCCTAACTGAGGAGTGTAAAATTACAATCTTGTCCTTATTTTTTATTAAAAATATATATTTTTAAAAAAAATTGACCCGTGGGTTTACCGGTGGATCTAACCCACCCGTATTGTGACCTACGGGTCAAATTATTATATATATATATATATTTTAAAATCCAACGGTGTGTGAGCCCCGTGACCCACCGGGGGTCACAAAGTGACCCACCAGTGGGTCACAAAGTGACCCCCGGTGGGTTACTTTTTTATATTTTTTTATTATTATTGTTTAATATAATAATTTTTTATTTATAAATAAGGGTAAATTTGAAATTTAAAAAAAAAAATTAGGAGTATAAAGGTCTTTTACTAAATCTACCGTTTGATTTAACTGCAAAATCTAACGGTAGGGGGTATTTGGAACGAAACGAAAGTTTGATACACTAAAGTGAGAGTTTTTGAACAATGGAAGAGTGTCTGCAAAAAGCGCGAAAGTATAGGGGGTAAGTAAAGTTTCCCCTTGTTTTTAAATCATTTTATTTGTTGATGATGGTGATTAGGGAAAAGGACAAACAGTACTAATTGGCGCAGGAACTCAATCAACTGTGGAGATTGATTTCCTTTCCCTCTTGTTTGGCGGAAGTGTGAAGGGGTCCATTTTTGGAGGGATCAAAGCCAGAACTGACTTTCCTGTTATAATTGACAAAAAAAAAAAAAAAATGTGAATTCTTATGAAAAAAAAAAAAAAAAGAAAAAAAAAAAGTTCTATATGCACATGCAAATTTGCTATATTTCACTTTACAAATCAATGATGATTAATTAACATGCATTGTGAAATATTTTAATTAAAAATAAAAATAAATTAGAATTTTTGTTTTAATACCATGTTAAGATAACCTTTGAAATGCTTATGTATTTTAATTATTCCACAGGAAATCCAACTTGATGAACTTTTGACTCATGAAGTTTCATTGGATGAAATAGAAAAAGCGTTTGAGATATTGAAGCAACCTAATTGTGTGAAAGTCCTCGTCAAGTTGTGATTAATAATCCTAGTAATTAATGAAAAATATATGCAAATTGGATTTGCAACAATGGGCAAATATATATGTTTTCTTTCAACCGTGTTTAAAAGTTTCCCAGTGTACCTTCACTTGTACAATCATTATAATAAAGGAAGGTATTAATAAGATTTCATTTTAAATTGATGGGGTCAGGTGTCATAATTAGTAGTTCATGAAAGAAAGTGCCAAGACGCTTTAGTTCATGGGAGTAAAAGGTAATTACCCATTTCCTTTTTCTTTTCCTTTTCTACACAAATTATTACAAAAATGAGTGTATATTGGACGGAGGCCCCGAGGCGGTGGTGGAGGTGGAATTTATCTCAACAATCCAAATTCATTTGGTGTGATGATCGATCACGAATCATATATAGCCGCTTTATCCCACTTCCCAGTCGAGCCATTTAACACTACTATATATATATATATATATATATATATATATATATATATATTGACATGTTCACACAAGGGAAGGGGGAGTGGAGGATTCGAACTAGTGTTCTTCGCTTCATGAGGCGTGGTACATAACCGATTGAGCTACCCTTTGGGGACAACACTACTATAATTAGCCAATGTGGGACAAACTCTAATTAATTGACTCTCTTCTCCATCATTCAATATAAAATGTATGGCCGGCCACTAGATATCGTTTTTAGTGGGTGCTAAGATGCTATATGCTAGCATGTGTCACACTGATGTGGTCATATGCACCAAAGTGTGGTCATATGCACCAAAGGGTACCCAATTGTTTCTCTCTCTCATATTTATGAATTGAATTATACAATCTAAAAAAAAAGTGTGAAGAAATATATTGAAAATAAATAAAAATAAATAAATAAAAAAGAGGACACAATCACTACCTGCATCCCACCACTATCCCACCACTATGAGATATATATTGATCAGATCGATATGAAAAGGATACATTTTATTTGTTTAGGAGGTCACTATCAATAAAATTAATAAAATAAAATGATTTTGTTTTTTACAGACTTTTGGGGAGGTTGAGGGGCGATGGCTCCTTTTGTCCTCCCTTGAATCTGTCCATGTCCCTGAGTCACTTGATCAATGATCACTTACATTTAATTAAACCATGAATGCAACTGATAATAATGACTTCTAAAGATAAGGATACTAATTTCGATTCATAATTTTCAAATTATTCCAGAATAATTGCAAATGAAATTGTGCCAAGCTTGCTGACTTGTATTTCATCTATAAAGACTTCCTTTGTGCGGATAGGAGCGCTCTTGTTTGAGCAAGGGAGCTTCTCTCATAATTCTCCTGTTGTTATCACTATTTTCTTTTCTTTGAACAGAAAATAATTAAGAGTCAGGATCTCCAAAATACCTTCCAACATTTGAAATATTTATAGTTCGAAGTACATTTCTACACTATTTAGAAAATATATATAGGATAACACTATTCCACTGGGTCAATATCAATCCACCCTCAAATAAATTGACTCTGTAAATTGTGGTGGGGTACTAGTGGTGGTGCATTACTCCCGTGTAGGTTATTATTTAAGAGGCACTAGAACACTAGTGACACACAGAACTCAAGATAACAAGGCAATGTCGAAGAGCGTCTCAGAGGTCATCACATGCAAAGGTATGCCCTAATTATTGTATATGCTTTTCTATATATGTGGAGTTGTATAAAATGTTGCCAACACCCCTCTCCTTGATCTCTCTTTTCCCCCGTCAATGGCAGCTGCGGTGTGTTGGGGAATTGAGGAACCAGCTGTGAAGGTGGAAGAGATACAAGTAGATCCCCCAAAATCATCTGAAGTTCGTGTCAAAATCTTATATGCTAGTATCTGTCATTCCGACATCTTATGCACCAAAGGGTTTCCAATGGTTAGTATGTATCTTCCTTGCTATTTCTTAATCCGGGTATTCGGGTCGCTTTGCCCCGACTAGATCATCGGGACACCATGCAAAGCTCTGAGTCAGTGTCTTAAAACATTTTTCGGCCAGAGGGTTTGATATTGTTGCTTCTTCTTGTTGTTGTTCTAACAGCCTCTTTTCCCTCGAGCTCTAGGACACGAAGGTGTTGGGTAAGCTGATATGATCTTTTGAGTTTTGAAGTTTCTAAAATGATTGAATATGAGAAAAATATTAACACCAATAATTTGTTATTAATAATTATGAAAAATTACTAATTAATTGAAGAAATTAAGAGAAACTATTTATGTAAATGCAATTGCAGTGTGGTAGAGAGCGTGGGAGAGGGAGTAAAAGATATAAAAGAAGGAGATCTTGTGATCCCAACCTACGTTGGGGAGTGCCAAGAGTGTGAGAATTGTTTGTCAGGGAAAACCAACTTGTGCCTTAAATACCCTTTGAACTTAAGCGGTCTGATGCCAGATGGCACTTCAAGATTGTCTGTGAAAGGGCAGAGGCTGTACCACATTTTAAGTTGCTCCACGTGGTCGGAGTACATGGTTGTCGACGCCAATTACGTTGTGAAGCTTGATCCAAGCGTAGCTCTGCCGCTGCCACATGCTAGCTTCATCTCTTGTGGGTTTTCTACTGGATTTGGGGCTGCGTGGAAGGAAGCCAAGATTGAAAAAGGATCAACGGTCGCTGTTCTTGGTCTCGGTGCCGTTGGATTAGGGGTACGTATGTTTTATGATTTTGTCAAAGTTTGTGATTAGGTAGTCATTCACTATCACTTCATAATATAAAAAAATTTATTGTAAAAGTTATAGAATTGTTAATCACACTTAAAAAAAAATATATATATATATAAAGTCTCCTACAATTTGAGTAATTGTGGAATTTCATAGGCTCATAAGACGGGTGGGACAACGATTCTCTTTATTTCAAATTAAATAGATAATATTTATTTTATAGTCAAAATTTAAAATTAATGCATTTAAAATTATAAATAATTTCATTTAAAACAAAGAAAATACTATTTTAATAAGCTTTTGGGGTGTGTGGGCATGTACAATAAATGTCCTTTGCATTATACTTACAGAAAAAATATTATTGAATATATACAAATGACATCAGCCCTCACTCTGTAGCTCAAGTAGCCAAGGATTGAATTGCAAAAAAGAAAAAAAATACACCAACCGATATGGTCTCAAAGTTTTCAGATAGATAGTTGTAAGAAGCCCTCCATTAGGATTCCCAATTGAGAGGCTGTCGATGGGGCATAATTAAGGATTCCATGGACAGGCAATGGAGAGAGGCTCCTAAATAGGGCCTATTTACCCGAACAAGTCAATCCTACCAATAGCGTTTAACAATTGTAAGGGATTTCCTGCCATCCAAAAAAAAAAAAAAAATTGAAAGAGATCCCAATTCTTGTAAAACTAGATTCAATCTTGAGATTATTTAACTAGTTGGATTGATGTGTGTGCTTGTACTTCCTCTTTTTGGTGGCTGTAATTTTAAAATATTGTTTTAATGCAGTTCAGGTACTAAAAAAGAAAAGAAAAGAAAAGAAAAGAAATTATCTTACAAGTGGTGGATCAAGGAAGTTGGAAAATTATGTCTTAATTTGTAAATTGCAGGCTATAGAGGGGGCTAGAATACAAGGGGCATCAAAGATAATTGGCATTGACAAAAACGAGAGAAAAAGAATAAAGGGAAAAGCTTTTGGAATGACGGACTTTATAAACCCGGATGAATGTGATAAGTCCATTTCCGAGCTAATCAAAGAAATAACCAATGGAATGGGTGTGGATTATTGCTTTGAGTGCACCGGCGTCGCACCCTTGATCAATCAAGCTCTCCTAGCCACCAAAATGGTATGTCTATCAATTCAAATATTTAGGTTAGAGTTCGCTAAGTCTCGCAATTTTGTAGTCTAAAAGTACGTTTTTCAACAATATTGTGAAAAGTGTCTTGTTTGAGAGCATGTATAACAAAAATAACAGTTTGAAAGAGTAAAAAAAAAAAATCTAAAATTTTAAATTGCAGTTAAGGGCAATGACGGACCTGGGGGGATTGGGAGTGGCTCTGGTCACTCCCCAAATCACAAGAAAAAAAAAAAATTAATGTTTTTTTTTGCCAATTGGTCCCTTCCAAAAAAATTTTGGCCCTTGCTCCTTCCCCAAATTAGAACCTGGGTCCATCCCTGGTTAAGGGAGCGTGTAAGGCTGAATCGATTTTACTTAACTGCAAAATGCACCCTTAAATCTTAATGATTGAGTTTATTTAAGTATTTATTTATTTATTTGTTTGTTTGTTTTTAACCTACCTTATTTGCTGATGATGGTGATAAGGGAAAAGGACAAACATTAGTGATTGGCGCAGGAGTTCATTCAACTGTGGAGATTAATCTCCTTTCCCTCTTGGTTGGTGGAAATTTGAAGGGGTCCATTTTCGGAGGGATCAAAGCCAAAACTGACCTCCCTGTTTTAATCGACAAATGCAAAAACAAGGTGAATTCCTATATGATGAATGTTACGGTTTTTTCTGCTCATACGTGGATATTGTTATCTAAAAAAATTGATTTAAAAAAAAAAAAAAACAATATTCACGTACGATTAGGAGAACACAAAAAAAAAAAAAAACCGTAGCCTTTTTCTTTATATATAAAAGTTCAATATGCACATACACAAATGAATGGGTGTTAATGGGTGTAAAGTGGTGTTAATGGGTGTAAAGTTATAAGACTTAAATCGAATGAAATAATGATTAACATGTGAAATATTTTAATTAAAAATGAAAATCAACCGAATAGTCAAAGTTTAAACTTTGAATTTCTGTTATAGTATTATGTACAATTACTATTTTATTTAAAAACAAAACTGATAAAAGATAATGAATTAAATGATAATGCTGAATTCCGAGAAATTTTGAAATGCTCATGTATTTTAATGTTTCCACAGGAAATACAACTAGATGAACTTTTGACTCACGAAGTTTCATTGGAAGACATAGATAAAGCGTTTGAGCTATTGAAGCAGCCTGATTGTGTGAAGGTCCTCATCAAGCTCTGATTAAAAAAAATCCCAGCAATAAATTAACAAGATATACATTTGCAACGATGGGCAAATGCATCGATCATTTCTTTCAAGTGTGTGTGTTTAACAATTTCCCCGTATACCTTCCCTTGTACGCGCATTATAATATTAGTAAGATTTTCCTTTTAAATTTTTGGCACCAAAACCAACCTTTCTTCTTTTCTTTTTCTTTTCTTGAACGTTGACACCACACAAATTACAAGCAAGGGTGTTTATAGGAGGTGGCAGAGCTGGAAATGGGATTTCAGTTTTTGAATAATGGTGTATTTGGGTTTATGTGATTTAAAAAAATGCAGTTTAGCTTTTCAGACTTTTTTTATAAATAAAAATTCAATTTTCCAATATAATTCCAATCAGGATAAACGTCTTCATACACAACTACCCCACTTCCCACTTCCTAAGTACCTAATCGAGCCATTTAACACTACTATAATTAGCCAATGTGGGACAAACTCTAATTAGTTAGTCCTCTTCTCCAACATTCAAGTTAAAATGTACGGCCACTAGATATCGTTTTTAGTGGGTGTATTAAGATGCTATATGCTAGCATGTGCCCCTTTTGTCCTCCATTTAATCTGTCCATGTCACTAATTCACTTGATCACTGACACTTAAACCATGCAACTGATAATAATGACTTCTAAGGATACTAATTTCATAATTTTCAAATTATTTTGGAATAATTGCAAATGAAATTGTGAAAAGCTTGCGACTTGTATTTCATCTAGGAAGGCGCCCTTTGTGTGGATAGGAGTGCTCTTGTTTGAGCAAGGGAGTTTCTCTCACAATTCTCCTGTTGTTATCACTGTTTGATGAGTGCTAAATATTGCATATTAATTGAGTCCTTTAATTTGTATCCGTTAATCCCTTAGTTGTATTATCATCTAACGTTTTGTGTTAGTTTTGTAATTTTAATGTTTTTGCAAGGTGCAAGGAAAAATTGTGAATTTAATGTGAGAAATGCAAGTGCTAAAAAAAAATAATAATAAATAAAATAAAAAAAGTCACCAAGGGAAAAGGGATTGAGCTCAACACATCCAAGTACCTGTCCAGACGGTGGAAAGTCCCGTCCAGACGATGAAAAGTCCCATCCGGACGGACGTTCTTAATTGCCAGCGATGCAATTTGTCACTCAACTCCGCTTAGCACCGTTTTCTTGGGAGAAACCATAGGAAAAGGGTTATAAAAAGGAAAGAAAGAGAAGAAGAAGAAAAAAAAAAAAAAAGAAGGGGGGGGGGGGGGTCCGGGGTAGGCTGGGGAATCTGGACACAGAGGATGCAAAAAGGAGCCACTCGGCCAAGAATTGGGAGCTACTCTCCCATTCAGCCCACTCAAGCATACCAGCACTCGTGTTAGTTTAATTTTTCCCTTTATGTTTAGCATCTTGTTTGTAGGATTTATTTTTATAGTTATGTGTAGCTAATTTTTTGACTAAGGTTAAGGGTGAAGCTTCACCGATGAATAACAACAATATTTTTATGTAATTTAATATTTTCCGATTTTATGAGTTTTAATGTTTAAAAAGTTTTACTTCAATTCAATCTTAAAACTCATAAAATCGAAAAATATTAAATTACATAAAAATATTGTTGTTATTCATCGGTGAGGCTTCACCCTTAACCTTAGTCAAAAAATTAGCTACACATAACTATAAAAATAAATCCTACAAACAAGATGCTAAACATAAAGGGAAAAATTAAACTAACACGAGTGCTGGTATGCTTGAGTGGGTTGAATGGGAGAGCAGCTCCCAATTCTTGGCTGAGTGGCTCCTTTTTGGATATGAGTTCAATCATGTTTTTCTCATGATTTGAGATAATTTCGTTTAATTGATTATTTGGATTTTCTTTTGTCAAAATATTGGATATCTTTTGTGATTTGTCCTACGGATACATTTGATGATTTGGTTTAAAATTGGATATCCTTTGTGATTTATTTCACGGATACATTGAATGATTTAATTTAAATTTGATATCTTTTGTGATTTGTGTAATGGTTGGATACATTTGATGATTTAATTAATTCTTTTAAGCAAAGTAGAATATACATAATATTTTTATTATGAGAACTTCGGATATATTGATGAACACCAGAATATGTTACTATGATTTTGTACGTGTAGATTCCACAACCTTAGTGCTTAATTTGTTATTTGATTAATTTCATCTTGTTTAGTTTATGGTTTTTTATTTATTTTTATTTAAAATCACTCACATTTGGGAACAAGGTTAAGATTTAATTGGTTTGGATATATTTGGTTTTCATAAACACAATTTTCTACGGGTTTGACCTCTCACTTACAACACTATATTGTAAAACAATTCATACACTTGCGAGTATAATAAAATTTCATAACACTGTTCTTTCTTCTTTGGGCAGAGAATAATAGGGAGTCTGAATCTCCAAAATACCTTCCAACATTTGAAATGTTTATAGTTCAAGGTACATTTTTGCATATCGGGAAAGAGTTTGGACAACAATACTACCTTTTTCTTGAGAAGCCTTGTAATTCAAAATAAAAACAAAGTAATTAAAGGGTGGCCGAATCACCCCCTAAGGAGTGATCGACCACCCATTTATTCCTTTAAGGGGTGGTAGGAGTTGAGGGGATGGCTGACATTAAAAAAAAAAAAAAAAAAAAAAAAAAAAAAAAAAATTACTTTTTTAATTTTTTTCAAAAAACACAGAATGAAAGAAAAACAACACCCACGTTAATACCAAGTCATGGTTAGGCTGTCATTTAAAGTATAACCCTTGATTCGGATTTTAAAATCATCAAATTTAAAATCAAAATTTTAATATAAATAAAAAACATGCAATCACAAATATTATTGTTAGTATTAGTTTACTAATGGTTCATCAAGAATTGCAGGGAAAGAGGGTCTCAATCCTCTGTAATAAAACATATAAAAGCATCTTCTTTTTCTTGTTTGACAAAAGAGTACGTAGTTAATTGGAATAGGATCCTCGATCTCCAGTTTATAATAGACTAAAGAATATTTAGTTTATGGCTGAGATTTTTTTTTAAAAAAATCGTAGAGCCACAAATAGGACATCTGTCCCATTACAAAAAATAATAATAATAAATAATATTTCAGATTAAAAAAAATAAATAAAAAAATAATAAAAAAATAAGTAGCCCATCTTGGCCATAGGGAGTGGCCGGATCACTCTATTTTAGCTGGAGGTGGCTCTCAAGTCACCCCAATGGCCGGCCAAGGGTGGTTGGACCACCTCATGGCCCTTAGGGGTGGTCCCGCCACCTTCAAGGGCCAATTTTTTTTTTTTTTTTTTTAGTTTGGGTTTAGGGGGTGGCCGGACCACCCCCAATGGCCATGAGTGGCCTTGGCCACCCCTGCCCCAACTGAGGTGGCCAACAATTTCTTAATTTTTTTATAATTTTTTTTTTATATATATATATTTAATGGGTATCAATTTCAATTTAAGTCCTGGTTTTTTTGTAATTTTTTTTAAAAAAACTGGTTTTTTGTAATTTTTTTTAAAAAAACTGGTTTTTTGTAACTTTTTTTAAAAACTACATTTGGACTAAAACCCATCAAGAATGGAGGATTAGAGGAAGTCTGGAAGGGGGAAGAGGAATAGAGGATATCATATTAGGAATTTAGGGTTTTAAACATATAGGGGCGGGGCGGGTCGGGGCGGGGCGGGTACCCGCCTCTTAAAAATCCTATACCCGCGAGCCGACCCGACCCGCACGGGTCTGATGTTTCCCAACCCGTGTATGCCAAAAAAAAACTTAAATCCGGCGGGGCGGGGCGGATCGGGGCGGGGCGGGGCGGGTTGGGCGGGTTTTTGCCCACCCCTCACTGGTGGAAGCCTCATTATGGCCAGTAGTGGCCGCCATGGCCCCCACAATAATTTGTTTTTTTAAAAAAAAAATTGTAAGGAGATTTGCATTTGTTAGAAGCACGGCTTCCATGCAAGGTGCAAAAAAAAAAAAAAAAAACTAGGCCCCACACTAGTCTGAAAAATACTCACAAAAATCCAATAAGGTATACTTTTCTACGCCCATTACTTTTTTCTTTTTTTTTAATCTTTGTAATGAATTAAAAAAAAAAAAAAAATCATGAACTAAAACGTAAGAACTAAAAGGTGAAAAAAAAAAAAAACCCAGAACGGTGTATTAAAAAAAAAAAAATGCAAGGACATGTATCATTTAACCTAGAAAAAATTACAGTTTACCCCCTAAAGTTGACAGCATTTTTTAATTTGAACATCAAAGTTTTAATTTTTGCAATTCACCCCCACAAAATTTCAATTTTTTTTTTTTAATTCAACCAATATTATCCTAAAATTCTCATATTGCCCCTAATTTTTTTTTAAAAAAAAATTTTTTATGAAAGAAAAAAATAAATTTGGAGATACAAAAATAGCCAGATGGCCAAAGGGGTGGCTACGGCTGAATTTTTTTTTTTATAAAAATAAAAAAATAAAAATCATGGGCAATATGAGAAGTTTTGGATACAATTGGTCAAATTGCAAAAATTTGAAACTTTGGGGGGTAGATTGCAAAAATTAAAACTTTAATGTTCGAATTTAAAAACGCTGTCAACTTTAGGGTGATAAACTGTAATTTTCCCCTTAACCTATGTCCATTACGGTGCAAGTGGAGACTGTTAGGGTTTTTTACTTTTTTTATAATAAAAATTGCTATTGCAAATAAATAGAAAGAGAGTACACTAACCCTCAATTAACTTTGAGGCTGCAACTCAATTGCTCAACAAATTAGCAAGCAAAGTGAAAGCACTTCTAAGAACTAGAATACCTTTGCCATTTCAAGTTCTATTTTTTACAGTTCATGTGTTTTTTCTATTGATTTTTTCAAGTTTTATTTGTTTTCAGAGGCACAGTCCACTGTCCAACTTCTCTAGTTTTTTTAACATATAATTTTCTCTTTCATTGAATTTTGACTTCCATAATAGAAAAGAAAAGAAAAGAAAAAAAAACAAAAGAAAAATGAATTTGCAACTTTAGATTGATTTTTATTTTTTTATTTTTTAATCTCTTTTAATACTATGAATAAGTTCTTGATCACTTCTTCTATTTTTTGTATTATAAGATAAATTACTAATTGTTAAAACAAGACTTTGCAACAAAATGAATGATAATTTTCTTGCAAATAATTTAGTTCTCTATATTAAAAGGGAAATTGCTAAGAGCTTCAATTTAGATTCAATACTTGATGATTTTATTTTTTTGAGAGACTGAAAAAGTGCAATTCTAAACACTTTTTATATTGCTCATTTTGTACTAGTACCGATATGTTAAATTTTTAATATATCAATTTTAACACATATTTATGAACTTTTATATTATTTTTTTTGTGATAAATTACCCAATTTTTATTTCAAAGTATGTTTATCTTATTTTTTGTTGGGTCCTTACAATAATAATTATTGGCTCAACCACTTGTCAGCATGTACAATCATTCACCCATCCAACTATTAATGCAGTCACATGCATCGATCTTTCGTTATCTGACTTTTGTCACACGTACGTTCTCTTAAGAAAAAAGAAAAAGAAAAACTTTGGTCACGTACTCGTTTTTCTAATGGGGGTAATGCGGCTATGCTGAATAATTCTGTATCCCACCTTTTTATTCCCTTTCATTTTGTAAAAGTGAATGCGGTCTTATCCTTCGCAATATTTGGTACATGAAAATGAGTTTTATGGGATCTAAGAGTTGAATGTAACTATTATATCAATATTATAAAATAATTATAAGACAAAAAATATAATTTTTAGTATTACTTTTACGATATTGAGTAAATATATGTATAATATATAACATTTCACTGTCCCACTATATTAATGGGTCAATATCAATCCACCAGGCCTTAAATACATTGACTATCACTACAAAAAAAACTATTTTTTAATGACAGGCGTTTTTTGACGTGTTCTAGTGTCCGACACGTTAGAAAATTTTTCTGACGGGTCGTTTCTGACGCGTGTCGAGTGTCAGAAACGTAGGTGTCAGGAAAAAAAAATTTTTGACGTGTGAGTAGGCAACACGTCAGAAAATTCTGACATGTTACATACTCACACGTCAGAAAATTTTCTGACGTGGCATTTCTGCCACGTCAGAAAATTTTCTGAAGTGTGAGAATTACCACGTACATGTGTTTATGGTGTGCAGAGATGGATCACCATCTCTGCACCATGGGTGCAGAGATCGCACATCTCTGCCATCTTTGCAGAGATGGTGCACTTCATAATCTTCCTTGAGCTTCTTCTTCTTCTCTACTCTTTTTTTTTTCTTTTTCTTCTCTTCTTCTTCTCTTCGATCTCCCTTTCTTTTTGTTCTGCACCTTCTCTTCTTCTTCTTTTTTCCCTTTCTTTTTCTTCTTCTCTTCTCCTTTTTTTGGTTCTCCTTCTTCTGCCTAATTTCTTGCATCTGCCGTGGAGAGAAGGGAGAGGAGACAGACAGACTGTGGGAAAAATAAGTGAGGAGGAAAGAATAAAAAGAGAAAAAAAGTGGAGGGAAAATAAGGAGGGGAAAAATTTCAAAATTTCGGTCTTTTTAGAAATTTTTCCTTTTCCTGACGTGCAATATTTAGCACGTCAGAAAATTTCTGACGCGCCAAGTTTGGCACGTCAGAAATTTTCTGACGCCCCAAATTCACACGTCAGAAATTTTCCCCATATATATATATATTAGTTTTTTTAAAAAAAGTAGTTTTCTGACGTGCCACGTGTCACATGTCAGAAAATTTCTGACGTGTGACACGTGGCACGTCAGAAAACTAATATATATATATATATATATATATATATATTAGATTATATTTATAAATATACATATCTGATTATATTATTTATATATATAAATATATACATAATTATAAATATAAATATATGTATATATAAATATACATATCTGATTATATATTATATATACATAAATATATACATAATATATATATAAATATATATATATATATATATATATTATATTTTCTGACGTGGCAAATTTTGCAACGTCAGAAATTATATTATTTTTAAATTTTTCAAATTTGTAATATTTTTCTGACGTTCCAACATCTAAAACGTCAGAAAAAAAATTTCTGACGTTTTAAAATTTGCACGTCAGAAATTTTCTGACGGGGCAACAAAGTAGGTACTGTAGCCACGTCAGAAAATGTCCTTTTTTTTTTAGTGTATGCCAGATCATCATAAGGTGATGGTAGTAAATTGTGGTGGGGTACATACTGGTGGTGGATTACTCCGACGTAGGTTATTATTTAAGAGTCACCAGTGCACTAGTACAGTGCGTCCAAGACTTCCATTTTTGATAACTTAAGACAACAAGGCAATGTCGAAGAGGGTCTCAGAGGTCATCACATGCAAAGGTATATATGCCTTACTTTATTATATATGCTTTTCTATATATTTGGACTTGTATAAAATATTGCCTACACCTCTCGCTATCTCATCTCTCTTATATTTTCCCCCGTTAATGGCAGCTGCGGTGTGTTGGGGAATTGAGGAACTAGCTGTGAAGGTGGAAGAGATACAAGTAGATCCCCCAAAATCATCTGAAGTCCGTGTCAAAATCTTATATGCTAGTCTCTGTCACTCCGACTTGTTATCCATCAAAGGTTTCCCAATTGTTAGTATCTTCCTTGGCTTTTTTTTTTTTTTTTTTTTTTTAATCGGGTATCTAGGGCTTTGCTATGACTAGATTTTTGATAGGGTTAGATAAAGTTTGGGGTGACGCTAAAGAATAATTTGTACTAAGGATGATCAAACTTTAAAATTGATGATTAAGAGCCTGTTTGAGATTGCATTTGAAAAATAAAGCTTTTAAATCAAAAAGAGCTTTTGAGCAAAAGCTTCATTTTTAAACTTATGCCAAAAGTGCGTTTTGATATTTTTAAGCTTTTTGGACCCTTAAAAGCGCTTTTAATTTTTTTACCAAATGAATACTTTTTTCTTCAAACGGAGTTTTTTAATATTAAAAGTATTTTTAGGCCTCTTAAACACAATCTCAAACAAGCCCTAAGTGACTTACCACTCCAACAACTTGTATTGTGCCTATCTATGACTTTGATGTTGTTGCTTGTTGATGTTGTAACAGCCTCTTTTCCCTCGAGTTATAGGACATGAAGGTGTTGGGTAAGCTCTCTTTTGAAGTTTCTGACCAATAATTATGACAAATTAATTGAAGAAATCAATTAAGAACTATTATATATATATATATATATATATATATGCAATTGCAGTGTGGTAGAGAGCGTCGGGGAGGAAGTAAGAGATATAAAAGAAAGAGATGTTGTGATCCCAACCAACATTGGGGAGTGCCAAGAGTGTGAGAATTGTTTGTCAGGGAAGACCAACTTGTGCCTTAAATACCCTTTGCCCTCAAGCGGTCTGACGCCTGATGGCACTTCAAGGATGTCTGTGAAAGGGCAGAGGCTCTACCACATTTTTACTTGCTCCACGTGGTCGGAGTACATGGTTGTCGACGCCAATTACGTTGTCAAGATTGATCCAAGCGTAGCTCTGCCACATGCTAGCTTCCCCTCTTGTGGGTTTACTACTGGATTTTGGGCTGCTTGGAAGGAAGCTAAGGGCCCGTTTGAGAGTGCGATTTCAATAAGTGCGATTTTAAAAATTGCGTTTTTAAAAATTGCGTTTTTAAAATCGCACAGACGTAACATACTAAAAAATATTTTTTTATCAATTGAGTGTTTGGATAACATTAGCATATAATTGCGGTTTCATGACAAAATTACCAATAAGGATGAACAAGACAGAAAAAAAGAGAAAGGAAGGGTTTTAAATATATTTTAGGTGGGTATTCTTGGTATTTTTTTCATTTCCGTTCTAAAAAATGTAACTATTGCGCCAAATATCTTTTTAATAGAAATCGTGATTTTGTTTTAAATTCGCACTTTTTCAAATAAGCACCCTCTAATCAGCTTATGAAAATCGCAGATCTTTTTGCGATTTTAAAATTTGCGTTTTTAAAATCGCAATCTCAAACACCCTAAAATTGCGATTTAGTTTAAAATCGCAGATTATTTTTTTAAAAACGCATTCCCAAACGCACCCTAAGATTGAAAAAGGATCAACGGTCACTGTTCTTGGTCTCGGTGCCGTTGGATTAGGGGTACGTATCTTTTGTGATTTTGTCAAAGTTTATATATATAAAGTCTCCTACAATTTGAGTAATTGCCTAATTTCATCGGCTCACAAGACGGGTGGGACAACGTTCTCTTAATTGTAAATTAAATGGATAATATTTATTTTATAGTTAAGATTTAAAGTGGATACATCTAAGTCTAAGGTTATACATAATTTCATATTAATTAAATCTTTTAGAAGATATGTCAACATTGACTTTATATGCACAATTAAATTAAGTGACTTTAAATTTTAACTTTGAAATAAATAATATTTATTTCATTTAAAACAAAGAGAATACTTTTTTTTTTTGATAAAAGCTTGGTTTCTCATTAATTCAAATCAGGAGGCACTGATCCAATACGATCCGCCTCTAAAATTTCACAAATACATTCAGGAGCAACAGAGCCCCACTCATGATCCATGGTTTCTGACGTCGCCAGACTAGCTAATGTGTGGGCCGCCCAATTGATCTTGCGTGGGATATAGACCATCTCCCAGCCCGGCATTCCCAGCAATGAGAGTTTTATATCTGCCACCAGGTGACCTCTAATGCTGTCATCAGCTTCCGTGTCATTCACAGCGTCTACCAGCACCTTGGCATCACTCTCCAGCTTCAGGTTTTGGAAACCCCGATCTTGGCACAATTTAATAGCCATTAAAGCAGCCAGTGCTTCTGCGGATGTGGGATCCAACAGACCCGGGTGGGTCAAACTCTTGGCAGCCACCATGCGCCCCTGAAAGTCGCGAATGAGAGCCCCCAGTCCTATACGTCCGTGCCTCCTATCAACTCCAGCATCCCAATTAACTTTGTACCACCCGTTTGGGGGAGGCATCCATTTGGGTGTATTACTCGAGTCAGAGGAAGAACTCTCCTGAGCCGTCGTTTGCCGGGAGGCAAAATCTGCCGACGCTTGAACTGCGTGCTGTAAAACAGAGTTTGGGTGAACAAAAGATCCTCCATGCACATACTCGTTCCGTCGATGCCATATCCCGCGAGCTATTCCCACAAACTGCTGGATTTCCGCATCACTGCATTTCCGGATCATGTCATTAACAACCTGGGTAAACTCTGGACCTTCATAAACACTTTTCTGGAATTTTATATTTCCAGCTCCCCAAACATCCCTCGCCGACGGACATTGCCACAAAATGTGGAAAGTCGTCTCAGGCTCAAGATCGCATATGGGACACATTGGTGAGGAAATAATTTTACGGCGGCAAAGATTGTCCCGGGTGGGGAGAATCTCAAGACAAGCCCGCCATAAAAAAAGCTTCGCCGCATTGGGGACTTGAAGCTTCCACATTGATCTCCAGAATCCTTCAGAGTTTGCCCGAGAAGACCCTTCCTCCTTGGATCCCATTTCACGCTCTTTTTGGAGATGATAGGCACTTCTCACCGAAAAAATCCCATTAGCTGTACCACGCCAGATCAGTTTGTCTTCCTGGTTCGTATGGCTTATTGGTATTGAACGGATTATGGCTATTTCCTCCCTGGTAAAGAGTCTCTCCAAGAGAGCATGATTCCACCAACGCGTCTCCCCTTCTATAAGAGTACTGACTGTAGCTTGAGGATTCAACAACCTTGGGGGTGAATGCACCTTAAAGGTAGATGGAATGGGGAGCCATCTATCTTCCCAAATCCGTACTAATTGGCCATTCCCGATTCTCCAAAATAGCCCCTCCCGAACTAAATCACACGAACTTTGAATACTCCTCCATGCAAATGATGGGTTGTGTCCTAACGGAGCTTCTAAGATTGAACACCCAGGGTGATATTTGGCTGTTATGATACGTGATAGTAAACTGTCGGGCCTCTTCCACATTCTCCAAATTTGCTTAGCCAGAAGAGCCTTGTTAAAACAATGCAAATCTCGAAAGCCCATACCTCCCGCAACCTTTGATTTGCCCATTTTTTCCCAGCTCATCCAATGGATCCTTTTCTCCTTCTCTTTGTGTCCCCAAAAAAACCTCATCATCAAAGAATTGATCTCCGAACATAATGATTTTGGGAGCATAAAAATGCTCATACAATATGTTGGGATGGCTTGGATCACTGCTTTCAATAATATCTCCTTCCCAGCTTGAGAAAGGAATTTTAGCTTCCAGTCTTGAAGCCGTTTCCATACTTTCTCTTTTAGGTTCTTGAAAGCTGTCATTCGAGAACGACCCACTAAAGCTGGTAAGCCCAGATATTTATCAAAGCGCTGTGTAGGAGGGATTCCTGCAACACCCTGGATCAATTCCTTAACCACATTAGATGTATTGCGGCTAAAAAAGATCCCCGTTTTGTTGGTATTCATTTTTTGTCCGGACGCCAACTCGTACTGGTGCAAAATAAAATATAGATGATTCCATTGGGAGAGAGAAGCCCTGCAAAAAAGAAGGCTGTCATCCGCAAAGAAGAGGTGGCTAATAACCGGGCCGTTTTTTGATGTTGGGACCCCTGTCAAAAGTCCCTCCCTTCGGGCCTGGTATAGCATAGAGCTAAGAGCCTCTGCACATAGGAGAAAAAGGTACGGGGATATGGGGTCTCCTTGGCGAATACCCCTAGTCGGGGTAATCAACCCACATGGTGATCCATTAACAATTACTGAATATCGCACCGATCTGACACACATCATAATTAAAGAAATCCACCTTTCATCAAAACCCATCCTCCTCATAACGGCCTCCAAAAATCGCCATTCCACTCGATCATATGCCTTACTCATGTCAAGTTTAACAGCCATGAAACCTTTCTTACCACACATTCGAGAATGCATCGTATGTAGGGTTTCATAAGCCACCAAGACATTATCCGAGATAAGGCGGCCCGGAATAAAGGCACTTTGTGACTGGTCAATAATATTTGGCAAAATCTTTTTGAGTCTGTTTGCAAGAACTTTGGCTATAATCTTATACAAAACATTGCATAAGCTTATAGGCCTAAATTCCGAAACGCTCGTTGGATTTTTCCGTTTAGGAATCAGTGCTATATGAGTCATATTCAAATCACAGGGCATCTCACCAAAATGAAGGATTTCAAGAATAACCTTGCATACCTCATCTCCCATGGTGCTCCAATTTTTTTGAAAAAAACAAGCATTCAAGCCGTCTGGACCCGGTGCTTTGAGGGGGGACATCTGGAAAAGTGCTGTTTTGATTTCAGCTGCTGTAAAATTCTGTGTAAGTTCCATATTCATTTCTGCAGACACTCGGCCCATGAGATGATGAGTACACGGATGAACATCCCCAAGCTGTCCCTGGGTGAAGAGTGTAGTGAAATACTGCACAAAAGCCCTTTCCACCTCCACTGGTGTATTCCAAATCAGCCCATTATCATCCGTAATTGACCCCACATAACCTCTCCTGCGTTTAGAGTTGACACAAGCGTGGTAATACTTAGTATTACGGTCGCCATATTTTAGCCAGTCCTCCCGTGCCCGTTGTTTCCACCACAGTTCTTCCTTGTCTAACATAATCTGCAGTTTCAGTTGGAGCTGTTTCGCTTCTGTAGCAGCCCCCAATTCGTCCTTCTCCTGTAGCCTCACTAGCTGTTTTTTCAGCCTTGTAATTTGGGCCTGCATGCTTTCATTCTGGGTACTCTTCCAATGAAGGAGCTTCGCCACACATCCCTTCAACTTGTCATTTAAAGCATCCCACTTCTTATCATGTGTGCTGGGCCGGGTCCATGCATTCTGGAGGATTTCCTGGCATTCTTCGTCCAAAGCCCAACATGCTTCAAACCTGAAACGTGGACTCTGTCGAGCTGGCTCAAAATTTCGGACCATTTGTAATAAAAGTGGAGCGTGATCAGAGCAAATTGTTGCCTCCACAGTGATCATTGCATCCGGGTACAAAGTCCGCCAAGCCTGGTTTGCTAAGCCACGGTCCAATCTCTCCTTGACTAGCTCCAAGCCATCTTGACAATTACTCCAAGTAAATTTGGGTCCATTATACCCCAAATCGTTCAATTCACACTCCTCAAGGGTTTGTTGAAAAGCTTGCATTAGACCCCATTGGCGCACATTGCCACCCCATTTTTCCGACATTGTTAACACCTCGTTGAAATCTCCAATACACATCCACGGTTTGGGGTCTAAACTAGCTAAATGTTTCAACAAAGCCCATGCTTCATGTCGCTTATTTGCCTCCGGGTGGCCATAAAAGCCCGTAAACTTCCAATCCAGATCAAGAGTGTGGCTGTGAATTTTAGCATTTATATGTCGTCGGCTAAAATTTTGGATTTCAACTCCGCTCTCCGACTCCCATAGCAAGGCCAAACCTCCACTTTTACCCATACAATCCACGACAAACATATTATCGAACCCCAATTTCATCCGGACACTCTCCATTTTATTATGGCGTAACTTGGTTTCCATAAGAAAAACCAAGTTGGGTTTCTTTTCCTTCACCAAGCGACGAAGGACATGAACTGTGCGAGGGTTCCCAAGCCCTCGACAGTTCCAGCTAAGAACGATCATTGCGGTCGGCGGGGCTGTAAAACAGCCTCCGCCATTCCCGAACCATTTTCGACTAAATTACTATCGACCCATTGGCAAGTCTTCTTTGTGTTTACCTCCTCCTTCTCTTCCCCCCCTTGTCCTCTTTTTTTCCGGCTCCCCGATACAATAGGAAGTATCTCATTCTGCTCGTCTTCTCTATTTTTCCTCTTCAAAGGTATCACCATCTCCCTTTGATCTCCATTAAATTTTTCCTTCAGCTTCGCAATCCCCCCCTGGCTTTCACTCATGGTTTTTTCCACGTCTGCAAGTATCAAGCCTGTGTAAGTTCCCCGTGGGCTAGAATGATCGCCTCCCAGGCCCTTATGCATAGAACTTGGGCTCTTCCCTATTTCATTGAATCCAATGGGCCAAACACCCAAAGGTGACAGCTGGTCCTTCCCTTTTGTAGATTTTCCAGCCTTCATAAAATCTTTCTCTTCTTGTGCTGCGTCTTTACTCTTGTGGGTCCGCATATCATTTTTAAAATTCAAAGATTTCTTCTCTCCATTAATATCTCCAGCTTGTCGTTCCTTAGAAAGAACATCCTCCACATGGCAATCCCTGATATTCTTCCCCTGATGCACGCCCGACCCCTCGCTTTTTCCATTTCGGGAGACAAATCTCTGGCTTTCCCGAAATACTTTTCTCCTATCCTCTCCTTCGCCGGCATCCGAATTCTCAGTTTTCCGACCAAAACCTGGTCTGGTTTCCCGGTCAGCAGTTCGCCCAGGCCGCTCCTCCTGTGCAGTCCTCGCTTGCCCTCTGGTTGGAATGTTTCGCCCGAAAACTCTATCCGTTTTCCTCGTCGGAGATGGAGCTCTCAGCCACGGCCCATATCGTGGAATGGTTTCCTGGTTACGCAGCTCACTTTTGTTCGAGCAACCCGTTTTCCCATGGCAAATTACACCACAATGAAAACAGAATATTGGAAGTCGTTCGTACTGGAAAGTTATCCAAACCGGTTTCCCCTGGATATTCAATTTTCGTCCCCGCAAAAGTGGTTTGGTTAAATCTAGATGAATTTTAACTCGTAAAGATTCTCCCCAGCCCATTCCATTTGCCTCCGTGTCCACCGCTTCCACCGTACCTACTGAATCGCCGATCTTCCGTCCAATGTCATTGCCCATACATGCCAGTGGGAGATTTACCATTCGAACCCAGAAAGCCGCTTTGTCAAAAGTGTAGTCTGATGGTTGTGCAAGTCCATCAAAATCCTCGACCAAAAAGAGACTGCCTTCGAAGACCCAAGGTCTTCCCCCCAATACCCGTTCCTTATCCCTTGCTTCAGAGAATTCGATCAAAAACATATTCTCCCCAAGAACTTTGAAGAAAAGATCTTCAGCAGGTTTCCACCACCTTATTAGAGTTTTTCGGATGGTTTCTTTGCTCACCACGTGGTCCACCATTAGTTTCCCAATAACACATGATTTCCCCAAAGAAACCCCTGTTGATAAATCTTCATCTTGAATATCAATTTCCACGCCATCTTCCTCTTCCGTCAACGACAGGTTTCCCCAAGGTTTGGCCAGGTTGTCTGCCATTTGAGGTGAGAACAAAGAGCGATGCGAGAACTATTCCTTTCACAGTCCCAAAGGTCTGGAAAAACTATTTCTTCTCCACTAGTTAGAACTACAGAGAAAACCACAAGATTCAGAAAACTGGCGTATTCCCCGCCCTGCAAAATTTCGATTCCTCCCCAATGGCCTTGACGAACAATGGGTAGCGCCACCTCAAAGGCTACACCTCCCAATTGTTCCCATTAGTTTCTTCGAAATCGGAATTTTCATCGGGCTGTGTGGGCATGTGGAATAAATGTCCTTTGCATTATACTTATAGAAAAAAAAAAATAGTAATAAAATAAAATAAAAATCAAATAATAAAAGGTAATGATATCAAATGTTTTTCATGGTAAAACACCATCCCAATGGTCTCAAAGTTTTCGGATTCTATTTCTTTACTTTTGTTTTTTCTTTCTTAAAACAAAAATATTAACAAACAACCTAAATACAAAACCCTTTAAAATATAAAAACAATTTTCACATTTATGTCCCGTTATAACCCTTTTCAAATCAAACACAAAAAAACACATTAATAAACAAAGCCTATTTTATTTTTTATTTTTTTTTCCTGAAACATAGGCTTCTAAAAAGGAATGAGATATTGAGATCCTACAATTGGGAATCCCCTGATCAATTTCCTCTGCCTCTTGGGTAAGCAATTGCGAAAAGTTCTCCACGTGGATTCCCAATTAATTGAGAGGCTTTCGATGGGGATCAATTGGAGATCCCCTCAATTGACTGCCCCTTATGATAAACAATCGTACGAAGCTCTCCATCATGATTTCCAATTGAGATGCTCTCGAAGGGGGCATAATTAGGGATTCCATGGAGTAGGCAATTAAGAGAGGCTCCTAATAGGGCCTATTTACCCGAACAAATGAATCCTACCGATAGCATTTAACAATTGTAAAGGATTTCCTGCAATCCAAAAAAAAAAAAAGAATTGTATAACTAGATTCAATCCTTGAGATTATTTAACTAGTTGGATTGATGTGTGTTTGTACTTCCTCTTTTTGGATTGATGTGTGTTATATTTTTTTAATGCAGTTCAGCTACTAAAAAAGAAAAGAAAAGAAAAAATTATATTACAAGTGGTGGATCAAGGAAGTTGGAAAATTATGTCTTAATCTGTAAATTGCAGGCTATAGAGGGGGCTAGAATACAAGGGGCATCAAAGATAATTGGCATTGACAAAAACGAGAGAAAAAGAAAAAAGGGAAAAGCTTTTGGAATGACTGACTTTATAAACCCCGATGAATGTGACAAGTCCATTTATGAGCTAATCAAAGAGATAACCGATGGAATGGGTGTGGATTATTGCTTTGAGTGCACCGGCGTCGCACCCTTGATCAATCAAGCTCTCCTAGCCACCAAAATGGTATGTCTATCAATTCAAATATTTAAGTTAGAGTTCGTTAAGTCTTGCAATTTTGTAGCTTAAAAGTACATTTTTCAACAAAATTGTGAAAAGTGTCTTATTTGAGAGCGTGTATAACAAAAATAACAATTTGAAAGAGTGAAAAAGAAAAATTCTACATTTTTAAATTGCAGTTAAGGGCAATTACGGACCCCCAGGGGGACTAGGAGTGGCTTGGTCACCCTCCAAATCACAAGAAAAAAAAAAAATTTTGCCAATTGGTCCCTCCCAAAAAAAATTTGGCCCTTGGTCCCTTCCCAAATTGGAACCTGGGTCCATCCTTGGTTAAGGGAGCGTATATTTAAAGGCGGAATCGATTTTACTTCCTGCAAAATGCACTCTTAAATCTTAATGATCGAGTTTATTTAAGTATTTATTTATTTATTTGTTTGTTTGTTTTAACCTACCTTATTTGCTGATGATGGTGATAAGGGAAAAGGACAAACATTAGTAATTGGCGCAGGAGTTCATTCAACTGTGGAGATTAATTTCCTTTCCCTCTTGGTTGGTGGAAATTTGAAGGGGTCCATTTTCGGAGGGATCAAAGCCAAAACTGACCTCCCTGTTTTAATAGACAAATGCAAAAATAAGGTGAATTCTTACTAAAAAATTATTATTATTTTTTTAAAAATATTCACATAGGATTAAGAGAAAAAGAAAAAGAAAAAGAAAAAAAAAAAAAAAACTGTAGCATTTTTCTCTCTACTTTACAATTTGCTATTTCACTTTACAAATGAATGTGTGTTAAGTTATAAGACTTAAATCAAATGAAATAATGATTAACATGTGAAATATTTTAATTAAAAATGAAATCAACCGAAGACTCAAAGTTTAAACTTCAAATTTTATTATGTTAAATTACTATTTTATTTAAAAATAAGACTGATAAAAGATAATGAATTCAATCATTTACAAATGATGCTGAATTCTGAGTACTTTTGAAATGCTTATGTATTTTAATGATTCCACAGGAAATCCAACTAGATGAACTCTTGACTCACGAAGTTTCATTGGAAGACATAGATAAAGCGTTTGAGCTATTCAAGCAGCCTGATTGTGTGAAGGTCCTCATCAAGCTCTGATTAAAAAAAAAAAAAAAATCACAGCAATCAAACAAGATGTACATTTGCAACAATGGGCAAATGCATCGTTTCTTTCAAGTGTGTGTTTAACAATTTCCCTGTATACCTTCCCTTGTACGAGCATTATAATATTAGTAAGATTTTCCTTTTAAATTTTTGGTACCAAAACCAACCTTTCTTCTTTTCTTGAATATTGGCACCACACAAATTACAAGTAAGAGGGTTTATAGGAGGTGGCAGAGCTGGAAATGAGATTTCTATTTTTAAATAATAGTTCATTTGGGTTTGTAATTTTTAAAGTATAATTTTAAAAAATACAGTTTAGCTTTTCAGACTTTATAAATAAAAACTCTATTTTCTAATACAATTCCGATCAGGATAAACGTCTTCATACACAACTACTCCAATCCACCTAAGCAAAAAACAAGTACTCCAATCAACATGGGTTCACAAGACACAAGTTAGGGTTTTGATGCATCTCTAAGGCATGCACCTTCAATTTGCATCCTATGAGCACTTTAAACACAACAAGACGCAAGTCATATCCTCTGAAAATTAGCCTTAGAAGATGCCCATATAGAAAACTTTAAAATTAAAATAAAATGACATTGATGCGAAGCAATTAAGACAATAAATCATCAAAGTCATTGTTGTAGACTTGTAGCATCATAGACATTTTTGTTAGAAGAGGATAAAAGATTTGGTACAATATAATAAGACAATATTGATGCATGAGTGTACGGTACTGAGTTTTACCTGTTGGAGTAGGTGGTCGATGCCGTCCAAACAAGTAGAGCTCAAACTACCAAAAACCTACCCAAGTAAAAGTAAAGGGTTAAGTACTAAATTTTATTGCTTTATTATTATTATTTTTTTAGGGTTCTATTTTTGGGCCGTGATTCTAAGCACGTCGGCGTGCTAAGCATGCCAGGCTATTATTTTTTTTAAAAAAAAATAAATAAATAATATTAAAAACAAAAAAGAAAAAAATTTTGCCAGCATGCACGCCGGCATTGTGTTTAGCTTCACCCTTGATTTTTATAACAAGAGGTTCATGTAGTTTTGATAATATACCAAACTAATCATTCTGTTAGTTGACCATTAATTGATTCAACAGAAATCCACGTGGACCAATCAAATGTTGACACGTGGCACTTACTTAAATTTTTTTTTTTTAACAAAAAATACATTATTTTTTAATTTTAAAAAAAATTTAAGTATGAACCACATGTCAACATTTGATTAGTCCACGTGAATTTCCGTTAAATCAACTAATGGTTAACTGACAGAAGATTAATTTGATTTATTATCAAAATCAAAAACCTACTGTAATAAAAATTAAATTTAAAAAAAACAAATAAAGTAACAAAATTCGTGGAAGTATTTAGTATTTAACTCAAAAAGTAAATGGGACCTGCCCATACGCTTTCTGTCAAAATCAACTGTCGATGAATTTGATGTTCATACGTACAATTTCTCAAGCAGGTGGAGTGCACCCTCTCTTAAAAATTCACAGCCTGCTTCATCAACAGTCAACAGAGGCCATTAATGTTGGGTGAGCGAGATGCACACCACTGACCACACACCACACAGAGGAATGCTACAATGCATTCTATCCACCATCGCTTCACCTTGTCATCTTGATTTTTTCAAAAAAAAAAAAAAAAAGAACAGAGAGAGAAGAGATGGTAGGGAGATGGTGGATAGAATGAAGAAAAGCATATCTCCACCGCACATGTTGTGGCTTCTCTGAACAATCCAAAAGTTGCGCAAAAAAACAAAAAGAAATTGCAGGACAGCTTGCAGACAGGTTCTGTCAGCAAGAATTTGGAAGGATTATAGGCCATCATCAGAATAGTATACTGTATACTGACTAATACAGTTACAACAAAAAATATCTATGGTGGTTTGATAAAGCTTTTTTAGAAAGTATTTTTTATTTTGTAATTGAAAAATATGTTTTGATGCGATATATATATATATATATATATATATGCGTTTAAAATTGTTTGTTATCTGACTAATCAAATGTTATTTTAGCTATTCAAATGTTTAATTCTAAGAGTTGAGTATAACTATTATATCAATATTATAAAATAATTACAGGACAAAAAATATAATTTTTAATTATATTAGTATTACTCGTATAATATATATATATATATATTAATGGGTCAATATCAATCCACCAGGCCTTAAATACATTGACTATGCCAGATCATCATAAGGTGATGGTAGTAAATTGTGGTGAGGTACGTACTGGTGGTGGATTACTCCGACGTAGGTTATTATTTAAGAGTCACTAGTGCACTAGTGACAGTGCGCCCAAGACTTCCATTTTTGATAACTTCAGATAACAAGGCAATGTCGAACAGCGTCTCAGAGGTCATCACATGCAAAGGTATACATGTCTTACTCAATTATATATGCTTTTCTATATATGTGGACTTGTATAAAATATTGCCAACACCTCTGTAGCTATCTCATCTCTCTTATATTTTCCCCCGTTAATGGCAGCTGCGGTGTGTTGGGGAATTGAGGAACCAGCTGTGAAGGTGGAAGAGATACAAGTAGATCCCCCCAAATCATCTGAAGTCCGTGTCAAAATCTTATATGCTAGTATCTGTCACACCGACTTGTTATCCATCAAAGGTTTCCCAATTGTTAGTATCTATATCGGGTATCTAGGGCTTTGCTACAACTAAATTTTTTATCGGGTCAGATAAAGTTTGGGGTGACGCTACAGAATTATTTGTACTAAGAATGATCAAACTTTAAAATTGATGGTTAAGTGACTTACCGCTCGAACCAACTCGTGTTGTGTGTGTCTTTGATTTTGATGTTGTTGCTTGTTGATGTTGTAACAGCCTCTTTTCCCTCGAGTTATAGGACATGAAGGTGTTGGGTAAGCTCTCTTTTGAAGTTTCTGACCAATAATTATGACAAATTAATTGAAGAAATTAATTAAGAACTATTATATATATGCAATTGTAGTGTGGTAGAGAGCGTCGGGGAGGAAGTAAGAGATATAAAAGAAGGAGATGTTGTGATCCCAACCTACATTGGGGAGTGCCAAGAGTGTGAGAATTGTTTGTCAGGGAAGACCAACTTGTGCCTTAAATACCCTTTGCCCACAAGCGGTCTGATGCCTGATGACACTTCAAGGATGTCTGTCAAAGGGCAGAGGCTCTACCACGTTTGTTCTTGCCCCACGTGGTCGGAGTACATGGTTGTCGACGCCAATTACGTTGTCAAGATTGATCCAAGCGTAGCTCTGCCACATGCTAGCTTCCTCTCTTGTGGGTTTTCTACTGGATTTGGGGCGGCTTGGAAGGAAGCTAAGCTTGAAAAAGGATCAACGGTCGCTGTTCTTGGTCTCGGTGCCGTTGGATTAGGGGTACGTATCTTTTGTGATTTTGTCAAAGTTTCTTTTGTGATTTTGTCAAAGTTTGTGATTAGGTACTAATTAACCTATCACTTATATATATATATATATATATATATAAATTCTCCTACAATTTGAGTAATTGCCTAATTTCATTGGCTCACAAGACCGGTGAGACAAGCGTTCTCTTAATTGTAAATTAAATGGATAATATTTATTTTATAGTTAAGATTTAAAGTTGATACATATAAGTCTAAGGTTATACATAATTTCATATTAATTAAATCTTTTAGAAGATATGTCAACATTGACTTTATATGCACAGTTAAATTAAGTGACTTTAAATTTTAACTCTGAAATGAATAATATTTATTTCATTTAAAACAAAGAGATTTGCATTATACTTATAGAAAAAAAAAATCAAATAATAAAAGTTAATGATATCAAATGTTTTTCATGGTAAAACACCAACCTATATGGTCTCAAAGTTTTCCGACTCTATTTCTTTACTTTTGTTTTTTCTTTCTTAAAACGAAAATATTAACAAACAACCTAAATATAAAACCCTTTAAAATATAAAAACAATTTTCACATTTATGTCACGGTATAACCCTTTTCAAATTAAACACAAAAAAACACATTAATAAACAAAGCCAATTTTTTTTTTTCCTGAAACATAGGCTAAAAAAAGGAATGAGATATTGAGATCCCACAATTGGGCCTATTTACCCGAACAAATGAATCCTACCGATAGCATTTAACAATTGTAAGGGATTTCCTACAATCCAAATAAAAAATAAAAAAATAAAAATTGTAAGAGATCCCGATTCTTATATAACTAGATTCAATCATTAAGATTATTTAATTAGTTGGATTGATGTGTGTGCTTGTACTTCCTATTTCAAGTGGTGGATCAAGGAAGTTGGAAAATTATGTCTTAATCTGTAAATTGCAGGCTATAGAGGGGGCTAGAATACAAGGGGCGTCAAAGATAATTGGCATTGACAAAAACGAGAAAAAAAGAATAAAGGGAAAAGCTTTTGGAATGACCGACTTTGTAAACCCTGATGAATATGACAAGTCCATTTCCGAGCTAATCAAAGAGATAACCAATGGAATGGGTGTGGATTATTGCTTTGAGTGCACTGGCGTTGCACCCTTGATCAATCAAGCTCTCATGGCTACTAAAATGGTATGTCTATCAATTCAAATATTTAAGTTAGAGTTCGTTTTGTTTAGCAATTTTGTAGTTTAAAAGTACGTTTTTCAACAAAATTGTGAAATTAAAAGTGTCTTGTTTAAGAGTGTGTTTTACCAAAAATAATAATTTGAAAGAGTGAAGAAGAAAAATATACATTTTCAAATTGCAGTTAAGGGAGCGTATATTTAAAAGCCGAATCGATTTTACTTAACTGCAAAATGCACCCTTAAATCTTAATGATCGAGTTTATTTAAGTATTTATTTGTTTGTTTGTTTTTAACCTACCTTATTTGCTGATGATGGTGATAAGGGAAAAGGACAAACATTAGTAATTGGCGTAGGAGTTCATTCAACTGTGGAGATTAATCTCCTTTCCCTCTTGGTTGGTGGAAATTTGAAGGGGTCCATTTTCGGAGGGATCAAACCCAAAACTGACCTCCCTGTTTTAATCGACAAATGCAAAAACAAGGTGAATTCCTATATGATGAATGTTACGGTTTTTCCTGCTTATACGTAGATATTGATTTCTAAAAAAATTAATTTTTTAAAAAAATAATATTTACGTAGAATTAGGAGGACAAAAAAAAAAAATGTAGCGTTTTTCTCTATATATAAAAGTTCAATATGCACATACACAAATGAATGGGTGTTAAGTTATAAGACTTAAATCAAATGAAATAATGATTAACATGTGAAATATTTTAATTAAAAATGAAAATCAACTGAAGAGTGAAAGTTTAAACTTTGAATTTCTGTTATATATAGTATTATGTAAAATTACTATTTTATTTAAAAACAAAACTGATAAAAGATAATGAATTAAATGAAAATGTTGAATTCTGAGAATTTTTGAAATGCTCATGTATTTTAATGTTTCCACAGGAAATACAACTAGATGAACTTTTGAGTCACGAAGTTTCATTGGAAGACATAGATAAAGCGTTTGAGCTATTGAAGCAGCCTGATTGTGTGAAGGTCCTCATCAAGCTCTGATTAAAAAAAATCCCAGCAATAAATTAATAAGATATACATTAATTGCAACAATGGGCAAATGCATTGATCGTTTCTTTCAAGTGTGTGTTTAACAATTTCCCCGTATACCTTCCCTTGTACAAGTATTATAATATTAGTTAGATTTTCCTTTTAAATTTTTGGTACCAAAACCAATCTTTCTTCTTTTCTTGAATACTGACACCACACAAATTACAAGCAAGAGGGTTTATAGGAGGTGGCAGAGCTGGAAATGAGATTTTTATTTTTAAATAATAGTTCATTTGGGTTTGCGATTTTTAAAAGTATAATTTTAAAAAATACAGTTTAGCTTTTCAGACTTTATAAATAAAAACTCTATTTTATAATACAATTCCGATCAGGATAAACGTCTTCATACACAACTACCCCAATCCACCTAAGCAAAAAACAAGTACTCCAATCAACATGGGTTCACAAGACACTAGTTAGGGTTGTGATGCATCTCTAAGGCATGCACCTTCAATTTGCATCCTATGAGCACTCTAAACACAACAAGACGCAAGTCATATCCTTTGAAAATTAGCCTTAGAATATGCCCATATAGAAAATTTTAATATTAAAATAAAATGACATTGATGCGAAGCAATAATTAAGACAATAAATCATCTAAGTCATTGTTGTAGCATCATAGACATTTTTGCTATAAGTAAAAGTAAATGGGACCTGCCCATACGTACACTTTCTGTCAAAATCAACTGTCGATGAATTTGATGCTCATACGTACAATTTCTCAAGCAGGTGGAGTGCACCCTCTCTTAAAAATTTTCAGCCTGCTTCATCAATAGTCAACAAGGCCATTAATGTTGGGTGAGCGAGATGCACCCCACTGGCCACACGCCACACATGTTGTGGCTTCTTTGAACAATCCAAATGTTGCGCAAAAAAATAAAAAGAAATTGCAGGACAGCTTGCTGACAGGTTCTGTCAGCAAGAATTTGGAATGATTATAGGCCATTATCAGAATAGTATACTGTATAGTATAGTATGACTAATACAGTCATAACAAAAAATATCTATGGTGGTTTGATGAAGCTTTTTAGAAAGTGTTTTTTATTTTGTAATTGAAAGATATGTTTTGATGTGATATATATGTGTTTAAAATTGTTTGTTATCTGGCTAGTCAAATGTTATTTTGACTAATTGGATGCTAAAATGGGAGCAAACAAGCTGCATTCAACTCAATAATTTGAAGAATGACAAAAATTTCTTACAAAAACAAACCATTCTGTAAGAATTGGATGCTAAGAGACACATTACTTTTAGAGGAAATTTGTGTCCTTTGGAGAAACAATTGGTGGCCTGCAATGGTGTTCGATTGCCAAATGTAAAAACAAAGGGGTTTTTCTTTTTTTTTAATCCCAAACATTATCTCTCCTCTATAAAGAATAAAGAAATACTTAGAGAGAAAAAATAAATAAATGAGATAATGAAAGTGGATAACTAAAATATAAAGTTAGGTGTACGTATTTTAAAAAGTAAATAGCTAAAATAGAAAAATCTGATTTTGTAGTTAAAATGGCAAGCGAATTTGCCAAGCTGAACATTAATACTTTTAATGCTTCTTTTTTTTTTGTTAAAAAGCAAAAAAGCTTCTCCAAAAAGCATTATGAGGCTATTATTTTTAAATTCTGAGCATATGATATTAAAATTTATCATTAATAATTTAACTATTATTTAACAGCATATGCCCGTATGCGGTGGTTTTTGATATGTAAATAGATTTACACGTTTGCATGTTC
This sequence comes from Corylus avellana, assembly GCF_965113065.1. Taxonomy (NCBI): domain Eukaryota; kingdom Viridiplantae; phylum Streptophyta; class Magnoliopsida; order Fagales; family Betulaceae; genus Corylus; species Corylus avellana. Next base: position 44,350,361 of record NC_142491.1, read on the forward strand.
CTTGCGATTTTGGTAAACATCGAATGTAATTGGGATCTACAAAATCAAGCTCTCTCATGTTGTTACTAAGATCGGGATCCCCAGTCTCTAAATTTCACAGAAATTCAGAGAGTCTTAAAAGAGGGGGTTGCAAGGCCAACCTATTCCGATTTAGATGGGTTCCACATCTTAAGCTCGTGGCAGGTGGATTCCGTACACTTTTTTTTAATCTCTTAAGCTATCTGAATTTCACAAAAATTTAGATAGCCCAATTGCTGGATCCTCTTCTCCACTAACACTTGTGACACAGCATCACTAATTTTGACTATTGTCCACCATCATCATCATCATCATCATCTGAAGATTGGCAATAATTACGGGATCAAACCACCCTACTCATTGGTTTCCTGCCTGCGTCGGCTGAAAATGTTTGAGAAACTGTTTTGGTCCGATGACAAAAACAATGGGCAAACTTCAGAGAAAGTGATCCAAAAAAACAAAACGACAAACTTCAGAGAAGCTATGCCATGGAACAGAAGATACAATGCTATTATCCAAAAGATCTCAAGGTTAAAGTGAGAAAGGATCTAACTGCACGACCTTAGTAATTCCATCGCCATCTCTAAATTATAATCCAAAACAATTATGCTTTACTGTTAAAACTGGCATTTAGGTATTTAAAGTCTTCAAACAACCTCCATTCAAAACAATGGCAAGACCACATAATTACATATCTAACTTCAAACACATATGTGATCTTCAATGATTTAAAATCTATTGTCCAAGTACCTTTGACGCCCAAAGATCATAATTAACCAGTTGGAAACAAATCTCACATGGTAGCTTCCACTTCAGGATCACTTTCAACTGGAACCGCAGGAACATTGTTGTTACCCCTTAAACGTGAAGATACATTGTCAATGGCTGAATTGAGTTGGCTTATTTTTGCATTCAAGGTCTGTCGGGTCCTCTGCTCTCAAGGAAAAGAAACGGAAATAGAGTATAAAAAAAAAGGTATTCATTAGCAGGAAGCATTGCAAGCAGAGTCATTAACAAGTAATTACCTCTAAACCTTCGTCATAATATATTGGTCTCTTGGCCCTCCTGAACCCATATTCATCTTCATTTAGCAGAGATCTTCTGATCTGTGAAACACATAGCAGACAAGGATTAAATCTAAACTTAAAGCATAAATCAAAACCCCAATCAACGAAATAGACCACTAAACAAATCTTAAGCACAAAGTAAAAGGTATTCCAATGGCCTCCCAGAGCAACATAATGGATGGTGCAAAGATAATCCATTTTTCTTTAAAGAAGTTGAAATTGATTTGCCACAATGGATCATTATGAGTAGACTATTTACTCATTGACTTTGAAGATAAGTAAATTGCCACTTTACAACAATCTTTTCATTCATGAAAGGCCGGGGTCACTTTTGGATTAAGTGCAAACATGACAATCAAATTTGTGGTGAAGGGCAATCAACTTTTCATGGGATAAAGTGAAAATTTGGAGCAGCATAGTTGTGTCTATAAGTATAGTTCGAGCATCGCTATAAAGACTTTTTAGGAAAAAATAAATCACATTGTATGAAAGTTTTGTAAACTAAACAAACTATATTAGTATGCTTCCATAGGAAACTAATGAAAGACTCGTCACCATTAGGCACAGTATATCACAAGGAAACATTTACGCAGAATGATGTAGAATTGCAATGAAACAGTGTGCTTAGCCATTACCTTTACCTCATCTTCTTTATAAAGTAAAACAATAACCTTGATACATAGCTGGGAAGTAGTAAGATAGTCTAACCTCTTAAATTGTATATACGTAGCAAATAACAATTAATATCAATCAAATGATTCAATAGCTTAAACTTTTGGAACAATTGTGATTTAACAATAACAATCAAAAAGCAAAAGCATGAGGACTCAACATCCCCTGCGTTTCATTTTGGATATGCAAGACTCCGCTAGGTTGCTATGAGAAGGTGCCAATTGTTTCCCGTAGCAATTTGCTTAAATCATAGACCCTTCCACATTACTTCAATAATGAGATTGTGTATGCTTGATAATCATCAACAGACCCATCAAAGTTATGGTTCATACGTAGGCTCGAAAGTCAATATTCATTAAAACTAAAACTAGGATATCCAATCACCTGAGGAGCAAAAACATAAGCTAAAGTTCCAAACACAGCACCGCCTAGAAGAAAACCAGCGAGAAAATCACCGCCACCACCTCTGCTACCATCCCTGCATATATTTGAGAGAACAAAAGAAAAAGAGGACAGAGAAATTTAGAGTTCAATCGGTTCATCAAGTGATGAATGCTGCGTACATAAATACATAGCAAAAGGCTGCACCCAAAAGAAAAAGAATACACCACCTTGATATCAAGGTCAACTCACTTAAGCCCCAACAGTCTCAGCAGAACATTATTATAGGAAATTCTGGCTGGTTCGCAATGTCAAATTAGCAAGTTTCAACCAAACCTTATATAACCTCTAGAGTTATCTCTTTCTTTCTTTTTCCTTTACTTTTTTTTTTTTGAGGGGGGGGTGTTGGGTGGTGGAGGGTAGGGGGATTAGGTCTTCAATCCACCTTTACACCAAAAATATATTGGTTAACTGACCCCTTTAAGATGTCGAATCGCATTCAGTTTTCCACTTATTCCAACTCCAAAAGTCAAAACTGAAAGCATCATTCCACCTATAATATTTGCAATAAGAGTAAATCTAAAGAAATCAAGAAATCTCCCAAACACAAACAAGGATTTATTGAGAAGTACATGAATGTGAAGCGGATATAAAGCCCCTAAATGAAGAATTCTGGAGTTTCTTTCTTCCATGCTTTTACTTGATAAGCAAAAGCAACTAAGAAAGGTAAAGATGGTAGTCAACCACAAAACTATCAAATCTTTCCACATTTTGACTGCTTAAAGCTTGGCTAGTCAAAGTATTTACATTTAAAAAAAATTGCTAAATTCTTAATTGTCAAGATTTTAAATACTATATATATCCAAGTACAACCATCCGGCATGTTCCTGCCAATTGATGCAGACAACAAAAGCCAAGCAAACGCAAGCTTAGAGAAGAAATTTACAAGGATGCCTGGACATGGGAATTGAGGACCTTACACAATCAAGTTTCTATAATTCTGCATTTTTTGTTTGTTCCCTAGCTAATCGCTATATCTTCCCATGCTGCTAGTTCAATCTAATTTGTATACTATTATGTTTTACCTAGTTAAGGGTACTCTGGTAATTTTAAGAGTGAGTTACTAGGCATGAGCCGTTGTTGTAGTTTGTGAGTTCTTTCTTTTTATCTATTAATCTATTCAATTAAGGATATCAACCAGCTTTAAAGCTTTGCTTTTGCTTCCACTCTTTCCTGCTCGTAATTGATAAAAGAACATGGTACTACATGCATATGCCTTAATTAGTTGATTTCTCAGCAATCAGATGTAATTTGTTGCCTGCATCAAACCAGATCTGAAAAAATAACCATGAATAGGTATTTTCCTATCTTCTTCCTTTTTCTCTTTTTCTTTCTTGATCATTTGTCTGTTTTAAGTTCCAGCAAGAAAGTCCAACAGAAAGCCAAAAAATTTCAGTCTAAATAAGTATATAAGCGTATCCTAATATTTTCCTTCAAATCACCACAAAGATCAACTGTTAGTGCTGAACCAGGAGGCCCTGCACGGACCTAAATCACAGTATTTGTAATGCACCTGATTTTCATAATATTCTACCAAATATAGTTTTGTATCTTCCTACATTAATATTAGCGCTCTCCTGAATGTGTCCAATCTCTCAAATGTTCTAAATTGAACAAATGATAACAGGTATCTTTCTTGCGAGTATATTTGGCGAATATAGCTTATTCATAACTAGAGCTTGCATCAACTCAAACACAAAGCCAGCCGGAAAGAGATATGGGTCGGCTGAAATTTGTCTACATTACCACCACAGCATAAAACAACAAATTTTTTTTTTGGATGTATGAATTTTCGCTAACCAACAAAGAACAACTGTTATGAAAATTGTTACCACCCAGTATATATTTATTCAATTAACAAAGAACAATTGTTATCACCCAGTATGTATTTATATGCAATTTACATATATCAAAATCAAAGTTCACATAGAGTAGAGTCCAGAATAACACACTGGTACTCAGCACGAACAGACAGCTTGCGATTACTCCCCACTCTGTTCGATTTCTTTTGTAATATCAGTTTGGGGGTTTTCCCAAATGAATTGGATTTTGTGGACCAAAGCTCACGCGATTTGAGTTGAGATCCGCCTACAAGAAATAGAAGCAATTATTTCCAAATTTCTCATCTAAATACAAAGTGAAAGACTATATAAAGAGAATATCCAATACGAAACAATCTCGAAGCTCATAGAAAACCAGCCCAAAGCCCAGTAATCACTTAGCATCACTGAAGGCAACCCCTATTTGAGCATTCAATCGAAACCCATTGTTTTTCAGGCGTGCATATATAGAACTTGAACTTTACAGTATAAAGATCTTTTACTTCACATGTTTCTTATCAATTTATCACAAATTAAAAGGATTATCATCAGAGTAATGGAAATGTTCGAATCCAATATTTTTTAGACTCGAGGAATTAAACCCAAAAGGAAAACAATCAACCGAAGAGTAATTGAGTTTTTTTTTTTTTTTTCTTCTCGTTTTCTTTAATTTCCTCCTCGTTTCCTTAGCTTTCTCAGCAACCAAACGGTGACTCTTCATATGCATAAACGAAACCCAGGAAAAATAAAAAATAAAAAAAATACCTGAAATGGAAACGGGAGCAAAACAGGTCGCCATGAGAGAGTGTGAGATCTTGTGAGCGAAGAAGATGAAATGGAAAATAGCCTTTGCCAAAAAAATAAGGAGGAATTGTTATAATATAAGATTTTAAATTTGTTTCCACAAATGCCCCTGCGCTTTGAGAGAAAGACATTTACATAGAAACCTTCAAACATAAATAATACACTTTCTTTTAAATTTCTTTATAATTTCCAATTAAAAAATTATATAAGTCTTTTAAGTGAGTTTCTGTTTACTAGAAATTGAAGTAATTATTTATATCTCTAATTGATTTTTGGCACATTTAATAATATTATATATTAAACTACACTTGTTAAAATTTAAATTCTGAAATTCGATCTTATTTATTGTTGATGGGAATTAAAAAATGCATTTCCAAAATCTTACTGAAGATCAATTTTAGTGCATGCATGCATGGAGTACTCCCAGAGCTGGATGACATGCATGTCATTGAGTTATTTCCCAAGGGTATTATGGGAAAGAAAAAGATAAAGCGTGAGTTTAATATGAGGACGCGTCTAAAGCCAAGTCCAAGGTTGCCATTGCTTTGGTTGATCCGCCCTCTAAACTGCCACACCCACAGTTTGGGCTTTCTTTTTGGCACAACGACAATAATAACAACCTCGAAAAGAAAGAAGAAAGAAGGAAACCAATAATAATAATAATAATAAAAAATGTTAATTATATTATTATTTCATTTGTTTATTTATTTGTGTCTCTAAATTTTTTGACATGTCGACACATGAAAAGGGGGAGAGGAGATTCAAATTAGTGACTTCTGCTTCATGAGGCGTAATTCACAGCCGATTGAACTATCCTTTGAGAATATTTGTGTCTCTTAATTCAGTAACAGACAAAGAGACTGGGGCCATGGCACCCCTCCACCTCCACTCAAAAAAATTGTTTTTTTTAAAAAAAAAAAAAAAAAGAAGAAGAAAAGATACTCTAAATTTATTAAAAAAATTATTATATTTTTTTTGAACTTTATTAATGACTCCTTAAAAAATATTTTACTAGAGTATGACACTCAAAAGTTAGAGCAAAACTCACTCGACCCCTTAGAACTTTGATCGTTTTTCCAATTACCTTTATAAAGTTTAAAACCTCTCAATTTAGTCATTTAGTGTATCCAACATTAAAAAGTTTACAATGTCACATCTCCCATTAGGGTTTAGGATTAAATTAGACCGAAAAGAAATTAAATGATAATTATGCATTTGTAAAATTTATTGAATTACAAAATACCTTAATTAATTTTTTTTTTTTTTTAAAAAAAAAAAAAGTGTATTAAGAGAAGGGGTGACATTCTAAACTTTTTGCAAAAAGGACGAAAGTTCTTGAATTTAAAGGCTCCAAAGTTAAATTCATAACCGACTGATGCTGGTAACCTTTCATAACCGACTGCCTCCCAGAAATCACAAATATCACCTGTCAGTAACCTACTATCAACGTGATAAATTCAATCACTGAGATGAGAAAAATTGTCTAAGAGCAACAGAAACATGATGAGAGCGAGAATAAAAAAAACCCTTCTGAAAATGATGCGTGAGAGAGCGAGAGAGATAGGGGGAAAAAGCTTATGACGAACGCATTGGTCTGTGAAGTCCTACTGACATTTCGATATTGTGCCGGCTTTCGTTCTCTTTATATACAATCAGCCGTAAGTATGCACTCAAAAAAGACCAGAAAAACTAAAATGACAAAAAAAAAAAAAAAAGAATTAGTAAATCCTGTATGGCTATGAACATATGGAAAATGGGTCCGCCTATGATGCCCACTGGAGATCAGCGGATATGATCCAGTAAACATTCAACACAACCATGTGGGCACGCTAATGTACATATTGCAAACATGGTCGCAGTTCTATTTGTTCCGGAAGCCCCCGAAGAGAAGCAGTGAGTTACTCAAATTGTGTCTTTCGGGCAGGAGTTGCTCCGCCTTTGAAACAGGTTTTCCCGTCTGCTCTTTGTCTGGGAATGGGAATGAGAGAGAGAGGGAAAGCGATGCAGAGACACCGTCGTCGTCCTCCTCCTCTTTCACCTTATCTGGAGGCTTGTCTTGGTCATTTTTCTTGCCTACTGTCCCAACAAAGAAAGGCAGCATTCCCTTATTTGGTGATTTCATTTCAGCCCCTAAAGCAAGCTCGAGATTTGGAACCTCATCATGTAATTTGTCCTCACAATCTGATGAGTGCTTTTTCCATGGCACAGAGTTGTCCCCAAATACAAAATCTTTTCCTCTTTGTGAATCCACGGGAAAGAAGTACCTTTCAGTACTTCCCAAGTCCTCCCGAATAACTTTCTCATCACAAGCTTCTTCACATTTCTTCTCCTCAATACAGGAGATGGGACCCGGATCAATTACCCGAGAAGCAAAATTATCATCCCCAGAATTTCTACCTCTAGAATTGCTACGCCCGGACATTACACTGAAACCTGACTTCAGCCTCTTACCAGCACTTTCTTCATCTACTGACAAACTGCTGATTTCATGCCAAGGCCTCTTCTGACTCGTGCCACTAGAAGTTTGAGGAGCTGTCTCTGAAAGATCCAAATACGGACGTTTCCTGTGATTGGTCAGGTCTCTGTCCAACAAAGCTGCCCCACCGTCCATATACACAGCTTCTTCCTTCAATTCCCTCTCAAGTTTAACTTGATCTCGGACTCCATTCATTCTATCCTGAGCTTTGTCCTCACCAACACTCCCCAAGATACCCACGTCTTTATTGCCAACAGGAAGAATTTTCAAAAACTTCTTATTTTCTCTCTCCCAATCAATTTGTGGCTTGTCACCATCATTGGAGCCGCTCTTTGCAGTTACTTCAAGAGAGGCTTTGAGCTCTGCACCTAATCTGTCCGGAAGACTAGGTTCTACCTGCATAAAGAAAGAACTTTAATATGCATCACAAAAGCAAGTGTGCATGACTAGGTGGACGCCTCATGGTTGAAATTACGTTCAAGATTCAAGACGAGAGCTTAAAAAAGTACTTTTAGCACCTAAACAATTGGGCCAAAAAAAAAAAGCTGGTTTATTTGGTAAAAAGCTTAAAAATGAAACTTTTTCTAAAAAGCTATTTTTTAGTTTAACAACATTATTTCCCAAAGCAATTACAAACATGCTCTTAAGACTTATTAGCTACAAAGATGACACAAGGAAAACAAGGCAACACTTCCACGGTTTGTTTCCCGAGAGAAATATGACACTAGGGGTGTCTACAAAATATAGGTTTCTCTTTCAGTCATTATGTCCCTAACAGACAGGAATTGCTTAAATTGTCAGAGCCTCAATTTTCAACAATAAAAAAGAAATTATCAAAACAAACAATCCAGCTCAAAGAAATATATATAGTTTAGAATAAGAAGGTTCATCGAGCTTTAGTACATGAAACTGCATACTGAGACAAAAGCCCATAAAGAAGAAAAAATTTCCAGCGAGTATGTCGGGGTGTGAGAGAGAGTTTAGTCTCTTCTGGAGTTGTGATAATATGCAGTTCATGTCCTTTTATAAATGTGGGAGTAAATAATCATTACCAGGGAAGAGCTGCTGCGTCTCATTTCTTGACTCAACTGTGCAGTGCTCCGTCTCATTTCTTGACTCAACTGTGCAGTGCTCCGTCTCATTTCTTGACTCAACTGTGCAGTGCTTGTTCCTATCTTTGAAATGGACTTGGAGTCAAGTCTACTATCTTGCTGGTCCAAATCTACTTGGTATCCTGAAGACATCTGTTCAAGAGAATTTTTGTTGTTATCACAACCCCCACTTACTGTGACATGCATCTGATTAGGGGCATTGGATGTTAGGACCATGGTGCAAGATCTGTCACATGCAGGTAATTCTTCATCTATACGCCTCGGTGAACATAGATTCTCGGACAAAGTCATGACAGCAGGGGGAATATCTTTGTCCAGCGGGACCACATTCAAACTAGGAATATGTAACTTCTTTGAAGAATCAGTACAATTCACCCTCTTTCCCCTGAAAACACCCCATAGGAAAAACAACATATTCCAACCTGCCAAAAACAGAACAAACTTTAGCAGATATGTGATTCTAAGGAAAAATAAAAAATTCTTTGTCATATATAAATGCACAGTGAGAAGCATAGTTATGAAAAGAAAAATGATTTCACTCCTAGGCTTGGGGTAAACCTCAAAGCATAAAGCATAAGTCTGGAACATATTTAAGTTCATTGAAATTCAATTCAAACACATTAAAGAACAAAAGATATACAAGATGGTTTTCAAAAAAAGTGCATCACATGTCATAGAAGTTCAAAATGACATTGTCAACAGTAAATCCTCCTTCCTAGCATGCATTTTCATTCACACTTTCATAAATAAACTTGAATGCTACAAACAATTTACAACCATAAACTCTAATGTTTTTCCTTTAGTGATTAGCTATCATGATTTCTTGTTCCTTTTGCCCCTACTAACCAAGTGGTTTCTCTTGTATAATTCCTGTGTACATAGGGGCGCTTTACGCTTTTAATGATATCCCAATTACTTATCAAAAAAAAAACTTGAATGCTACAGACAGTTTACAACCATAAACTTTTCAGTGCCTCTTGTATAGTGTCTGTATACTAGACGGCACCTAACACTTTTACTGATATTTTGACTTATAATATAAATAAATGAAACCATAGACTTTTCAGTGTTTAAGGCCTTCAAACATCCATTAAGCAGTCTATAACTTATGACTATCAGTTGGATGAAGAGAGGAACAAACTACCAAAAAAAAATAAAATTGAACATTAAAATATCAAAGCCTGAATCCGGGATATGAGACTCTTAGCCTAATACAAACTGGTTAAGATAGTGAGCAACCAAGACCAATGGTGGCAGCAATAAAAAGAAATATAGTTGAGTTGAAAACACCAGTATTAATTAACAAAAAAGGGTAAGCAGTGTGAGATGGCCTACCCCTTACACAGACATCAAAAGCAAACAAAGGACAATATAGCAAACACCAAGTAGTCAAATAAGGCGTTTTTAAGTTTTGTAGCCTTGATATTTGGCTATTATACAAAGTGTACATATAAAATTAAAGAAAGGCCCATTGGCAGAGCACACCTCATTTAGTGCCATACATCCATTGTTAGGAAAAAAGTGCACAACCTCCTTTTGTTAAAGTAGATTACACATACATGCACTATCTTCCATAAGTATCAAACAAAAACAAAGTTCCAAATAAAAATGATAAGAATGATACACACAAAATTCAAGAGGATCAAGAAAAAGCAAGCTTAGACAGATAGGTTTACTTGTGAGCACACACTATCTTAGGGGTAGTTTTATTGCCCAATTATATTGACTTATTTTTCTTATTGACCTTTCAATGTGTGGCCTTTTGCTTAGTCTTACTAGTCTGTCATTAAAAATCTTCTGCTTTCAAAATTAAGAGTCCTAGTCCTAGTGGAATCAGGAGTGCCCAACAGACAATGCATATCAACTTATCAATCCAATACAATGAGGGAATTTCATGAACTCTCTAGCTCTTCGCTTTCTTCAACTTCCTTATCTTAAATTTTTCTATGAAATGTACTTGAATTTTTGGTAATGTAGTCTTCTTTCTAGTTCGAATCTCCCCTTCCCCCTCCACTTGGGGACAAAAAATTACTTATCAAAAAATAATAAAAAACTTATGTAACCTTCTTTTAAGGTTTATGACAAAAGTTTTAACCCTCTTTTAAAGCATTTAAAACTTAAAATCCAGTATCTTTCAAAAAATAATGGATCCAGGCATATTCCCTTGTATCACTTATTGATATATATGTTTCAGGAGTTGCTAAACAGACATCCATATCATAACCTGAACCCGTATCATTGTGGCATAGGTGTGGACGATATCTATTGACATGTCACCACTATATATGAATCCTATTGTTCAGGAGTTGCAGAATTCACATTTCATACTGTGTCATATCCAGTATTCCTTATTTTTCAATGCTTCATGGTGCAGGCCTAGCAATATCAGCATCCCAATTATATTCGTGTAAACCTCAAGTAGTAAACCACAGATACCTATCAAAGATATTGTTACAAGATATTGCACTGTGCCCCTATGATAAGATTTCGAGTTAATCCTTACGCTGTGACTTCTCAGGAAGTTGGTTGGATGGGAATATCAAAAGTTCAACACCATCAAGGTTTCCTTTGAGGGCTAAATCCTTCTTCATCATACTGTCCAACAGGCTCTTGTAGTCTCTCTCATAACTGTAGCACAAGCAGAATAAAAATACATAATATCAAAACATGAAACAAAGAGACATGTATCAAGAAAAACCACTTTCAATTATATGAAAAGTACATAAGAATATCCTTACCTCTCAAGATCTTTGGCAAAAAAGTATAGAGCAATGTTTTCTTCTTTAGCACCACTTTCATAAAACTGGGATGGCCATGTGCTCAAGCGAGGTACTTCATGCAGGGGAACTTTGTGGGGAAACTTGTTCACCACTTCCAGAACTTTAGGTGATGCACAAGTTGATAGATGCGCTTGAATTCCATCACATAAGTCCGGAAGTTTTCCACCTTTATGCACCTCAAAACCCCCCCTGCATATGAATCACAAAAGCCTATCTAGAAGACTGTTTTGAAGATGCAATATAATGAGCAAAAAAGTAAATGAAAAATAAACAAACATGAGAAATGGTCTCTCTCAACAAACAAAGACATAATTTACAGAATGTAAATGCATCTTACTGCCAGATAAAATCATATTCGGGAATGGCTGATGTCTTCAGAAGAACAGTTGTTGTTGAAGCTTGACTAGGAAATTCTCTTATTGTAGGCTTTCCAACAGAAACCACGGTAGAATCTGAGTCCCCCACTTTGGAAGAAAAAACATCAGTGGGGTGCAAAGTAAACTGCTTCGAATTATTGACTGTAGAAGTAGCATGTTTGTGAGAGTCCAAGGTAGAACTCCCAAGAATGGCTTGCCTTTCACAGCTTCCTTCAGTGGACATGACATTCTTAGACTTATTTGAAGCCAACAATTGATCAGGAGCAGTTATTTCATAATTTAAGCCTGTGCTTGACATGGACGACTCATCAGGTTGATCAAGCACTCTTTTCTTCCTGTGAAATTCAGGTCTTTTAAGTATAGCCGCACTAATTGCAGCTTTCAACTTATTGCCTTCATGCATTTCCTCTCTAGAACTTCTTGCAGCAGATACATCAATACCAGGAGCATGTGGAGTACCATTTGTGCAGAACTCTGTAGCATGCCCAATGTCTTTACATTTTTGACAGAAAACAGCTTTTGAAGCACTTGTAGCAGAAGGCCTTGGGCGAATACTGGAACTCTCCCTAGTTTTCTCATGATGATTTGTCATAGGCAACCCATCTTGCACAGTTCCATCAACATTATTGGATGGTCTCTCAGCATTCAAAGAATAAGTTGACACGGGTTCATCCTTAGGGCTAATCTTGTTCAACTTTTGTTCAGCAGAACTGAACATTCCGCTAGTAGATGAAGCTCCAACTGCATTAGGCAAACACAAAGATGATATCTTAGCTTCAGTTGATCCACAAAGAAAGTATGTTAACCAAAAAAAAGGAAACAGTGAGCATAAAATATACAAATATAGAAGAATTAACAGATTCCCTACGTAAAGAAAGCAAGATCACACCTGAAGTAACTGGAACTTCTACACCTTTACGACCTAGACTGCTGGTTACTTTCGATAAACTTGATTTTCCATCAGACTGGACAACCTTCGACTCTCGGTTGTTGCTTACAAATGAAGGCAAACTGGTTTCACCACGAGATGTGAGCTTTTGGTCAACCTTAGGTGTCGAAACGGTGGTACTACCTGTTGCTGAACTGACCAGAGGACGATCCAGTTTAGATAAAATTTTTCTTTCAAATGTACCACGCTCTTTTGCTTGTTTCAGTCCTTTTGGATCTTGAAGATGGGTGAACTTAGATGAAAGCATTCTAACTTTTGATTCAGGAGCATTGGTACGTCCTGTGTTTGCATATTTAAACGACATAGATTTGCTTATGATTCTAGCAGGCCCCTCCTTCGTATCAATGGAAGTATATTCTCTACCGCCCTTCTGCTTTTGAAGAACAACTTCATCTACAAGTTTAACTTTTGGTTTGGAATTTAAGGTGCTGAATGAATTAGATTTTAACAAAGTACCTGTATATGGAAAAACAATCAGTCCGCGCTTAAAATAGTTAAACATTAAAACCCAAGAAGTCAAGATGGGCATTACAATGACTAGCCCAAAGCTTCATAAAAGTAATGATATATATATATATATATATATATATATAAGAGAGAGAGAGAGAGAGAGAGAGAACAAGAAAATAAAATGTACAGCCAGCAAAAGCTATTTGCTTACCCTTGGGTGTTTGAAGCCGTTGTCCTGTGGTAGGAAAGCGTGCAGTTTCCAAAATATCATTATGCTGAGCTGACTTAACTTTTGCCTTGTCTAAGCTCTTGAATGAAGAATCCCGAGACAGTGCAACTAATTTGCTGGGACTTGATGGCCTTGGTGATCCAGTAAATATTCTACTGGGACTCAACGGCTTTGGTGATTCTGTACCTATTTCAAGCTCCTGCCTTTTTGCTGAAGCCACTTCTACATTTTCTGCATGCCTCTTGGCAGAAACATGTGTACTTGAACCAACTTTGTTTGTTCTTTTTCCCTCAACTTCTGAACCTTCAAATTCAAGTTCACAATGAGACTAGAGTATTTACAGTGCCTGTGTCCAGAGCACTAATTATTTTTTCTTTTAATTTAGACAAACTATTTTAAGCTTTACCTTGCTTCTGGTTTTCAGATTCCTCAGCTTGCTTCTGGTTTTCAGATTCCTCAGCTTGCTTCTGGTTTTCAGATTCCTCAGCGAACTTGCATTCTTCACACAGCCAGTCACCATCAGGAACTTTCTGGAGCATTTCTCGCATGCAATAGCTGATTGGTAGCAATAAAGGGTTAAGAAACATCTTGAACAAGAGCTTATAGATCAACACAGAATAGAGAACCAACAAAACCTGCCAAGAAACTAATACAGATGGAAGATTGTTTATGCTTACGTGTGCTCTGCACCATCACTGCACCTACTACATATAGCAAGCTTTTCCTCACGACCTGCATCCCCACAAATATCACATACTTTTACCTGTTTCAAACAAAAGAAATAAGAAAAACTGTTAATTTTCTAAATAAGACGAAGATTTTCATGGTAAGAGCACAAATCAAAGAGGGAGGAGAGACTTCCATCAAAGGAAAAAGAATGTTTCAGCACGATAAAATAAGAGGCAAAAGCGCAAGAAAATGGACCACAGGAACAAAGGAATCACAACTATAAACCCCATAGGATCAAGGTGTCTGCTTTTATAGATCTTTCAGTAAGCCACAGTATAAAGCTTATTTCTTAAATGAACTTTTAAGTTCCATAAATCTCTTCAAATTCATTCTCATTTTCTCCCAAAATGAATCATATTCTTGTTAAACAATGTGTAATCAATAAACACCCACACATATCATGATGCTAATCTGACGTTCCGATCTGAAACTAATCTAGAGAAACACTTTAGTGTAGCAGGATACAGTGAGGAAAAGCGGGTAGGGGGACCCACAGATACAAGCCTAAAGAACATAAACAAAAAAGAAAAGAGATTATATGTTTTATATATATCTTCTTAGTTTAAAAATCAAATTAGGGAAAAAAAAAAGGCCGGGCAGTGCCAAAAAATAATCATTACTCACATCTTCCTCCACAATGTCCGATTCATCACTCTCATCTCCAGAACCAGATTGCAACGGAGGCTCCTGCATGTCAGGTGACTCAACCAACTCATTAGACTTATTGTTGTGCTCATCTCGATCTGAAGATTTCAACTCTTCATCTATTCGGTCCCCACTATCCTTGTTAGTCTCTGCTTCTGACTTTGTATAGTTTTTCATTGAAACCTCAGAACTGCCGCCAGTGTGGCTAGCTTTATGTGAAACTGATTTGCGGACAGAAACAATTTCAGATGCTACCTCTTTAGTTAATGATGAATTCATATGGTCCATTGAGCATTCCAGAACTTTATCCTGGACATGAGAAGATGGATTCTCTTCTAAATCTGTAAAGTTTGTATTGTAAGAAAGAGATTTAGCATTACGAGAATCGGTGTATGGACTTTGCACATTCAGTGATCTACTGCTAGCATCTGCATCTTTAGAAGAAGGAATCTCTGATGAGTCTAACTTGTTGAATTGGGTCCCCTTCCATGATCCCTCTAGAGCTAAACTACCACCTGAAACTGTGCTACTATTTATGTTCCTGTTACGATTACTGAACACTACAGCAGCATCATTGGGTCTGACACATGAAATGTTATCATCGTGGCCTTCTTCCTTAATTTCCTCATACTTATTTGAGAAGGTTCTCTGGTCCAAACCACGCCGTGGTTTGGAAGAAAGTTGATCCTCAGCGATAGTTCCTCCAGAAGCCAACTTTGGAAGCATCTCAACAACTTCTGAAGCATCAGATATGATAGTCGACCTTAAGGTTGCTTTACTATCAGCATTTTCAGAGAAAGAATCATGACTGGAATTAACACTGTGGAGGTTACTTGTTTCACTGGTGGTATGCTGTAAGTTATCAGATGCTCTACTCTTAAGAGAAGATAAAGTACCACTCTCATTTACAGAATACTGACTGGCCACATTTACACGACAGCTTTCATCAGAAAACTCCTCAGTCCTTGACCCCATGAGAGCTCGGTTCGGATGCATACAAGATGAACAAGGAGCAGAGCACACGTTACAAGTCCCAGACTCACCTTTCATATGAACTTTCT
Organism: Corylus avellana; assembly: GCF_965113065.1. Taxonomy (NCBI): domain Eukaryota; kingdom Viridiplantae; phylum Streptophyta; class Magnoliopsida; order Fagales; family Betulaceae; genus Corylus; species Corylus avellana. The sequence goes on from NC_142491.1 coordinate 44,365,991, forward strand.
TACTCATGGAACACTTACCAAATTCTGTTTCAGGTCGAGGAGATACCTGATAAAACCAAAGCATTAATTATGGAAGAAAGAAAACCACGGTAGATGAGCGCACTTTTCACATACTGATTATACTGTCTTAAAACGATGTATAAGCAACAATCAGCTTGCAGCATTGACAGCATTAAAACAGGGTTGAAAATAAAACTAAAATGAAGCTAAAAGGTGAAATTGAAGGTTATCCTGATGTAAAGAACGTAAAAAAGAAACATTAAAATCATAAATGCACTAAAACATTCTCTCAATGAAGCCTAAAAACTCATGCACCAATCAGATGACTTTTGTCAAATAACTTGCAGTTAATCTAATTTATCAACATCTATCAGAGGCCTGGAAGCATACTAGAGACAAAATACATAAAGTGTTAAAGAGTTCAATATAAATCAAGTTTGACTTGGTAATTTTGAAACAGTTAACCATGTTCAACTGGATTTGGGATGGTATAGATATAGGGTTCACCATTTACTATTATTTTAATTTTATATTTGTTTACACACACACCAAAAAAAAATCATAGAATTGCATGGCTAATAGTTAGAATGTTGAAATCTTAATTAATCTTCTTCCTGTCAACAGCAAGATGAAGGCAAACAGATTACACCATAGACCAAGTACATTAGTCCATGAAGTTAATTACATACTTGATGATAAGTGCATGGAAAAACATCTTAGTCTTAAGATTTTCAGGATTTGGTAGCGTAACATGTACAATGCAAAGCCATTTCACCTGATTCCGTATTCACCATAGAGTATAATAATACAAAAAAAATCAATTCTCCATTATAGCTAATGCTAGATGAAACTGGAACAATAACATATCTACATGTTGACATCCTAAGATGTATGTAATCACACTCATCTTCAACTGTTGCAGTCATCTCCAAGTGCAAAAAGAAATTACTGAAAAAAGAAACATAACATAATCACCTTGTCCAAAGTGTCAAACAAGAAGGCCTTCCATAAAAAAATCATATACTTGTAGTCAGGTTTACTTACCTATTGTTTGCAATTTTAAAGTTGGGGAGTGTTAGGCTTACAAACAAATTTTACAGAAAAACTTTTACAAACTGATGTGGCACAACATGATTAGGTTTTTCAAAATTTGAACTCATCTTATATCCAATCATGTTGTGCCACATCAGTTTGTAAAAGTTTTTCTATAAAATTTGTTTGTAAGCCTAGCATTCCTCTTAACTAAATAACTATTTTCAAAATGTTGCAATGAAAAAGAAAACAAAAACTTCATCCAAAGCAAAATATGAAATATAAGATAAAAACTTTTTTGTGGGGGTAAAGTAAAGAGGAGATAAGAACAACAGATGTAAATTACCCGGTTATCTCACCATATTCTTCTCAATGTCATGATCCGCCTCATCTACAGGCCCTTGCATCAGATAACTCCCTCTCAAGACTGGTGTTATCTAAAAAGCACACCCAAAACTACATAAATTACTATTACCAAAATCCCAACAAAAAAAAAAGGGGCAACAAAGCCCCCGAGGCAAAAGACAGAAATGTAGGCAAATGACCTTAACGCTTGTGTCTAAAATCATCACCTTATATACAGATCAATTTATCGACAAAATCACAGATTGCAACGGAGAAGAATGTCGAATTTCAAAGCCATGTAACACAACCCAACAGTAAAAACAACAAATTGAGGAAAACTTCCTCATGACCCAGAAACCCTAATTCCTAGTACAAAACCAAACAACCCTAAACCAACTAATACACTGTATTCGCTAAAGGAAAACTCAAATCGCATCAATCCCACAACAAATTCAATAAAAATGGAAGTTTAGAATTAAAAGCACAATCAATTAAAACATTTCCAATTACAAACAACCAAAAAGAAAACCCTAATTTCGAGTATTACATGCCTCCGGCTTCTCAATCGACTCGGTCGCATTGTACAACTCATCCACCATCCGTTCTCTCCGCTCCGCCATCGCCGCCGGAACGATCAATCGGCGGCACAATCCAACGCGAACACCGATATCCCAATTCCAGTAATCTCTCTGAACAATTTCTCTCTCTAATTGCAGAGAAAATTTCACTCTTTATTGCCCGGCAAGTTGTGCCCAAATTACAGGTTCCAGACAACACAACAAGATTAGCTTCCAACTATATATATTATCATAAAGGATCTAATACATATACAAACATTTATTACGTGTAATTAAGAAAGAAAAAAAAGATCTAAAATTACTAAATATATTATCTCTCTCTTTCTCACTCACACACTTTCCCTACTTTCTCTCTCTATGATCTGGGGAAAAAAATCTTGAAATGAGTCTCTAAGAATCAACCTTCATGTGAGCTTAAATTGCTCCTCTATCTCTCTCTCTCAAAATTTTCTCTTTCTAGAGTGAGGGAAAACTTCTCTCTCTCCCTACTTTTCTTGTTTCTCTCTCTAGACTAAAATTTCACTTTTATATTTAATCTTTCATTTTCTTTCTCTCTCTGAACTTTCTCGCCGCTTCTCTCTCTATATTTTTCTAGGGAAAATGAGTAAAATATTCGTAGATTTGCTTTTTATGAGGCTATACCTATTTTATAGGCTTCCTTTGGGATTTTTTAAACAAAACCCATAAAACCGAGATAGAGAGAGATAAAAAAAAAAAAAAAAAAAAAAACAAGATAAATTTTAAAAAAACTGCGGATGATATAAGCGAATTGCGAGCGTGCCACTTTCGTACGTGCAAATCCTCTGCACGGTTTATTTTCTGGCACGTGTGTAAACTCTGTGCGATTTCCGTGTGTGAGCTGTGAAGTTCGGTGGCCACGCGACACGTGGAACAGTGGGGTCCCGGTTGGCTATCTTGCGCCTGTGGCGTGCTGGCAGTAGTAACTTGTGTGTGCGCCTCACATTTCACAATCAGCACCTTTCTTTACAAGGAAAATCGGATATCAATTTCTTTTTTAAAGAAATGAATTCAACGGTCAGAGTCACAGAAAAGTTATTTTCTTTTGCAAATTACTAAAGAATTAAGAAAATAATTACATTTTTTTATGTTTTATTAATTAAATTCTTATAATAAATTATAATTTAAGTTGTTGAATTTAAACCTTAACTCTACAGTTTATTCTCATTTTTAATTAAAATAGTCCTTAATTATATAATCTCATAACAATTGTATGGCTTGAGAGTTCAAAATTCTTGTTATATATAATAATTTTGTAAGAACAATACAGAATGCTGCGTGGATTGGTAATTGTTTGGTTGGTGTGATAACCCGGACGACACGTGACCTATAGGCTATATTCCACATTGCCCGTTGACCCAGTTTTCTATTCAACAAAGCATAGCGTTAAGTTTTGTATAAGATAACACAAGTTGCAGCCTGGACTGACCTGGCCTTCTACTGTAACGTTCATCCCGTACAACTGCATGCTTTGCCAGCTTCGAAGTTCAACTTCATGCGGCGGTGCTCACCGGTCATTGATAAAGATGTGGTGGGGGAGAAGGCGGAGGGAGGGCGGAGCTTTATATTTACGGCTTTTATATATATATATATATGACGTGAAATTCGAAACTCCGAACACGTACGATTGCTTGCGTAAATCTATGGCAGTTGATGATCATGATTATACTGTTTTTCTCTAATTGGCAACTGGGTGTAATTCAATATCAGCGTCTGAAAGAGATCTTTCAGTTGATGATCAGCTCTTGCGTGCGCATCGTAGAGATATAGAGAATAATAATGGAGAGGGAAAGAGAGCTAGAGAAGAAGTAACGTACACGAAGCTTTTTTAATTACAGTTTATTTTTTGTATTGGCCTTACAAATATATAAACTAATAATTCTATATATAAATTGATCATTTGTTTTAGCCTATATTATATACACTGACTACAGTTTGTTTTGTAACATATATATATATATATATATATATATATATATATTATATGTGTGTGTGTGAGTCTATTACCACCGGTGATTTAATGGTTTTAAGAAAATTCTCATGAAGTTTGGCATGTATTAAGGCTTGGGTTAATTTGATTCTCTGCAATTAAGAATTACTCACACAAGCTTGATTATTAATATTAGTCGCATTAGGTTTCACTGATATCCTAGTAGAGCTGAGTCAGACTATGAGTCTTAAAAATGCGTATACAATTCATGCATGCTCATAGTTTGAATTGTCGCCTCTTCCTACCCTTTTTAATTAGGAAAAAAAAAAAAGTTTGACATCTATTTACTTATTCTTTTCTTTTTTTTCTATTCAAATAAAGAAAATTGGTTACATATGATAGAACAACAATAATTAATGGTCTCTAAGAGCCGCACAAGGCGATAATAAACAGCAGAATGACACAGTGAAGAGCTCTGAGCGGTAAAAGCAACAACCATCATGAAATGGTGGGAGATCGAGGTATTGCTGAAAACCAGAATGGAGCCGTCGATCATGAAGAGCGACCATCTGCTACAAAAGTCTATTTACTTATAAGGTCTCTTGCACAAACTCTATCAAATAATCCAATAATAAATATTAACAATTTAAAAAGTGTTAAAAGTGCCCTTACAACTCTGTGAACCTGTCGAAATTATAACATATACGTCCAGCTGGTGCTGATGAGTATTTATTTTTCTAACATTTTAATTTAGACAGGTTCACAAAGCTGTAAGGGTACATTTTTCTTCATATTTTAAGATTTTAAAGTGTCAACAAGTTTCAAAAAGATTTTTGCTACTCCTGTACATTATTGATCTTCATTTTAAGAGTTATTCTTATTCAATTATTAATTGTTTATTGTTATTATAAACATTGTTGTTTTTGGAGGTTCTTTGAAGGAACATGGCATGGCTACCCTTGTGGGTGCTCTTCGTTGCCTACACGTGCGCTCCTCCAACGCCAGTGTGGGTGCTCGCCATATATGCAAATGACAGATCTCTGTTTTGAAGTTCCGTCTATGTTGGTAGCTGCATGCAATAAAATCCAGCTGCGACGACCAAATGCCGGCCATGAAATTAGTGAAGGCCGGCATTATACATGCAGGTTGCACGTGTTGGTGGCGACGGCACGCCGTCACTACACGCCTTCTTGGTCTCTGAAGCCGATTAACAACGACGGTGGACGGCCTCCATGCTGACTACGTACATGTGCTAGCTGGATTTTTATCCCATGCACCATGTTGACAGATGAATGTGTGGATATCCAGTTATTATGGTTAATTATATATATTCTAATTTTAGGAAGACTTGGCACTTATTTCTATTATTGCACTCATGGATCGATGTTGAAAACTTCCAAAAAAAATAAAATGCTAAAGTAGAGGCAATTTTTTAATGTAAATGGATTTTGAGAAACGAACTTTTATATTCAAAATAACGTGTACTCCATGAGCCAAACTGGGAAAGGTCACATGTTCAGCACATTTTACATGCTTTTCAAGATAAGCTTGTGGCAGACGATTCACGAAGTTGATGCTTTTAGAACGTGAAAAGTTGAATAAAAGGTATCCAATAGTTGAGTAATTTTAGGTTGCCTACTTGTGTACTACTAAGAATGATGTAACTATTAAAATCACCATTGAACTTTTGATTGATCATTATTGAATTTTAATCAAATGGTGGTTTTAATAGCCACATCATTCTTAGTATGACACAAACAAGACACAAGTAGGCCACTTAGAATTGCTCCAAATTATAATATGAGGGGTTTGATAAACTAAGTTCAATTTGATTGATGTATATATAAATGAAATCAGATTTATAAAAGCTTTCTTCTTCTTCTTTTTTTCTTCTTTTTTTTTTTTTCTTTTTTCCCCTCTTCTTTCAATATTCTTCCTCCTCTTTTCATTTTGTGGCAAGTTTAACAAGTACTGCAATTCTTTTCCAATTTGTTTATACGTATGAGTTCAACATTTTTTTTATTTTTTGGGTACAATACTTAATTAGCAGATTGAGACAGATCTTTTAGGGCCACGTGCGTGTGAACCGGGGCTTATAGAACACGTGCGTATGTATTTTTTTTTGTACAAAGACAATACCTAAAAGCACCCAAAAAATTGATAAAAATAAAAACTATATGGTGATAATTTTTGGACACCCGATCAATATCACAACAAAATAATTTTGATATCATGTTAAATTATCAGTTATTTGCAAAAATTTAAAATTATAAAAAATAGTTACGAAGTCCTTCAAATGGGAGGAATGGTTTTGGATTGCAATTAGAAATAGATGTCAACTAATGATATGTTTTGTCCTCAATTAATATAAGTGTAATCTAATTGATGGATACAAGCTATCCTTCAGAGTTGGTTCTCCCTTCTAATAGTATAATAAAGTAGGCATCTATGCCTATTATTGCAAGAAAGAAGGGAATGAGATACCCTAAGGATTGGTGAAAGCTATATAGCCTATGATATCATTTTCCTTTTCAACCCCAGCCGTCTATAGGACATGGCTCTGTTTGGATATCAGAGAAGTAAAATAAAAATGGAAGATACTTGTAAAAGTGCTTCAAAGAAGTTGATTTGCAACTTTTGAATTGTTTTCCTTTAGTTTTTCTCTTTTTTTTTTTTTTTTTAATCGAAATAGTTACGATCATCAGGCAATCTTAATCGTGTGTAAATAAACTTTTGGTTACCATTTTTTTATAAATCGGCCTTCAATTGTGAATTATACATGAAATTTGTATAAGAAATTAGACCAAAAGATTGAAAGATAATAAAGTAATTTCAAAGAGAAGTTAATTAAAAATGAAAAAAATACACTTTACCCATCAATTATCACCCATTTGGTATGTATACCTATTACCTACAAACTTCAAAAAAAGGACATTATGGCCTCTCATACTACTATCGCATGTCAAATTAGACACTTTTATAGTTTTCTCCCCAAAATACCATTAAATTTATTTAAAAATAATCATTTGGATAAAATTTAAATTATTAAATACTAAATAAAAAATAAAACTAAAAACACAAAAAAAAAAAGAAGGGAGACCTTTTTCATATTAGCCCCCTTAATATATATATATATATTCAAATAGTTATTTTTATATATTTTTTAATTTTATTTATTAATAACTTCAAATTTATTTTGTACAAAAAAATGTATACGTGTCTAATTTGACACACCATAGTTGTATATATGGCATCAATGTCACTTTTAACAATTTGGAAGCATAATTACAAAATTGGTGATAATTGGATGTTAAAGTATTATGATCTCTTAAAAATAGGAAACGTTTTTTTTTTTTAAGGAAAAGAATAAAATAAAATAAGAAACGTTGAGGCTATAGAAATTCTCCGTTTTCAACTTTATTGAGGGAGAATGACAAGTTGACTGGGCACCCACTGATATAGGATGTTGCGTAACGAAATTAATTAGCCAATGAGGATATAGCATATATGCCAAGGAAAAACACCATCTGGGCAAAGATAGTGACTACTGATTGGAACAAAATTTTGAAAACTATGAATGATTAAGGCTGTGTTTGGAAACGATTTTATTTTATGTTCTTAAGTCAAAAACATTGACAAACAACCCACAATATATACAAAACATTTTTCAAAATATAAAAACTTTTTTCATATTTATTTTACATCATAACACCTTTTTTTTTTTTTAAAAAAAAAAAAAAAAAAGCTTTAACAAATATACCATAAGTGTTTACTTTGAATAGCATGCATGGTATAATGGATAAAGTCTTTTTATTTTGTTAGTGGGTTTTAGATCATATGATTTTCACACGCATTTTTATTCTCGCATATTCTAGGAATAAATGTCAGCCTAACAAATCTTTTTTCCAATTCGAATCGAAGGAAAATTTGTCGTGGTATAATTAGTCATCAACCGGTAAGCAACACGATTAGAAATTTGATCAATGCCTTACAAGGAAGATTACCAACCAATTTCATCATTGTCAGTTGTCTTGTCTATTTGTTTGCAGTCAATTAAGGATTGCCCTTTGATTACTTAAACTTCTATAAACACAAAATTAGTCAGTAAACTCTTGTTAGTGACTCAATAACCCAATCCACTTGTCCTTGCACTCTCTTAAATTATCAGCTTAATTTTTTAAGATAAGTGATAATTTAACATAATATTAAAATAAATATCATAATAATATTAATTTTAATTAGGGTCCCTAGAAGCCATTATATTAGTAACAATTCATTATTCATGCCCCGGTAAATATAATTTTAAACAGAAATTAATTATCTGACGCAAATGCTCTTTGCTGACAACAATGCAGGAAATCCAGCATGAAAACATGCATCCTCGATCTCTCGCTCTCAATCTCCTTCTCACACTTAATGAGTACAATTGTCATTAACAGTCTTTCATTATTGTGACAACAATATCGATTGGTCTCTTTTAAGGAACCCTTCGATCACTTAAAAGTTACAGGAAGTTAATGGGGAATATTCATTAAATTAAATTGACATGGTAAAATAAAATCTATTTCAAGGCCGAGGCTTTCTTTTAAATTGGGTTTGGACAATTTTTCAAACATATTATATTAAATTAACATGTGTTTAAAATGCATGTGATTCTCACACTAATGTTTAATTCTCACGTACGTGTTTTTAATAGAGCATGTGCTTGGTACGTGTAATTTTTAAAATAAATGTCAGAATCACATGCATTTTAAACACGTGTAAGTTTAATAGAGTGAATTAGAAGAATTTGATAAATGAGTATAACATATTAAATGCAAATATATACATTGTAAATCTGGATGAGGTGGAAATTTAAGAGAGAATCTAATCATTCTATCACCTTCCATATGCTTCTAAATCAGTGATTAGCATGTTGTTAACATCCTTTAAATTGCCAACCGTGCATGTTTAATGTCTATGACTTAGTAATGGTTCAATATAAGTTAATTAACATTAAAATTTACTTATTTTTAACAGCAAGAAGAAGGAACAATTAGAGATATATATAAAACAAAATAATAAAGAAGAAGAAGCTAAGAAGAAGAAGAAGAAGAAGGAGGAGGAGGAAGAGGAAGAGACGACAGGATTTATTTATTTATTGCGTAGGAAGAAAGCTACAAATTAGACAAGCAAACGTCAAAACTCTTTCGTAGACCAGAAAATGAGAAGAAGAAATTATCTGTTTCCACAACTTGCATGCATCCTGAGTGAAAATCCAACACGTACATGCATGTTACAATGCAATCACAAACACGTACGTAGACATGATTCTTGAAATCGACTGCGACATGTTTGTGCCCTAAAGATGCCCACCAATTCAGTTTTTACTAGCAAGCAACAACACAACTTGGGTTCAACAGAAAAAAATAAAAAAAAGAAAAAAAGAAAAAAAGAAAAGCTCATAAAGGTATTCGATAATGCATTTTCTAAACATTTTATTTTGAAAATTAATAGATTCAGGTGAGATGTACTGTGCAAAATAAACAATAAATTTTTATTGATTCATTTATAAATCAAATAAATATTAGTACAATATAATGCGTCTCTAAATTAAATTTATATATATCAACATGGTATGAAAATATATCAACATTTTTTTTTTTTTTTTTGGACAAATATATGGGCACTACATCTTATATTATAATCTCCTATACATTCATGTGGCAATTCTATGAATACATAGACAGACTTGGGGGACCGACATAAGCGAAGGCCTCACCCCAAGTTTTGAATGATTCTATATATATTTTTTTCTACTCCGAATGATTCTATATAAATATATTCTAATATAGATCTTTGGGCCAAAAAAATAATAATAATTTGGCCCCTAGCCTCTTAAAAAGCAGTCCAAAAAAATGGCCCCATATAAATTTTGGTGTAAATTTATGTTATAATTGATTATATTTGCCCGTTAGTAAAAAAAATTTATTCGCAAGACTACCAATTGCAAATATGAAATAAAATTTCAACATTACGAGCATAATGTAAGTCAACATTTATACTTCCATGGATTGTCAAATATTTTCTGCACTGTGCTAATGGTTTGTAAGCAACATAATATCAACTATCTACTAATTTATTGACTTGTTATACTTGTACTTACTCTTTCAATTTATATTGCCATTGTAGAATGAATATTTTCAGCTATGAATATTGTTAAAACCAGGCTTCGAATTTATCGGGAATGTTAAGTGCTCTCATGGTGTTCTCCTAGTCCTATGTAGATATTATTTTCTAAAAAACCAAACAATAAAGTAGCTCTTATTTCTCTCACTTGATTTTAAAATAATAATATACATCTATGACTACGAGAATAGCAAGAGAACATCTAAAATTTCTCTCGTAATAATATAGAATACGAGTTTTTAATTGATTATTTGATGTTATACATCAAAAGATTAATATTTGTTATGAAATTTAGTATATATATATATATTCGATCATAAATGATTTATGGGATTTAAAAAAAAAAAATCATGTTCCATTTTGATAGGTGATTGAATTGAAAATTAAAATTCATGTATTAGGAAACAATTATTTGTACCTTATATATATATATATATATATATTTTCTTAACAATGAATGAATAGGTTCTAATTTCTATTTTTTATACATTAGTTGAATATCTAATCTTAATATATTTCTTATCCATGATTTGGTCCCTCTATCTTAATATTTTTATCATTCATGCTTTGACCTGTCGATAAGAAATCGTAGTTCCATCTTGGCGTTAGTATCACGCTGTGTCATAATGGTAAAATAATTAAGCAACAAGATTTGACAATTAAATTTAATTGTTTAATGGTTGAGTGATAAGTACGACAATGTCATTTATATTGACAATCGCGTCAAGACCAGCTTTGTAAGTCTAGGTTTTGTTGTTTAAGTTGGGACTTCAATTGGTGTTCAAAGACTTGTTACCTTGTATAATGTACATTCAAAATAACCATGTAACAATTATTTTATCCTGTCTTCATTTTCAAACACAAAATTAAACCTTCCGCCATTAGAATTCTGGATTGCAAAAGAAGCTTGATAGAAAACTAGTTAGAGTTTTGAAGCTATTATGGTAAGAAACAAACGAGTTGTATGTTGAGTCGATTCATGTTTACATCATCAATTGTTTTGTATTATACGTTTATTACTATATATTGCGGGCATGCTTCATAAATTTTGGCTGTACTCATAATAGTTCTAGGTTTAAAGAGTTATGCAAAAATTGTTGTGTTTGGTATCTTTACTGAGTTACAGTATTTTTATTGGCTATGATTATTGAAAATTACCTATTCACCCTTTTCCACCATTATTGGAGTTGTTTGGGGTAGTTAGACGAATTTCAAGTTTACAAGAGATTTGTAATAAAATCTATGTAATGTATATTCAATTTGTAGTTGGGCATTTACCCTCATAATAAACAGAAAATCAAAAATTAGTTAATTATAAGTTACAATTAATTACCTACCTAAAATAAGGCAGGAAGCACGTGCTTAATTTGGTATCAGAAGCAGCTGAGCTAGCAGAATTAAAAATGGTAAAAAGCGTTTCAAGACCAACAGAGAGTGTGGTCAAAAAAAGCAATGAGAAAGAGAGGAAAAAAAAACAAAAAGAAAAAGGAAAAGATAGACGACAGTAGTAGTAGTAGTAGTAGTAAGTAAAATAAGAAAGGAGGCGGTGAAATAGAGAGGGAGAGAGGAAATTAGAAAATGAAGAAAGCAAGCAAAGTAGCAAACGTTAGAAAGAGAGGAAATAGAAAGAAGAAAGAGAAGCCAGAGAGGAAAAGAACGAGAGAACCAAAATTCGATTTCCATTCCCCCATTCAATTCAATTCAATTGAAGGAGATGAAAACAAAAACTGTCCAACAAACTCAGTAAAAATCCCTTCCCCCCCCACTCTCTCTCGCGCTCTCTCCCTCCATATATATATATGCGCGAGCGAGTGTTTGTATTTGGATGAGATTCTCAGGAAGTGAGAGAGAGAGAGCGAGGGAGGTGTTTAGAGAGCGAAATGGAGAGCTAAGCTCAGAGAGAGGGGGTTAGGGTTTGGTAGGGAAGCTTAAGGTTCGTCTGCGACGGGTGGATCGGCGAGGAGATCTCGAGTTCTGCAAAGGTGATGATTTTTTCACTTCGTTTTTTGGGTTAGGTTTTGCTGTGATGCTGAATTTGCTAAATTGCAGCTTATTTTATGGACTTTCCATTTTCTGATTTTGTGGTTTTTTTTTTTTGGGCTTGAATTGTGTTGAATTAGTGGAATTTGTATCTGCATGATGATTTTGATGTTACTGGTTTTGGTTTTTGGAGTGTTAATTCATTGCATGTTAGTTCTGATGTTACTAGATATGGTGTTTGGAGTGTTAATTCAATTGAATGTTGGTTTTGATGTTACGACATATGGTTTTTGGAGTGTTAATTCAATTGCATGTTGATTTTGATGTTACTAGATTTGTTTTTGGAGTACTAATTCAATTGTATGTTTTTTTTTTTTTGGTTTGCTTATCGATGTATTAGAGTTTTATTGCTTAACCCCCTAGAAATTTTCCTAAAAACATAAATGTTTTGGATGCGCTATGTTTGTGTTTTCTGGAAATTTTTTCCAGTAAAGGGGAAATTAGTTATTTCTGTCTTGGACATTTCACTGAGATTGCATGTTGATTTTCCCTGGCTGCATGGCATGATATAATGTGTGTTTAGATGTATGGACTGTCTCTTTCGATCAATGTAGCAAAAATGGTTCCCTCATCCCTTGAAAATGGTTGTAGAGATATTAGATATACCTAAAAAGGATATTGCGAGCACTTTTATCTTCATTGCCAACCTTTTTTTTTTTTTAAAAAAAAAAAAAAATTTATTAAAAAAAAAAAAAAAACCTTGTTGTGGTCTATGTTTGTTTCTCAGCAAAATTTTTCTGGAGGAAGACAAATTCTTCAGTTTTAAACACATTTCTGAGATCGGATGTTGAATTTTCCCCAGCCTGCATGGCATGGTATTATGCATTTTGAGATGCATGGAGCCTTTTACTAATGGTTTGTCGGTTTATAGAGCAAATCCGGTCCCACTTTTGCAGAAAATTGATGATAGAGATATATGGCAGAAAATTGATTATGTGGAGAATTTTGGTTTTAAGTCCTTATCCCAAAACTAATTAGGAAAACAACTATTTTTATTCTGGACTATGCTTGTTTCTTAAAATATTTTTCCAGGAAAAGGTATTTTTTTAATAAGTTTTAAACATATTACCGAGGTTGCATGCCGGATCTTCCCCATGCTGCATGAGATATGTATTTATGCAATTTGAGATTTGTCGGTTAATGGAGTGAATCCCTTCCCCTCTTCCTGGAAAATGATCGTAGAGATATGTATTTATTAGGATTTTAATCATTTACATTCTGACACTTTAAGAGATATATACTTTATTAGGCTTTTAATCAGTGTAGAGATATATTTGTGGTATTTGGCAGGAAAAGTTATATATGGAATATAGGGTGAGTTTGGTTTAGCGGTTTTTAAAAATAGCAATTTCAAAGGCGGTTAATGAAAACACGATTTTTAAAAAGGTAGTTAAGCGTTTGATAAAATTACAGTTCAACCTTTAAGATCACGGTTTGGCCTTTAAAATTATGCGTTTTTAAAAACACATCCTCTCGCTACCGTTTGAAAACATGAATTTTTCCTTGTTTTCAATCCCCCATTTTTTTTTTTTTTTAAAAAAAACGCACTCCCAAATAGGATACTTTTCACGTTTTTGTTTAAAAACACGTGTTTGGCCTGCGAAATCGCAGGGCCAAATGCATCTTTATAGGGGAAATGAATTTTATGAAGATATTGTCGAAGTGGAGGATATTCATGACTTTGGCAGAAAAAGTACCTCATCAAAATAAAAAGGAAATTTTTTAGTCAATGTTGGTAAAATTTTTTTGGAGGGGAAATTTCGACAGTGTTGAAATGGGGGTGGGGGGGAGCTTTTTGGTTTAAAACAGATAAATAAGGTTGCATGGTATTTTCCTGCGGCTGCATTGTCAGCTAATGGAGCGAAACGGTTACGGCCTTCCCGGAAATGATTAGTTGGATAATTATGATGTTTTAATCATTTAGAATTTTATCTTTTTAAGATGCATTCATTTTTGGAGATCTGGTTTTTATGAACAATTTTTGTCGGCATGATGGGTTATGATTTGGCATAAAGTTTCAGAGAATAGTTTTCTTTGTGAAAGATAATATAGGAAATATGTATTCTATGATCATTTATGGATAAATGTAGAAATCATAGCTTTCTATATCTATCAACTTTAACAGAGCCTCAGCATATATTTGTCAACATATATATGGTGAGAAATGAGGTAAATTTGGGAAATAGTTTTCACTGTTTCCCAACGTTTATTTTAAATGCCTCTTTTTTTTTTTTCCCCAAGAAAATGTTTACTGAAAAAAGGATTTCAAGAGGGGAAACAAAGTTTTTATTTTGAAATTTAATTTTCTTTTTCTTGGCGGTTTTAAACGGATAACTGATTTTGCATGATAGATTTCCTATGGCTGCATGGCAAAATATGATTTGTATGGCGTTTGTAGCCATACATAAGATTTGTCGGTTTATGGAAAATGAAACATTCCCACCGTCCCGGAAAAATGATTTTGGAGATATATACTTTTGATGGTTTTAATTATTCAGATTCTGCCGTCTGGAGTTGCTTATGCTTTCTGAGGGGTCTGGTTTTTATGAAGAATATCTCTCAGCATGGGGAATTTATTCTTCGAGATAAAAATCATATAGGAATAATATTGTATAATTTGTATGGTTATGGAAATTTAATATACAATTATAGTTTTGTTCTCTATAAAAATTAGCATAGCCTCAGTATATACATCTCAACCTATAATTTGAGAGGTGAGTGGTAACCAAAAAAAAATTAATAAATAGCAAGATCAGCATGGTAGTTAATAACCTGCATTTGATACTTAAATTAGCATAATACAGTTTTATTACTTGAATTTGACGTAAGACAAATGTAAAATGACAATTAATATGAGCATGCTTGTTAATTCTAATTTGGTCATTTCCCACGCTTTTCCGTCCAACTTAATGGCTGATTTGGATGGAGGGGACAAATTGACACCAAAACTTCAAAAATGGTCTGAATTGTGTTGAGTTAAAGTTTATGAGGTAAGTAACACGAATTGTCACAATCTAGAGAAAGCGTTGGCCACATTTATGTTATTACTCAAAAGGACTAGTAGAAGTTATAATTGGAAGTCCTCAAAGTTACTTGTATAGTGCAATTTCACTTAATAAAGAATAAATGCGGGACTTAGCAACTATGCAATACCTTCACAATTTACCAACTACTATGGCTCTTAACTTTTTAGGATGTCACAATCTTCCCCACTCAAATTTCCTTGTCAGAGTGGTGCCCAATGCCACATTGTATTACTAGATTGGCTTTGATTCCACTTGTCATAACCTAAGGAAAGTGTTAGTCATATATGTGTTATAACTCCAATAGGGCTAGCTGAAGTTACAATTAGAGTTCCCTAAAATCATTTATATAGCTTAATGTTACCTAATAAAAAACCAATGTGGGGCATAACACCCATACAACACCTTCATACACCCATCAAATATGGAATTTAACTTTCAGGGGGTGTCATATGGATGGTAATTTGTGGGGGAAAATTGTAAATTATTTTAGATAATAAATAGAAAGATATATTGAATGTGTTGCATCATAATGTTCTCTTGGCATAGGTATGAACCTGGAGCAGACATCTTGGGATTTTACGTATTGTAATGTAGTTTTATGTCTTTTATGAATGTTGTTTGATGATTTCATGGCGTAAGGTAGTTTTTCTTTTTTCTTATGATTTTTCAGTCTTTGTTATCAGATATGGATATTAATTTTGCTATGACGAGGTGGGGCTAGCAGGACCCCATCTCTTTCATGGGCAGGGGAGTCCCTTGCATGACCTGGTTATGAGGCGAGGATGGGAATGCAATCCCCAACCACTAACCTTCCCCTTGACTATCCCTAGTTTTTTTTTGATAAGTAGCAGCAAGAGGAACGACATGAAAAGGGCAGCAAGGGTGGCAATTTGAGGAATCTATCGGCAACGTGGCATGTAACCCCACGGTCCCCAACCCATTGTTGGTTATAACTCAAAGTGTTATTCCTCATAATTATAATTTGGGAGGGCAACGATGTCTTGACCATCCCTAGTTGAACAGCACTAAACACTGAAAGAGAGCAGAGTGCTGACCGAGTGTCTCTTGCAACAAATGATGCTTGGGTCTTGAGTTTTGAGGTTTACCAGTATTCAGATTCTGCAATTGCAGATCACAGAAGCATACTGGGAAGTTGCTGGCTGACTCTGTTAATCACCCAAGTCACATCGTATGCATCAAAACAGGCAGGTTTCCTGGTGCCTGTTTCCTGGTTTTAATAGATCAAGCAGATCTTGTCTGCTGTACAGATTAAAACGGGGTTGTGATGGTCCTGATACCTATGGACTTAGGAAAGGGTGTTGTACATACCAGGCATCATAAAAGACTAAACTCTTTTTTGCTTATTTTTCCTATTTTAATACCTCGTTAATGCCCTTTTTTTAGTTATAGCTCAAGTCTGCCTATCTACTTCTGCAGCTGCAGCTTTAATGCCCAGTTGTTTTAGCTTTGTGTCAAATGCTGGTAGTATGTTTCATTATCAATGAAAGTGAATGCAGGCATGTGCATCAAATCCATATCAGGACCCATATTATGGGGGGTGATGGCAGCCTATGGGCATCAGCTTTACTTAAGATTAATCATTCAATAATATCCAAAAAAAAAATTGCTATACTCAGATAATATTCTATGTGAGCAACAAAATCACTTCACCATTCTTAAACCATATGAAAAAACATATCACTAACGCATAACACTCATCGTCGTAGGTAGTTATGGTATTCAAATCTATGTGGATGCAATACAGTGATCAGGATGGATTGCTTACAAGCTACATGGGAAGAAAGAGAAAAGCAATAATGGTGGAGGATGTTATTTGAATAGAAAAAGAATTATTGATTAATGTTTTCATTAATCCTACAGCCTTCAAGAATTTGCGTGCACAAAACCGTGGCACAAATGACAAAATCTGAGTGATTTCTCTATCTATATGCTTTCCCTATGTTATTATTGGCCCCCTCCTCCTTCTGTCTGTCTGTCTGTGTTTTTCTACTAATGTCTGGCTATATGTCTTAAAGCTCTCGAGTAGAAAATTGGTTGTAAGTTAATTGTTCTATGCTTTGTTTTTTGTTTTTTGGCTTTGATGAATGTCATTGTACTCGAGACTTCTGTTGAAAGGGGTGAAAATAGAAGTAAATGCTTTGGTGGTACAATCATCTTCAACTGTCTAATGCTTGAGATTTTTATTACTGGCAAATTTTTGGTATGTGACTTTATTATTCACCTTCGGACATTTGTTGTTTCACTTTTGGTACAATGAATGTCATTTTACTCAAGACTTCTTTTGATCGTTCTATGCTTTGCTTCTTTTTTGTTTTTTTTTTTCTTGGCTTTGATAAATGTCATTGTACTCGAGACTTCTGTTGAAAGGGATGAAAATGGAAGCATGTGCTTTGATGGTATAATCATCTTCAACTGTCTAATGCTTGAGATTTTTATTACTAGCAAATTTTGGTACGTGACTTTATTATTCACCTTCTGACATTTGTTGATTCATCTTCCCCCCCCCCCCCCCCCCCCAATAGTGTCCTGGACCACAAGTTGTTTAAATGGTGTTCAGATATTCTCTTGAGGACTCAACAAGAAAAATGGAAGGAGCTGGCTGTGAATTACCAGTCACAAATAATGTGCAGGGTTGTGTTATGCCACAGCTTCCCAAATCCTATGATGAAGACTTTGGGATGTCCCAGCGGAATGGAAAGGAGATGCATACTCCTATGCTAAAGAAAAAGAAACCAATAATTATGGCAAGCTCTGGAGCGAATCAGAATGGTCAAGCACCAGACGACAGCTTCCTACCAGGCCTCACTGATGATGCGGCATTAGATGTGTTGGCCTGGAGCAGTAGATCAGACTACCCAAATCTAGCTTGTTTGAATAAAAAATTCAAGTCCCTAATTGGTAGTGGATACTTGTACAAATTGAGGCGGCGGCTTCGTGTGATTGAACACTGGGTTTATCTAGCCTGTATACTGATGCCTTGGGAAGCATTTGATCCTTTTGGACAGCAATGGATGAGATTGCCCAGGATGCCTTGTGATGAATGTTTTACTTATGCAGACAAGGAGTCTCTTGCTGTAGGGACTGAGCTACTTGTATTTGGCCGTGAGTTGTCAGGATTTGCAATTTGGATGTATAGCTTGCTTACTCGTGATTGGGCAAGGTGCCCTCTAATGAATTTGCCCCGTTGTTTGTTTGGTTCAAGCAGCCTTGGTGAAGTTGCTATTGTAGCTGGGGGAAGTGACAAGAATGGCCGGGTTCTAAAATCTGCAGAGCTTTACAATTCTGAACTGGGTGCCTGGCAAACTTTGCCAGATATGAATGTGGCGCGTAAACTGTGCTCAGGCTTCTTTCTGGATGGGAAATTTTATGTCATTGGCGGCATGTCGAGCCATACAGCTCGTTTGACTTGTGGTGAAGAGTATGACATGGAGACGGGGACATGGAGGAGGGTAGAGAACATGTATCCTGTTTCTGATGCGGGTAGAGAGCCAGCTATGTGTTCTCCTCCTCTTGTTGCTGTTGTAAATAATCAGCTTTATTCTGCTGACCAAGCAACAAATGAAGTCAAGAAATATGACAAGATCAATAACTCATGGGCCATCGTGAAGAGGTTGCCGGTTCGGGCGGACTCATCTAATGGTTGGGGACTGGCATTTAAGGCTTGCGGGAACAGTTTATTAGTGATTGGAGGGCACAGGGGACCTGAAGGTGAAGTTATTGTGCTGCACGCTTGGGATCCAAAGGATGGAAACCAAGACTGGAATGTGCTTTCTGTCAGGGAGCGTGCTGGTGCTTTTGTGTACAACTGCGCGGTAATGGGCTGCTAATCCTTTTTTTTTTTTTTTTTTTTTTTTTTTTTTTTTTTTTTTTTTTCGGTGTTCGTCTTTATAATGCAAATCTTTGAATTGTGGGAAAACCAAATAATTTTCAATTGGGACAGCAAAGCATGTTTTTCTCGGGTATCGTTTATTTCCAGAGCTTAAATGTTCTTAAGTTTGTGCATTCTTTTGTCTATGGCGCTTGGTGATTCGGTGGCTTGGAAACATCATAATATTTCCCACCCACCCCGCACCTTGCAGGTTTGGGATTTTCCAACCCTCCACCCAAGCCCAATGACCAAGATCCGCACGGGTCGGGTATTTGCGGTGCGGGTTTTGCATGCCGGGTCAGGTTTACTGCGATGCTAAAAGAGGAACTTAAAAAAGAAGAAAAAATGCCAAAACATGAACAAAAATACAAGACGAGGGAAAGAACTCACCGGGAACCTCGTCTCCAGCGGCTCAGAAAAGCGGCACAGGCTGATTCAGATAGAAGAGAAACGGTTTCTCCTTCATTTTGTTCTTTTCCTCCTGCCTGGCCACTACCACGTCTGTGTTCTCCATCAAGTACCCTTTGAACTTCGACCTCGCCGGTGCTGGACTACCTCCCCTGAGAAAGAAGTCCAACAGTGAGAGAGATGAGAGTCACGAGTGAGATGAGAGATCGAGAGGCGAGAGTGATGGAGTGAGATGAGAGATCGAGAGCCGAGAGTAACTGAGTGAGATGAGAGATCGAGAGCCGAGAGGTGATGACCGTGGCACCGTGCGATGCGGCTGTGTTGAGATTTTGAGAACTTGAGTGCTGGGTGAAACTTGAAAGGCCGAAATCGAATGGGTCTCATAAGTCTAGGGTTTTCTTTTTGTGTTTTAGGACCTTAAGTGCGGGTAGGAGCTGGTTGGGGTGGGTACCCGCATAGGAAATATTAGTAAACCCGAAACTCGCCCCGCCCCGCACGGGTTGGATATTCTTAACCCGAACCCGCGAAAATAAACACTAAACCCGCACGAGGCGGGGCGAGTCTGCGGGTTGGGCGGGTTTTTGCCCAGCCCTAACCTCCGGTATATTGTTAGGGTCCAAATTTCCAAACCTTAAAATACACATGGAACTTCATAATGGATGGTATCCTAGGGCTCATTACTAAGTTTTTACAATTATAGTTCTTCAAAAACTGTATACAGTCTTTCAGGAAATTCGATGAAAGCAGGCTTGAGTATGATACAAATGAGGATGGAGTCAGTGTAAAATAGGCAGCAGGTGCCAATATTGGCAGCCATGGAATGGTTTGTTCTTCTTCCATTCAAGGGAGAAAAGATGGACGCAATTTGCGATAATGAAGGGTTCATTCCGTGCAGGTGCTAATGAACTCGAACAGGAATAAGAAAAGCTACATAGGGCTTGTTTGCTGATGTTTTTAGAAGGTATTTTTTGCTTCTTCTTTTTTTGGTTGTGATGCGACATAATTGTAAAAATAATAATGAGTGTTTG
Organism: Corylus avellana; assembly: GCF_965113065.1. Classification (NCBI taxonomy): domain Eukaryota; kingdom Viridiplantae; phylum Streptophyta; class Magnoliopsida; order Fagales; family Betulaceae; genus Corylus; species Corylus avellana. Next base: position 44,386,453 of record NC_142491.1, read on the forward strand.
ATATGTTGAGTTGTTTGTATGCAAGAAAGCAGTGCTAAAAAAAATTAGCAAACGAGGTCATAAATTCCCATTGGTGGCCATCTTTTCCTGCTTTTGAGTGGGTTGTAATCACAGCATTCACTCTAGGGAGTCCTCAAAGCGTGGCCGAAAACATCATTCTCAATTCTTCACAATTCACTTTGATAGAAGTTCTTAGCCATGCCAATTGCCGAGCTTTTAAACTTATGGGTGACAATACAAATTGGGCTAGTATAAAATTATATAGGTTAATTTATATTTCGAACTATTTAATTAAACGAGTCAGATCTTATCACTCGAATCTGCTAATTTTATGTTTAATCTGTGTTAGGTTCACAAGCGTGTAAAAAATTATGCCTATAACTTGAAATACGTGACTTGGCATGGCCCATGCATGCCCACGTACCCTGTCGGTTGCTAGCTGATTGGATTGTTTGTGACATTGTGGACAGCATCGGGGTCGACTAGACCAAGAAGTTGGTGAGAGGGGTTACAACTGACATGTGATTCCTAGGAAGAACGGTGCCTCAAAAGTAAAACCAACGTTTGCTTTGGATGTGATCAAGGTTGGGGCTGAGATTGTTGTTAGATTAGATTAGCTGAGCAGAACAAATTGAACCAAAGAAGGAAAGATAAGCTGCATGCGGGGACAACTGAACAGCAAAACCGTGTTAATGTTTATTGCAAATCTACCTCTCTGTTGGCTCCACCCATTATCGACATGACTTAGATGGGCCCACCAAGTCCAGCAGACACTACGCTACATAATTTGAAACAATATTGGCATAAATTGAAATTAGATTCATCTTTTCTATCACCCCATATAAGTTGAAAGAATAGCAATTTGGAAATGAATGAATTAACAAAATCAGGTATCATTTCATCATAGCAAGTTGGATACTGCTATCCAGCATACCCAAAAAAAAAAAAAAAAAAAAAAAAATTATACACACAAGAATAATCGAGGTTCGCATTCTTGGACTTAGCTTCACTGTATTGCCATTCACCATGAATCATCGCCTCACAGAAAGAAATCTTTTGTCTTGAGGAGTTTAAACACTTTTCTCAGCATTACTGAACAGCTTTTTACCTGCAATATTAATTATGACAATTTTTACAATTATATTAACATGGCGGGAGCAAAAAGGATAAAAAAGAGACCAAAAATGAAAAACATGATCGTTAGAGAAAGAAGGTCCTAGATAGGGCCAAGTGGCGTAAAAGGATCTCTATAGCCAAAACCAATTAGTCGGGACAAAAACTCAGTTGAATCAAGTTCAAGATGAAGAAACGAAAACAAGGCATTTATAATGATGCATGTATGATGGAGCAGTGCCATCAAGCAAGGTACCCATCATATAAGTTTCTCAATTGTCAAAAGAAAATATAACTGCCAGAGCATGATAGATTGTTGATATAGACATAGCACCTTAGAGGATAAAATTGTCTGGTATGACACCTAAAAATGGCCAAAATCGTAAAATTAGGGTAAGTTTTTAGACAATGATCTAGAAAATTGGACCCAAAATCTATTGGTCATCGTCACGTTGTGATTCCAAGTGGCACAATGTCACTCCAAGTCCAAAAGCTAATCCCACGAACCAGTATCTTAACCTCTAATTGGAAATCTCAAGTACTCTTTAAACCAAATTTCTGTGTGAGAAAACATTGATATTGCAAGCAGTAATTGTGTCTTTTGTAATGCGGGTAAATGGTAACATTTAGCAACCATTTCCAATTTTGCACCCCAAGATTTTAGGCTCAGCTGTAAGATGACTGATTCAACAGATTTGGTAAACTCAATACATATCAAAAGTCACATCTACCTATACAATTGAAACGGGGAACTGCAAATCACATAATTAATTTAAAAGTGCCGTGAGTGGCGACCTGAATATTGTACCTTCCTTTGGCCTTGAACCATTTACATTGTACAAGTAAGCTTCCTTCCTGTTCTTCATGCATAAAAACAAGGTAAAGAATGAGACAATTCAATTACTCAGATAAGCTCTGCAGAACTGGAATTTTGATTAATAAATAAAATGAAATAATCTAATCATCACATACTTACAGTAAAATTACATTAATCTATAGGATGTTTGTCCACTTGGCGAGATGTATAATGTGCAGAGAGCAGAAGCAGAGAAAGGAAAGCACTGGCCACAAATATCGCATCAAACCAACGGTGATAAAAGTCAAACTGAATATCTCCCCCCAGTACATCTGTTATGATTATCCTGCAAAGAGAAGCCAATACAGAAAACACCATTTCAATATAATAATCTGATAGCTAAATGGACAATCACATTCTATAGAAAAATGAATTAAGCAATGACAGATTGACAGATTCGACTTGCTTGCACTTCCCAAAGTTTAATAGTTTCATAAACAACAAAATAAGGCAGCACACAAGTCATATATTTATTACAATGCTACAGAAAATTACAAGTAGACAATTCCGTCAAATGATTGTCACCCATACTTCAAAATTTTTCCAGTCTGATTAATGGCATGCCAATGCCTGGATATGACTTAACATATTCAGAAGCTCGATTGCATCCTAATTGTCAAAGCAAGATAATAAAAGTGTGCATCAAGTAGAGAAGTACAGGCTCTAGTCTCACTTGTTCCATTTTCAGCTTCCAATTTGCCTATCGTCAGCAAGCTTGCAGGCTAACTCTATTGGTTGTCACAATAGACACAAGGGCTTAAATCCCACTCTTACCATGGTTTGGAAGGAAGGGCTCTTTGGCTGGGCATTTAACGGAAACTTGAACAAATAGTTTGTCATATATTCTTAGAGACAAAAGAATGATTCACAAATCAATGAACTTTCATCATGCTAAATATGGATATGTCCCGATAGGCATGATAATTATGTTAAGTACTTAAGGTATAGTCCAAAGACATCCACAGATGCCCTGGAATTACAAGTAGGATTAGAAAATTAGTTGTCACCTCACAAAGAAATGGAAATTGGGAAGCAAACTAACATTAAATCCCCCATTTTTTTATTTTTTTTTTATTTTTTATTTTTTATAGGCAAATTGCAATTCGTGCCCTATGACCTCCTCTACCCCTTGTCTACGGGGAAGGCAGATACCATTTGGTCCTTAGACCATTAACAGAAGCATGATAACTTTACATCTGACTTAAGCATAATAATAATACGTCTGGTTCCAAATCCTGTGGTCATCATTACAAAAGAAAGCAATACTGATTGTCAATGGTCCTACATCAGTTACAAAGAAGAATTTTCCTGAATGTGTGCGAGGGCTCAATTTCACCCGGCCAATAAGTGATTTAGGGGCAGCCTCAAGAATTTTACATGTTCCCCTCGTGTTTTAACTCAAGGGCTCAACTGCAAGGTTTTTTTTAAGGTATTCTGCAATCTTACCCTTTCCATGTACTCTCTCCCTTGAGAAGTTAAGACTACTAGAAGAACATCTGCATGAGAGAAGAGATTTGGCGCCTCCCCATACTCATATGCAGGAGCCATGTTATTTTCGACACAAACCCACAATTCTTACTCATGTAGGTCAGATTAGGAAACCTGCCTACAATTGCTTATATGATGGCCTAGGATCATAAAAAATTGTCGTCAAAGAGCTTGGGATTGTAGAAGGGGTTAGGGTTAGTGAATTGAATAATGGTTTAGCAAAGATTAAATTTTAAGGCCAAGAAAGCAATGATTCAAAAAGGGGCAACTCGTTGGATTTCAGGAGCAGCAGCAATAACAGAGCCCTAAGGGTTGATTTGATTGGTTATTTGCAGTCTAATGACTAGGGAAAATGTATGGGGTTTTAGGAATTTTTTAAGGTAAGGAAAACAGTTGATTTGGGGTGCAAAAGAGGCAACAAGAAGCTATCTGTCCAGGGGATGTAAATAGTGCAAACGAACAATAGTAAGAGGCGGGGGAAAAGGAAGAGAGAGAGAGAGAGAGAGCATCAGTATTAAGCACTCATGCCACCATAAACTTAAACACTCAAATTCTCATTAAGTTACTCTAATATATTATGGAGAGTACATAGGTATTTATAGGCCATTGACTCTTCCTCGTTCAACTTGAACGAGAAGTCTAAAGGAACCAACAGACTTTAAAAAACTAACTTAAAGGCCACATATATACTCCCAATGACGAAATAACATTGCATAATAGTAAAGTTAAACCATGTCGGCAATGTCCAACAATAAGGAAATTACTAAAAAGTAATGCTACACATTCTCCCACTTCCCTACACCCATTTTCCCACACCCATAGGTGGCTTTTAAAACCACCATTGGATTAACATCCAATAAAGATCAATTTCCTGTCCAATGGTAGTTTTAAAAGCCACCTATGGGTAGGAGAAAATGGGTGTGGAGAAGTAAGAGCAAGTATAGCATTACTCATTACTAAAATATATCCTTGACTAACGATCGTAAATAAGATAATATTATCCTAATAATCACCATGGGCACTAGTTTCCAAAACCAAATGTCATGAGACTTCTGCCCAAACAAACATCCAAATGGGTAAACGGTATGCACATCTTTTTTATGCACGTTTCTGGAAGCACACATGGCAATAATGGACACTTTCAATTGTAACTGAAAGTGAAATCAGTAACAGTCAACCTCTGCAAAGTCATTAGCACTCACAAGCAGATCGTTGAATATGCTATACCATATCCAACAAGAATGGTATTATATAGCACAGATAATGAGCATACCTATATTCAGTCGCTAAGCTTTTCCTTATCAAAAGAATAGAGGACACGAAGTACATTCCCATAATTTCAGACAGAAAAAGTACAACATTGCTCGAAGATCCACTCCCAACTCTGGAAACTGCAAAAAAGAACTGCACAAAGCCAAAAACTGCAAGCTTCAGAATAATAGAAGCTGCCAAGACACGGTCTCTGCCAAAATAAAACAAATATTACCAGGGAAAACATCCTGCTGAACTGGGCATGTATCCATAGTTCTCATTTCACAATAAACCAGTATTTCCCCAGGAAAAAAATTAACTAAAACAAAAGGTCAATTTCATCATTTGAAGTAGTAGATTTTGTAAAGAATTTTCGAGTGATGCAAAACTATGATCTACATTGAACCAGTCTAGCCTAGTTATCTATAAGCTTTGAGACTGAAGCTTGTACTCTCATCGACATCTTAAATTCTTCATCCAATGGAATAAATGTTTTGTTTGCAGTAGAGGTCATTCTAGCAGAGGTAGAGGTAAGGGGAGGGGTCCAACTTGTTCTTGGTGAAGCCTAAGGTATTGTTTTGGAATGTTAGAGGGCTCAATGAGGGTCAGGAATTTACTGAAAGAGTGGAAGGCTAACATTGTATTTACCGTTGCTTGTATGGTCCTATTGTCAACTATGATAAAAGACTGCTATGGGATGAATTGATTGGGTTGATTAGTTGGTGGAATTTACCGTGGTGTATTGGGGATGATTTCAATATCATCCACTTCCCGAGTGAGAGATCGAGCAATACCTGTTCTTCACCAGCTACGTTGGGGTTTTCGGAATTCATTTTTTAACATGGTCTTATGGAAATCCCTCCTGTAGGCAGAAGCTTCACATGGTCTACTAATTGAGATCTTCCGTCGTGGTCCAAATTTGATAGGTTTCTTCTCTCCCAACTGGAAAGCCCATTTTCCAGATATTTCTCAAAGGAGGCTACTAGCTTTTATAGAATCACTTTCCTTTATTGCTTGATTGTGGTGATGTTGTTAAGAGCAAACGGTATTTCAAATCCGAGAATATGCAGTTAAAATCAAAGGGCTTTGTGGAAAAGGTGAAACAATGGTGGATTTCCTACAGTTTTCAAGGCTCCCCCAGTTTTATCTTGGCGTGTAAATGAAAGCTCTAAAAATTGCTTTGAAAAAAAAAATGAAATGAGGTGTTTGGCAATGTTGAGCAAAAAAAGCGTTTTTAGACGATCTCCGAGGTCTTGATGTTATGCAAAAGAAAGAATCTTATATGATTTTGAGAAGTTGTGAAAGGCTGAGATTACTAGTGACTTGGAGAGGATTACTCTTTTAGAAAAAGTGAGTTGGAAACAAAAAAAATGAGGGCACTTTGGTTGAGAGCGTGAGATAAGAATACAATAGTTTTCCACCATGTGGCTAATTTGAACAGAAGAAACAGCATCTTTGAAATCTTAGTTGTTAATGGCCCTACTTGGCTACTTCATTAGAATCTACAGAAATAACACAGTATATTCTGCAAGTTTATTCTGATCAGTTCAGTTGGCGGCTTAAATTGGATACCTTCCTTTTGATTCTGTTGGTGTTGAGGAGGCCTTGTGGATGGAAAGAGCTTTTGAGGAGAGTGAGGTCATTGAGGTGACGAAAGCTCTGAAATTGTGATGAGGCCCCGGGCCTTGATGGTTTTTCTTTGGCCTTCTTCCAGACTAGTTGGAAGGTGCTCCCCCTTCCCCATCTTTGTTGGTGGGGCTAGTCGTATTGAGAAACATCAGCGGGATTTCTTGTAGGGTGGAGTCAGTGATGAGTTCAAATTCCATAGTTAGTTGGTCAAAGATTTGTATTCCAATTTCATCTAGTGGTTTGGGGATTAGAAACCTACTTCTATTTAACCGAGCTCTTTAGGGAAAGTGGCTGTGACGTTAAGACACGGAGAAGGAGGCTTCGTGGAGATTGGTTGTGGAACTTAAGTGTGACAACATGTGGGGAGGGTGGTGTTCTAACGCAATTAATGGGTCTTCTGAGTTGGGGTGTGGAAAAACATTAGGTGGGGGAGAGGGACTTCTCTAGATTTGTTAGAATTGAGGTGAGTGATGGGTTTAAGATAAGATTTTGGCATGGGGTTCAGAATTTGGAGTTGTTTAGTATGTCACCCTGTAAGGAGGCTTCGCTGGCAGAGCATTTGCAGTTTTCTAACGACATTTTACAGTGGAATATCACTTTTTATTAGATATGTGCATGATTGGAAGGTGAAGTTGATTTCTTCGTTCTTTAATCTTTTGTAGTCTCTTAGTTTGAGAGGAGGTGGCGAGGATAAAAATCTATTGGATCCCTTTCAAAAGACAGATTTTCAAATTCAGGTCTTTTTTTATTATGCGCTTAGTCCCCCTGCTGGCTCTCCCTTTCCTTGTAAGAGCACTTGGAGGAATAAAGCTCCTTCGAGGATAGCGCTCTTTGTATGGACAGCTGCTTTAGGGAAGATTTTAACTCTGGATAACTTGAGAAAGAGGCATGTCATAATGATGAATAGGTGTTATATGTGCAAGAAGAGTAGAGTGGGTAGAGACCTTGTGGGTATCCATTTTCTATTTTTTTGGGATAGAAGGGGGTAGAGCACCATCGGGTGGTGGAGTTGTTAGCTTGTTGAAGAAGTCAGTTTGAAAGTTATCAAAATTTAGAAGTTTGGAAGATGGTTCCTCTATGCTTAATGTGGTGTATATGAAGGGAACAAAATGCTCGAAACTTTGAAGATTATGAGAGGATAGTGATAAAAGTTATAAAGCCATTATGTTCAAGTTTCTTTATGTTTGAATGGTTGCTTGCAACAGTTCCTGCTTTTCTAATTTTCTAAAATTTCTGGATTTGTGTTCTTTCTAAGTGGGTGTTTCTCTTGTATGCTTTCTATATACTTAGGTTGTGCCCTTCTCACTTTTTATAAGATAAAATTACTTATAAAAAAAATGAAAGTGTGCTCCAACTTCACATTAAGAAGCTGACACACTTTACTCAAATCAATCCAAAGAAATACAAGATAGATCATAGTCATCTAAGTAAGCAACAAATTGAAATGAAAATTTATCAAACAGCAGGTTTACCTTCATTAGGTTTGTTAGGAATCCCCGAACTGATATTACAATTAACACTCCGATGAACAACAAGGAAATATACTGTAGAACAACAAAAAAAGAAAGGAAAAAAGAAATTTGATGTCAGCCAATGCAACAGACATAAGAGTACTCAAAAATTGCAAATGACAATGCCAGCAGCAAAGTCAGGAGGTTATTTTGATTCTCGCCATTAAATTAAATAATAACCCAAGAACTAGCACCATGGCTTTTCATTCTTACACAGTCACCACAGAATGTAGTTGTAAGAAAGAACAGTCTTTGTGAACTTTGAATTGAATGGAAACCAGACTATAGATATCAAAGAAATAATTTAAAAACTATTATCAGTTTGGGTTCAAGAACCAAAATGTCCTTTTCATATGAAGAGATGCGCATTTAAATGAGATCTGCCCCAATAAAGAAATTAGAGTAATGGTAGAACAAATGCAAAACTCAAAAGTAAGACACTAATCCTGATTAATGAGACAACTCTAGAAATTTAAGCTTCCTGCTCACACTCATCAATTGATTCCAGTCAGAAACAAGGTGCAACAAAAGAAGTCTACAGTGAACAATGGTCATGGGACAACTAAAAAAAGTGCGAGATCTATTATTCCCTTCTCTGAAAATAGGACAATGTTACATCTAGTATGACATGCCTGATACAAATATTTAGTTAAAATAGAATTACAATCTTGAAGTTTATTTTAGGATTCTATAGTTATGAAACAATGCAGTCAGGATGAAAAGCTAAAAACTCAGCCAGAAGTAATTCTGAAACTTCAGTTGGAACCAATTTTATCAGGGGTCAGCAAAGAACCCTGTCTGTTTATTCCTGTGTGATACAGAAACTTAAGGCATGCTATATGAACCCCGACATAAAAGATTTTGAGACCATCCTTCTTCGCACAAGATGTCCAGCGCAGATAGATGCCCAACATCAATATTACAAAACATGCTGAAATATAATGAAGATCATATCATACAGAGATCACAAAAACTGCCCATTGGTTCACTTTAAAGCTCTCTAATTGATATATACCGCCAGTATGTACCATGGCACAAACATATACTTAGAATGCCTAAAATAAACAATGGTCAAACTCTTAATTAGTCATATTTTGTAAGTCGCATCCAACACTGCCTACAGGCAGCACAATTATGTAGTAGTCTTCAGTTTATTAACAGTGTTGCACCTAAATTTGGTAATGAAATGACAGCATTGAGCAATGATTGACACCTAATTGCTGAACTTCATCAAACACAGGACAAATAATAATGATTTTTTAAGCCACTACAAAAGAAATTACGTTAAAACAAAAGATGCTGCAGATTTGTGAGGCCAGGTTCAAATGGCAAAGTAGAATGATTCAGGCATATGGCAAGTGGAATTGAAACTAACCTGCGACAATAACGCAGCATCAATTCCTATATCAAAGAACTGCAAGAATATGCTTATTGTCATAGTCACAGGATCAACTGAACCAGCCTGTCAAAGAAACAGATAATCATGCAATACATTAACAAATAACAAGATCATTTGAACACTTTTCAAAGATGAGAACACATCAAAAAAAATTATAAAAGATGGAAATCATAAGGAAAATAATGAAAAAATCAACAAGAGGAATCATTGAGGGATGATAAAAGTACCTCCTTGAAAACAACACTTTGCAAAGACTGCACAGATCAATTAGATCAATCAGGCACCTCACTTTCCATGCGGTAAAAATCAAGATTAGAAAAAGGATGATTATTTAAAGGGCATAAAAAAAACTAAAATAAGACATCATCAAAAAGTTTGTTGTTCTAAATTTATATGGTAAGAAGCACCGAAGGTAATAAATATGCAGGTTATGATAACATTCAAGTTACTGTTCAACAGAATACTGGAACATTGAAAGTTAGGAGGTCAGGTAGTGAGTTGGGGAGGCCAGATGAGGCGTTGTAACATTTGGGAAGTTTGGAGGTTGGCTTCATTGTGTTTAATGTAGTGTATTGGAAAGAGCGGAATACACGAAGCTTTAAAGATATAGAGACTTTGGTGGTGGAACTGAAAATGATTATATTCAACGTTTTATACACATGGATAATAGCACATCATAGCTTGCTTTTTTTCTAGTTTTTCTATTTTTTTGAACTTTTGTTCATTTTTTCTCTTGATTAGGGGGTTCTCTTGAATATTTCTTGTGTAATAGGATTGTGCCTCTCTGCACTTTTAATGAGATTGCATTATTATCAAAAAAAAAATTACTGAAACTATGAGCTCAGAAATTTTTCTGTCATATCCCAAACTACGACTTAACCAAAAATTCTCACAATAGTATGAGTTCTTCCAATGAATAGAAAAGAATCCACTTCAAATGAGAAAATTTTGAAAAGGCAGATAAATATCCCTAAATTCAAATGGCAGGGCTGATACTATTCAATTACATTTAGATACCCAAGCCTGGAGCTCTTAAACTATAAAAACCCATGGCTTCTAACATCTTGGGTTTGAATGGAGATCATCAATAAAATAATTTAATTATCTAAAGCATGAAAAATTACTTGACTCATCCTTTAAAAATCACCGATCTTTTTTTTTTTTTTTTTGATAACGTAGGAGAACTTTACTCAGATTAATTGCACCTCGCAAACGCATACTATACAACAATCCTCACTGTAAAAATCACCGATCTTTGATCATCCTTTCACTCTAATCAGACCAAAGAGAGACTACCACAGGGATTAAAGCTCTTCTATTTAATGGTTTAAAAGCAAGCGGAGAATAATGGTCTAAAAGTTCTGGATTTGGGGTAAAAAAAAAGGTTACAAATTTGGCAACAGACCAAAGTTGAAAGCACACTGACTAACAGATTAGAAAATTTGGATCCATTGCTACATACCCGTAACTAACTAAATTCACACGCATTAGGATTACTCATTAATCAGAGAGGCAGAACCAATTCTAGGTTCTTTTGGACAAAGAATATTGCAAAATAGGATCCACCCAAGTCCCCAACATCAGAATTCAATATTTGTCGAAATATTATTTCTACATTTTCTCACAAATCTCGTAACTTAAAGATGTTGAATCCTTCTTCTTCTTCTTCTTTTCTATTGGTAAATTACACATGCACTCAAGAGGTCATGAACCCATAAACTCCCCTTCCACCCCATTCTTATGGAGGAGAAAGTTTCAATTGAGCCAGATCTCTTGGGCAATCTTGGATTTTACAAAAAATAAACCCAGGTTTTAAATGCTTACCCAATTAATTTGGCACTGGTCTTAAAATATCTTAAGGTTGTGTTGAGTTTTGTGGATTTGACTGGGTAGTATTTTGAATGGCCTCAAGTCCTTATCCTCATTATCTTTGCTACCAATAAAATAAGGTTTTAACATGTGAAATTTAGCAAGAAAAAAATGGCACGCCCTTAATCTAAACAGACCCATAAAACAAACCATACCTTAAGCATTTTGTACACACAATAGACAGAACATGCATAGCCAAGAAGATTCTGCATGTGACCCCTCCAGGTTCGAGAATAAGCAACAGCCTCCTGCAAATTGGGGGGGGCGGGGCAAACAAACTGAGAACTAATTTTCCTGCTCAGAAAATTTTACTTAAAAAATTCATAGATTGTTCTACCACATAAATAGTAGCAATTTATTTGGTAAATTGCACAGGATAATACCAATATTATTCTTTTATGACAAACAGAACATGTTTATAAGAAAAATACACGCCTAGGTAGGAGCAACAGAAAACGATGCAATAATTCTTTATTAAGTTGTGAAGCTATCCAAAAATAAAGGAAATCGTAGTCCAAATAGCAATATACGCTAGTAGACATGTATAAAATAGAATGTATATATTATGGTACATATTAAGAAAGAGAATAACACCACTCACATATTGGTCCTCTCTTTATAAATTTTTTATTTTTTTAAACTGGCAAACTTAATTGATACTAAGTCATAATACAATATAATATCTCTTCTATTTTGAACATTGAGGCTTCTACATTAATACAATCAGTGCTAACTTTTATAGAGCTCACCTTTTACATGTTAGCTTTATAACTGATGTTTGTGCTTGCTATAAATACTGCCTTCACAATTATTTCTATTTTTGTTTTTCTAACATTACATTATTGCAGTTTCGCAATTTTTTATAAGGTAAAAATTTATTACAACATGCAAAAAAGGGTGCAACACTAGTACATGCCACGTATACAGGAGACACCACAAATATAGAAACAAAAAACAAAGAAGCTGGTTTCCAATGTTCAGTAGATCTAAGAATACTATCACACAACTGGATAATCGGCAATGCTCTTCAAACAGCCTACGTAAAATTTAAACCTCCAAATCCTCATTCTAACACATAACACCCTATCCATTTCATTTAATAGACCAAAATAACCACAAATATGATTCTTAACCATTGTGGTTGTATGACAAGAACCCATTTTCCTTGCAAGTAAATTAATTTTTTTCATTGTGCAGTACTTCAACATCGTATCATAGCCTTCAGCAAAACCAACTAGCACATAAATGTAAAAGGATGCTGCAGAAGAGTGGCAGAAAGACTATATTTAAATAACACAAAGTAGATCCAGAAAGGAGTCACTGGATTTGAAATAGCAAGCCAAGCACATATTACTAACAAAAACACCTTAGCTTGCCGTAGCTCATAGATTTCCAAAAATAGCTGCTTTGAGAGCTCTTCTAAGGCTTGTACCTCCGCTTCCATGCTTGTGATGTCTTTAAGAATACAATAACAAATAAAAATATAATTAGATTTGAAGAAACAGTATTGAACGGTTAAGAGTTAAATACACTGATAAAGAGGTCTTCACAAAGCAGAAGCATAACTGTTGAAACTATAAAAACAACATTAAACATGACATATTTTAATAATTCAATAAGTGTTGCAAGTAACATAGCCACACCACTATACTCATATTAGGCTAAATTACACTTCTCCCAAACCCCCCCCCCCCCCCCCCCCCCCCTGGAGGGCGAAAAAGAAAAAAACTACTACCCATTCTCAATCCTGCAATAGTCTCCCTAATTTGAAGTTTTAGTTTCAATGTCCCTGTTTCATCCAAATCAAAGAACAAAAGTTATGCACATACTAACCAATTACTGTCATTCAATTACTCAAATTCCTCTCAGGATATTTCCTCAAACACCAACCAAGCATCTACCAAACTACTTGAAACAAAGTAACCACTCACCAACCCATTTTAACCAAATGCAATTCCAACCCAAATTTGACAACATGAACCTGTTTGTGGAATCCAAGCAAGAGAAACGTCAATCAAATGACAACCTAGTCCTGTTAGATGTACTCCTGGGCACAAAAACTTGCTTGTAGGACTGGAATGGAAGAAAAAAAGAAGGAAAATCTGCTCTTTTCTAGTTCATTCTCTTCCCTGTTTTAGCTCATAATGATTTGGTTTACTAGGAAAGGGAACCAATTAATATGATGAAATAAGAGACTTGAATGCCTCAACTAGTGACTTACCCATTTCCTTCAAACTTGAAATAAATTGAGCTTCTATAAGACAGCTGGGAAGACAAATTCAGTGGTTTTGTATCCAGCCAAATGGCTTAAAATCTAAGGGTACAGATATTCATTTTCACTTGAGTGGGGAGGAGCTAGTTTGTTCCAGGGGAGAAGGGACTTATCCTACAATATAGTTATGTTTATTGTAATATTTACTAAACACTAGTTTTTCATTGAAATCATTGATCATACATTCATAATCAAGTAAGCATTAATCCATTGCGATCATTGAGGATCATCAAAAATGAAAAGGCCATTGAATGATAGTTTGAGTCCAAAGATAGCTTGGGGATTCAACGATGCCTTGTTATCTGTCCAGAAAGAGAGAAACAAAAAGATTTTGATGGGGATGAAAGAAGAATTTGAGGCAATTGAAAGAAGATTGTTAGCTGTGAAGGCTTTGTGGGGAGCATGAACAAGGAAATCTATTAAAAATCTAGTATACATATGCATGCTCCACATCTATGCATGGTCGGAATGAATAGATAGAGAGAGATTTACAAACCCACCTAAATACATATGAAAATATAGTCTAAAAAGGCTAAAACCAAGACCTTTCGAGCTTCAGTATATAAAAACACATAACTTCTAACAAATATATTTTATATAAGAAAATGAGCATAATATTATCTTGGATGTAAAAAGAATCTGACCTTGCTGCCTTTGGTCATCCTGCATAGATCGTACAACTGTGCCAACAATTCGGTTAAAGAAGGATCTAGCCTTTATCTGCAAGAAACAACCTTTAATGAGCCAAAAGTTGGCTGTAACTTACAGACCATTTACAAGTCAAGGGAAGGACATGAAACAAAAACAAATTTGCAACTTTTTCTTTCCTTAAAAAGTAAGGGGGTGACCACCTCCTTGGCCTTGAGGGCGTGGTCGACCACATCTAGAAGGCTTTTTTTTTGGGGGGGGGGGGGGGGGGGTGGCGACCACTCCTGAAGGCTTTTAGGGGTGGCCAAACACTCTCTCAAGGTTGAAGGGTGGTTCAGCCACCCCCAAAAGCCTTTAAGGGGTGATTGACCATCCCTCATCTCTCTCCTTGGTTTTTTGATTTCTTCCACAAAAAAATAAGGTCAAATTAGACATTTTAAGTCTAAAATACGCACATGTAAGTAACATACACCATTTGTTATCTTTCTTTTTTTAAGCAATTGACTCATATCATTAAAAGCGTAAGGCGCCCCTAAGTACACAAGAAGAATACAAAAGAAAACATCTAATTAGAAGTTAAAAAAAAAAAAAAAAAAAAAAAAACTAATTGACAAAGGAAAAACAGAAGCAGCTATCCACATATACAAAGTTTTGAAGAATAAAGATAAAATATCCTCCATCTTTCTTTTCCGTTCCTCAAAACCTCTATCATTTATTTCCCTCCATAAATACCATAAAGGCACGCAGGCTCCATCTTCCATACTACAGCATTTCGCAGACTGCCAAAGGTCCACCAACATGCAAACAAATCAACTACAAGTATAGGCATAACCTAGGACAACCCAAATAGTAATAAAATGGTAGTTTGCGGGGGTTAGGTGTCACAAAATAGTAGTTTGGGGTTTCTTTGCAAATGGTAGTTCAGGAAAATTTGGTCATTTAAGTCCAAAATATGCACTAGTTCATCACGTGCATCATTTCCCTTCCATTTTAACACCAATAGCTAACGGAATGGCCTTTTTGTAACAAGATGATAGTTTGACGGGGTCCAATATCACAAATGGTAATTTGGTAGTGTCTTTGCAAGAGCAAGGCAAGTATATTTTCCAAAAACAAAAGAAGACAAAGAAGTTTTGCTATGGAATGTCAGTTTGATGCGTCCTCTGTGGCATAGTCGGTCAAGTATAGGTTTTAACAATTACCTCTTACTGCAAAAAGGTAAAATCATAAAATGGGCATCCATGAAACAAATTGACATAGATATTTCATGAAGTAACACAAGTAAGTTAGCCAAAAGAATGAGCTGAAGACCTAAAGCCAGCATCCGTGGAAACAAAGACATAGAACAACCAGAAAGCAACATGATCAAAGATATAGCAAGATAAGTAAACCTCCTCTGATCCTTGAATGCGCTCCATCTCCATTTGACAAAGAATAATTTTCTTTTTCTTTGCTATGCAAGTCTCAATTGATTGCATTAGTTGTCTCTCCAAGCCCTTGATCTCTGTCTCCTCAATCTCTCTACCACATTTGAAATAAATAGAAATATTGGAAATAAGAAATCACTGGAGTACTTGAAGAAAACAAACTTAAAAACATCATTTACAAGTCAATCTTCCGTAGGATATACAAGTAAATATTGTATTGTTACCGATCAAAAAAAAAAGTAAATATTGTATTGTTAACTCTACTGAAGGGCCAAGACCCTCACCAAGAAGGGCTCCCAACCCTTCACCAACCCCCCACGCCCCCACCCCCCCAAAAAAAATAAATAAATAATAAAGAGAAATTACAAGGAGGTCTAAAGCTAAGCTAGGGTTTTACAGTTACCATGTTTTACCACATGAGCTAGGTGATATGAATGAATTTTTTTTTTTATAAGTAAAAGATATATATATATCAAAAGCGCAGAGGAGCGCAACCCTAGTACACCGGAAGTATACAAGAGAGCGACTAAGAAAAAGAAAAAGAAGAAGAGAACATAAAAAAAAAATCTTAGAAGCTGATCACTAGAGGCGCTAGTCAACCGGCAGTCCAAGTGAAAAGGGTGTACAAGAAAAAATGAGTAAGGTCCTCGATATTCCTAGTCGAGTCCTTGAAACATATTAATGAATTAACTGTGATGGACAACAATTATTATTCCAGAAGTAAACTTTACATCACAGTGCTTTAACCATTTGCTAGCACTAAAAGCTTCATCTCAACGATATTACAATAGTATACTCAAATGTCAACAATGCAAACTTAATGTAGATCCCTGGTCAAATTCAATGATCAATACATTCATTAGCAACCAGCACTAAATCCAATATATGCCCCCCCTCCCCTCTCTCTCTCTCTCTCTCTCTCTCTCTCTCTAATAAATACATTTTGTAAAGTTGAGATGATCTTCTCCAATACCGTTTTCAACTTGTTTGCTAGTACCTTAGATACGATTTTATAAATACAACCCACTAAACTTATATGACAGAAGTACTTAATATTCATTGCACCAGCTTTCTTAGGAATTTGAGATATAAAAGTTGCATTTATGATCTTTTCAAAGTGTCCTCTACCATGAAACTCCTTGAATGCTGCCATTATATCCTCTTTTAGAACCTCCCGACACTTCTAAAAAAATAAAAAATAAAAAAAGAGCCAATGAAAAGCTGTCATGGCCCGGGGCCTTATCTCCATTCAAATTTTCACCACTTCATAAACCACCCTCTCCTCTCTTTCCAGCCAAGAACCCCTGCACCCCCTTGGAAGGAATGTAGCCCCTTTTTCTACCCACCTTGGCAACTGGAGCAACCTAGCAACGATTTTATAATGATAAATCTTAAGTACTTCCTCATTTGTTGTTCTTTGCGTACTGAACTTGTATTCCATATGTTCTAGCTTTCTCCCAAAAGATTCCCCCCACCCCCTTTCCTTCCCTTCTCGTTAGCTTAACCAAAGATGCATGAATTAGATATCTATACCAAAGAACAAGAATCCATCCATCATCGCGTCAATCAAAAGATGATTATATAATGACAGGACCACATACATCGTAAAAAAATGTCACAGAACTACTTTGAAAGCATGATCAAACAAAATTCAAGCAATTACAGAAGTGGCGGGAATGTTTAGAAGGAAAGATCTGGGAACAATAATTAGCTGAAAATAATGTGTTACTTTTTTTTAATATGTAATTGGCCCCAAGGGAATGTGTTACTCTCTTATACCAAAAAGCAAAAAAGGAAATATTAGTTTGTTACCTGATGAAGAGTGATAAGTAACTGTATGGCAAATTTACGGCCCCAAAACCAGATAAGACAGCCATGACAGTAACACCAATGACACCAATTCTACTGACCAACTGAGGCATAGTGAAGAAACCTGAGAAACAAATAAAGAAGCCAACAAGACAAAACTAGAGGGTATCAATGACGAAGGAAAAGGGAAAGGGAAGAAAAGGACAGATGCATAAAAAAATAATAGCAAGCCATGCAAAGAAATTGATCCACATTATAGAATGTGTGCTTTGGATTATTTGGAAAATGGAGGCTATGCATCTGTAGAAAAGATCATACAACTTATGTGGGTTTGTATGCGAGTGCACGCACTCACAAGTTCACTTAGCCTTACCCAGACATCCCAGCTATTAGGAATTGGATACAAAAATAACGTTTTCAGTATCAATGTAGCAAAAAAGGAGATTAAAAATATCTGTAATCTTTAAAAATAAAAATTAATAATAATAATAATAATAATAAGAGCATTACAATTAGCTAATGCATGGATTAGTCCAAAAACTTCACAAAAGCAATATAAACCAAAAACACAATTCCAATTGACATCAAGATGCATTGCCCTTTTTTGCATTGTGTCGTGTAGTCATTTTAAATTCTCTATATTTAATGCCTTTGGACATAATATAAATATACAAGATTCAAATTGATCAACTTTTATCGTTAATTTAATAATTTAATGGTGGATAAATTATATATTAAATATAGTATACCCATTTCATTTCTGACTATAGAATCCCCAATAAACATATCAAATTATTCACTGTAAGAATCAAATTTTAATTGTTCAATACTTCTAATTATCACCTTTAGATTTATCTCATTTACTTTCAAGTCCCAGAACTCCATGTGTTTTCTTTTCTTAGCCATTGTATAAATTTTACGACTAATTTAAAATTCTGATAATGAGAATCAGTATGTGTGCCATTAAAGTCAAAAAATAAAAACATAATGGGATATATGCAAATTTACCAAAAGCTTGTGATAACAATTCAAAGAATAAAACTAAAAATCATAACAATGGGGACTTCGTGGGGACAGGTATCTAATTAGTTCAAGGTGCAAGGGAACTACTAATATGACAGTTGAAACATTGAAGGCATGTAGAGATAAATCATAGGTGCATCTAATCCATATAAATTGTAAAAAGTGGGTGAGCAAGTGCTAGAGAGAGGGAGAGAGAGAGAGAGAGAATTTGTCTAAGAGACATTATCAGAACAAGGATCAAATCAAAACCTTTATCAGGTGATGGCATAGGAAAGTGAATGCCCATGCGCCAAAAAGCATACAGAAATGCCAGCAAGAACAAGATAGCTCCAAGTGCAGCTCGTTCCATCCTTACACCTGAGATGAGCATTTAAGTTAAAATGGATGAAAATAGAGAAAGCAAAATATTACAGCAGTGATGTTCTTATACATTGATATCCACTAGGCCTGAGGATTTTTCCCATCTGCAGTAACAGACAAGTATCCAACCATGTTACAAAACTATTGGTAAACAGAAGAACTGATGACCTTCTTCCTCAATTCTGAGTAATATTCAACAGAAATTATTAAGAAATTTAAATAGACCCTATGAGGATTAACCATAAAATGGGGTTTCGTCATATGAACATTAGCCCTATGAGCATTCTAGATGAACTGTACAAGAACCCTACACAATGCCACTTCAACTCTATCATTTTACAGTCCGAGCATTCTCGTTAGCTCCACAAACAGAACCAACTATACACATTGCCACTTCAACTCTAAATGAACTGTAGATGAACCCTGATCATAACCATATCAATTAAACAAGAACATCCTAATCATTAGTTTATAGTTTGCTTATAGAACAGTCCACAGCAGTAAATTTCAATTGTGTAAGACAGCTAGTCCAGAACTCTATCAACTATAAACACTCATTTGTATACTATATGGAATGTTTTCTCACATAAATTCAATCAAATACTTATTAGAATGGCTCTACACGCACTCACACATTACTTCAGTGATTTAACACGACAGCTAGTCCAGCATACAAACGCTATAGAGTATAGACACAAAAATATTGCATGCTTAATGAAGCTAATTGATACTAGAAGAGGTATTTAGCTTGTATATCACAAAGCAACGTGTAGATGGAATCTTGCTCCTTAAGCTAGTAAGCAACGCATAGAAACTTGTTTACATGTAACAATCATAATCATAAACATGAACAATTAAGCCAAATGAATGAAAACTAGTGTATGCAAAGCGCAACGTACCGCTGTTGCAAAGCATCAAGAAACAATGATAGTAAGGGAGCATGAAGACCAGCAACAGTATCAAACAAAACAAATCCAGCTTCCAGTTCATCCATCTCGCCCTACAGCCAACACGGAAATGTAAGTGGAAAAGAAAACACTGCAATCAACAAGTTGAAGCGATTTTTTCTCAGGAAGCAAACAGAGAGGCAACAGAAAGGTGTGTACTCTTTGGAGAGGATGGGGATGATCTCGAAGAGGACGAGCTGGAAGAGGTTGCAGGAGAAGGCGAAGACGACGCTGAAGATGATCTGAACCAAGACTCGCTTCTCTTCGTACTCCTTGTAGAGCCTGCGGTTCAGGAACCACAGCCCCGTCCATCCCAGCAGGCACAGCGACCCCAATACGACGACGCTCTCGTAGATCGCCCACCCCCACCCCATCTCTCAAAACTCAAGCCTCTCTCTCCCTCTCTCTCTCTCTCTGTTCCTCTTCTTGATCTGAATAGTTTTTCTTTTCACTGAATAGCCTTTCTGGTTTCTTTCTTACCTTTTTCTAGTTTTGAGACCAGGAAACCGTAAAATGTAAATGCAATAGAAAATATTGAAAAATGAAGTATGCCCTCCACTTTCTAATTTCCAAGTTCATAGCAAATAGGTATGAATTTTATTCAAAAGAAATTCCAAGCTAAGTTCGAAGAAATTTCTTTAATTCAGTCTATAAACGTGTCATGTGTTTTCTATTATATAAAAAGTTCAAATTGTCACGTGCTTTTCTTACGTGAAGATATATGTGACAATTTTATGTACTAAGTTTGAAAAAATTTATCCAATCCAATTTAGACAAAATTTATGTTCTAATTTTTTTTTTTTTTTAGTTTATGTGATTATATTGTATTATAACGAAGCATGCTACACGATCATCTTTCAATCATCTATTTTTGCAATGCAAATCTCATGCAAATTCAATTATGAATTTATCTATTCACAATGTAAAAATTGTTAAAATAATGAATTTTATCATTTTTTCTACTCTAATATACAACAATTTGAAGGAAAAAAAATTTGTCTAATTTAATAAGATAATTCAAAAGTTGGGTTTTATAACACACAATTGTCAGCCGCATTGCACTTACAATTATGCTCCAATCTGAAAAATTCATCAACTCTTGCATTTTTTTTTTTTTTTAAAAAAAGGTATATAATGCCTTGGAACGGACCAAAACTTTCACGGGCCTGATTCCAAACTCTCAACATGTCTTTTTGACTAAACTATCGGCGTGCGGTTAGCTGCTGCATTAAAATTTTGCTTTGTTGCTTCTAATTTTAAAATTAAAGTCGTTGTGTTTGAGAAATTTGTAGTGTAAAGGGTTGTTTGTTAAAATATTTGGCTGAAAAAGGAAAAAGAAAATTTATTAAGGAATGTATCTTTGGGGCTGCTCTGTTAGATTTTTGCTTGGATTGAATCTCAAATTCTAGAACATGATGAAGTTCAGACCCGAATTGTAACTTGGGTCAACCCATGTTGTCCTCGCTGCTCCATTAAGCCCATATCACTTTCAAGATTGTGACATATTTGGGCTTGATGTGGATCTGGCCGAGACTTCATTCGGTAGGAAGATTTGAAGGCGAGAGAAAAATATTTAAAAAATAAAAGAAAAGAAAGAAGATAATGATAGAAACGAAAGCTGAAATTGATCGTTATGTGTAGTAACTACCCATCTCAACTAGTATTTTTCTTTTTTAAAATTAAAAAATAAAACATTTCACTTTTCAAAATACAAAATATTTATTAAAAAAATAAAAATACAAAGGATTTTTTTTTTAACTTTTAACCCCTTCCAATAAGAATAACTAGTTTTGTTGCAAAAATAGTAACTTTTTATCATAAATCTATAGTTTTTATTATTAATGTCAATAATTTAGGGGTAAAAATGTGTTTACAGTTAGCAGTTATTGGCTAAAATTGCTAACCGTAACCGTCTAGGCGGTTAGTACAATTTACTAACCACCTCCGTTAACCGTCTAAGTGGTTATTTAAACAATTAGTGATTAACCGTTTTTTAAATAAATAAAAAAATTGTGCTCGGCTCACCATTCTCCCTGGCTAGCCGAGCTCCCTTGCCACGTAAGCTGAGTACTCAAAGCTTGGCTCTTGGCTTGCTCAGTTTAAATGCTTAAGTAAGGCAATATTTAGAGGAGTAGGGAAGGACATGTCCTTTATATAGATGAGTGAAGATGGAAGTGGTGGGTTTTTTTTTTTTTTTTTTTTTTTTTTTTCTCGATGTGGGACAAACAATAGGCAATTAAAAACACGTGTAGTTGTCCGTGTGGGAGTGTAGGATAAGGCCAAGAGGCAAATTGAAAACTTCACTCCCCATGTGTCAGTGTTCTTGGTTTCATGCCCAACTCATATTTTAAAAAACTTAATATTACATTATATAACATACAAACAATATATTTTTGCTGTATATTAAATAAATTATATACAATTAATATATATTCACTAATGTTACTTAATAAGTAAAATACTATATCAATATAAATATAAATGTAAATATATATAATATTATATTTAAAAAGCAGTTAGCGGTTTTGAAAACACCACTAACCGCTAATCGCTGGTTAGCAGTTTTTACTAACCACTTCTAAAATCGTTTAGCGGTTAGTGCGATTAACAGTTAGCGGTAACAACCACCCGCCTTTTCATCCCTAGTCAATATTTCGCTAAACATTCTTACTTTTTACATTACATCAATCACTTTTTTACTATTATTTAAATAAATAAAAAATTATTAAAAAAAAAAAAAAAATTTGCATACTAAATATTCTTACTTTTTCCACGCATTAATCAAATTTTACTACAGTTTCCAGCTAATGCCAAACAAAGCTAGTGATATACATTTGTCGGAAGTGAAGTGATGTGACTTGTTGAATCAATTTCACAATTTTCTTTTTCTTTTCTTCCCTTATTATTTTTAAAAACTAAACTAATATTCCCCGAGCAAATTCAACAAGCCCCGTAAACTTAAAGCCTATTGGCTAATTGCATCACCCCATCAACTATTTTGAGTGGTCGAACCATTTTTAAGCATGTTTGAGAGTGGTAGGTCATTTTGAAAATAGTCAATGAGAGTAGCCAGCCACCTTAAGGCCCATTAATGAAGATTGATGATGAAGTAGTCTATCACTCTCTCTCTTTTTCTTTACCTCTTTAACTACTTTTTTCCCTCCAAAATTTTGATGAGGTGACACAAATCCTAACCATTTATTTCAAACGAACACTTTGTAGGATTTTAAAGTATTATTGTAAACCCCTAAACACCCTAGTATTAAAATTGAAATATTTAATATTAAATGAATAAACGAATCTAGGTTGTTGGTAGAGTTAACAGAAGTGCTAACTCTATAGGTGGATAGCATGCAAAGCTATGCACTTTGGGAAGGTAAAGGAAAGGTTGAAGCATCCCAGGTTGCTGAAGCCATTGTCAGAGCACTAAGAGGCTGCTGGTCCTTGTAATGTTTCCTTTGGTGCAACGCAATGACCTTTTTCACGCAAAAAGGAAGAAAAAGAGATATTTAGGAGGTGACCAAGTGTCACAGGCTTTCCTAGCACACTCACAGTCACAGTGGGGCCTCTCGCATGCTCAAAGAACCACAAAAAGAAACATGTTTCCAGCACATCTATTTTGTTCTCTTTATAAGGGGGATCAGAAATGGGCCCGGAACGTACCATTTTGGCCACCAAAGATGCTTAAATAATTTTGAGAAATATTTGATAGGCTGCTATAATACCTCATCAAATGTAAAAATGTAATGGTGAAAGTGGATAGGTAAAAAAATATTCAAATTCTTTTTTCGGTCAATAAATGTACTTGGCTAGTTTTTTTTTTTTTACCTTAAACTGACAAACCAAAGTGAAGGTAAATATTCTTACACAAACATCTTTCTTTCCTCGTCTGCTTGCTTGCCAGTTGCCATATTAATAACCAAAAAGAAACAAAAATCATACAGATAATTCCAAGAGCTGTATCTCATGAAAGATTGAGCAACTTTATTTTGGTACATGGGAAGGAAGCAATCAAAGACGGGCCAAAATTTGTTGCTCTATCATATAACAAGACCACAATGTTCTGGATTTTTCCCAAATACCGAACAGTTTATGTTATTCATACCTTGAGCTTGCAAATGTAGTTTTACACAAACAGCCTTGCAGAAAAAACCATAACCAAGGAAAATGAAAAGACTTCAAGGGAGTCTCTTCTTTGAGCACCCGACTCGTCGGCGTGCTAAAACTTGTCTGGCCTTTAAATGAGGCTGCAGAAAACTGTAACCATGCTCCCTCTCTCAATTATCTGCAAAATGGTTTCAAGGCAGAGATCAGAATGGATGGAAATTTGCTGGAAACATTCCTCTAAGATTGAAACTCACCATGTGGAGATTGAGAACTTGCAGAAAAGTCTGATGTAGACATTGGAATGGATATGGAGAGCTGAGTTGTGGAGAATGAGGTTTGGTTGGATCTCTCATCCTCAAGACCAGACCAGGAGTCCCTAGTTTTAGGCCACTCATCAAAGAAAGGTCGAAGGGACTGACCCTCCTGTTTCACCGGCTCCCCCGAGGCAAAATCACCATGGAAAAACGAGTGCTGGGGATATTCATTCTGCAACACAGAGTTGTCGCTCGATTTCGATGCAGGAAATGAGGCGACTCTGGACGGCATCAGAGGCCATGTGTTGTCTAGCGGCGAATCCATCTGGAGATTCCTATTGCTTCCGGATGCATCGGAGAAGAAACTATGCTCGCCAACCTCAGGTTTTAGTCCCTGAAGGTACCTGTACGTTCCCATTGGTAAATAGAAATAGATTATCCATCTAATTAATCTTCCTTGCAAAATAATTTCTTAGATATTACTAAGAGAAATACAAATAAAAAACAGTACATTCTGAGAGAGCTATAAAAAGAAGGGAACATGTTGTTATGTGAGGTGCCCATCGCTTAAGGTAGTAATAAATGCAAGGTGCAGTACAAGGCATTGACAATGACATCTCATACAAACAGTTAAATGAGTTTTCCTTTGGGACAACATTGGAAATTCGACAACTCCAAGTATGAGGAGCTCCTGTTTACCTTTAGCAACAAAAGTTTCCCCTATAAAACAACTAACAAATTGTGTTCAAACGGAATTCATATCATAGAAGAGGTGCATAAGATGAAGTCAAAAAGTTCTCTACTTCAAAAATATTGTACTACTTTCTTTTATTCAAATTTTGAATCTATTAAATGCATCCTTACATTAGGTGCCAAACAGGCCATGAGAACTCAACAGCTCTATCTGCATTATTGCGTCTGTGTCTATGATTAGTTCGAACTAATTACCAAGCTAACAATTTGCAGAAAAGTATCATATAACAGATAAAAAGGCATTGATGCAGAGACGTAAAGGAAGTACAGCACTGAAATTATCAGAAAGAACACCAGAAAGTAGGAGCTATACTTATTCTATGAAAATAAAGGTAGCAGCGAAAGGTCATGCAAACTACAGAAGCGCAAAGAAAAATCCAAAAGATTAAATCTTGCAACCCGACGGAGTAGTTGCCATGGGAGGCAAAACACATGGATATACGTCCAACTTTAAAAACTTGTATTGGATATATGGATATATAAGTGTTTCAAACTTGAGACCATTTAAAGTCTTACTATTCTTCAACGTAAGAGTGAAGGGAGAAGTTTCATGTTGAAGAATGTAAATCAAGGACATCTTACAATCTAAGGTTCATCTTTCAAACAATTTTCTACTGCAAAAATAAAACAACGAATAAAACATTTTGCCCCTACCAAATGAGAGGAAAAATAACCAAAAAAAAAAAAAGGAGAAGGATAAATGCAAAGAAAAAAGCAATTAACCAGATAAAATCATTTTATACAATAGCAACTATGGGGAAGAAACAAAAAGGCTTTAACAAGGTAAAAAGGAACACAGATTAGATCAGAGATATGATAAGCTGTGAGCGTTTATGAAGTTGATCATTAAGACACTAAGGAAAGTATTTGTTGTGGAAGTCTCTAAACTTGCATGGCAAACTTTAAGACCAAAAGGATGAATTTGTCCCTCCCCCTTTTCAAATTGGAAGCTATTTATCCTTCTAACATAAAATTTCTGCAAAAACTATGAGCCCACCCTTCCCATATTTCTTTTTTGACAGACTCCAGAGAGTTAATAAGATGCCACTAATTGGCATGCTCGGGACAATTCAGAATGCTTGTCAGATTTCTGCAATGAATGTAACAGAGAAAAACAGGAAGCAAGGAAGCAGAGCAAAAAGATGATAGCTAAAACACACACACTGCAAAAACAGCAGATTTCAACAGACTATCATTGTGGACATCAGGGCCCAGAAGCCAGATCCTTTCAGAAAATCAAAAAGTTTATGCAACATATACATTACCCAGATGGCAGGAAAATTCCATATTACTCCTACCACACTATTTCATGAATGGGCCCAACAAAAACTAGATCCATTAGTGATCTTAATAGTTAAAGCTTGCCTAAACAGCAATATGTTTTAAGTACTAGCAGATAGAGATATTCACATGAAGGAATAAAACAAAAGCTTGGAAGATATAGTAATTGACACATATTATTTAATAGCGTAAGCCGCCCCAAGTACACAGAACCCTACAACCATCTTTGAGACCACCAAAATTCTGGAAGAGACTAACACATTCCTTCCTTCCAAATATATTAGGCAATACTTGAACAATAGAATTCTGCAAACCCAGTAGGCGTACCATTCCCATCATTTCCTTAAGGCAGCAACTGAAGACAGCAGAAACCTCTTAGTCTTGCTGAGGACCATTTCTAATGGTTGTCAGACCTCAATGACAAAATTTACAGAGAAAACAGAAAGCAAAGAACCAGACCAAAAGAATACTGTCAAACACCATCCCCTCCGTAAAAACATTAGACTCTTGGAGAAATATATCCTTAGGGACATCAGGGCCCATAAACCCTGGATCTGACAGCAAATTGAAAAGTTTCTGTGACATCTCCATTACCCAGATGGCAGTAGTGAGTAGTCCCCAGTTTTACTCCCACCACACAATTTCAACAATACGTGCCCAAATAACACTAGATCTAACAGATAAGCAATTCCGCCAATTGTATCACAAAGTAGTTGGTCAAAATGCCAAAAATGATTCCAACAATTCAAAGCTATTTAACAACAAAACGGAAATACAATTACAATTAGTCACACTACAACTTAAAAAACTTAAGAGAAAAGAAAAAACTGTAAAACTACATAACGGTATGTCCTTTTCTTTGTGGTGCTTTTGGAGTACCAAAATCTCAAGGTGATATCAGCTCAGTTGTGGAGCTTTCTTTCCTATGTAATTAATGAATTCTATACTTCAAATTTCTTTTCTTTTCCTACATTTTCTAAGAAACCAAATGGAGCAAAGCAAATTGCAGAGAATGTGATACCTGTAATCTTTGTTTGGGATTCCATATGGAATGGAGTCCAGATGATACTGGGATTGGTTGGTTCCAGAACCGGCACCTTGGGGATTACCAAAGGCACTCAACGGAAGGCTCTGGAAGCTCCCATTTCCGCTGCTGCTTCCGCTAACAGTCAGGGATGTCACAGTGGACGATGATGACTGTGTCATGGTTTGTGATTCCACAGGCTTTCTTGAACGGTTGCGGCCACGGTGCATGTGGCGCTCACAGTACTTTGAGTCCGGGTACGCGTCTTTGGAGCACCTCCACTTCTTTCCATCAGTCCTCCTGCAGCGTCCCGGCTCCGGGTCCACCTTCTTCCCATAGAAGGAGCAATAGGCCACTGCAAAATTATACCCAAAGTTCATTAAATATATATATATATATATATGTGTCTATAACAGTAACAACAGAGTGAAAGTGATATATATCAGAATTAATGTCAAAAGGGATAATATATTATGCTAAAAACGACATACGACTTCTTTATCCAGGTATATCAGGAGGTGATTAAAATATTTCCCAAGAAAATGGATAGGATTAGCCATAAAAAACTTCTGATATCAACACTTTTCGATAGCAAAAGAACATGATAAAGAAAGGAGGATGTCGTTGCCGGCCTCGAGAAGAATATTTGTTGATAGCAACAATCACAAAACCAAAAGCACTAGGAAAAAGTAACATTGAAATCGTCCAATCAAACTTGGGAATCTCTGGAAATAACAGCAATGACCTCAGGTTGAAATCTTTTTTTCCGATGACATTCAAGTACAAAACCAAATGAAATGAAATAACAGTTCTTCAAACAAATTTCAAAGAAATTTCCAAAAAAACAAAAATGAAGCTTTCACCCATGAAAAAAAGTGATTTGATTGATCGAGGCATAATCTAAAAAGCCCAACAGAAATTCAAGTCTACGGATTTCATGGGCTCACGGGTACTGTTGCCCCATCAGTATCAAGGGAATGACAACTAATGACAAGCATAACATTTCTGTTCATTTATTTCAGATATTTTTCAAAAATTAATAAAATAGATTGTTAAACCTAAAAAAAGAAACAAAAAGAAAATACTCACTTCACTCTGTATTACTATCACCGACTGTTTTTTTTTTTTTTTTTATCCAAGAAAAAATCCATCCATCTGAAATGCTTCTCAACACACCCAAAAAAAAAAAAAGGAAAAAAAAAAAGGAAAAGAAAGAAAGAAAAGAAAAGAACGTAAAGCACGGATTTTGATACTTGAAAAAAGAGAAGAAAAAACCCAAGATTCCTCAAATCAAATCATAAACCCAGAAACTGAAACAAAGCAATAAATCTAGAGAAAGAAGGCTTACTGGTGGGATGGTGGAAGAACCTATGAGAAATGGACTCAAAGCTTTTCTGAATGGGGAGCACAAGATCAGGTGGCACAGGCAATCCAGCGACCAGATACTTGAAGATCAAAGCCTGGTGCTCCAGCTCCTGCCACTGTGAAACTGTAAAAGGTGACCTCATCCCTGTCCCACTCCCACCACCCCCACCCCCACCGCCAGCTCCACCACTGTTCATCTCCACCACACACCCAGTAGTACTCGCTCCTATAATACCTTTCCCTCAAGACCCAGAAAGCTCAAAAATGGCCCCCTGAGACAGTGAAAAGCATGGGACAGGGATCAGCCTCTGTCTCAACCATTTGGATTTGCTCTCTCAGTAGTGTGTCGCACTCTGTTGAGTTTGTGTGCTAGTGTCTGAAAGTTTGTGTGAGTGTGTGTTGGGAAAGGGGGGCAGTGTCTGTGTTGAGGAACCCCAAGGGACAAGGTTTTGGTCTCATTTTATTGGGTTAGGCATTGAAGTCTTTGTGCTTAAGTAATGGGGCTTTAAGCTTTGTATAAGCAACTCAGCTTCATTTATAAGGCTGTCTGTCCTGGACTCTGGAGTCTATGTTATGTGTTTGGCGAGTCCCGCTATGCGGCAATATATAGCAGGACTATTACTAAAAGGAATTTGATCATTTAAATTTAATATTAATATTTTAAATTAAAATTTCTCTTTAATATCTCTTTTTTTTAAATTAAAAAAAAAAAAAAAATAGCCCCATCACAAACACTAAATGACCTCCAGCTGCCGAAAACCTCAACTCGTGTTTGGCTGAAGAGCCAATATTCAATTTCTGTTTCTTGTCAAGGTTATGACCGTGTTTTTCGGACAGTCAAACTTTGGGCAGTGAAACGTAAAACCAAGGCCTAATTTTTACCGCTCCTAAATACATTTTACTTTTATTTTATTGACTTCATGTGGCATGGTTAGTCAACTCTTTAATTTTTATTTTTTAATAAATATTGATATAAGGGTTAATGAGGCCCACCACGTCAGCCTAATAAAAAAGAAAAAATATAAAAAAAGTCTCCCAAACTAATTATTGTTTGTGATAAAGCTCTACTATGTTCAAAATATACTAAAATAATCTATCAAACTACTAAAATGTATCAAAAATGTCACTTATTTTTTTATATTCCTATAATACCCATATTCTTTTAACAAATAAAATAATAAAATAATTGTAACAAAAAAAAAACTAACTTTTTTTTAAATACAAAAAAAAAAAAACCAATAGGCGAATAAAAACAATTTTTTTAACCGAATTTGACTCCAGTGACTAAATTGTTTTTTTTAGAATATCTTAAGAACCTTTGATTTTACTTTCATACGACATAAAGTAATTTATAATTTAGACTAGCTACAGTGACTAATTATTTATTTATTCCAAATTTATTCGCCCATTGGTTTTTTTGTATTTCAATTTTTTTTTTTTTACAATTATTTTATTATTTTATTTGTTAAAATAATTAGGTTATAATAGGAATATAAAAAAATAAGTGGCATTTTTTATATATTTTGATAGTTTGATGGGCTACTTTAGTACCTTTTGAATATTGTGGGGCTATATCGCAAACAATTGTTAGTTTGGAGGGCTTTTTTATATTTTTCTCTAATACAAATGAGAGTGTGTGATAAAAATTGAGTTTTTGATTTGAATGGGCTTGGAAGTTGGTAAAGTTTTCGTTAGGGGTAATGTGTTAGATAGTACGCTTTCATTTCATTAAATTGATGTGCTAGTGTTCATTGGTCTTTGAATCATATATATATATTGCAAAAATGTTACAAATATTTTTTTTATATAAAAAACATTAATGTCGGAATATTTACAATTTTTTATTTTATTTTGATAATAAAAAAAACATAAGTATTTTTGAAATTTTGACAGGATTCTAATTTTAACGGAATAAAATAATTGAAATTGAGAGTTTTTAAACTTCGAGAGTTAGTATCAAAACGTGTAGAAGCAAAAACAATTACTTCATGAGGGCCTTACAAACAATTATTTACTATTACATTGATATTTATTGATTATCGAGAACTAACTTATGTTTCTCAATTGTTTATTAATAAATTGTTTTCCATTTGGTTAATAGAGAGAGAGGCTCTTCATTCTCTATAGAATTTTTCTATTTTATTCTAGACAACACCAATAAAAACTTTAAGAGTATGAAAGATCTAAATCTAGATCTTTCCTCCTCCCCTTTTATGGTAACAGTGCTTGTCTTCTTTATAGGCTCCACCGATCTCCATTTTTTACATGTTGCTTTAGATCTAGATCTAGTCTCTTCAACCTTAGATCTGATTGTTTTCTTTGGCCAATACATGTCTTCCGAATGGCTGTCTACGATGTTGTGCTTCTCCGCTACTGCTTGTGGGGGTTTTGTTCTTTGTTTTTTTTTTTTTTTTTTTTTGTCCTGACCTTCGGGTTGAAGATGGAGTAGATCGGTGTGGAAGCTTAACTCTCACGGCCGGATTTTAGTTTCTAGTTGTTTTTTATTTGTGCTACCTAGTCCTAGATCTAGTCTGCTTGAAGCAAATCTTTTCATTAAATGTAATTGTACATGGGTTAGTGGAAGCTTGAAGTCATTTTTATGACTTTATAACCTTTATAGCTTTTGGCTATGATTTTTTAGAGTTGTATACTCTATAATGTAAGAGCTTTATGTTCATAAAATTTCATCAATAAAAGTTTTATATTTTTCAAAAAAAATAATAATAATAATAATAATAATAAATTGTTGTGTATTCTTCCAACGTGGAATAAAGGTGTAGAATAAGGGGTACGTGCACACTAGTACGTGGACTTAATTCTATGGCCCAAATTAATAGATTTTAGGTTGCCTTTTTTGATCAAGAGTGAATGGCGTGGCCATCTCTGGAATCACTAGTGGTGTACCTCACCCGTGGTTGAACCAGTAAAAGTTACTAGCATTTGTATTACTATGACACACAATCTTTATTGTAAGAGGGTTAAATATATGAGTAGATCATATGAGAACCGTTATTGACAATGAATAATATATTAATACTATATAGTACATTTCATCAACATTTTTTTTTTTGTCTTCAATTGCAATATGTTATATACGAGTAGATCATATGAGAACGGTTATTGACAATGAATAATATATTAATATTATATTGTACACTTCATCAACATTTTTTTTTTGTCTTCAATTGCAATATGTTGTCCCTGGGATTATGCATGGTCTACTTATTATGCGTACTATTTTTCTCTAAAGGTACAATAATAGAGATAACGATTATCAATATAATATTTTGCTTTTCTGCTGTACTTTACTTATTAAGTGTATTATTTTTTTCTACTATATTTTATTATAATATTTGTTGTTATAAATAGCATTTGAGCACTATGAAAAACACTCCAAATTAATTAATTAATTTTTTTGAGCGTTACAAATAAATTTGTATATCTCTCTTGGTTGGTTGAGCGGAAGGGGAAAAACAGAGCGAAAAGAACAGGAAAAGACACATGGTTCGGGGAGGAAGGAAGGTGATGAAAACCAGCTATCCTATATAGCCAATAGGCTTTCAATTTCCAGCCTCAAGGGTTAAAGCCTCGATTTTATTGGTGAACTTATTCATTTCGAACGATTTAGAGTAATAATAATGTTAACTATTTCTACCTAGCAATTCAAGTAAATATTGCTTCACATCAATGTAATTGGTCTTTTTTTCTTTTTCTTTTTTTCTTTCTCTCTCCAAGTAATTCTGTTTTGTATTTTTATGAGTCGTAACTGATTAAACAAATCATCGTCCTTAAAAGCAATTGTCGGGCAGTGAATACTTAAATGTCTATTAAGGACTCAAGCCACAAATTTGGTAAACAACTTGATTTCAATTGTCAGGTAGTGAATGTGCTAGTGCATTTATTTTATTAAAAAAAAAAAGGAAAAAAAAAAAAGAAAAAAAAAAAGAAGACTTCTATGAGATGAACTCTAATGCTTTTCTAAGCTTTCATCCTAATCTCATAATTTTATTATGTCTGGGGTAGCTCAATCGATTGTGAATTACGCCTTATGAAGTGGAGGTCACTAATTTGAATCACCCATATCTCTTGTGTGAACATGTCAAAAAAAATATATATATAATGTTGTTCATAACTTATAAACAAAACATAAAAAAAGGGTGAGTGAAAAAGGTCTTGTACGAAAATTTTTAACCACAAAATGGTTGAATTATATTCATTTTCTTTAAATTTGATATTTCCATCAAACCATATTTACAGACTTTATTTTCAATAGAGTATTAAATATGACTTATAGTAATCGTACTCGTCATAGGGCCTATGAACATTATTACACCCCATGTATTAGGGTTGTGTTGTCCTTACGATTATGGCAACGCCTGTGGCCACATGCGTTGCGCTTCCATTGTAGCATCGGTACCATGTTTATTTTCAATAGAGTATTAAATATTACTTATAGTAATCGTACTCGTCATAGGGCCTATGAACATTATTACACCCCATGTATTAGGGTTGTGTTGTCCTTACGATTATGGCAACGCCTGTGGCCACGTGCGTTGCGCTTCCATTTTAGCATCGGTACCATGTTGTGCCTTCTTTGTATTATTTTGGGCCAAAAGTATCTCATTCATACACATGTCCTCATATTTTAAAACCTTTTCTCATTCTTTTTACTTATCTTGAAACATCTTAGGGCAACATGAATGATGTTTTTACATCTCTACACTTTTCATATTTAAAAATATCCACAAAATATATTTAAATATAGAGGACTTTAACTCCCAAAACTATCACCTATTTTACAATTACTTTCCAAATTTAAAAAAGTGACATCAAGCCCCCACATACCATCATTGTGTGTTAAATTAT
This sequence comes from Corylus avellana, assembly GCF_965113065.1. NCBI lineage: Eukaryota > Viridiplantae > Streptophyta > Magnoliopsida > Fagales > Betulaceae > Corylus > Corylus avellana. The sequence goes on from NC_142491.1 coordinate 44,419,705, forward strand.
ATATTTTTACATTTTTCTCTTCAAAATGCCATTTAAATTATTAAAAAAATAAAAGTGCAAAATATATAAAAATTATCATTTGGAAAAAAAAATTAAGGGGGCTAAAATGAAAAATGCTACCCCTTTTTGGTGTTTTCAGATTTTTTTGGTTTAATTTTTTAATATATTTTTTTCCAAATGATTATTCTTTAATAAATTTAAGAGTATTTTGGGGAGAAAAATACAAAAGTGTATAATTTGACATTTGGTAGTAGTATGGAAGCCCCAATGTCACTTTTTAAAATTTAAAGATATAAATGCAAAAAAAATAATAGTTTAAGGGGGCTAAAATATATATATTTTTTCCTTAAATATGGTGCTCTTAAATGCCCAAATCATATTAAATGCAATGATTTATGACTCCTCATATGAATCATAAAAAAGGGGAAGTTCGCATATCCCTCAAGCTATTAATGTCTCTCCAAACTACAAAAAATTATCAATGTCTCCCAAATGATGAAAATACCTTTAATTTTTTTTTTCTTAAAAAAAACCATGGTGCAGATTTTTTTTTTTAAAAAAAAAATCGTTTTTTCTTAAATAAAAAAATTAAATTATTGTATTTTCTAATTTATTGGAGTATTTTGTCATATTGAAAAAAAAAAAAACAAACCTATGGTCATTTTTATATTTTTACCGGCTTTGAAGGGAACATTGTCTCAACTAAAAAAGTTTTGGTGAGAACATTGTCAATTGAGATATGCTATAATCTAATAAAAATTTCATATTTTGTCCATAAAAGTCAATGTGACAAGATGTCAAATTATATTCTTTTTGTTTTATCTTTTTTATATTTTATTATAATATTTGTTGTTATAAATAGCATTTGAGCACTATGAGAAACACTCCGAATTAATTAATTAATTTTTTTGAGCGTTACAAATAAATTTGTATAGGTCTTGGTTGGTTGAGCGGAAGGGGAAAAACAGTGCGAAAAGAACAGGAAAAAACACATGGTTCGGGGAGGAAGGAAAGTGATGAAAACCAGCTAATCCTATATAGCCAATAGGCTTTCATCAATTTATGTTTTTATCCATAATGCCCCTTATCTTAAATCCTGATTTTGCCCCTGATCGTTAATAAATGTGAAGTACAAATGTAATTTTCATCATTACTCTACTCTGCTCTTTTTATGAAAGGAAATGCCTGGGTATTAAAGGAAAAGTAAACCAATTAATTCACATACGGCAATACCCCGAGTGAGCCCAAAAAAAAAAAAAAAAAAAACCACACACACACAAAAACACAAAAAATTAATTCACCTACATGTACAATTTTACTCTCCTGTAATGTTATGCAACACCCAACCATTTTAATGAAGTTGACAATTTCTGCAAGCCATTTAGAATCTATTGTAAATAGTGGTTTTCATGGGACAAAATTTTGCTAAATAAGGAGATTTATAAGGAGAAAACTTATTTAGCTCATTCTTTACAACTCACATACAGCAATGTCCCAAATGAGCTAACAAACAAAAAGTTTGAGAAAAATATATTTTACCTCTCTTAAACTATTCACCCATTTGCACTTTGACCTCAAATGTTGAAAAAGTGACACTTAACCCCCCCCCTCCCCCTCCCCCCAAACTTCAAAATTATTGCAATTAGACCATTCTAATTTTTTTTTTCCAAAATGCCCCCATCCCAAGTTTAAAAATAAAAAAATAAAAAAAAAATTAAGGAGTGGCCGAAGCGACCCCCAGGCCCAACTGGGGTGGCCGGCCACCCTTTAATTTTTTTTAACTTGGGATTTGGGCATTTTGTAAAAAAAAAACCAGAATGGTCGAATTATGCTCGTGAAATTTCATCAATGGAAGTTCCATATTTTTCAAAAAAGAAAAAAGAAATATATATCCCATTTCGTTATGGTTTTCCATTAAATCTTGTCAAAATTTTCAAAATACACATTAATATATATATATATATATATTGCAAAAATGTTACAAATATTTTTTTTATAAAAAAAATTAATGTCGGAATCTTTTTATTTTATTTTGATAATAAAAAAAAAAAAACATAGGTATTTTTGAAATTTTGACAAAATTTTAATTCTAACAGAATGGGGCAATTGAAAGAAATTGAAGGTTCAATACCCTTAATTGAAAGTTTTTAAACTTTGGTAGTTAGCATCAAAACATGTAGAAGCAAAAACAATTACTTCGGGGTACTTATCAAACAATTATTTACTATTACATTGATTATCATGAACTAACTTATGTTTCTCAATTGTTTGTCAATAAATTGTTTCCCATTTCGTTAACATAGAGAGAGAGGCTTTTCATTTTCTATAGAATTCATCTTTTTTATTCTAGACAATACTAAGCAAAACTTTAAGAGGAGGGAAGATCTAAATTTAGATCTTCCCTCCTCCCCTTTTACGGTAGCAGTGCTCGTGTTTTCTCTGTAGGCTCTACCGGTCTCCGTTTCTAGCGGGTTGTATTTTCAACCTTAGATCTGATCGTTTTCTTCGGCCAAGGCATGTATTTTGAAGGACTGTCTACGATGTTGTACTTCTTCGTTGCTGCTTGTGGGGGTTTTATTTTTTGTTTGTTTGTCCTGGCTTTCGGGTTGAGGATGTAGTAGATCGGTGTGGGGGTTTAACTCTCACGGCCGAATTTTTAGTTTCTAGCTGTTTTTTATTTTTGCTTTTTATTTAGGCTACCTAGTCCTAAATCTAGTCTGCTCGAAGCAAATCTGTTCTGTAAATGTAATTGTACATGGGTTAGCGGAAGCTTAAAGTCATTTTTATGACTTTGTAACTTTCAAAGCTTTTGGCTATGATTTTTCAGAGCTGTATGCTCTATGATGTAAAAGCTTTATACTCATGAAATTTCATCAATAGAAGTTCCATATTTTTCAATAATAATAATAATAATAATAAATTGTTGTGTGTCCTTCCACCATGGAATAAATGTGTAGAATCAAGGGTACTTACACACTAGTGTACATGGACTTAATTCTATGGCCCAAATTAATAAATTTTAGGTTGCCTTTGATCTAGAGTAAATGGCGTGGCCATCTATGGCATCACTAGTGGTGTACCTCCCACCCATGGTTGAACTACTAGAAGTAGCTAGCATTTGTATTTCACCGGGACACCGGTATTGTAGTCCTTACTATGACACACAATCTTTATTGTACAAGGGTTAAAGATACGAGTAAACTATGTGAGAACGGTTATTATTATATTGTACACTTCATCAACATTTTTTTTTTTTTTTTGTGGGATTATGCATGGTCTTCTTATTAAGTGTACTATTTTTCTCTAAAGGTACAATAATATAGATAACTATTATCAATATAATATTTTGTTTTTCTGCTGTACTTTACGTATTAAGTGTACTAAATTTTTTTCTACTATATTTTATTATAATATTTGTTGCTATAAATAGCATTTGAGCACTATGAAAAACACTCCAAATTAATTAATTAATTTTTTGAGCGTTACAAATAAATTTGTATATCTCTCTTGGTTGGTTGAGCGGAAGGGGAAAAACAGAGCGAAAAGAACAGGAAAAGACACATGGTTCGGGGAGGAAGGAAGGTGATGAAAACCAGCTATCCTATATAGCCAATAGGCTTTAAATTTCCAGCCTCAAGGGTTAAAGCCTCGATTTTATTGGTGAACTTATTCATTTCGAACGATTTAGAGTAATAATAATGTTAACTATTTCTACCTAGCAGTTCAAGTAAATATTGCTTCACATCAATGTAATTGGTCTTTTTTTCTCTTTTTTTTTTTTTTTCTTTCTCTCTCCAAGTAATTCTGTTTTGTATAATTATGAGTCGTAACTGATTAAACAAATCATCTTCCTTAAAAGCAATTGTCGGGCTGTGAATACTTAAATGTCTATTAAGGACTCAAGCCACAAATTTGGTAAACAACTTGATTTCAATTGTCAGGTAGTGAATGTGCTGGTGCATTTATTTTATTAAAAAAAAAAAGGAAAAAAAAGAAAAAGAAAAAAGAAGAGTTCTATGAGATGAACTCTAATGCTTTTCTAAGCTTTCATCCCAGTCTCATAATTTATTATGTCTCAAAGGGGTAGCTAAATCGATTGTGAATCACGCCTTATAAAGTGGATGTCACTAATTTGAATCACCTCCATCTCTTGTGTGAACATGTCAAAATATATATATATATATATATATATATATATATATATATATATATATATATAATGTTGCCCATAACTTATAAACAAAACATAAAAAAAGGGTGAGTGAAAAAGGTCTTGTAAGAAAATTTTTAACCACAAAATGGTTGAGTTATATTCATTTTCTTTAAATTTGATATTTCCGTCGAACCATATTGACAGACTTTATTTTCAATAGAGTATTAAATATTACTTATAGTAATCATACTCGTCATAGGGCCTATGAACATTATTACACCCCATGTATTAGGGTTGTGTTGTCGTTACGATTATGGCAACGCCTGTGGCCACATGCGTTGCGCTACCATTTTAGCATCGGTACCATGTTGTGCCTTCTTTGTGTTATTTTGGGCCAAAAGTATCTCATTCATACACATGTCCTCATATTTTAAAACATTTTCTCATTCTTTTTACTTATCTTGACACATCTTAGGGCAACATGAATGATGGTTTTACATCTCTACACTTTTCATATTTAAAAATATCCACAAAATATATTTAAATATAGAGGAAGTATACTTTTAACTCCCAAAACTATCACCTATTTTGCAATTACTTTCCAAATTTTAAAAAGTCAAGCCCCACATACCATCATTGTGTGTTAAATTAGACATTTTTACATTTTTCTCTTCAAAATGCCATTTAAATTATTAAAAAAAATAAAAGTGCAAAATATATAAAAATTATCATTTGAAAAAAAAAAAATTAAGGGGGCTAACATGAAAAATGCTACCCCTTTTTGGTGTTTTCAGATTTTTTTGGTTTAATTTTTTAATATATTTTTTTCCAAATGATTATTCTTTAATAAATTTAAGAGTATTTTGGGGAGAAAAATATTAAAGTGTATAATTTGACATTTGGTGGTAGTATGGAAGCCCCAATGTCACTTTTTAAAATTTAAAGATGTAAATGAAAAAAAAAAAATAGTTTAAAGGGGCTAAAATATATATATATATATATATATATATTTTCCTTAAATATGGACCATATGGTGCTCTTAAATGCCCAAATCATATTAAATGCAATGATTTATGATTCGTCATATGAATCATAAAAAAGGGGAAGTTCACATATTCCTCAAGCTATTAATGTCTCTCCAAACTACAAAAAATTATCAATGTCTCCCAAATGACGAAAATACCTTTAATTTTTTTTTTTTCTTAATAAAAACCATGGTGCGGATTTTTTTTTTTAAAAAAAATCGTTTTTTCTTAAATAAAAAAATTAAATTATTGTCTTTTTTAATTTATTGGAGTATTTTGTCATATTGAGAAAAAAAAAAAAAAAAAAAAAAAAACTATGGTCATTTTTATATTTTTACCGACTTTGAAGGGAACATTGTCTCAATTAAAAAAGTTTTGGTGAGAACATTGTCAATTGAGATATGCTATAATCTAATAAAAACTTCATATTTTGTCCATAAAAATTCATGTGACAAGATGTCAAATCATATTCTTTTTATTTTGTTTTTTTTTTTTAAAAAAAAAAAACTGATGTAACATTTTACTATGTGAACTTTCATAGGCAAAATGTGGAGTTTTATTAAATTGAAGCATTTTTCTTGTCAATTAGATGATGTTTGAAGGGGTACGTGTACTTTTTCATAAAATCAAAACCCTTGTCATAATGGTTGACATATGATTTTTGAAAATTAAATTGAAAGCTCTGACAATTAGGTTGTGAAATAAGTCAGAACATAGAGAAAACATTAATCCGTGTATTCAACTACTCACAACAACTAGCTTGCGATAGTAAATGTGTGAATCAGATGCTACTATGAAGGAACTTTATTGGCTTACACTTTGGTGGGGTTGTGGTGACGGACTCGCCTTCCAAGACAGTAGCTATGGCTCAAACCGGACATTTCACAGCGGATGAGAACCCCAATAATAACGTCCAAGAGAGAAAATTATACTGATCGCTCCTTCTCACCTTTTAATTAAAAAAATAAAAAATAAATAAATAAAAACTACTCACGACAACATCTTAATCGTTTATTTATATCAGATTTTTAAAGATCAACAACACACATATCAAGTAATTTATGAACTTAATTTGCACAACTTTTGAAGCAGAGACATTGAATAGAATGCTTACAATGATGTGATGAAAGAGAAAATGGCCGGCCGAATGGGTGTTACTTAGTTTTTTTTTTTTATTAGAATACTTGAAAACTGAATGCTGAAGTAATGATTTTTTTGGTGAGTGGAGGAACAATTGGAAATATGGTATAAAAGGTGCGTTGGACTTTTTTTTTTTAATGAAAGGGGAAACATATTAGTCTCATAATAGATAATCAAGAGCAAAGCTCATTCAACACATGGCAACCCTGAAGTGTCCGTAGCATAAGCTACAAAGATACAAGCATTAAAATTGATGTAATACAATCCAGACTTGCAAACAGACCTGCTAACCTATGGCTAAACAACAAATCAAGCATCAAAGGTGCATAGGTAGCAATTATTTTTCGACATTGAGGGCGGAGAATCCCAAGCCAAAAACTCTTCCTCCTCAATCCAAATAAGATAAAGTTCACATCCACAACCTAAAAGTCTGAACCAAAGTTTACATCCACAACCCAAAGGTTTGGACCAAAGTTCACATTCATGACCCAAAAGGTTAATTCGCATCCCAGCAGGCAGATCGAGAGGGGCAAGAGCCTTATTACAAATAGAAGCAAGAAACCGAAAAAACATGCAGGGAAAAGGGGTCAAAACTGAGATACAACAAAAACCGAAAAACCAAACAAAAGGAAAACAAAATGGAGATACAACCCAAAGCCAAACAGAACAGGAAAAAACACATGAGGAAAACACCAAAAGCAGGTAAAGGCAGCCGGAAGGGAGCCGATTGCGAGCTTGCTAGAACCGATGCTGAAGGCGGCGATGGAGCTTGTCCCGGTGGGCGCGAAAAAAGACCCAGTAGCAAACAAGGGTGGCAGAGCGGCGCAAAGGAGATTAGCGATGCACCCAAAGCAAACAGGAGGGGAGAGTTTGAGTGAAAACCCCCTGCGTTGGACTTATTAATTTATATAGCTTTGATTTTGGAGGTTTTAAACTTGAATTGGAGCCAAAATGGACCGCTAGCTTTTAGAAAGAAAGCGGGTGTGCGTGATGGGTAGTTGCATGATATTTTTGTACAAAAGAAAACTTTACACACTATTATGATATTTTATTAATTTTGCAATTATATTTTTAAACTTTAAAAAGTGTTAATTTAATGTATCCATCTTTCAATTTTTTTTAATTCCGTTAAATTCTGTCAAATTTTTAAAATACTTTTTTAAAAAATAATAATAATTTTTTTTTCTAAGTTTCAGGCACAGGTGTTTTTGCAAATTCCGTTAAATCCTGACCAACGCCTAAATATTTTCAATTGTTTTCTTTTTTTTTTTCTAAAAAAAATGAGGAGTATTTTGATACCAATTTCTTAGGATAGCGGATGGGTGAAATTAAAAACAAAATATATATAATTAATTAATTAATTAAAAGATGAATACACTAAATTGATACTTTTTAAAGTTTAAAGTTTAAAGATATGATTGCAAAAATGATGAAAGATCGAAGGTGATAAGTGAAGTTTCTCCAAAATATTTTAAAGCATTTGAAGGGAGTAGACATAATCTTCTCAATTGTCACAAAACTTTATTTGATATAATTATGAATGCCAAGAGTAAGAAACAAAAGTGCATAATTAAGGGAAAAGTTCAGTTACCATGTGTGATCTTTTTATCACTTTTCCAATAATACTTTTAAACTTTTAAAAGCGTCAATTTAAGGTTATTATCTTTCAGAATTTTGCAATGTCAATCATCTCGTCAAAACCTTTAAGATGTTTATAAAATTACAAAAATACATTGAATTTGGACAAGGTATTTTGGAGATTTCACTTCCTCGGTTAAGATTTAACACTGAATTTGGATGAGAGGATTGGCATTGCAAACTTTGAAATATTGTAATTCTAAGTTGATGTTTTTTAAACTTTAAGGGTATGATTGCAAAAGTGATAAAGATGATGGGTGGTAAATTGAAGTTTTAATGCTCTACAAACCAAATTTTGCCAATATACCCCAAAAGTTCAAATTTATTTAAAATCATGTAGTATCTATCGTATACTTTAGAAAGAGTATACTTAATTAGCGCATTGAAGCACACACCCTCATCCTTTCGGTAGGGGGTGTTATAACCGCCCTGCCAACCGCTAACCCCTTATAACCACTAACTGTTAACTGCTAATTGCTAATTGCCTAGGGTGGTTGCAGTTAAAGGTTTTAAGGGTAGGAAAAAACGGTTAATAAACGCTAACCGTCTACCCTTATTTATAATAATATAAATATATATTTTATATTTGATATTAATAATAATTATAATATAACATCCAAAACAGTGTCGTTTTGGTCGTGTATGTAAAATATAATGTGGTATGTAATGTTTTGAAACAAGTCTTATTCAAAAATATTGTCTGACCAAAAAAAGAGCATGTTCTTTTCATCTTTTTGGGAACACTTTGGTCAAAAACCTTTAAAATAAGCCGAAAAAATAGGCTAAATGATGGTCAAAAACTCTTAAAAAGCCTATTTAGTTATAAAACCGTTGGTTATTAGTTTGAATAACCGCCAACCGTCTAGGCGGTTGCGGTTAGCGGTTATAGCAAATAACCACTAACCGTGCTTATTAGTTATATTAGAGATGTATTTTTGTCTTTTCATTTTTTTAGGAGACAAAAATACCAATTCAATATAACTAACTGGATATTCTTTGGTTTGAGCTAAAAAAACTTGCAATTTTCCTATTGGGCAAGATTTTTTTTTGTTATCCCAAAATATCAAAAACCCTCATTTAGTATATGAAGTTTCAAATTTTTGCAATGTTACTCCTCCTCTTATGGTTTGGGGTTAAATCAAACAATTAAATGATGAAATGACTCTTATACTCATGTAAACTTTATAAAATTTTAAAATTACCCTTAAATTATTATTTTTTTTTTTTAAAAAAAAAAAAAAAAAAAAAAAAAAAGCTGAAACGACTATGGGTCAGCTACGACCCATGGCTACCTGACCGTCTAGCTGACCCACTACTAGCCTTGGGGTTAGTGTTTCATTTTATTTTATTTTTCAAAATACACAAGTATTTTGGGAATTTAAATGTTTTTCGTCCCCGTGTGTCCCAAAAAAGGGTCATTCAAGCAAAAATCCTACTTAGACAAGAGCCTCTTTTTAAAGCTCCTACAATTTGTTGCCCCTCTTTAAACAAGGAAATGTAGGATCTAAAATGGTTTGAATAATGTTAATTACTTATTTCTCATTTAACTTTTATATTACTTGGCTGATGTGGTAATGCTCTTTGGCCATTATTTTTTTATTTTTTAATAAATATCGACCAAAAAGCTAATAAGCAAAGTCAAGTAAACTGAATAATATGAGATTGAGATAAGAAGCGTGAATATGCAGCTCTTGTGGCACACCTTGCACCAGATAAGCTGTCTCAGCATGAGAGTTACAGATCGTACAAAATTCCCAAAGTTTGTTGTACATATGCACTGCCTCTAAAACGTCAAAAGATTCACCACATCATCCACGACTTTCTTGAACTTCACATGCCAATTGGCATTAATATTTGGCTCTACACAGTTAGGCACATATATCATTCACCCAACAAACTGCTCGACCTTTTCTTTTGTCCCGGGTGACTCAATTTTGAGTAATGCTACAAAATTTTCTTGTGTTCCTCTACGAATGATGTGGCTCTTAAAATCACTATTGACTTTCTAATTGATCACTATTGAATTTTGATCAAATAGTAATTTTAAAAGTCACATTATTTTTTGAGAAATACAATAATGACACAAAAGAAACTTCTAGAATTACTCTTTCGTTTTTCACATCAAAGAACCCTTTAACTTATTTTTTAACGAATTTCCCACCACTATTTATATTGGAGAGATAAACGGTTTGTGAATTTTTATCAAAAGTATATATATATATATATCTCTTATTCTATAATTTTACTTATTGACTCACCTACCCCAATAAATATTTGAACAACTTTAAATACTTATTCTAATAGGTGGGCTTTCTTGAAATTCTCTCACCAAAAAATTATAGAATATATGGATCCTGGTACAATTTCTCACACCATCCTTAACACAGAATAATACCCTTTATAGGACGATATGGTATATATAGCCGGTTAGAGCAGTCTCCAAACAAATTACTTACATTTGATTAATGCAATTCATTTTATTCTCCGGGACACTGATAATTTTATGAGTAATGCTAGGTATCATCTTTATATCTTTCTAAAATTCTTCTAAAATTGATGCGGCTTTTAAAATTACCATTAAATTCTAGATGAATCATACTTGAATTTTGATCTAATGGTGATTTTGAAAACCACATCAACTTTAAGAGAATTTTAGGAGGATAAAAAGATGATACATAGCATTACTCTAATTTAATTTAAAAGCTTACCACCTTCCATTAATTACTAACCTTAATCTACTTCCTTGGGCTTGGGAAGATTTACAAGTTAGTTGGAGAAGCAAATGAATACTACATTTCATTTGTTTATGTTTTCAAAATATTAACAAACCATTCAAAATAAAAAAAAATACTACTTAAAATATAAAATATAAAATATATTTATACCTATAAGTCACATGAAAATAAGTAATGCTATAAGTAGGGTTTTTATTTCATTTATTTATTTAAATGTGATGTAACTTTCAAAATTACCAATAAATTTTAAATGAATTACTATCAAATTTTGATTCAATGATGATTTTAAAAGAAAAAGAGTTTCGATGGGACTGAATTAAGTTATAGCTCAGTCAAATTTAAAGAAACACCAGTGATTTTTATGATCTAATTCATTTATGTGCGGTTTTCAGCGAACAAGTGCTACTATAGTCATGTTCAAGTAAAATAGCTATAATTAATCTCTCTCATGTTTGTCTTTTTGATTCAAAAATTACATGCGTTTCTTTAAATTACTATAGCCTAATTCAATTCCATCAAATTTTTTTTTTTTTTTTTTTTTAAATTGAACTTTTTTTTCTTTTATTTGTGGAGAGACGGGATTACTAAAAGTAGGTTTAGCAAAACCCAAAAAGATAGGTGGTGCTAAATTCAAGATGTGTGGTCCAAGGATGATGAATGGCCGTGGCCCCAAGAGTCCCACAAATACAATGATACAGAACCCCAAAAGTGGGAAAAGTTCTGGGCCCCACTTACCTTGGCGCTTTCTTTCCACCCACTGCCAACTTGTGAGCCCCCCCCATATATGAGATGTCACCTGCACTCCGGCAAGCAACCGGTGGCTTTCTTGATGGTTTACCGGCTATTGGAGGTTCGGGTACATGGTCTGGGCCTTTGGGGGCCAGTCTCAATCCAGCCCATCACGTGTGGTTGCTGTCAGGTAAAGAGGTAGCAGTGGGTGGGTGAGGGGACAAATAATTAGGGTTTGAGAGGTTTTGCTAGACTACTCAATCTCAATGTTGCATTGGCTAGAATGATGGATATTTAAGGTGGAGCCAGAGTTTGGCCCTGAATAGTTGTTTTAGGATCGAGATTCTCTGCTATGAGAGGCTCTTCAACTTGTCCCGGCATGGGCATCTATTCAGATAGGTGAGTATTATTAGAATCTCTCGCAATTATAAGAAATTCTTTACAATTCAAATTAAAAATTTGTAAGAGATCTGGATTCTACATTTTATGTTAATCTGAGGGTTTTCTAAATTACTTTTATATTGTTTCTTCACTTAACTAATAAGGAAAAATGCTAAAAGTTTGTAACAGTTAATAAGGAGTAATGTTGGAAACTAGATTTTAATTTGACTGTTATTTCACCACGTTGAAGTGACAGTCCTAACGAGCCATTTGATTAATCATTTTTAAAAATAAAAAATTAAATCAAAGGTTGGTTGTAATTGGGGATAAAAATGTGATTTATTACATTTCTCATTAATTAAATGTTTCGCTTTTCTTGTAATTGTAGCTAAAAGGCTGTTTATTGAATTTTTTTAAATCTGTTTTACATAATTTATTTTGTAAAATTATTGATGAATAATTGGAAAACCACCATGACATAATTTAGAAATGCTGGGTTTACCATAAAGCACTCAACTTCTCAACATTTTTACCATTAAAGAAGCTTGTCGGGGTATTATTTTCTCTGCCAGTTTCTGAGATGCCTGTCTGGAAATCTTTTTTGAGCATATACAACCTGAAGAACATATATAGGAGTTTCAAACATTAGGTTTACCCCCTGAACCACACACTCTTCACCCTTTTACCAAGAATTTCCTCTTCCATTTTCATATATGCAAAGAGACAAGTTCTTTCCAATCCAAGATTTTTATTTTATTTTATTTTTTTTATGGACAACGAGAAAAACTGAATTGACCTTTCACCAACCAGGACAAGTGGCCATCCGCCATCCCACACTAGAGGTCCAGAGCTAAAGTGAAAAATGAAATTCATTTTCGAAAATTGAGAAAAATGCATGTGTCTTAAATTATCAAATAATTAGTATTTTTTTTTTCTTCTAAACTTCTAATTAAAGTAATATGCCTCCAAACTATCAAAAATATCCTTATAAATAATTTAGAAAAAAAAAATACTAAAATTAGAAAAACATAAAAGAACAAAATGGTGCCCACTACTTAATAGGATCCTCTTTATTTCATTTGAAATAGAAATGATCCATTTAGTGTAAAAAGATGGGTAATATTGTCTTAACATTAAATGTAAATGACCAAATGTATAATATTACTCTTCCTTTTATACTAAATGAATACTCTCCATTTTATTTGAAATGGAGAGGATTCTATTCCTTGCTGACCCACGGCAGCAATCCTATAGGCCATGGCCAAAGTGAAGTTTATTTATTAGCTTTTTTCTCTCGAATTTATAAGGATATTTTTGTTAAAATTCTTATAGAAAATTTTTGTGAGACAAAAGAGGTATATTGTATTTTTTTTAATAATTTAAAGAGACATTGGTTTAATTAAAAATTTGTAAAAATATTACAAATTACCTAATAATTAGAAGAAGACGTGTACTTTTCCTAAATTATATAGGACGAAGTATCAATTATATACCCTTCCCTTTTGTTTGTATTGCTAAAAAAAAAAAAAAAAAAACAGGAAAATATATATATATATATATATCAATTATATTGTAGTAGAAAGGACAAAAGCATTTCCATAAAGCCATGTTAGAGCCATAAATGATCGAGCTCTGCTGTACCCAAGGTGGAATACGGCAGAATAGTGACATTAATACTCCACGTACGTGGACCCGGCATCACATGTTCTTGGCGGTGATGGGGAAGGGAGAGTGTCTGTGGCGTGAAAACACTAAAGCCTGTGATTTAATTTTTACATGTCATGTGTAAATGGGGACAAAACTGGGGGAGAAGTACCGGAGACATGGTGTAAATTAGCCATTTAAGAACTCGGGTCGGGGCAGGATAAGTAAATTGCTTATCCTCCGTTTGGAAACAAGCAAAATGTTTTCCGATCAAAAAATATTTTTGTTGAAAATATTCTTTGGAAGTTTGGCTTGTATGAAAAATTAGTGACGACGATGGCGGCAATCTATAGAGGCCGATGACTTTCGGCGGTTGGTGGACGGCAAAGGGTGTTGTCCTTCAACTATTGGCAGAAATCTTTTGGCAATTGAGGCCAGCGGCAGCTTGTGACCTTCGCGACACTGGCGGATATTGAATTGCGAGAGAAAGAGAGGGTGCTTGCGAGAATGAAGTCGGCCGGGTACTATAAATTGAGAAAGAGAAGTTTAAATTTGGAAAATAATTTACAAAAAATAAATAAATAAAGGAAAAAAAAATCATTTTATGTAGCTTAAAGGAGGTTTTTTTGATCAACCAAAAAAATTTTTGGTTGGACCAAGATTTTCAGTCATATCAAACACCAGAAAATGAATAAAAGTTTTTTCCTAACAATTTTACATCAAAACAAACGAAACCTTATTTATAAACCATTTATAAAACTAAGGTCTTTTTTTTTAAAAAAAAAAAAAATTTCTTATTTATTTTTTAAAATTAGTTGTTTCCATTTGATATACAAATTAAGTTCCCCTAGTTTGCTTGTCTTCATGAATGACCTTCTAACCTAATTGATAGACTAGATATACGCTCGATTAATTTGGGTCAGAAAAATAGACATGGGAGCTTAGAATTCGAGTGAAGGTTATAAAACTCGAATTGCAAGTATAGACTACAAAGGCCAACACAAATGAACATAACAGATAACAAACGATAGGATTCGACTATAAGTGATAACTTAGATAGCTCGACCAGCCACACCAATATAACAGTTATTTAACTAAAGAATAAAGATAGGAGCTCCCGTAGCACTAAAAATAATTAAAAGTTCCACTTGAATTCAAATAACTCATAATCTGGCTAAGGCCAAAACTTACCAATGAACACTAAGGAAATGTCATATCATAATACCAGGTACACCTATTCTTATATACTTTTTTTTTTTAATTGAAAGGGCCCACTTGTTTTGTAGGGTTTCGTTTTACTAAATAATAAATATGACCGTGCACTCAATTGAATCATCACTATTTTTATTTTATTTTTTGTAAGGAGGTATAAGGTTCCACTGACCATAGATATTAAATCTGCGGAGATTTATGGGATTAATGGAATAATAAGCTTTTATCTATTGCCAAAGCAAATAACTGCCCCTTGTAAATAGAATCATTACTGAATATTGCAACTATTGTAATATAGTCGTAACATAAAACCCATAGCTGTTGGTTTATGATTCCCATTTGGGTTTGAGTAGTAATTTTTGGTGTCCTACTAAGAATGATGTGACTATTAAAATCACCATTGAGCTTGTGATTGACTATTATTGAATTTTGATCAAATGTTTATTTTAATAGCCACATCATTCTTAGTGGGACACAAGTAGACCATCTAGAATTACTCGGATTTGAGTCCATTTAGTTATATCTAGATAATTATATTTGAAGACTATTTTTATTTTTTTATTTTTTAATAGGACAAAAATACCCCTCTAATATAACTAACTTAATATTATTTAGTTATGTAGATGATTCTAATTCCATACTCTCGAGTATCTGCAACTATTCGTTTCATCAATGAAGCATTTTGATTACGAGATATCCATTAGTTGCGGTGTTTGATATGTACTAAGGTTGGCATTTTGGCAATAAGTTACCTATATTTTGTTGGGTTTTTTTTTAAAAACAAAAAATAATAATTGACCCAGACTCTTTTGAACACTTGATTGGTCCCAAATTTTTTTGTTATTGTTGTACTTTGGAATAATAAATTGTCATATATAGTTATTAGTTCTTTATTACTGCTGCTATGGGGCATGGTGATATGCCATGAGCTTGGAGGACTCCAACACTTGGCAAGATATCATATGACCACCGATTTTAGCGATCCAACCTTGACGTCGTAACTATAATGTTAGGTATGTTTTTACCAAAATTTATTCCATTTTGCAGGAGAGAAAGAAATTAGGGTTGGATTAAATATTCATCACCAGTCTATCAACTTTTTTGATTTGTTTCATTAAAGTTAGATAAGATTTGGCTTCAAATCTATTCCAATAAGGAATCCCCACCATTAGCACTTAATGCCGGTCACAAACAATTACTAACTGAATTCTATTGTTCTTAGTATCATTTTTCTTATTGATATCCCTATGTTTTTAACGTAATTGGTATTAAGCTATGGTTCGACCTATTTTGATTAGAGTTTACAATTTTGACACGACTTGCAAACCCGATACGAAGTTATAGGGTTTGAGTTTGATTTAAACGTGTTTGGGTCATAATTGGATTAACCCCGTTTATTTTCGTTTCTGATGAATCAAATTGCTTCACTTGCGGGTGACCCGCCTAACCCGTTAAAAGAAAAAGAAAACCCTAAAACTTAATGAAAGTTACTGTCTTCCTCCCTCTTTTATCTGCAACGCCGCACTATACACACATACTTTGTTTTTGTTAGCTCTTTTTTATTATCTTTTTCTTAATATGAATTTACCTTGCTTGGTAAGTTATTTGGTGTTATGGGTTTAATTCCAATAGATGGAGTTGTTGTTTGAATAGACAATTAAACATATTAGAGACAATTCCCAAATCATTTACCATATAAACTTTATAGTTTGAAATTTGCTATGATGAAATTGAAAATTGTAAATCTTTGTGAATGTTTTTATTGAATGCTACTTTGTTAGCAATTAAACCTATTATGTTTTTATCACATTGTAATTTGTGAATTCTATTGAATACCAATGGTATTATTATTACATCACTTTTACTTCAAACGTGTCGGGTCGTGTTAGGTCAAACGGATCATGTCAAGTTACCTGGTTATTTGTTATGTCGTGTTTGTGTTTTAGATTTCCATTCATTTATCTAAATGAGTTGTGTTCAGGTTAAAGCTAATCGGGTGGCGGGTCAACCGGATTGTGTTCGGTATATATATATCCTCTTAACTAGTATCTCGACGGACAAGTCGCTAATATGGTTATGTTCACATCTAGAAATATAATCTTTAGTTGCCCATTTACTCTTCTTGCTTTTAAAAAAAATAAAATAAAAAACTGCTTAATTAGTTCGCATGATGGGAGGCAGCCAAACAACCCCTATTTTTTTTTAAAAAAAAACTTATAATACAAGGAGCCATCAATGACCCTACTACAATAGTGGAGACAAATCGTATAAGGTTATTTCCAATAATGCAAGTTTTATTGACTTAGATGTTGGAAGACAGCCCACCAAAAGAGACGATGAAAAAAGATGAGCAAATTTATGGGTATGTTTATGGGCCAACAAACAACAATGGCATTGAAGTTAGTCACATCTAGATGTCATTTCCTGAAAAACCCCCCCTTTTACTCTAATTTCCCACATACTCACGTGAAGAAAGCAACAAAGGAAGATGACATAATTGAGCAAGAATGAGTGAGAGCAATCTCATGTGGCTGGCTTAGCTGGCTCTCACTTCTGACAAACTGACTCCTACCACCCTTTTGTCCGTACTACCAACAAAAAAAAAAAAAAAAAAAAAAACTCCACTCAATCATGTCTCCTGAACTAAAACAGAACCTCCTCTCAAAGCAACCATCATTCCTAGCTTGGAACCAGTTATTTATACCAAATTTAGAAGCCAATAAAAAAAAAAAAAAAAAAAAAGGTTAGATAATACATCTTCAAGCATAGACAAGAATCTAGTTGGGCCTTTGTTGGTTAATGACTGGTTTAACAGAGTTTTATAATATAAATCAACAAAGTCAAAGGTTATAGAAAATTGATAAGAGTTTTAAAAATGATTACATATTTACACGTCATCAAGTCAACTTCCTTGAGAGCCTAGCAAATTTGCGCCAATCTTAGAAGGTTCATGAGCTTTATAAGTTTCAAACTTATTCGTTCGGGATATTATAATTTTTTTTATTATATAAATTGATGTGACAGTTCAAATTTTGGTTACAAATTAATAGAGCGATGCACTCAAAGTAGTACATGCTACGAAGGCTATTATCATAGTAGATATTAACAGTTAAATAAATGATTTAAAGTGTACTGAATATGTTGCAAAGTTGGTAGGTTAATAATGTTAACAGATAAGCAAATTCTATTGCACATAGGCAGGGTAAAACAACAGTCAAATAAATCATATATATGGATATGATTTGAATAGATGAGATTTCCCCTCTTGTATATGAATAAAGTTTTGAGTTTTTTTTTTTTTTTAAATGATAGAGTTATTCAGGTTGTCATTATCCACCGCTGTTATTAATTAATTAGTAACTGACGTGATTATTGCCATATAAACTGCCACTTGAATTTATAAAAGGATTGTAGTAAAAACCGTAACGCTTCAATCATTTTCCCAAGGAA
This sequence comes from Corylus avellana, assembly GCF_965113065.1. NCBI lineage: Eukaryota > Viridiplantae > Streptophyta > Magnoliopsida > Fagales > Betulaceae > Corylus > Corylus avellana. The sequence goes on from NC_142491.1 coordinate 44,437,812, forward strand.
AAAATGCAAAATTAGTCCATGTGGTTAACTTGATTTGCAATTAACTTCCTATCATATCAGAATAAATTTAAAAGTCCATGAGATATGCAAAAAAAAAAAAAAAAAAAATAATAATAATAATTTAGTCATTATTGTTAAATTTCGTTTACTGACTTAACATATTCTGATAGTGTAAAACGTTAGAACTAATAAAATTGTTATATTTGTTATACTTAAGTCGGTGTCATACTAACGAAGTATGTTAAATTAGTAGACAAAATTTGACTGTAGGACTAAATTATTTTTTTGGCACACCTTAGAGACATTTGCGTTCATTTTAATAACATAGGGAACTAATTATAAATCAATTAAATCACAAGGACTAATTTTGCATTTTTTTTAATTCCTAAAAATAATTATACGGTGTTATAATTAACAATTGAACTCGTGCTATCGACGATTTCTACAAAACAACCCACTAAGGTCCAGGTGTCAATTGTGAATAGCACGGTCTTCGATAACCGAAATATAGCCCAATGCAAACAAAGCCCAAGAGCGTAGGCTTGCATCCGGCTCGCCCTTTCTTTACCGGATCCGTTCGGGTTCGGAATAGCACTCGAATAATCGCAAACGGGTGGGGGATAGGGTCCTCCAACCCAGTACCAAAACCGCACCGTTTCTAAAATGTTAATTTACGTATTTACTCTGAATCTTTTTCCCGCCAAAAAAAAATTTGGGAGAGAGATAACCCTAGGCTAGCGAGAGAGAGAATTGGCTGTCACGAAATGGCGCTCGCTTCTGGTGCTACGGATTCATCGATTCAAACTACATCCGAGACCAATGAAAATAATCTCCAGGTATGTGCTCTCTCCGATCTCATTCTTTTCTTTTTGGTCTCCGTTTGTTTCCCGAGAAAAAGGATTTGAAGGAAATGAAAAGAAAGATGCTTAAAATAGAAGTATTGAGGTTAAATTGGTTTCCGTTTTAATGGAACGATATTTTTCTCGCACTTAACTAACTGGATGAGGGATTATTTTCCTTTTTTTCTTTATTTTTTCTCAAAGCAAATGGAGCACTAATCTAATATCCGTTGAATTCCTTTTATTTTTCTCAGACATTCTTCGTCCTTCACAAAGCATCATCCCGAAAATCCGAGAAAAGATCAACTGGAACTGGGAAAACCCGAAGGCGAATCGATTTATCTCCATCATCACCTAAGAAGACCGATAAATCGGAGGCAGAGAGAGCTGAAGAGTGGGATGAGCGCCGCTACGAGCACTTGCGTATGGAAGCTTTTGAGCTTGTTTGGTCTAGAATCGACTTGACCATCAAGGTTTTTCTCCGCGTTACATATATGCTATCGTTAATTTTCATTTTAGAGCATTAGAGAAGATGCGGATTACATTGGTTTTGGGAATTGAAAAATTCAAGTTTAATGTGTTTGATTTCGCAAGTTATTTGTGTTTTTTACTTATTAAAAAGAAGTTATTTGTGTTTGTTGGAATTTATCTATTTTGTTTTAAATTTATATTTATCATGTAGTAAAGAGCGATATAAGTGTAAGATATCGGATGTTGCTTTCACTTCCTTTATTTTCTCAGTGATCACATAGAATCTTGAACTATTTTTGCAGGATGTTTTGAGGGGTATCAATACTAATGTATTGAACGAGATACATAGCTGGGTCTGCGAGTCCTTCAATGCTATTAAATCATTTGGAACACTTGGTTTCGCCGAAGCAACTAGGTCTTTTCCAATTGTGGCCGCTGCTACCTGTAAACGACTGTTCACTGGGCTAATTCTGACCAGTAAGTTCTTGTCTATGTCAATACTTCAAAGAAAAGTTTGGTCAGAGAAAATGGTAGTACATATCAAGTAGATACTAGCAATATGTCCCCCTGTTAGATGTATTTGAAGTAAATGATTGACTGACGGGAACTCAAACCTGTATTCTTATTAAAACCTTCATTCCCGTTCTTTGTGATGTTTGGTGAAGGAACAATAAACTGTAATGATCTATGTATACTTTTTGGTTGGGGATGCATACTTGCATTTACATCCCACAATAAGAATTCAACTTGATCCATCAATTTTGGCTCTTCTCTGGCCTGTTGCTATGCCATGTGTTTTTATTGTTAGTAATTCAGCTGGCATTTCCCAATATTTTTGTCTAATAAGCAATATTGATTAATGATTGGCAGAGAATATGGAGTTTGTTGATGATCTACTGACATTTGAAGAGCTTGGCCTTTCTTTGAGATCTCATGGATGCCATGTGGCTAACCTTTCATCCATGGACTTCTCAGCCAAGAATGGGATTGGTGGTTGCCTTAGAGGTTTTTTGAGACAGTTCTTAACAACTACGTTGGATGTAAGTACTTAGATGTAGATATTCATGCATAAATAAATGTTATGATTTCAGTCGAAGTGGTTTTCATTTTCATTTGTGTTTGTGATGCTTCTTTAAAGCAGGCAGCTGACATATCCATCTTAGCATCATGGTACAGAGAACAAGACAACCACGATTCTCCAGTGGTTGTGATTATAGATGATATGGAACGATGTTGTGGGTCTGTCTTATCTGACTTCATCCTTATGTTGAGGTACTCCACTGCACTGTGGCACTCCCCCCACACATGCTTATATATGAATTTATATTTCCGTGTAGATGTTTATGTACATATTTTTAGATCAGTAGACTTATGTACACGTGCGCGCACACACGTATATTTATGTGCACACACACGTAAACTTACATATAATCCGTGTGGAACATGGATTAGCATTCTCAAGATTTAAAGATTGTGTTTTTCTGTTATATATAATGTCATCTGTATCGTGCAATAACTGCTTGCAACTTATTCCTTTATCTACATCAGCGAATGGGTTCTAAAAATTCCAATAATTATTTTAATGGGAGTTTCCACAACACTGGATGCTCCAAGAAACATCCTTCCTTCAAATGTGCTCCAGCGCTTGTGCCCTTCTAAGTTCATATTAGGATCCCCAGCTGAGAGAATGGATGCTGTTGTTGAGGCAGTCCTTGTGAAGCAGTGTTCTGGGTTTAGTGTTGGTCACAAGGCGGCTGTTTTCTTGAGAAACTACTTCCTAAACCAGGATGGAACATTAACATCTTTTATTAGAGCTTTGAAGGTTGGTTCTGCATGTCTTTTGTCATTGTTATCTTTGTCTCTTTCCTGCCAGCATGGTTAGCCCGTGCTGATTTTATGTTTTAAAAAGTATTTTTCAGATAGCATGTGCCCAGCACTTCTCCATGGAGCCTCTGAGCTTCATACTTGGTGACCTGCTTGTTGAAGAAAAGCAAAAGGTTAAATTTCTTTATCCTCTTGTAATGTTGAATTTTTCATGGGTGCAAACAATCTCTTGGGACCACACCCCCTGGTGAAAAGTCAGAGATTTAACAAGTTCCGTGTAGGGAAACTTCCGAGGGTGTGATGCACGGGACTGAGGTTTACTTTGTAGGGGTGGGTCCGAAAGGCCCTGCCTTAGAGAGGTTCCCCGACATAAAAAAAATGTTGAATTCTTCATTTGTTTAATCATGTTACTTAATCATCTCATATCTTAGTTCTACTTTAAGATAAACCTTAAGTTAATTGTGCTATCTATGTCCACATATTGCCTTCGCCTACCCCTAAAACCACTAACCACCTTCAAAAGTGGTTATGTGGTTAGCGACATAATAACACTTCGAGAGCTGCTGATAGTCCACCAACAGGCATAAGTTGACTACTAATCTAGGCATAACTCATGACGACCCAAATCGACTGGAGAAAACATTCCAAGTGGTACATAGAACCTCACAATACAGAAGAAGATGGTCCACAAACTCTCTATTCCTTTTACACATGCATCACTTATTGACTACAATAACGTGCCGCTTCTTGAAGTTATCCATGGAATGGATCTTTCCTAGGGCTGCTGACCAATTAAAAAGAGCCACTCTCAACGGAAACTTAGTCTGCCAAACACTCTTCTAAGGGAAGCGGATGCCATCATTACAAGCCATGGCACTGTAAAAAGATTTAACACCAAACAACCATCTTTTGAAGGGAACCCACCACAACTTGTTCTCACCTTCCCGTCGCATTCCATCCTGAAGAACGAGGCAAAGACATCTACCGCCCAATCATGAGTATCAAAGCTCACGTTCTTCTGAGTGGAGTATCTCGAAAGATCCACGTGAGCTGTAACAAGAGCATCATTTGCTCAAGAATACCAAATAAATTTCGAAAGGCTTCTTAAGGGTCATATCCCCACACCAGAGATTATATTAGAATCTAACCTTGGAGTCATCTCCCACATTAAACGAACCAAGCTTGAACATTCAATACTCAAGTTGATCACAACCTAAATGGAAGGACGAACCTTATAAACTTAGAAAGCCCAAGGACCAATTTTATCACTTTTTAAAACCCAAGGAGTGTTTTGATAAACATGAAAATCACATTGACCATTTTTAGATTTAACCAAAAAAAAAAAAAGTTTATCCTGAAATGTTGAAAACCAAAAAGGCTTGGGGTTCAACAAAAGATACATCTATTTAATGAAGTCTTTAGATAAAACAAGAAGTAAGTAGATCAATTTGGAAGTCGCTGCACTTGCTTGACTTTTTAATTTCATTGGATGAATTATTTAGTTCAAGAGTCAAATTCCCCAACTTTTTCTTTGAGTTAATGAAAATTGAGTGTTTTTGAAATCAATTGTCTGACTGAATATTTGCACAGGACCAGATTAGTTACTTAGTATTTTACTTTCCACTAGTAAGTCCGCATATTTCCTACTCTGAGTTGGCTCTTTTAGTACTCAACTTCTTTCCTACAAGTCAATTTTTTCATCATAGTTTGGTTTTTAGAAGTATCAGTTAAATTGCCTTTAAAGAATATGCATGTATGACCACCAACATATGTAGTCGAATGGTAGTTCTTTTTTATTATAGATTGAGGCCTTGGTTTAACCTGTGATTTGATTATTGTTTCTTAGAGTTGAACTATTGATGGGAATATTAGACATCAAATTTTGGATATTTCTAGACGAGGGATAATAAGCCTTTACTGAAGTTATCTTTACTTTCTATTCAATGACAAAAACAAAAAGTGATATATTTTTTTTATTTTTTCTATAATACGAAGCAGGAAATTCTATAAGGTTGAACTAAATTTTGAAGATAGGAATTTGGGAAGGGGTTTTTTAGCCTATTTCAACAACAACTCCCCCCCCCCCCCCAAACACACACAAAAACCCAAAAGGAAAAGAACTAGCTGTCTGAAAAATTACACCTGGGTATTAATGTTGACTATGATATTCAAATTTGAATTCATAGATTTTTTATAAAATGATGATTAGTAATATTAATTAGTAATCAACTTACCCCCACTTAAAGTTAGATCCTGGCTCTACCCTCTATGCTTGTCATGTATATACAATATAATGCATCGGTGGCATGTATTTCAGGCACACTCCCTGTTTCCCCTGCTTTGAAAATTTACATAGCAAATGGGCGGCGATTAAATTTGTTTTACTGCTCAGGAAAAGGAATGTTATTTCCATAAAATTTTTATTGCTTGCACATTTTTCACTTGAGTGCAAGTGATATGTCTCACATGCCAAAATTTCTGCAGGAGCAACAATTGCGTCTCTGTGAACTAAACCCCAAATTAAAAGTGTTTGATTTTTCTGATGCTTCAGATTTTTGTAAGAACCTACATCCATGATGAGATTTAAGCTTGGAATCTCATCAATTTTTCTTTTTGTCCCAAACAATGTTAGGGTGAGAAAATTTGTTTACTACCAGAGGTAATATTGAAGCATGCTTCTCAGCTTCCATCTTATGTGAGGTAATACAAATATTCAACAATTAGACACTACCTGCTTTTCTATGAATGCCCAAAATTGCTAAAAGGAAGATGATTATACTCTGATTTTGGTTAAAAACCTTTCACTAGGAATCAAATGGCTGATCAGACTGCTAAAAGTTTGGTTCATGGTTTCTCAGAATTGAAGAGATTGCAGAAGTGCTGGAGCATTGTGGTCTTGGTGAGGCTTTGGATATATATATATATATATATATATTTATTTCTATTCACATGCCAATATAAATTATGAAAGCACCAGTCCTTGGCCTGCTCTTTTCTTCATTGTAAATTTACAAATGTATGTTTCAATTTTATTTCCTGGAGTTTTCTTTGTCTCATTTTTTTTCACCTGTAATGCAAAACTGCATAATTTCTTTGGTGAAAACTTCATTTTTGGAACTTGTTGGTTTCTTTTTAATTGTTTTCATGATTAGGTGGTAGTAACCTCTTGGCTAAGTTGATGCGCCATGTCAAGGAACTAGAATTTTTGTTTATTAAAAATTAATGCATTTTGCAGTGCCTCTATGAAGCAGGGAAGTGTAATAAAATCCGGCTGCTAGACTTATTATGCGAGGCGCTTGATCCAGATTTGTACATCTCAAGGGCTTCCAATAATCATGTGGAGCTAGATAAAGATTCTGGATTAGGTATGGCTAGTGATCGTTGTAAGCGTCGAAAGTATTCTACCTTTCAAAAGGGTGGCATTATCTCTCAGATAGTACGCAAAGTGAGGTAGGTAGCATGACTTTACAATTTAGATGGACCAAAATAAGCTTCTCCTGTCATAGGTTCACATTTGAGGGTTTCCAGAGGGGAATATAACTGCAACGCTTTGCAAATCTTCTCTATCCATTTTTGTTTTTTTTTGAAAAATGAAAATTTTGCTTTTATGGTTTTGAAGAGAAAAAAAAAAGGGTTGGGGAAGTATTGCATTTTAATGGCAACTCTTTCTGGTACTAAATATTCTGGCTGTTTAACTAATTATTGATGTTAACAGCAAGCCACTAAGCATGTAGGCTTTAATTGATATTTTCAGTCTTTTTTTGTTGATAGGTAATGATATTTTCAGTCTTTAGCTTGGCTGCAATAGAAATTCTTTAACTTTGACTACATTGAATTATTTTACCTCTATAATTTTGCAGTTATTTTTTATTTCTCTTATATTTGTCGAGAGTATAACAGCTACTGGATGTATAAGCTTGTTAATGACACCCGATTAGAAGATATTGGTGATTCTTCCTTGCCATTTGGTTAGTCTTTTCATTAATTTACCACATGCTCCCAATTCCCAAATGACTGGCGAATGCATAATTGGTTATGGTGGTAAGAAACATGGGGGATACTGCAGAAGATAGATGGCTAGCAAATAAATTACTTGAGGTCAATTAGCATGATAAGAACCCATATAGCGGACCAAAGGGTGTGTTTCATCTATTATTTATTATCAGCCCTGCCCTAGCATTTTGTCTTTCCACAAAGCTTTGTGCGGGCTTTCATTAGGTGCTACTGATCACATGCCATTGCCATTTTGCCTTTATTAATTGATTGCTAACTACTACCAAGACCTTTTCAGTATCCCTGGTGGAGCAGTATTTTTGCAACTTTACTCAGTGAACTCCAACATTATAATGAAACCTGTGTTACTCTTAGGAGTGGGCGCGGGGCGGGGCGGATATCAGCCTTTTCCCCAACCCGCCCAGCACCGTGCGGGTTTGGATTTTCCAACCCGCTACCAGGCAAAGTAAAGCTTATCTGTGCGGGTTCGGGTATTGTGGGGCGGGTAGTGCGGGTTGAGTTCTTTTCCATCCTTCGCTTCCTTAGATCTTCTCCTTTCTTTTCCTCCACCGGCTTCGCCCCGCACCCTGCGGGTTTGGATTTTCCAACCCACTACCCGGGCAAAGTAAAGCTTATTCGCGTGGGTTCGGGTATTGTGGGCCGGGGTGGGTTGTGTGGGTTGGGTTATTTTTCATCCTTTTAGATCTTCTCCTTTCTTTTCCTCCGCCGGCTTCTTTGCCGGTTTCTCTTCTTTCTTTTCATCTTTCTTCTCCTCTAGTTTCTTCTCCTTCATTTTCGTCTCTTCTGTAGGTTTATTTTCCTCCTAAACAAACACAACCCTACATCAGAACCTCGAGAAACAAACTACAAACCTATAAACAATGGAAAAGAAAACCGAAGAATGATTCAGATTAAGATAATGATAAAAGAGATCTCTTGGTTTCCATTCATGAAAGAGGTCTAGAGAGAGAAAAAACACTTGGATCGTGGTTTGTGGAGGTGGAGCGGTGGCGTAGACGAGAGAGAGAAGCAGACGAGAGACGGCGGAGAGAGAGCCGCTAACGAGAGAGAGAGAGAACAGACCTGAGAGAGAGCAAGAGAAATGGCCAGAATAGAGAGAGAGAGAGAGAGAGAGGCTGAAATTATTAGGGTTAGGGTTTTTTAGTTTTATACTTAGGCGGGGTGGGGTGGGTACCCGCAGGAAAAAAAAATGCCTATACCTGTAACCCGCCTTGCCCCACACGGGTTGGAAGAAATCCAACCCGTACCCGCAAAAAAACACCTAAAATCCGCACGGGGTGGGGCGGGTTTGCAGGTTGTGCGGGTTATTGCCCACCCCTATTTACTCTCCCTCATTGTGAACTAATTATTGGGAAGTAGGATGATCAGTTTTTCTTCTTTTTTTTTTGGGTCAAGCTCTCAGGATTCAGCGTATGTTTGGGGCATGTTTTTTTATCTGACCCACAGGCTTTGGCTTGAACCCATATAATCACTACTAAGTCCTGAATAGCAGGTTTCATGATCTTAATTTGAGTTGAACTTTGTATTGTATTCTTCTTATACACCATGTTTTCTAACTGTGATGTTGCTCTGCACTTCTTTTCTTTTTCCTTTATAAGGTTTTAGTAATTGTAAAGAAAATATTGGTTTTGTTGTAAAATTAGGATGTAATCCTTAATGATCATTATAATCATCCTCTATCCTAATATTTTTGCCTACCAGGATTTAGCGTGATCACTAGAATTATTTGAACAACAATTATAAAATTGTTGACATATAACCACACTGATCAATTTGTATGCAATAAATTGTTGTAGATATGGACGTGTATTTGAAGATTGGAAGTTATTAATCTGTGGAACTTATTGATTCTAGTTCTAGATCTTGCTTTGATATATTAACATTGTAGAATATATGATTTATTTCTTGCATTTTTTCACTAATAACCATGTCCTCAAATTGGATTTGAGAGTTCTTCAAGACTTAAGTGCAAGATAAATTAACTGTTGTTTGCGATTTGTTTATTACAGTAGTTATATTGAAAGCGATATATGCCTTGCCTAATCTTTTGCCACCTAACATAAAGGTTACCCTTAATTTATAAGTCATTGTGTAGTTGATTATTTAAAAAAAAATTTATTGCTTCATGTCGTTATTTTGAAGTTTGAATTCAATCAGGGATCTTCCTGCAGTGATGCTCTATCAGTTGTTAAAGAGTTGGGAAAACATTACTGTGGACATTCTTGAGGTATGCTTATAGTTTTGAGAAACTTGAGAAGTCTCAGGGGTTTATGCCATTTGCTTCTTAATCCAAATAATCATATAATTAATCAGTCTTACATTTGCTTCTTGCATTTTGTGCAATGTGCTGTATTTCTTTTACATCTTTTAATAGCTTTGAGACAGATGGAATTAATTTGTTATCATCGGTAGTCAAACTAATTACCATCAAATAACATGCCTGTGATAGATCCATGAAAAATTGAAGGAGTTGCAGTCTGTGTTGAGATTTGAAGATGGCAAGTTGAAACAAAATGTTGATGACATATCCAAGTAATATTCTATTCAATTTTTTTTTTCTTTGGTATTAGGATTTTATATCATACTTATGCCACATATTATTGTTCCATCCATTGTAACATTGAATTTTGAATTGCCTGCTAAAAATAGGTGAAGCATGTTAGTTTCCAGTACTTTGTTAGATCTTAACATGTTATAGAAATTCAGATCATTAGATTTGGGGCTTTTGACATTTGAAGCTTGAATGAAAGGTGTGACTCAAGGGACTACAAGTTACACTTTTTTGCTATTTTGGGTGCTGGACTGAGAAATGTTTATGATGATAGGATAGAAACTTTGCTTGCCAATTTTTTTAAGAACCGAAGGGTACAAAAGTTCCCAAGTCTCTTTAAGTGTTTTTCTTCTTCTTTTCTTTTTCATTTTTTGATTCAGGTACAAATCAGTCTTTCTGTGATTGTTATATCAAGAAACTGTGAAATGCTTTCTTTTGTAATCTTAAGGCCAAGTATAAACCCGCTGTTTATGCTTCTTTTAAAACAAGATGTTCTTGTTTCTTACTTTAGAAGCGTTAAGCCATCATCAACTGCCCCCCAAAGAGTTCAAGATGCTGCTTTGGCTGTCAATAAATAATATATGAAATTGGACTTTTTCTTGATCAAGCTAAGGTATCTAGCATAGTATGTTGCCATAGCCTACTTCACAATTGTGATGCTCAATAGGGATAGTACTGCAATTGCATCAAGGCCCTATAATTACCAACACCTCAAAATAAGAATAGGCTATCCACTCTGACACTACCTGATCTGTGCTTGGACTCCAAACTTATGCCACCTAGATAATTTTTTGTGGTGCACCCATATAGGCTCCCAGGTAGCCCCTGCATGAACCCAAAAAAAAAATTCAAAATTTACTGGATTTTTAGAAATCATTTTTAGAAAAAACTGTTGACTTGACACATGCAAGAATTCTTTAGCTTTCTTCTTATTCCTTTTTTTTTTTTTTTTTTTTTTTTTTTGTCGGCCTAAAAGTATTATCTTTCTTTGGAAGTTTAAGTTATTAGGAACTTTAACTGTAGAAGTAAAAGAAAAAAAGGTATATTATTTGTTTGTATATGCATGTACATTGAATGATACTGGGCAAGCGTTTCAAAATGGAAGTTGGGAAAATTAGAAGCTACTTATTTTCTTGATTGATCTGATCTTTATGACATTGGTGGTTAAATTAAAGTTCTGGAAAATTCATAAGGATAGCCATTTTACTGCTATAAGATGTATAGATATGCACCAAAACGCTCGAATGTTCTTATGCTTTTTTGTATTATATTTATTTTCATCATATTAATTTTCTACTTTTCATGTTTGTAGATGTATTTGTACGTATGCATGCATGTATTAATCACAGATTCTTGGGGTTTTGATGTGACTGTGTGATGTGACAGGAGACATTCATCTTGGAGCCCTTTAAATATTGAGAAGGACTCAAAAGCAATAAATGAGAAAGCTGCCACATTACTAGATTGCTTGGTCAGGTAAGGATAGATATTTTCATTCTTGCTTAGAAGGGGATGTGGATCTGTCGTAGGATCTTGAGGAGAACTCATAATCCAGTCTTTATCTGTTATGTTAAATCTACAACTTCATTACTTCTATGCTGATCAGACGTTTGGATTAATGATACACTAATCAGTTGTCTAACCCACATTGCTAATTGATATAGAGCTAAAGAAGAAGAAGATTACAGTAGCCAAGGCAATCATACCTACATTGACTAGGCAATCAAATTTAGGAAAGAAGGCAATCACACTGTTGCCGGAAATTTTGTGTGTTCAACTCTAAGAAATTGACAACTAACAAGGTTGTTTTATCGGCTTGCAGCACCCTTTTTTCTAATAAGAGTGGGACTCCTGATTTATAAAGGAAAGAAGTTCAACTGGAGCTTGACATAAATTACAATGCTACCTCAGACTCGATAAAAACTAGAAAAATATTGAATCAGGGGTACCAACTAGGAGAAGCATAGACTAGGACTTGACATCAACTAGATAGTAGACTAGACCTTGGCAGACATTAAGTATGCCCCCCAGTGAATATGTCCCATTTTTAATATTCTTTTGGGTCTTTAAATATACTTCATTTTTTGAGCTTTTAGTGCGTTGCATCAACTGGGGACGTCACAGGTATTTCCAGAAAAACGTATTAGCTTCTGGGCTATCATCTTGAAAACAGGACTTTGCTGCTACACTCTTAGTTCAACTGGAGTTGTGAGAGTTTTGACATGTCAAATCTTTTGTCTTGTCAATCATCCGAAGGGGATTCTGGTTTGAAGCAATCAGGATATACTTGCTAATAAAAACCAATTGGGGCACTCTCCTGGAGTTCGAAAAATTTGTTATGTTCTTGAAAAGTGTGAGGGAAACAGTTTTCATTGCGCGTGTTTCATAGAGAGAGAGAGAGAGAGGGGGGGGGGGGGGGGGAGAGGGGAAGAGAGAAAATGTTGTAACTGGTAAAAGAAAGCAAAGAGGTAAGTTCTGCAGAGTGGAAGAGGGGGGCATTTCTCTGCACTGCTAGTGGAAGAAGGGGGGCCGAGCCTTAAAAGCCGGGTAGAATGGGGGCAACCCCCCCCCCCAACCCCCACCAATGCAGCATGTGTAAACATGATAGGTGCGTAAATGAAAGTTAAATGGCCAGAAACTGTATAAGAGGTCCTTGTTGCATTATTAGATCCTCAAACTGGTGTAAAAAATTGGGATCTTCCGTCTTTATATTGTAATAAACCAGAAGAATAATGGAGTCCTTGCATAGCTTTCATCTATTCTAACAATGAATATATTATAATATGCACCTACTGAAAGGAGTGACTTTTCTTTTTTCCTATGAAACAGGGATTATTTGAGGCCTATGGAGTGCATACCTTTGCATGAAATTGTGTGCTTTAAGAATGTTGAGAAACTTCAATTGGTAAGCACTCCAAGGATTACTTTGACCAATAAATTCGTATGATCTTTCCTAGTTCGGAGAAGGGAAAATATTCAAATATGATTATTGCTATAGATGTCACACGGAATTCGACCAAAATCCATAAAGCTAGATTATCGCAGCGACAGAATATGACAAATTTTGAAGAAACAGGATTCTATGCAGCAAGAAAAGGCATTGTCATATATTAAGATTTCCTAGACATGTCTTGTTTCTTATATCATGAGAAGAACATGCCTTCACCTTTAAGTTCTGGAGAATTAAGTTTATAGTCTTACAATCTCTTTGTAGTTTTTTAAACTTCTCATTTATCACAGGCTTTAATTGGAGACCCAAGAAGAAGGATCCAAGTTGATCTTCTGGAGTTTTACAAAATTCTGCAGTGTAGTTGCTGCAGCAAGAGTGGAAATGTCCTTTTGCCATCTATGCACGATACCTCAGTTATGTAAGTATAAGTTTGAATGAAGCACTCACATGGCACTTGCTTCTGGACCAATGACATGTCCTTTTCATGATGGTGATATCCATGGCTTGAAGTCACTGTTAGCTATTGTGTGATTTGTTGCATCTGTATCCACCAAGATTACATCTAAAGATTTTGGGGCAACATAGTATTAGGAAACCTAGAAAGAAGAAAAACGCTCTCTTCTCTCACCCATGGGAGGAGGAAGTTTCGACTTCCTCCTCCCATCCTTTCCCCTCTGATCCCCTTTCCCTTCCCTTCCTCTCCATTTCCATTTCCTGCCTCTTATGAGGCTCCAAATACCTCCTATGAGGTTTTACTTGCCTCATCGGAGGCCCTATCCATCGCCTATGGCGACTTATTCTACATCAACAGCTCCATCGTCTCGTCCTCCTCTGTAGATGGTCTGGTCACCGCCTTCTCCATCCTCTCCAAGTTTCAGTTCCGGCTTCTTTTTGAAATCTTTGGATTTTGTTTTTTCAAAATCAGATCTGTCCATTTCATGAAGCTACAACCTCACATGCGCCACCTCACTGAACTCCTGGGCCTCTCCGCTACCTATCGCCGCCAGCTCCATCATCATCCGGCCACCACGTGCTGGAGTGTGTTCAACACGCGCCGGAGCGTGAAGACCCTTCCTCCGCCCCTTCAGCCACCGACTCTCCTGTTTTGTACTATTTATTTCCTTTTTATGTTATTTGCTTGTCGTTTGTTCTGGGCTTTTAGTCATGTTTTTGTTTCTATGTTGTTATTTTCTTTGTGTTTAAGAGTCCCTATCACCGTTTGTTCCTGTCCGTCCTTTGGGGTTTGGAGAGGATTGTGAAACTTTTATAGTTTCATGTTCTTTTCTAGACTTTTTGGTTGTGTCATTTTTGACACACCATATATTACCGTCTTAATTGGTGGTCCATTTTTTTGGTCTTCGTGTCAAGAAATTATAGGCCCGCGTCATTCATTTGATGCATTGCCTCTTTTTTTTTTTTTTTTTTTTTTTCTGTTTACCTTATCTGATACGGTGATTTAATGGCTTTTTGTTTGGGTTGCCCACCCCATTGTTGTAATTTGTAGTTTCTTTGCTATGTACTCACCAAAAAAAAAAAAAAAGATTTTGGGGCAACATTTGGAGGGATTTTGCCTTCAAATTCTGATACAAAAACAAGCTATTTAATGGTTTTCGTCAACCTTTCTTTTCAGAACTGCATATTGGAAGTGTTAAGAAATAAAAGTAGGACTGCTCAACTTGGCATATCATTTGAGAATGCCTATTAGAGTTGCATATTTTTAGCAAAAAAAGTTTGATCGTGTCAATTTGAACTTCCAATAATTATTATTTTACAAATTTATCATTTTCATTAATTATTTGAGGAACCATTTGTGATTCATGGTGGATAATCAATATTCTAATAACTATTTAGTTAATGAGTACACATATTTGTATGTATGTATGATGTGTATGTACATGTATTTTATCAAAATTATTAGTAATTACAATTTTTTTTCACTAATTAACAGATGTTGAACTGGTAAAATTGCCATTCAATCGTATCAGTTGAAAAGGAAGATGCTTTATCAGCAATGAAATTCATAGTTACTAATTTGACATGATCAACTTCTTAAAATAGGACATATTTATGGTAGGATCTATAACATCCTCATAGGATTTCTCCATTTGGTTATGATTTTGCTTGTTCTATTGCATATTTGCATAAGTTGCATGGCATATTAGGGGTCTGAACAAGCTCCATCTTTAGTTTACAAGTATATTAAAAGTTCTTTTATGACTTAGATCAGGTATAAAAGATTATTCTGTTTAAAGATTCATTGCAGTTTATACGGTCTGAGATATAATGTGATGACACTAAAGTGATATACTAAAATGTGTACTTTTTGATAATATGTGATAGATATCATTAGCCTTATGGTCCACCCTTATCAGAAGACAGGATGTAAATTAATTTTACTTTCATCTGGTTTGTTAACTTCCTTGTGAAGCTGAAAGTTTGTAGTCCTTAATGGATGTAATTCATGTTTTTCTATTGTGCTAGGTACACTCTAGCTCAGGAACATGGTGATCTTATCAATCTGCATGACTGGTTCCAATCTTTCAAAACAGTTGTTCTTCAACCTAGTACAAAAGGCAAACACAAGTCGAAACAGTCCCCACTATCAAAGAAAAGGAAGCATAAATACGAATCTGAAAACAAGAGTGAAGCTTCAATTCAGTATCCTCTTGGTTTTTCATTAGCATCATATAGTTTGCAGTCTATATGTTCCGAAATGTTTGTTGCATTACATGGCAATTCCGAAACTAGTATGAATGTGCACATACAGTTAGTCCGTTTGGGTTTTGAAGGTTTACGATTTCAAAAAGTGCATT
The DNA here is from genome assembly GCF_965113065.1 of Corylus avellana. Taxonomy (NCBI): domain Eukaryota; kingdom Viridiplantae; phylum Streptophyta; class Magnoliopsida; order Fagales; family Betulaceae; genus Corylus; species Corylus avellana. The sequence goes on from NC_142491.1 coordinate 44,453,274, forward strand.
TGCAATAATTTGAAAAACCGTGTTATATGTGAGATTCGTATGTCCCGCGTGAATTAAGTATTGCTGTTCTAGATTCAAACAAGAGATTTCTAACCCACCTAGGAACGCTATGTTGCATATATGCCTTCTTTGCATCAGGGATTGCTTTTTCTCCCCCCTTCCCCCAATCTCGTAATCCATGAAGATCCTTAATTCTGTTTCCCACAGAGCAAGGTTTTGCAGGGCAGTTACAGAGCTGCAGATTACGGGGCTCCTTCGGATGCCTAGCAGAAGACGTCCTGATTGTGTGCAGAGAGTGGCCTTTGGTCTCTAACTAGTGGAGCTATTGAAGAAGCTTAGTCGGCATTGCTTCGATCTATTTTATGCGAAGTTAGTTTTTATTTTATTTTTGTGCAGTTGTACTCAAAGGTAGTCTTATTTTACATTTACCAATCTAACCAATATATTTCATCAAATATCAAAAAGATTGTTCCAGAAGCACTTGGGATCCTAAGAGCTGTATAAAAGCTTATGTACACACAATTAAGATTGTATTTAAACTATGTAAGATACTTAAAATTGTAACATATTACTATGCTTTACAGTTGACGACTACAATAGTCTACTCTATTTTAGTCTTTTTTTTATCTTTTTTTTTATCAGTATTTAATTACTTAATACTATAACCACTCATAATATCAAGACATTTTAAATCAATTTATAAGTCAATTTCTTCGGACTTAGTTACAAAGCTACAACTTATTGAATTTCATACTTAATAAGGTACGTTTGATTCTATACTCGAACCAATTCAAGGGGATCTGCTCTTCCTCTTTGTTTAGGGTTTCAAATGAGATGCTACAAATAAATAACCCATAATTGATAATTGTTACAAGACTTGAACAATAACTAACCCACTGCTACTACTACACAATCAACGTTCACACAATCGACTCATGACTCCTCACATCTGGTACCACAACACAACAGGGCAATAGCTATTGCTCACAAGATTTGCTGGACACGTTGCCCTCAAAGAAGACACATGACGAGTGTAGAATTTCGTAAGTCTGTCCATATTAAATATTGAAAGGCGGTGGGTGAGTTGATGATGGGAATCGAATAGTATTTCGGTAGTACACACGCAGGCACGCGTGACGCACACTATTGCCTATGAACATACACAGGCCAATTGGACAAAATTTCATACAACTATCTTTGAAAGGAAAAAATAATAGAGAAATGCTTGGTGTGAATAAGTTGTTATATTTTTTTATATTCCCTTATAATCAACTATTGAATTTGTAGATTTATATAGATCTCATATAAATCAATGGTGGACCCTACAAATCCAATGGTTAATTGTAAGAGAATATGGGCTAAATATGAGCAATTTATTCATCTCTAACATTTCTCAAAATAATACCATATGTTTAACAAGTGTTAACATATGGGGAGTTCCCCCTCACACTTTTTGGCGGAAGAAAAAAACCTAATAATATTTGTTTAATCACACTTTTTGGGAAAGAAAAAGAAAAAAAGGAGAGAAACGAAAAGCAAAGAGGAAGAGAGAGGGAAATTATATATGTTTAATCAATAGGTGAGTGAATATTAATTTTTAAATTTGGTGAGTACTATTCACTTAACTATTTTTTTTTTGTTAAAGTAGTGAGGCTAAAAAGTGGACATTTAGGTCATTTTAGATAAATTGACTCACAAAAAAAAAAAAAAAAAAATTGGTGAGGCTGTAAAAGGAGTGCTCTTAAAGACACGCAATTTAAAAATAGAGAAATGTTTGGTTGCAATAAAAAGTTCATCTTTTGGCATTTTAATTTTAGGTGGCATGACCCATTTTAAATTTTTATTGTTTAAAATCTATTAATTTTAAAATCAAAATTAAAATAATAAAAAATTTTAAAAATAAAAAAGGGCTGGTTGTGGGGTGGCCGAGCCACTTCCAAAGGGCCATGGGGGTGGCTAATCCACCCCCAAGGGCCATGGGGGTGACTTCGGCCACCCCCACCAGTTGCAAAGCCACCTTATGGCTCCTGGGCCACCCCTGAGGGCCAAACCTACCAAAAAAAAATTACTAGGTTTGGCCATTGGGGGTGGATAAGCCACCCCCAATGGCCAAACACGCCAAACCCATTATTTTATTATTATTATTTTTTTTGGCCCTTTGGGGGTGGCTTCCCAAGGCCCAACTTGGGTGGCAGGCGACCCCCTATGAGGTGGCAACCACCCACTTCTATTTTATTTTATTTTTTAATTTTGACAATAAATTTTAAACAATAAAAAATTAAAATAGGCTATACCTTAGATTAAAATATTCAAAAGATCATTTCCCTTGAAAAATAATTTGTGTCGGTGCGCTTTCTTGCTGTACGTCACTGACTTTTCATACCCTTCACGCGCTAGCCTTAAAGTTGATGATGTGAACTCGCTGATACTCGCCAACTGATCCCGCATTATCCAATTGAACTTAGTTGACAAAATTATATATTACGAGTATTATGTACAGTCAACAAATAAGATGGCGAGTATATACTGCTCATCGCAGACAGCGTGTAGGCAGGCCAATAAAAAGAACCATTTCCGTAAAGAGGGTACGTGAAGGACAACCGTTGTTTTTTTTTTTTTTGGGCAGCGTGAAAATGATGCCATTCAATAATCCCTTGGGCGCAGGAAAATGACCGTAGACAAATCTAAAATAATTGAGGAATGTCCAGTGGGAGGGGGACAGCGACTGTGTGTTTTCTTGATAAAGCAAGGGTCTCACGTGTATCCTTCACATATTTTGTTTAATTTTTAAAATATAGATAAAGAATTTCAGTAGATCTCCATCCATTATCAATTGTTAGTATATATATATATATATATATATATATATATATATATGCAATAATGCGAATATGGAGGAGCTTAGATACAAGCATTAATGTAGTTATGAGACATGGGAAGAAAAGAAGCAGTGAAATTGCGTATCACTCAATCGTGAAAACATATATCCCTTCTCAGTAGCTACGACAAAAGATGATGACAAAATTGACGTTACGGCGGGGATTTGGTGAGGAATGATCCGATCAATCTCCCTAGAATTAATCAGGCACCTAACCTTTAACCTTCCACGTGGCAAGTATTCAAAGCCAAAGGCTATATATTCAGGAGCCTCTGATCATGTGGGCAAGGGGTGGGTGGTGGAGGAATGCTATAATGCATTCTAGCAACCATACTCACAATCTCTTCGCTTGCATTTTGATTTTTTTGGACAAAAAAAAGAAAAAAAGTAAAGAGAGAAGAGATGGTGGGTAGAATGCAAAAAATATTTACCATGGGTGGTGTGACTGAGCAGAACAATGGGAGCGCAAAAACAACGGGGATGACTGACAAGGCTCAAGGTCAAGCCAAAGCTGGACGTCGAGGCTCCTCTTGTCCTTGGTCTCCAACCGGCCGCCCTCATCAACCACGTGGCCCGAGTTGACTGGTCCTTGCTCCGTTGCTCGATCAAATCCTCGGCAAGCGCGGTGGCTCTACTCTGGTTGCAATTGGAGAAAGCTTGAGCGCGCATGCGCGCGCGCACACACATATATTGAGTGAGTTGAGAGCACATATTGGATTTTAAGGGATCCAAGTGATTGTTGTTGAGATATGCAAAATTTAATTTACAAGTTATTCAAGCAAGAGGGTCTTTTGCTTGAGCACACACATTTGAGATATGCAAAATTCAATTTACAAGTTATTCAAGCAAAAGGGTTTTTCGCTTGAGCGCGCGTACACACACACACACACACATATATATATATATAATGGCTCAAATTGTCAACAAGTGTGAAGATAATTGCTGAAAAATATCAATATTCAAGTTGGTGGGCTCAAGTCCTATTTATCTATAAGAAGATAATGTTAGTTTTAAAAGGAGTCCAAGAACAACTTAGAATTGGATTTTTTTTTGAGAAAACGTGTATGGATAAACATGTGGGCTGCAATACTTATCTTCATCATGAAAAAGACTTTGTATTCATGATGGTTTCATTTTCCCGCAGCAATTGGATTAAAATTGTTCTCCTATATTTTTTGTGATTAAGCCTTTGTAAAAGGATATGTAGTCCTTGGTTGAGATTATTCGGAAAATTCAAATTGGTGAGAGCACTTTGTGGCATTTACAAAGTGTAGAGAATTTTTTTTTACTGGGTATTTGAGAAGGACAGTTGAGTGAAGTGTACAAGGGGTTAAGGGTTTGGGTTTTGGATATTAAACTTGAGCGGTTTAGGCTTGTACTATTGTACTCAATATTTCTCAATAGTAAAGAAGGAGACCGGTCACGCCCCGTGGACGTAGGCATATTGCTGAACCACGTAAACTCTTTGTGTACGTGTGTGATTGGTGTGTGTTCTCGTGTGTTTTCTTTCCAAACTTGTCTTTCGCATAAAAGGCTGGTGGGAACTTAGTTGTCAATTAATTATCAATTTTCCCAATAATTGGTATCAGAGCTTGGTTGCGGATTTCTACTTGTTAAGAAGAAATGCAGTCTTTTGAAGTTTGGGATTGAAAGGTTCGACAGGAGAATGAACTTTGGTTTGTGGCAAATACAAGTCAAGGACATCCAATCTAGGCTTCACAAAACGTTGAGAGGAGCAGGTTCGATAGATTGCTCCAAAAACACTAATAGTGTTTCTCTCGCTGCAGTGAGAGATGATTATGATGATGGTCTTTGAGAAGGGCATATACATCCTCTGGCATGACCGCTAAAAATGTCAAGATAATGGATGTGTTCTATTAGCGGGTCTACATTTGCATACGAGACATTGGTTTGGTTTTTTGATGTCGGGTATGTGATGTAAAAGGGTGTCGATGGTTGATGAACTTCTTGGGGAACCAAACATGGAAGTTGCACAATATTTTTTAGCAGGATTTTTTCGACATGTGCCGAAAATGAAAATTCTTGGAATGGTTTAATTCTAAGTGCATGTGCTCTTTATGGTGGAGCATGATAATTCTTGTAGAATTATTATTGTTGGTGTAGACAATGTTTCGTATGACATCTCAGGGTGTGGAGATGGGCATCGGTCAAGATGCGGACCTGAGGTCTCAGGTGGAGGTTGTCAAATTTTCGCCAAGGTGGAGATTGTTGATAATGGCTCAATTTGTCAACAAGTGTGAAGATAATTGCTGAAAAATATCAATATTCAAGTGGGTGGACTCAAGTCCTATTTATCTATAAGAATAAAATGTTAGTTTTAAAATGAGTCCAAGAACAACTTGGAATTTGATTTTTTGGAGAAAATGTGTGTGGATAAACATGTGAGCTGCAATGCTTATCTTCATCATGGAAAAGGCTTTGTATTCATGATGATTTCGTTTTCCCAGTAGCAATTGGATTAAAATTGTTCTCCTATTTTTTCGCGATTAAGCCTCTATAAAAGGATATGTAGTCCTTGGTTGAGATTTTCCGAAAAATCCAAATTGGTTAGAGTACTTTGTGGCATTTACAAAGTGTAGAGAGTTTTTCTTTACTGGGTATTTGAGAGGGACAGTTGAGTGGGGTAGTTAAGTGGAGTGTACAAGGGGTTAAGGGTTTGGGTTTGTGATATTAAACTTGAGCGGTTCAGGCTTGTACTATTGTACTCAATATTTCTCAATAGTAAAGAAAGAGACCGGATCACGCCTCCTGGACGTAGGCATATTGCTGAACCACGTAAATTCTTTGTGTACGTGTGTGATTGGTGTATATTTTCGTGTGTTTTTTTTTCTTCAAATTTGTCTTTCGTATAAAGGGCTGGTGGGAAATTGGTTGCCAATTAATTATTAATTTTCCCAACAATATATATATATATATATATATTGAGTGAGTTGAGAGCACATATTGGATTTTAAGGGATTCAAGTGATTGTTGTTGAGATATGCAAAATTCAATTTACAAGTTATTCAAGCAAGAGGGTCTTTTTGTGTCCATGGATTTGGCCAGTTTTGAGATGGTTGGAAACTTTAAAGCACCTCTTCTACAGTTACTGGAGTCGGGCAATATAGACCACCTCTGCTTTGCCAATGAGGACGAAGCATTAACAGAGCTTCTAAAATGCTGATCCTGAAGTTGCACTTGATCATTTCTGGCTAAACACTGCCAATGAGCTGTGGTGACATTAGGCCCTAATCCTAATGGATGCATTGCTATTTGCTAAGCATGGAAAAGAGGGAGAAGCAAAGCTTATTATATTGAATTACCTCTAGCTCTGGACTAAATCAATTTAAAATCATTTTTTTTTAAGGCTTTTAATCTTGTGGCCTATTTTATCCCATTTGAAATGTTAGGGAATGAGTGCTGTGCTCAGGCAATAATCAGTCAAAAAAAACCAAAGGAGCCTCTCATATGACTTTCTATTTAAGTAGTAATGAATTTATTCATAAACCATAAATGGACCTATAAATCCATATATATTTCACACGATATGTGTATGACTTTGTTTAAAAACACTTTTTCTTTTCAAAACAAAAAATTAACAATAAACCAACAATTATTATTATTTTTTTTAATTTTTATATCACATTAGGACAATTTTTTCGAATAAAAAAAAAATCGACAAATGAAGCAATTTTTATTTAAAAAAATATTTATAAAATGCATAATTTGAGTACAAATTTGTCGGCAGCTAATCAATTTGTCTGTTAACCATGGGCTTGATTAACTGATTGTATTTTCCTATTGGCCCACTGTCTACACGTGTAGCTCCATCAAACCACAGCGCAGCAGAGAAACCGCGTCTCCTACGGTCAGCATACCGAGATCCCATTCTCTTCAGTGCTCCTTCGGCTCCCTTCCCCATATATAAAAGCCACGCTCGCTCTTCGGTTCACAGCTCAACCAACGTTCTTACACCCGTCTTTCTCTCTCTCTCTCTCATCCACGGAATAGAGGCAGAATTTTAGTGGACCAAATTTTCGGGGAAAGTCGAAGAAAGTCCAAGAAAGATATAGAAAGAAAGAGACGCGGGATAGTGTTCTCTTTCAAGATCTGCATTGCCAATCTTTAGGTACACACTCTCTCTCTCTCTCTCTTTCTGTCTAATTGTGATTCTCTCTGGTTAGTATTTTGTTCAGGTTAGATTTCTTTTCATTTTCCTACATTTTCTTTGCAACCAAACGTTGGTTTAGTTACTCGTCTGGTTTTTCAATCATTTGCTTTGCTGAATAATTCTCTGATTTGATATGTACTTATTCGTTTTTCGCAATGCAAATCGCTGAATTATTTATGTGCACATAGACCGATTCTTGCAATGGGTTCTGTCTGGTTACCTGGAAACTGGTGGGAAATTAAGGAAGCTACATGCTTGAATCATTGATTTCGTTAATGGCTTCTCGAAAAAGCAAGGTTTCCGTCCAATTGATACCAATTCAACCATTGGGTTTTGTTCAATTTCCCAATTTACGACAATTCAACCAACAAAAAGCATAAGACTTACATTTTTCCATAGCGTTCTTCACTTCCTTGTTTTACTGAACCTTTGAATTTTTTTTTTTTGGTGAACAGTGAAGTAACATTTATCAGTATCTGCTAGGATGACTTTGAGTAATGGGAAGGTTCACGCAGTGACTAGTAATGGAGGAGATGCGAACAAACCCTTCAAGATCTTCGTGGGTTATGATCCACGCGAGGATCTTGCGTATGAGGTCTGTCGCCATTCGATCTTGAAGTGGTCCTCGATCCCCGTCGAGATCATACCAATAAAACAATCAGATCTGAGAAAGAGTGGTTTATATTGGCGCGAAAGAGGCCAATTCGAGAGCACTGAGTTCTCGTTTTCTCGGTTCTTGACACCTTGCTTGGCCAATTATGAGGGTTGGGCAATGTTTGTGGACTGTGATTTTCTGTACTTGACAGACATTAAGGAATTGACGGACTTGATCAATGATAAGTATGCAATTATGTGTGTTCAGCATGACTATACCCCAAAAGAGACTACAAAAATGGATGGGGCTGTGCAAACAGTGTATCCAAGGAAGAATTGGTCTTCAATGGTGCTGTACAATTGTGGACATCCCAAGAACCGGGTCTTGACACCTGAGGTCGCGAATACCCAAACGGGTGCTTTTCTTCATAGGTTTCAGTGGCTTGAGGATGATGAAATTGGGTCGATCCCATTTGTTTGGAATTTTCTCGAGGGCCATAACAAGGTTGTTGAGAATGATTCCACGACTTTCCCTAAGGCGATACACTATACTCGTGGAGGACCCTGGTTTGAGGCTTGGAAGAATTGTGAGTTTGCGGACCTGTGGTTGAATGAAATGGAGGAGTACATGAAGGAAACGAAGAAGAAAGTTGAAGAGTAGATTGAATCAACAGGTGGCATAACACATTTATATTCTAGTATTTGTTACTTGTTTTCATGCGTCATTCTTTATGTTGAATTTGTTATGTGAATCCTAGAGCTGATGATGATTTAATGGGGGCAGTAGAACCATAGGGCATTGCAGGCATATATGTAAATGCCTTCGCAGTAGTAGTTATTTGCACTAGTTATTATATAGGCATTGCAGCCTTGCAGGCATGTATCTGCATTACATATGTTAAATTGTTTAACGGCCACAGCCGGGTGTAACTTTTTGCTATTTATGCAATGGAATTGATTTATTTATCAGAATGATTTGCGTTTCATTCTTTTTAGCATTAATGATGAGTTAGCTATGATTCATAGATTAGACGAATGAAGGAATAATGAAACTTTAGCTTGAAGCCTGAAGGGATGGCTTAATGCTTTTTTTGCTTCATTCAGTTTTGCTGCTAGCTTTATTTGATCAACTTTTGGCATGAATCCTTTTATCTTGTAGTTGCTGTCTCTATAGCTGTCCAGCTTCTGTTTTTGGATTGTAGGGCTGTAGCCCAGTAATTTTATTTTCTCACTAAAAGTAATACCATAAAGAAATAAAAAGAACACCAGATCCCTTGCTTAGATGAAAGGTCATGCTTTCTATTCTGAGTCTTTCTAGAAAGGGAAACAACGATGTGAGTTTCAAGGTTAAATTGGGAGGCAAGTGGCAATATGGTGTTCATTTCTTTCTTTACATGTTTTTTTTTTTTTTTTTTGATGAATAAGCAAACTTCATTAAAGCTCAAAACCAATACACCAGGTATTACCAATTTACAAGCCCTGCAAAGAGCAAAACCAAAGCCTCACAGATACCTATCCACCTAGACTAAGCAAGGACAAATCCTGCAAAAAAACAACCAGCCACAACTCCCAAACCAGAGTAGGTCTTACAGAAACAAAACTAAACAACAAAACACCACAAAATCACATCCTGCAGAAACATTTTAAATCAATAAATCTGCAGGTAAATTTCATAAAGACACTAGGAGAAGATTCTCTCTAGTCTTAGGAAATTTACCCTTCCCAATTATCCTAGCTCTTACTTCCCAAAGAATTCTCTTCAGCAGCTGATCTTCAGTATGTGGATGTCCAAAATGCTTAATTTCATTCCTAGTGCACCAAAGATGATAGACAACAGATCCTAACACCAGTCGGCATAGAAGACCTTTCAGATTTTTATTCCCCCAATGACTGATTCCCACCTGAACAATCTCATCCCATTTCATTCTTTACATGTTTTCCTAATTCCAATCTACCAAATCTACTGTAGCTTATTATAATTAATTCTTCTTCGGTGGCATATTATTTCAGCAATATTTTCTTTACATGGTAGGATTTTGTGAGGGAGTTGGTGTACAAATCACAAATTTTAGCGTTACCACTCTCAAAGGCCGCGCTTCTACAAAGTGATCAAGCCCATTTGTCTCGGTGTAATTTGATCTGTTGTAGTGAACAAGCTTCTGCAGTTCTGCTGCTCACTCTTGGGGTGGCCATTTTATCTTCCAGCAATTCAACTGATGATCCTTCCAGTCTTATATTACTCTCAAACCATGGATGACAATATTACTCTCAAACCATCGATTGTCATCCGTGACCCATTCTTTTAATAGAAGGGAATTGTAGAGTTCACCTGTCCCTGAACATAAAGATCTCACATTTTAGACTGCTCTATCTATATAAGTGAGTATTACAACATTCTCTCTTAAATTACTCAAATTTTTGTGAAATTTGGATAGCCTAATTATTGGAGATCCTCGTCCAAATATTTCATTAGACTGGACCTTTGGCCCATTTCCATTTATTTTTGTTTTTCAATAATAATTGGCATTAAAAATTATTCTGTTGATTTTATCTTTGGGATATTCAACTTGGACAAATTATTTTTATGATGCGTTTGCCAAGTTAAAAGTTAAAGGGTAAATCTGTGCAACTGGTAAAAATTCTTATCTGTCCTTGGCTATCTCAATTTTTACTACATTGAACATCTTCTTCCACTATTGGTGCAGGGGCGAAATTAGCATTTGGAGTTTGGGGGGCAAAATTAAAAAATTTAATGGTTAAACTTTAAATACTTTTTTTTTAAAATTTGGGACTACATATGTTATGTAATGGAAAACAATTTAAGCAATTAAAATAAAGTCATTTTAAATACTTATTTTTCATTCCACTTTTATAACTCATAAAAAATAAAAAATAAAAAATTGATAATGACCCTTAACTAAAGGGGTCAAGCCCTCGACTAAGGTAACTCAAAACTTGGACTTACGCATACATGAATTCCATTCGATATAAAAGAGCTTAATAGTGTGTTTGAGATTGTAATTTTACAAGAATAATCTGCATAAAAGAAAACACTTAAAATCTCCGATTTCAATGAGCAGATTAAATTATGCTTATATGAAAATGTGCGAATTTAAACCAAAATCACGTTTTTCGTAACAAATATTTGATTTTTATTTAATATGTTTTACCAAACGCCTTTATGATTTTAAAAAGTACAAATTTCAAAAATATAATTTTTAAAAACACAATTTTTAAAATCGCACATATTCAAATCGCGATATCAAACAAACCCACATACGTTGGCTGCGTCAGCCCTTATTTAAACGAGAGGCTAATCTTCTACTATAGCACGCGGCTCCAATACCTCAATTTATGGGAATAGGATCATTTCTAGTCCATTTTGGATTGGAGAATATCCAATTTATGGCTATGATTTCTTCTTAGAAATTATAAAGCCACAAATGAAACACATGTCACACTAATAAAAAATAATAATAAAATATTATTTTATATTAAACAAAATTTTAAAACAAAATTATAAAAAATTAAGGGGTGGCTAGTCACCCCATTGGGGGTGGCTGGACCACCCCAGTTGGGGGCTGGGGTGGCCGAAGCTACCCCAAGCTCAACGGGGGTGGTCCAGCCACCCCCAAGAGCCAAACGAATTTTTTTTGTATAGATTTAGCCCTTGGGGGTGGCCGAACCACCCCCAAGGGCCATGGGGTGGCCCAAGCCACCCCAGCCCCCAACTGGGGTGGCCAATGGGGTGGCTAACCACCCCTTAATTTTTTTTTTTTTTTTTTTTTTTTTATATCTATATATATATATATATATATATTTTTTAGGATAATTATATAATAAGTACCTAAGTCAATCCTCCAAAATTTAAAAATCTTGAAGTTTTTTTTTTTTTTTTTTCGAAAATTTACTCCATGGGTTAATCGAAATGATAATAAAATCTCTACTGTCAAAAGTTTTTAACAGCCGTTAGTCCCAATCAAAACACACTGTTTCACATCATTAAAATATTAATTTAATTTAAAATTTTAAATCTAAAAACAAAATTTTAAAATTAAATTAAATTAAAGGGGTGGCAACACCCCTATGTGGGCCACCCCTCCATCCTAGGGGTGGCTGTGAGCCACCTCAAACCTCCCATGGGCTTTGGTGGTTTGGGGGCCACCCCTACACCCTAGGGGTGGCTCGGTGGCCCCATGGGTGGTTTGGGGTGGCTCGAGCCACCCTAAGCCCCCTGGGGGTGGCCACAAGCCACCCTATAGGGATTGGGGGTGGCTTAATTTTTAAATTTAAATTTTAAAATTAAATTAGTAAAAAAAAATATATTTTAATGAGATGTAACGGTGCATTTTGATTGAAACTAACTAGTATTAAAAAATTTTGACGATAGAGATTTTATTGTTATTTCGATTGACCCATGGAGTAAATTTTCAAAAAAAAAAAAAAAAACACTTAAAGATTTTTAAATTTTGGAGAGTTGACTCAAATACTTATTATACAATTACTTTTTTTTTTTAATATGAAATAATATTTTATTTTTATTTTTTTGTTAATGAGAAAAGTGTCTTATTTATGACTCAAGGAATTTCTAAGAAAAAATCTTTAACTGTAAATTTTTGGACGGAAGAGAACCCTATTCCCAATTTGAATTAGACTGGATGGGAAGCGAAGTCAAGGTGAGCGAGGTAATGATGGCAACAATGGCGGTGGAGGAGATGGTGACAAATAGGAAACCCACTCGCATAAGAGCGAGTGGTGGTATTGATATTTGGTTTTGTAAGACAATCAATTTCAGCCATGAGAGAGATGGAGAGAGAAGATTAGTTCAGTTATCAGAGAGAGAGAGAGAGAGAGAGAGATGAGAGGGATTCAAGTGGGGTTTTGTTTTTTCCTATTCTCTAGTTTGTCTTTTCCTATTCATATTTCTTTTTCAGCTGGCAGCTACCAAACCTAACGTACACTATAAGAAAACAACGTTATGGACTTTTAAATGAGGTGGCAGCTTCTGGACCTTAGAAGACAATCGTTACCGTCAACCGGATACTCTCGCTTTCACATGAAAGGGAGAGGATCCGTTTCCGAATTTGACCCGCTATTCGCGTATGCACCTATATCTAGCAGAATCTGCCAGCCACCACGTCCGCATCACGTGAGTCCTATTCTCTCAATTATTATTATTATTTTTTAAAACTTTATTTTTTTCCTAATTTTACTCAATTTTACAAGTTCTTTAAACTTTTAAATCTTTCATTTTAAACTTTTAAATTTTTAATTAATTTTAATACAGACTTTTCCGTTAGATTTTAAACGTTATATAATGTTTATATTACTTACTTTTGTATAAAATTTTAACTTAATTTTTTTTTATTTTTTTAAAAATAAAAATTAAAGATATTTTGGTCTTTTTTATATTTTTAACGGCTAAAATTAACGAAAGGTTCTAATTGAGAGTAATTGAAAGTTCAAGAAATTAAAATAAGAAATTTAAAAATTTAAGGAAGTTTATAAAATCGAGTGGAAGTTGAATAGGTAAAGTGAAGTTTTTTTTTCGAAGGGCATAATACTCTCAATATAATCAAACTTTGTTATTCAAAAAAAAAATAAAAATCAAACTTTGCATTACCAATCTACGACCGTCCGATCAATTTGCCATCAAGCACTAATCAGTACATAGATGGGTCATCATCATCTGATTAATATTAAGATCTTTGTTGGTTTTTTCAAAGGACAAATCAAGAAAATAGCGCAGAGTACTGAGTGGGGACATAAAGTGAAGGGTGGCAGAGAGACTCCATGACCACGTCAGTATTTCCCACGTGCCAGCTCCTCCACACATGCCGCCCTAGGCCTCACTTACTCCATCGCACGCCTGGTTCGACGACCAGCAACAGGAGGCAGTTGACACTTGCGGTAACCGCGACGACACGGGCGATGGAAGCGGAGCGGAAGAACGATGGGGCGCTTAAGAAGGGCATAGCGGAGTTCTACGACGAGTCTTCCGGGATGTGGGAGGACATCTGGGGCGACCACATGCACCACGGCTTCTACGACCCGGATTCCACGGTTTCGGTCTCGGATCATCGGGCCGCCCAAATCCGCATGATCGATGAGGCGCTCCGATTCGCCGGGCTTTCGGGTCGGTTCCTCTCTCACCCTCACCTTATATGCGTTCTAGAAACTACCCCTTTTATTTCACCATTGTACCATTGGGTACTACCGTACTAGATAAAGATTAAAGTTTATAGCATTACTCTTGTTATTATGATTAGATGGACTTGGTATTTATTGTAAACGGACACGATTTTCAGTGAAAAATAAGGAGATATGCTTCTCTGCATTCTTCAAACCATCTATCCACCATCTTTCCTCTTAATTTTTTTGTTTTGTTTTTTTTTTTTTTTTTGAAAAAATCAAGATCCACTCACATGAGATGGTGGGTAGATGGTTTGAAGAATGAAGAGAATCATATCTCAAAAAAAAAAAGAGGTTAATTTAGAAAAATTTACGCGGTTGATAAATTATTAATTGTCTTAATAATTTAAAATGACGAGAAATAACGATTTAATTTTTTTTATTTTTTTATTACATGTTCACACAAAAAGAAAAAAAAAAAAAAAGATTGGAAAAATAGAAAGAGAAACCGGAATAACTAGAAATAGTAAATTTAATTTCTTTAACTATTACTCTCACAAACTTTGATAGTAAATAATAATAGTAAGAAATGGTGAATTTAATGGCTTATTATGTGTTTTGTGAACTGTGTAGAAATTTATACAATTTTTGGTGTATTTATAGAGAAAATATGTTAGGTGAGATTGGTTAGGAAAAATAATTAAATCCTAAAAAATTGTTAAAAAATAGACAACCTATGCTAAATACCTATAAAGAGAAATGAGTAGAGATACACACCACACCACACCACACCGGATGATGTGACTACATTAGATATTATTATAATAGACGTTAGGTAAAGTCAAAATCAAATGTTTCATATGCTTGTATTTACTTTGAGAGCAGCAGGCAGAATTGGTTTGCATGATAGGACCCATTCATTAAATAAATATGTTTTAGTAGTTCAATTTGATGTATTGGTAGGGCCCATGATTTCCATTTTTGTTTTATTTATTTATCAACCTTTTGTATTAATTTTGATACGATAGAAGTAGCCATCTTGCGGGTTGACGGACCTTTATTTGTTTATTTTGAGTTTATCATCTAGCTCTGACGTGGAGAGGTCTTTGTTTTTTTTTTTGTTCCAAAGTATGTGCTTGTGAATGAAGATGACCTTTCAACGGCTTGTTTTTTTCTTCTGAATTGGTTTGCAGAGGATCCTACAAAAGGGCCTAAAAGCGTAGTTGATGTTGGGTGTGGGATAGGCGGTAGCTCCAGATACTTGGCAAGAAAATATGAGGCCAAATGCCAAGGTATCACCCTTAGTCCTGTCCAGGCCCAAAGAGCTAATGCTCTTGCTGCTGCCCAAGGACTAGCCGACAAGGTAAAATGTGAAGCTTTTGGTTTCAAACTTATTCAGCTCATCATTCGTATGATGGTAAAGTTGATTACATGATATGCTTCAAAGCATATCAGGAGGCATATTTTGATTCTTTGCCTCCTGATAAGTTTCTCAAGTATCACTCCCTCTCCTGAGATATTGTTGGTATTTTTTTTTTCACTTCCTGTTCTTGTACTAATAGGTTTCAAACTTTTGTTTTGCAATCTTTTTAATAGCTTGAGATATAAATTGATGCTAATGGTGGGAATTAGCAGGATTTGGATATGTATGCTAAAGCAATAACCAAAAAGTTTGGACCCCATTTATGATTGCCTCGATAGTACTGTAACAGCAGACATGAGGTGTTTGATGTAGTATTCTGATTTTAACAATATGAACAATTAGCAGGCTTCCTTTCAAGTTGCAGACGCTTTGGAACAACCATTTCCTGATGGACAATTTGATCTGGTGTGGTCCATGGAGAGCGGTGAACACATGCCTGACAAAGCAAAGGTTCTTTCTCTATTCCATCTTTATAAGATCAATTCATTTTATTGCCTTCAGTGATGCCTGAAAAGCTTTAAGAGAGTTTATGCTTGGACTTTCTTTTTCACTTTATATTGGCTTATTTCGTGTACTGATATTAACTTCCTCTCTCTTTCTCTTTCTCTCTCTTTCTCTCACTGGCAGTTTGTTAATGAGTTGGTTCGGGTTGCAGCCCCAGGAGCAACTATAATAATAGTAACATGGTGCCATAGGGATCTCGCTCCTTCTGAGGAAGCTTTGCAGCCGTGGGAGAAAGAGCTTCTGAACAAGATATGCAAATCTTATTATCTTCCAGCATGGTGTTCAACTGTTGATTATGTCAAATTACTGGAGTCTCTTTCTCTCCAGGTATTCGCCTACCCAATTGGATGGGAAAGAAGAGCTTGAAACTCGGCTCTTTGAGCTCAAATATTTATTTTACTCTTCTTGTTACGGCTGACATAAAATTCATGAGAAAACAAGCTACTTAAAACCTAGTGTTTGAGTCCCCTGATTGATTGATTCACATGACCTTTGACTGCTCATTTTTAAGTTGCATCTTCTCCTTTGAAAAACTTCAATTTTGCACATGAGACAACAGTAAATTCTTTGGCTGCCGTGACAGGATATTAAGACAGCAGATTGGTCGCCGTATGTCGCCCCATTTTGGCCAGCAGTGATACGTTCAGCATTGACATGGAAGGGCATGACATCGCTGTTGCGAAGTGGTAAGCTACTAAGCTTAACAAACCTTGTGGTGCTTATTATTCATTTTCAATGAGGAAAATGTCAAAATAGCTTCCAGTGGTTTTGGACTTTTATCTATTAGATCTTTGGTTTTCAATTTTATCAATTACATCTTTAAAATTCTAGGTGGTATGAAATAGGTCCTTGTAATTCTTATTTCGTTAACCTATTCAAGTTTTCAACAGAATGCTTGTGAAATTCGTCTTCTAACCCAAAAAACTACAAATAAAGATTAAAAGAAGCAACCAAAAAAAAAAAAAAAAAAAAATCCCTCCATGGTTTTGGAGGGCCAAGAAGGTGGTGTGGTCTTTCCACAGCCATGGAGCCAAACTCAATAACCCTCGAGTCCGTAGTGACCTGCATTGGCCAGGGAGGTCCAACCTTATTGCCCTACATGGTCATAGAGAGACTATTTATTTTTTGGCATTTTTTTCTTTAGTATTAGAAGAGAGATTTCAATCACATTCTGATATAAAAAGTAGAAAGTTATATTTGATACTGTCTTAAATCTCAAGAATCTAATTGGTAAAATTGAAAACCTAAAAGAGTTAATTGATAAAAACCCAAACCATATAGGAGATTATTTTGATATTTTCCCCTTCATTCAAGTCTCATTAGGTATCTATAAAAAAATATATATATCAGTAAGTTATATTTGCATCCTAATAGTCTTGAATCCTCAACCTCATCCTTTACCATTTTTGTAAGGAAGAGTTCATTGGCACCCCTCGGGTTTCATTTCTTTGAATGAATCATGTCCTACATCCTGATCTGCATATAGTAAAATTTGTCCTTTTGAACTACATGCTAAATCTTTGAATAAGGAAATTTTGCTATATATGTCCCGACTTTTTTTCAAAATTGATTCCCAATTGCTACAGAAAGAGCATTAGCTTTCATTAAATCCAATCTTGTGCTTTACATCTAACTAACGAGTGTATCAGGACTAAAAAGCATAAAAGGAGCTTTGGCAATGCCATTGATGATCCAAGGATTTAAGAAGGACCTGATTAAATTTGCCATCATCACGTGTCAAAAGCCCGAATAAGCTAGTGAGGAAGCAAGATGCACGAGCATGAATAAGGTTTGCCACTGATGATGCTATTACCTTTTTTTGTTCTCTCTCGTTTGTTGTTTTAAAGGGTATCTTCTCTCTATTTTGAATTTCGTTATGTACATTTGATGTAATGGGAGAAATGGCCACAAACAGGAGCATGAGACCAGAAAATCTCAGACAGAACAATATCCAGAGCCAATAAAATAAGTTTGCTGTCTTACTCTTTGCCAAATATATGTTTTGTGGCTGCGACAGTTTTCACAAAGTGCCCGATGCATTATTAGCATAGTGAATATAAATTATTTTCATTAAATTAAATTAAATTAAGGCTAGTCAAGAGGGTTGTTTAACAGCAATATCTTGTCAATATTCAAGCTGAGCTGTGCCTACAACACGCAGGTTTTGACAAAGCTTTACAGCTTTTGTTGTTTCTCTTATTTTTTGCTTCTCCAAGATGGGCTATCTGAAAATCAAAGTTCACCAGAATTTAAATCCAAAATTTCTAAAAAAGTAGAGCCTCTTATGGTTACATAAACAATAATTCAGCAAGGGGGAGGATTTTTTTTTTTTTTTTCTTCAGAGTAGATTCAAAAGACAATAGGTATGGAACAGTTGTTGGGACTCTTGGGAGGTTAGGGAGAATCAGTTCAAGGTGAAGGAGGATTTGGATGCGACTGTTGTTAGGGTAATAAAGCTTTTTCTATAAGCGTGACGTCTCATATTACTTGGGTGTGAAAAAGATGACGTATTTATATGGAATATGTTATTTTTAAATGGTATGAGGCCTTTTGGGGTAAACTCAATAATAAAACCGTGTAGGCTTAGCCCAAAGCGGACAATATCCTATCATTTAGAGTGGTATGTTACATATGGTATCAGAATTATTGTTCTGCCTAAGATGAGGGGAGCGTGCACAAGCCCAGGAGAACATTGCCTGTGCGTGAAAAATATGATGTGCTTATATGGAATATACTATTTCTAAATAGTATAAGGGCTTTTGGGGTAAATCCAATAATAAAATTGTGTGAGCTTGGCCCAAAGCGAACAATATCATATAATTTAGGGTAAGGTGGGGTGTTACAATAAGTTTCTTATAAATTGCTGTGACAGTTTATGTAGCGTCTACTATATCACCATTGTTCAACAATTAAATTTAACTACTATCTTTTATTACTTAATTTTTTCACTCATATAGCATTACGTGACACCCATGTAGACACACAAGTTTGCAAGAAAATTATAGAGCATTTTCCTTTAATGCACATATGAAAGAAATGAATGATAGCATGGTTATCTAAAATAAATGATTGACTTCTCTTATTAGTCACTTAAAAAAATCAGTAAAAATCTTATTGTGTTTCGCATTTTCAGCAATTGATAAAAAGAACAGAGTAAGAGACAATTGGGAATAATCTTGTGCACAGCAAGAAAACTCAGATAATATAAATGGGTCCATATTCAATCCATTGACAATTTGACAGGCTTGATTTAGTGATGCAAGTCCTAAACAAGGTTTTTGCTGATTCTCTCTCTCTCTCTCTCTTTGAACAAAAGAAATTTTTTTTTTGATCTTTTCTCAAACCCCAATCTATGCGTTGAATGCCAATGTTTCTTTATTGTGTTTGCTAGTAGTATAATCTTTATAAAAGGGGAAAATATTGGGAAGGATACAGAATAAATCTTTCCAGACAAAAAGCAAAACTGGAGATCTCATTGTACTGTCCTTTTTTAGTTTTTAAATAAGGTTTTGTTGTTGGCTTCTTGACCATAAAAGCGTGACATAAACTCCAACCAACTCTTAAATGTCCTATTTTTTAATTTGTATGTAGTTGGGATTTTATCTCAAATCTTTTGTGCAAGACCATTAAGGATGGTTATTCAATGGCTCAAAGAAATCCCTAAAGTGGTTAGGTATATACTAAGGTGTGGGTTCGAATCTCCGCAATGGAGAATATCTACATATGTCTTATTAGGATTAGCCACCTTGATACCCTGGTGGGGCTGAGTCAGGCTATGGCTCAGTCGGACTTGAGAGAGCGCATGCGGTTACCACCGTCTTGGCCTCTTATGTGTGGCTTCCAGCAGGTAAGTGCTACTATAGTCACGTCCAAATATGATGGTCACAATTGGTCTCTCTGGCCTACCATTTTTTAATTAAAAAAAAAAAAAACTTTTGTGCAAGATTATTGGTTTAATAAGATTATAATTTCCTACTATTAGGATGTTTGAACCGAAGATATAGGAGTTGCAGCCAGGACAAACAAAGATTAGGATTTGACCCACTTGCTAGCCATTAGGCAAGTAATGTGAGGGATTCATATAAAGCTTATTTTCCCAAATAAATTTTAAGTTGCCCAGCCATTTACACGGAACACATTCTGAAAGTCGATCCTTATGGAAAATTCTGTGGAGTTTGACGGTCCCTAATGCAGCGAAAGTTTTCATGTGGCGAGCTTGTAAAAACATACTTCCCACGAAAACCAATTTACGACGAAGGGGGATTATTCAAGACGATACATGCATATTTTGCTCTAAGGAAATCGAAACAGTGAGTCACATGTTATGGGAATGCCCATCCGCCGCGGATGTGTGGAGTGGATGTGGGTGAGGGGTCCACAAATGTTTCGGCAGAGCTGAAGATTTCGGGGAGATTTTTGAGTTACTCATTGAGCGTTGTACAAGGGAAGAATTGAACTTTGCAATTTTGGTAGCAAAGAAGATTTGGGCAAGACGGAATGTAGTGTTGCATGGAGGTGAATTCATTCACCCCAATCGGATACTGTGCGAGGTGGAGGAGCTGACCAAACTTCTCGTGTTTCTTGAGGACACAACTCCAAAACACACTATGGAGGAGGGCGGTGGGATACCGGCGGTTTCAACACAGTGGGCATGTCCTCCAGTTGGGTGTTACAAGATCAACTGGGACGTGGCCCTGGACGCTCAAACTCGACTTATGGGATTTGGTGTTATTATCAGAGATCACAACAGCTCTGTATGTGCTGCTAAGAGTGTGAAATCCCATAGATTTGTGGAACCAGTGATAGGAGAGGCTTTGGCGGCAATGATAGCAGTGGAATTTAGTAAAGAAAGAGGCTTCCAAGCAGAGACGGAGGGAGGGGGGGACCGGGGTGGGCCATGGTCCCCCCCAAAATAAGGAAAAAAAATATTAGAAGTAAAAAAAAAAATTAAAAAAAAAAAGAGTAAAGTTAAAGTTTTAATTTTAGTTATTTGGCCTCCTAAAAAAAAATTGGCCCTATTTTTAATTTTGTTGGCCTATACCCACTAAGTTTTTTTATTTTTGGCCCTTACTTTCAAATGTCTATTTTTTTTTGTTCTTACGGTAGTCTTTAGTTCATAAAAAACAACAAAAATAATTTTTTTTGATAAAAAAAATTATAAAGAACCGAAAAAAAAATTTGACTGGCCCCCTCCCATAAAATTTCCTGGCTCCGTCCCTGGTTCCAAGATCTAGTGATGGAAGGTGACTTGTTGCAGGTGGTCCAAGCACTACAGGAACGGTTGGCGAAGGTATGGGCACATCATTGACGACACACGGGCTTTACTTGACACATGTAGGAGCTGGACGGTCCATCATATGAAACGGACGGCAAATGGAGCAGCACATGGTCTAGCTAAAGAAGGACTGCGAATAAACTCAGCTTGTATTTGGTTAAATGAATCGCCTGAATGTATAAGTTCTATTGTATCTTCCGAGCTTAATGCTCTTTTTGTTTAGATCCTTTGGGTCTGGATTTTTTATCTGAATAAAATCTCATAAAGTTCCAAAGAAAAAAAATAATTGTTTAGAAAAATTAGTCCTATAAAAATTTCTCACATTTATTATTGCATAGATTATTAGCAATGAGAACAAAATTGCAGAGAATCGATACTACTTTCAAAAAAAACAAAAGTAATAAAGAATTTTCCAACAACTATGCGTCATGTTGAGGCAAACAAAGGGCCAAGTAACATAACGTGACAGGAAAAAAGTGCATCCCAACTGCAACAATAAAAAATCATAAATTGAGACAAAATGTGTTGGTCGTTATCATTGCTCACAATAGTTTACTGATATTAATGTTATTATAATTATTATTAAAGATGAACACTCTGGAAAAAAAAAAGAATACAAATCCCCCTTTTCCTTTTATAAAAAGAATATAAATCCCCCGACACAGTCTTTGGCAACTGCTACAGCTATTTGCCCGCCCAAAAAAACGTTCCAACAGCTCAACGGTTGAGATCCGGCGCAATTTTTTTAGGTCTTTTTCTTCACGCAATATGTTTTATTTGAATGATTTATTTTACATGAATGGTTTAAAATTTTAAATTATGACGATAAAATAAAATAAAAAATTGTTGAAGGTGATTCATCCTCTTAAATCGGCATTTTATAATTTAGGATAAAATTCATTTAATCCCTTCAAATTATCATCTCAATGACAATTTACCCCAAAACTATCAATTGCAACAATTTACTACTCAAACTACCAAAATAATGGAGTAGAGATTTTCGGCAGCCTAGGGTCATCCTAGCGTCTGCTAAAGTTGACGTAGCCTTTTTTTTTTTTTTTTTTTTTTTAAATAACGTCAGATATTTTACTGCATTTTTTTTTTTTTAAAAAAAAAAGAATTGAAGAAGAGAGACATTAAAAGGAAATCCAAATTTGAGGTATTAGCACTAAATTTGAGGTATTAGCATCAAATTTGAGGCATTAGCACCAAATTTAGGATGATCGAATCTCTTTTGGGTGATACAATCCCTAAAGTGTTAACCTTCCAACTCTAAATTTTAGTTTTGAATTTAAAAACAAGTTTTAAGGTATTAAAATTAAATATTAACTCATAGAAATTTAACTAAAAAAAAATGACAATTTTTTTTTAATTATTATTTTAATATATGTCCTACGCTAGGCTGCCTTTTGGCAGTCACATAGCAGGACTCAAAACAATGACAATGTCCCTTCCCCCCCCCCCCCCCCCCCCAAGCAAAATAACAAAATTACTCTTATAAAATTTTTCATAAGACAAAAATACTCTTAAAAATTTGAAATTGTATGTTGTCAAATTAGATAATTTAGGTCATATTAAGCATTCAAATGTTTGAAAAATATTATCTATTTAAAAGGTGGCATGTTATCGAGATAACTAAAAATAATTTTCATTCTAAAATGCTTCACGTTTGTAAATATGCTTATTATTCATAAAATTAAAAAAACAATTTTTTGTTCAAAGCTTTTTTACAACATAAAAAGTAAAAACCTAATAAAAATATACTAAATTCTTAACTCTAACCTACCGTATTTTTAATATGCGACATTTTTCAAAAATTTTAATATCTAAAAATAACCAAAATTATGTAATTTAAAAATCTATTATTTTTATAAAATTATAAAGAATCTTAATTCGAGCAGTTTGGCTATCCCTGATAACCACGCGAACCACCCTAACTAACAACATTTCTTTTTAAACTATTTTCTTTGTTATTATGATTTGAGGGGCCACTTATTTAAAATGAACTGACCCAAAACAATATACTGCAATCCACGCGCCCATCCTCAACGCAAAAGTGATTAGCAATTTTCAGAGATAATGCCCTAATTATTGCGCAGCCGTCAATCCTTATCTCTCTCTTTTTTCTTTTTCTTTCTTTAATCCTTATATTTGTCCCTTTGTACCTTAAAAAATAATTAAAGAAAGAAAAAAAGACGAATAGAAGTAATGAGAGAGATGATAAAGTAATAACAAACAGTCAAAACAGTGTAACTGAAGCAACAAAAAATAAAAAAATAAAAAACAAAAAAAAGGAAGATCAGGTCAAGAGAATGAGTTATCCTATCATGCTGTTAAGAGTCAGATAAGTGTCTATAAAAGTTTGATGTAATTTTATTATTAAAAAAAAAAAAATTTGTAGAAAAATCACTCTCTTTCTAGTCCTGCTAGATTTTGTTTTTTTGCTTTTTTTTTTGTTAAATTTTTATAAGTTAATATTTAATTTCTAATGCCTCAAAATTTATTTTTTGATTTAAAACTAAAACCTATAGGTGAAAGTTAACCCTTTAAGGACGGTATCACTTAAAATAAATTTTATCATCATAAATTTAGTGCTTATACCTCAAATTTGACTCTCTTCTCCAATTAAAACAAAAAACAAAAAAACTAAAAACACTAAAAAAAAAAAAAAAAAAGAGAAAAGATTATATCTGACACTTGGCTGCCTCATGGCAGCCGAAAATCTCAACTCAAAGAGGATAGACCTTTTCTTTTTCCTTCTTATTTTGGGTAAGGAGGAGGGAATAGAAGATCCACGTGTCTTAATACCGTGGCAAACTTTTGCCCCAAAATGACAGTGTACACAAATAATTAATATATTTTCATTTGAAAAATGTTAGGCTTACATACACATTTTACAAATTGATATGGCACAATATGATTGAGTTTCTTAAAATTTGAATTTATCTCATATTCAATCATGTTGTGCTACATCAGTTTGTAAATTTTTTTAAAAAAAATGTGTTTGTAAACCTAACATTTATCTTTTTATTTTTGTTCCATGAAATATATCACTTGTAATATAATCAATATTAAGATGGTCAATTCAGTAAAAAAAAAAAGAAGGGAAAAAAATATAATAATTTAATTTAATTTAAAAATAATAATTAGAATTGAAAAAATTCATAAACCAACTCCCAACGATAATTATTTTAGAGTATTTATTTTCGTAACGGAAAATGGTGGCAAGCAAAAGCCGCCATTTCAAAACCCTCATGTACCTCAGGTTCTTCGTATTTTAGAGAGTGAGAGAGAGAGCAAAAGAGCAGAGAGAGAGAGAGAGAGAGAGAGAGGGAGAGGTGAAAACCACGGAGTTTCTTAGGAGAGAAAAAGTCAGAGATAGAGAGAGAATTGGAAACCCTAATCTTTCATTGAATGAGGTTCGTCCTTTCTTTCCTTCGATGATTCTGGAAACCCCTCTGGACTTTGATGGATTTTTTTTTTTTTTTGTCTTTCATTAAATTTGTTATAATCTTCGCGTGCTTCTGTGTAACAATAGCCGATTCGGTTTCCGAGTTCGGATTTTATTTCATTTCTTATGTGAAGTAAAGTAATCTTGGTTTTAGGTTTTGTAGGAAGCCTGTGAATCGTACAAATTTTGTTTTATTGTGAAATTTTTGGTTCTGTGAATGTAATTGCCTAATACTGGATAGTACAACTCCGAGGAGAGATTTTCTCTCTGTTTATCTTTTTGTAGGAATATGAGGCTTAGCACAAATAGCTTAAAAACAGAGCTGCTGAAGGCAGAGGACTCTTGGCCCTATCACACAATAGGTGTAGAGTTTTAAGTGTTAATTTTTGTTCGATGAAATTTCAACAAATGTGACATATAATGTGGCTTTATTCTTCAACATATAAAAAACAGGAATTCAAATCTATGTATTTATGTACGTTTATACGTATGTATAAGTCTATATAAGGATATAATGTGGATAGAAGCGCAAAGAAATTGTTGGTAGAATTATTTAAGGAGTGGAGGCTGGTTTTGGATGAAACAATGGAGAGTTGAGGAGGGAGATAAACTAAATACACGTGTAAGTCTAGAGTCACTCGAATATTTGGGACGTTTTCAGTGTGTAGTGGTAGAGTTTCAGAATGGACTGGAGCTAGATTTATTTAGGAAGCGTGACCAGGCTATGTGAAAAATGTAGTATCATATGCATCTTAGCCTTGTAGAATATGGTTTATATTGTGTGCGTGATTTGAATAACAGGTTGGCAATAGTAGAACTTTTCTCTGGTTGCCCTTTTCATTTATGTACGAAGTTGCATCAAGGTAATAAGGTTTAGGAGAAATTATTTTGGACGCTTGGAAAGAATCTGACCGTCACATGGTTATTGACTCTTTTAAGTTTACAAGACCACATCTTTAGTGCATGTCCCATGGAGGAGTATTCGGGAAGTAAAGTTTGATCTTATTAGAAAGCACAAAGGGGCGCTACCCAAGTAAATAGGGAGTATACAAGAGAGGCATCCACATAGGAGGGAGGAGAAAGAATGCAACTCCAAAAATTCCAGACAATTAGAGAAGGAGTAAAAGGTGATTAATGGATTCCCCGCTCTTCTTACGCATGCAACATCAGTCCATTACTATGACTTACCTTTTTATTAGATTATTCAAGGTCAGGATTTTTCCTAGCACTGATGTACAAACAAAAAAAGCCACCCTTGAAGGTGAGCACTGTGGACATTTGATTAAATGGAACACCATATTAGTGGATTGGTGTTGTATGTGTAGTGGCAAGTCTATTGATCATTTGCTACTTCACACATAGTTGCAAATGACCTTTGGTAAAAAAAAAATTCTCCTTGTAATTTGGCATTACATGGGTGGTGCCTTAGAAGGTGGTTGATATATGTTTTTATTGGCAAGGAATGTTTAGATGGAATAGGAACAATTGATCTAGAAAGCAGCCCCTCTTTTCCTTATGTGGACAGTTGGGAAAGAGAGAAATGACCGCATTTCAACAATGTCGAGTGATCCAATCCCGAGCTGAAATTCTTGTTTTTGTGAACTTTGTATGAATGGTCTAATGAGTTTGGCAATGTCTCTTCTCATTCTTTTGTAGATTTTATTGACTATATTCAATTATAATTCTTGTTTCAGAAGGTGTGTGATAGGTGTAGCATGCGTAATCCCATGGATAAGCCTTATCCTTTAATATGACTCGACCATTCACCAAAACCAGGGCTTTAACTACATGATCGAGAATAAAAGTATATTCCCTTGTAGTGCTGAACAAAAAGGTTCCAAAGATTTGAACTATAAAATGTTCACAAAACTTAGAACTGCAAATAAGATTTCTAACATCATTATTACTATATTATCAGCGTCAATTTATAATGCAGTTATATTAATATGTGCTACTTAACAGGTTAGGGAGGTTGGAATTTTCCAGCCCATTTGTGTAATGGATTAAATTTTGTTGAGAACATACTAATGATCCTTGCATAAAAATCTAAGAAAAAGGTAAATTTTATTAAACTATATGCTTAATTTCACTTTTGCAAGTATTTTTAGTGAATTAAGGAGTGGGTTACCACTTACCAGTGAAATAATTTATATTTCTTTTCTTTTACAAATATAAAAATAAGAATCTGAAGAAGTTCTTGCTTTTGTTTTTTCTTTT
Source organism: Corylus avellana (assembly GCF_965113065.1). Taxonomy (NCBI): domain Eukaryota; kingdom Viridiplantae; phylum Streptophyta; class Magnoliopsida; order Fagales; family Betulaceae; genus Corylus; species Corylus avellana. Next base: position 44,479,919 of record NC_142491.1, read on the forward strand.
TTTGTTACTTTCTTTCAAGATCCTCATAATTGTCCGAGTTTTCTTTTGTTCATATCTTCAGGTTAGGTTTTTTTTTTTTCATTGTATTTGATTCATGTTGTTTGCCTTTCCATGGCACCTTTTTTTCCATTGAAAAGTGTCAAAAGCCTATTGAACTTTGTCTCTTTCTTGAGCAGTTTCAGCTAATATGTTTGTAATATGAATAACAATGGAATTTTTTGTGCATTGTCAATGTAGGTCATATTTTGACAATTCAGAATTTTTCCCTCCAACTTTAAAATGAAACCAAGAACAAATGGGGTACCTAGAGCTCAGAAGTCAAAAAATTTTCAGGGTGAAGGGCCAAATTGGATTCTCATTGCTGGTGGTGCCTTGTTAAGTACATTATCAATTCGCCTAGGTTACAAGCTGAAGCAGGCACTTGACGCAAAGCAGCAACAGAATGCTAATAATAGTTTGAAAGGTCTTGTAATATGCATATCATTTGCGAATTGTCATTTGAGATATACCTGCTTGCAATTGTGAAAGTTGTTTGCTTTTCAGGAAACGGGAAATCCTCTGACAGAAGGAAGGCTGCTGGTTCCCATTTGCATTCAAATGTGTATTCTTTTACAAGAGAAGATGACGACTGCTTCAATTGCATCTCAGGTGTGATTTGTGATTAATTTATATTTTTTAACTTTCTCAATGTTGAAGATAAGTTGTAATTCCCCATCAAACTTTTGGTAGTGATCGATTATCTTTTAATCTGTTAACTGTCTGTCTTTTTATGTGCAGTTTCATATATATCTTTGTGAGAGGATACTGGTTTTATTATAATGTTGCTAGTATCTGCGTATAGAATAATGACTGTAGATTACCTGGTGTTATCTTGTTCCAATCTTGGATGTGGGCGGAAGATATTGAGGAGGTAGGACCATTTGAATTAGAGGAGGAGCAAATGATTTGATATGAATGCTTAAGTATGGCTCTGCACTCTTGTTAGACCTTTCCATTTGTTCCCAAACACACCCCCAGGAGCCAATAAATGAAAGAAGCTTTTGCTTTTGCATCATATGTATGTTATGCTTGGTGATTAGAATGGTAGTGAAAAACTGAGTTTTTTTCCTGGATGGACTGTAGTTAGTATGCTGTGACATGCATTCTTGCATTGCATTTTCTTTTTTCAATTATTAGCTCATGGTAAAGAGAAATGGTGCAAAATCTCTGGGAAAATGAGTGCTTGAAAGCACATGAAGAAAGAGAGGGATCATGAACTTCTTCTTTACAATTAATTCTGTTCCTCTGAATACCTCTCTGAATGGTCCAGCCAACTTCATTGTTCAGTTTTCTTCCAGTATTAGTCAGTGTTGTTTGGCCCCTTTGATGCCTTGTTGGAGTGACAATTACACATTAATTTTTTAGAATCTGTTACTTTTCCTCTAGCCCTACATCGCTTAATTTCACTTCTTTGGACTTCTTGAGTAAATCACACTTACTAATGGTGTTCCCAAAATTAAAAGCGTAGTCTCCCCTTTGTATGCATAGGTAATAATTGCTTTGAAACAGGAACTGAAGGCATGATGGAGATAAAGTGCCCTCCCAATGGCCAGATGTTGACTGAATCTGATGGTGCTCTCCCTTTGGTTACTGTTCCTACTCCTGAATTTAACAAGGATAATGGTGTTATTTGGTCTTCTTCTCCTGATCGCCTTGAGTTGCTGCCAAAGCGATTCCACCATTCAAACTGCTCAGACTCTCCATGTGTCTCAGAATCTGGCTCTGATATTTTCAGCAAGCGCGAAGTAATACACAAACTGAGGCAGCAGTTGAAGAGAAGAGATGATATGATAATGGAGATGCAAGATCAGATTGTGGAGTTGCAGAACTCACTGAATGCTCAGGTAGCACATTCTACACATTTGCAGTCGCAGCTTGATGCCACAAACAGGGACCTATTTGATTCCGAGAGAGAAATCCAGAGACTGAGGAAGGCAATCGCAGATCACTGTGTGGGGAATGTGGGCCCCAATGGCAAGCCCTCCATGGCAACAGTTTGGCCATCTGAGGCAAGAAATGGCCATACAAATGGGTTTCTTGATGGGGAGAGCGATTTTGAGCTGCCAGAGAAAGGAAGAGGAGATGGGGAGAGGATTGAGATGCTGCGGAGGGAAGTAGGAGAGTTGAAGGAGGTGATAGAAGGAAAGGAATATTTGCTGCTGAGCTACAAGGAGCAGAAGGCAGAGCTTTCCATGAAGATCAAGGAGTTACAGCAGAGATTGGATTCACAGCTTCCTAATATTTTGTAGGCGCAGTCAGTTTTTGTGAATTCTTGCTTCAGGCTCCAAAAATCTGAAGCCCTTTTTTCTCACAACATCTAGTTTAGCCAAATTTTTTGGTGCTGTAGTTCAGGTTGTGCACGGGTGCAAGTGTGGATTCGAGTGAGGGTGTGGGGGTTTGAAAGGTATAAAGCAGGCATAGCGGTAGGGTCATTATTTCGATGCTTGTTTCTGGAGAAACGTTTGCTTTCTCTTTCTATGTAATGTAGATAACGGGTTAATGAGTTTCCTCCAAGCTTCAGTGTGGCTATGTTAGTTGTTAAAAGATAAACACCCCCCTCCAACCTGAAGAAATTGTTGCATCAAAACAGTTACACCCAGGATTAAAAGATAAAAGAGTCGAAGAATAAATTTAATTAAAGAACAGAAATAACAAATAAATAAATAATGCAACAAAATAATTAATTTTCATTTATTTAAAACATATAAATATTACTTGGACTTTATTTTTTCACACTTTAGCTGCTTAGCTTAGCATTATATATCACAAGAAATCTAGAAGTGGGAGATTTTAATGTAACTTATAGTTCGTTCAGGTTTTCATTATATATTGAGCTAGCGTATCAGCTCAGTAGTCGGTATGAATTTCAAGAAATGGTTCCAGATGGGGGAGACGATAACGCAAGGCCCAAGGTAAAGGAAAGAGATGTAACATAACTGACGATGATTTCAAATTTTTAGGATGCTTTTAAAAGGAACATATCACATCGAATTTGCCGTCCATGCCGCTTCCCTTTACCCTGAAGGTTGTTGGTAAGTCAACTCGGGGAAATATTTTTGGCGGGCCAAGGAGATCATTTCCCCCCTCCGACTCTGCAACACTACCCCACAAGCAATTAAGCAAACAAGCAAAGATCCTATGCTATTATGTTGCCCGAAATTCCTGTAGGTTCATTTACTCCGGGGCAGCCTAAAATTAATGACCCATCTGTCCGAAACAAATGGACCCCTACAGTGTTCCCTCATAAGCTGCCCGAATTTTACAAAAATTCTTGCGGCATAATAACAAAAATCCCAATCCCACAACCAATTTTGTCTTTCTTTTGTCAAGAGAAGGTAGTAGATAGACGGAAACAAAAAAAAAAAAAAAAAAACATCTAATTAGAATTTTCTCAATACAAAAGACTTTTTGCATGAAATCTATTGCACCATGACTTAGCGTGCTAGGCAAAGCCACAAATACAGTAATCATCCAACCTACTGGAATAACATCATTTTACATAGCTTCAACGACTCGCCCCCCACCCCCCCAAACCCCTTCTCTGTGAGCGGATTTCAATGTGCAGCATTCCTCTGATTTACACATCACAAAGAATCAACAACCACATTTGAACACAGCTCAGGCCAATCGATTTCCAATGTCGTGGATACACATTTCCTTCAAATTTCAAATACATGCTGCTTCATCACGAGTTTTGTACTAGCGCCCATTTCAAGGATCATCTAGAGTTCAAATCAAATTCCCCAACTTCTCGCCACCCATCCTGCATCCCTGCTTCTCCATTTTCAGTCTCTTCATCATTCAAGAAGTCTTCAGATGGCTCCTTCTCATCTCTCTGAGCATTGTTTCCCCATCCATTTATCATTTCATCAGCGTTACCTCCTTGCTCCTGCTCTCCCATGTCATGACCAATTGCAACATCATTGCCCTGGGACCCAAGTGCACTTGCTCTTATTGGGCCTCGACCCATTGACTCAGCCCGAGCTTGCTCCGCCTGAACCATGGCTGCCATTCTCAATTTAGCCTCGTGAGCCTCACGGCCAGCCTTCTCTCTGGACTCTATCTCCGCTCTTATTTCCAGCATGGCTCGCTTCTCCTCTTGGAGAAGAGCCTGCTCAATCATCAATCTCTCCTCAGATCGAAATTCTCCCATAGCTCGTTTGCGGGATATTATGTTGAAGGCAAGGGCCTGCTTCTCAAATGTGGCTGTAAACTCTGCGACTTTGGCAGCTATGTTATGATCCCATTGTTGGGATCGAGAGGGCATCTGGCCCGTGGTGTCAGAATCGAGGATCCTATCATCCTCTTCTGCTTCATAGTCTGCCACCACATGGTAAGGCAGTAATCTGCATAAATTATGGGGAGGAGAAAGGGAATGAGATATCCTACCAAGTACAAAAGATTCCAAAATGTCATTGTGCAAATAATTTCAAAACAGTGGGATATCGAGTTCATATCTCTTGTTCATCTGTTAGAATGATTCATATGAGAAGCAGGTATCACAGGCTTTACATGCAAGTAATGCGCAGGGCAGCACGTCCCATCTTTTACCTTTATTTTATATCTTTTGACCACACTATCAAGCTTAAATAAGCAACGGTCGAGTGCACTATTACCGACCGAAAAGAGAATGACGAATCTAACTCTAGAATCTGAAATGGGAATGCAGTAGGAGGCAGTTGCTTATTGGGAGTAAGATTGTTTCTATTTGCAAAGCAAAAGCTTCACACCTCACCCCCCCTTGAAGCCCCCTCTCTAAATAAAAAAAAAAAAATGAAAATGTATTTACAAGACAAAAAGAAACATTTTTCATCATATCTCTGACACTCCAACACACTCAATCAAGGATTTACAAAACTACTCATGACACACTAGGATCAAGCAATCAGCAAATAAACAAATTGAATGGCTACTTGTACACAAGATTAGGCCTGTAAATGAGCCGAGCCGAGCCGGGTATTAGCAAACTCGGCTTGGCTCATTTAGGAAGACAAATAAACGAGCCGATCTCGAGCTCGAGCCGAGCTTGAAACCCATTGCTCAAGATCGGCTCATTAAGGAATTTGACACACTCGGGATCGAGTTCAGGATCGTGAAAGGGCACTTTCGAGCCGAGTTGAGCCCTCGATTGGCTCGACTCGGCTCGAGCTCTGGTTAGATAAAGAAATTAAAACCTTGTGATACCGAGCTCGAGCCCGAGCTTGAGTTCTAAGATACATTTACAAGGATATATTCATTAAAAAAAGAAAGAAAGAAAGAAAAAAAGATACATTTACAAGGATAACAACCCAGTAGCATGCTAGCTTTCCACATAATCTTTAATGTTTGTTGCAAGAAGAACATAATTGACAATTGACATCCATTGATTTCTCCTTAAGTTTCGTTTCAACCTCAATAGATAACCTATTTATCATAATAGCCAATATTGAGGGCACAAAATGATCATTACCAATTAAAATTGAGCAATTAACACCAAAAGTAGTCATGGAAGATGAAGTCAAACATCTTGATTTAATTTGTCGACAATGCGCCTATAGATTAAGCACAAATAGCCCATAATTTACAGATGGTCTAAGAATGACAGAGAGGTCTTTCTAGTTTCCGATCTACACCTCTAGTTGAAAACCTCAGTGTTTAACTAATAAGAGAACAAGCTTCAACTTAAAAGTCAACTAAAATGATTTTGCCGTAGATATATACACCTTTGAAGGGGCGCCCTACGCTTTTATTAAAAGTCTGTTGCTTACTTATCCAAAAAATATATATATATACTCCTTTGAAGGGTGAAGGCTTTTTTTTTTTTTTTTTTTTGATAACGTAGGAGAACTTTACTCAGATAATTGCACATCGCAAACGCATACTGTACAACAATCCTCACCGTTAATCAAACTCCTACGGGTAACTGACCCCACCCGCCAGAACCAGTTACCAGGTAATCCAGGAGCTTTCACTCCTGACGGGCTAAGCAGTTTATCCTCATGCCCAGGAGGAAGGGTGAAGGCTTTTTAAAAGTTCATATGCATAAATTATTGAATTCACATGAGTATGTCCCATGAATACTCTTTCTAAGAGGATTTTTAACTATGTGGAAACATGAGAAATATCTAATTTAAAATGAAGCATACTTTGACCCACAAAGAAAACAGTGCAATTCAATCATGAGCTTTCCCACTACATGCAATTACAATTGCAAAAAATGTTATGTTAGTCTCAATGAGAAAGAAAGAATAACTAAAAAAAATATCCGCATGAAAAGTCACATGAATTTTTCCCAACAAAGTTAAAACAAAAGATGCTCTAATATCATTCGTCACATGCAAATTTTCTTTCCCACTCTCAATGGGGGAAAGAAGGCCTCATCCCTGTAATGGGAAGGAGGGCCAACCCTATGGGGTAGGGCACTAGACATGGTAATCCAGAAGGAAAAATGATATTCCAACAGCATTTATGATCCTTCAAATGAGTTGGCACGTCATCTCATCCACAACCATCCTAAAAAACCTTTATACGTCTACGCTAAAAAGAAAAATCTTGGACTGGATGTGAACACCAAAGTATATTCTAAAGATTACTTAACATGTACATGTTATATATATATAAGTAATCAAAATATCATTAAAAGAGCAAAGCACAACCCATAACATGTATATGTTATATAAAACTTTCAAAATGTATTTCCAAATATCTTTAAATATTATAGTGGCCAATGGATGCGATATTTGTTACCCACTTGATTTAAACACTGTTTGAAGCCTAAGAACACATAGGGAACAGGATCTTATTGCTCGCATTTCCTGGAATGTTGTATTGAAGCGTGACCTAATTGTCTAACAGGCTTTTTCTTGAAAAAGCATTTTAATCTTTATTTCTAAAGTGGCAGCATATTAGAGACTTCCAAACACCCATGATTTTTTTTAAAAAAAAACCTCCCACGTCACCTTCTAAAAGGTATAATACTAACATAGTGTCTACCTTTTTCTTAACATAACTCCAGTTTTTCCTTAAAATGAGTAGGCAATTTTGATAACATACAACTACTTCTGATTCCAAACCATATGAAACATTTCTTGGCTTTCCATACATCCATAGTAAAAAGAAGAGAAAAAATTCTGGCAAAATAGATAGTAGAATTGTGCAGGAAGTAGTACTGGCATTATCACATAGAAGCTCCTTCAACAAAGATACACGAGGTGCAAGAATCTAAACAAATAGAAGACAGCACACCAGCACATTACTTTTATGGTATAGATCCAAAATCCATTTCATAGAGATATTTGCCAAGGAAAAAATAAAAGACATATATATATTTTTTTATTATTAGTATGTGTATATCTATGCATGTATTTATATATGTATATATAACAAGCTTCACTTCGCCAGATAGGGTTGGAGAAGCACAACATACGATAACATTTTTTTCAATAACTAAATCAATCTCATTATTAGCATATAGATGGGCGCAACCCAAGTACACAAGAGGTATACAATAAAGACCCCAAATTAGGAAGAAAAAGAAGAAAAAGAGTCCAGAAATTTCGTAAAACTAAAAAAGCGAGGACTATTCTATGTCAAAAAATAGAAGCACAAGTACTGTTAAAAAAAGAATCCAAAATCTGGAAAATGCTAGGTTATTAAGAAATGCTTTGCAAGCATGGAATTTGTGATGAGGACCCTCAAAGCTGACTACAGTGACTTAGACTGAAATACCAAGAGTGCACACACACGTTCATATACAATGCTTAAGAGAAAAACAACAAGAAATACTCTTCTATTCATTTTATCAAATACAAAATCAACGCCTTTCGTGGCATCATAATATATTTTATTTGGGACAAAAATATCAGAGCAGCTGTTAAACTGTGACACAAACTGTTACAATAACAACTTTGGGTAATTAATTGCACATTCCCACTTCAAGCAACAAAATAGTGTTCACCTCTAGCATTTTATCTTGTATCATTTTTTATGCATATTTGCTTTTTTAACTTTATCGCAGTTATAACACAAGACAATCATATACATCATATAGAAAAGCACAGATGACAAGGCAGTGCAAAACAAAGCAGGATAGCCAAATGGTATTGTACCATATGGCACATGACTCCAAACACCAAAACCCATGTTCAGTTTGTATTTGCATTTGCTTCCCATTATTTGGGAAAACCATATTTACAAGGCTTTCCAACTCTGCCACGTGTGAATATGAAATATAAGCAACTCACACCCGCCATTTATTCATACAAGGTGACATTTGTCAACAGAAACCAATTTTCTTCCGTCCTCATGTACATGAATTATTGTATTCACTGACCCAAAAACCTAAAAAAAATAATATTTTGGCTACTTTATGCAACACATAACTACCCTGTTTCTGTCTCTATTAAGGAAGCAACAGATTTCAGGGTATTCACGGCATACAAATCCAATAGCAAAGAGAATTATCTGACTGCCAGATATTAAAATCTCTGGTATTAAAGCTCCAGTAACCCATTCAAATCATGCCACATACACCATTTCAGGGACCCAGATGCTGATACGGCAAGATATGAACAAAGGTACCAGAATCTAATGCAAGAGAGCAGTTCAAGAAGTTTGTGCAAATCACCGTGTTCTTGATTATAGTCTTAACCCTAAAAACTTTCACTTTTCAAAGCAATTCACTTTATAGGCATATGTATCCATCTTTCAACTATAAATTTTTGCAGTCAAAATGCGATACAATTGTACAGCAAATGCACAAGCAAATGTAGAACCCATCTGTAGTACATTCAAAAAGCCGTTAATTCCTTCTAGCAAAATTTTCTCAGCAACCAAGCAGCAAGTCACAAAATTTCACATTTCACAAAACCAATTACCGAAAAGCATACACAACAAAACGAAACCCTAATCGAAAAAAAGGAACCTTTCGCAGGCGTCCTCGAGCGAAGCGAAGGGGCGCTTGAAGTCCGGATGGCAGACCCGCCACGCGTCCTGGTACGCCATCTGGAGCTCCACCTGGTTCCCGGGTCGGGGAGCCCTACTCTGCTGCTGCTGCTGCTGCTGTTGTTGCTGTTGCTGTTGCTGTTGCTGTTGCTGTTGCTGCTGCTGCTGAGGGCTCGGATTGCTAGGGCTTTGCTGCAAATTAGCGATGTGGTTGTTGGGGTTGTTGGGGACGTTAGGGTTGTTAGGGTTGGGCGCAAGATTGATGGGTCGGAGCGGTCGCAGGTGCGCGTCGATGTTCGACGGGAAGCGCGAAATGGCCGCCGCTTGTTGCTGTTGTAATTGTTGTTGTTGCTGTTGTTTCTGTAGCTGTTGTAAGAGCAGCAATTGTTGCTGGTGTTGGTGTTGCTGGTGTTGCTGTTGCTGTTGCTGGTGCTGTAGCATCATTTGTTGCTGTTGTTGTTGATGTTGCTGCTGCTGCTGCTGCTGAGCCAATGCCTTCGCCTCTTCCATCTCTCTCTCTCTCTCAGCCCAAAAATATTAAATTAAATCATACACACACACTCTCTCTCTCCCTCTCTCTCTCTCAATAGAATCTAAGATCTATGACTTTCTCTGATTCTCTCTCTCTACAACAAGTGTGGGCGTGCTTCGGAGGTGAGGGCAGAGGGCAAGAGCCAAGAGGGGTCACTCACTCATCATTATAGTGATGAACACGACCACACCTGATGACTGCCACCTCTATATATATTATATATTTTCTTGTTGCTTAATTTTTATATTTGTAAATTCGTAAACGTGTAATATGCTTCGGCATACTTTCTGGTGAGGCTGGCTGTCCACAGGATTTAATTAGCAGTTAAGATTTAAGACAATTCAAATTTTTATTTTCTATGAAAATCGAATTATTCAGCTTGGCCAAAAGGAATATCCACTCCTTTGCAATTGGAAAGGAGATAAATCAATTTATTATTATTATTATTTTTTTTTTTTTCTGAATAATACAAGAGATACGAGAACAAGGAATCTTTTAATTTCTTTTCCACTTCCAATTGAGATGGAAGATATCACTAATTAAATAATTGAGAAAAAATGCTTTTAAAAGAATTATGAAATAAATTTAATGTGCACTAAAGGACGGAATATTGATATAAAGTATCTAAATCATCTTAAAAATTATTAAAAACAAAATTATTTCATCATCTCAAGGTTGAGTATGTGGCTTGGCCACCACAAAATTGGCTGAGGACGGTTGATCAATCTCAAGACTTTCTGGGTACTTTATTCACCTCTCCGTTAAAATACTAATATTTGCTATATTTAGCTATTATTGCTATTTTTTAAGCTCCAATAGAGTAGATTGCCATTAGCTATAATAGTTACATTGCTATAATGAATAGCAATTTAGAACTATTCACTACAATACACTAGATGAATAAAATATTGTTTATTTTTCTTTTGTTTATTATTTATTTATTTCACCTATTTTCACCGAACATCTTTTATTTATTCTGAACACCTCTTCACATCTAGTAGGTATCTCTCTCAAACACAAAATTTATCTATCGCTAACAAAATTTCTTCACACAGTTGGATGAAAAAATTGAATGTAGGAAAATTTTATTTCATGGAAACAAATTAATTGCAGTTGGATCAAATATTTAATGCAATTTTTTTTTTTTTTTTGGCTTGGAAACACACTGACAGAAACAAATCAATTGCACTTGGATGAAAAAATTTATTTATGTTATTAATTTTAAGAATTAGTACCTAAATGTGAAATGAATATTCCTCATATTTGTTTATTTTTGTTTTTATGAATGATTTCTATATATGTGTTTGTTTTTCTTTTTAATTAAGTGTTGACAATAATATAATAAAAAAAAATAAGAAATAATATTTTAAAGCAAGTAGAGAATGAAATAGAGAATCTATTGAAGTGTGTAGTGAAAAAACAATAGGTAAAATAAAGAATTGTATTTTTTCACTAAGTAAAATAGCTAAGTAGGCAAATTTCCATGTATTTTACCACAGGCTAAATTCCATTTATTTTTTCCCTACCACCCAAAAAAAAAAAAAAAGAAAGACAGACAGACAGACAGACAGACAGAAAACATACGACTGCAAGAGGGAGTGAGATTCAGTTTGAATAAAGAGTTCAGGGAAACCTCTATCCCCTAGAGAAACCTCTCCTCTCTCTGGCTGTCTTTCTCTGAGAAATGATAGCTTCAGCTTCTATCTCAGCGCCTTTGAGGTTCTCAATCGCTTCTCGCAACAGAACCTCGCTTCCCATTTCTTCACTCTCTCACAGGTACTCATCTCTGGTTTCTGCCATCTTGGTTTATACCACCATTGCTGCTTTAATGGCGAGTTATTCTTTATTGTTCTCAACATTTAATTTTTACTTACTTCTATTAATGCCAGAATCATTTTTGCTATGGTGCAGAAACTCAACGAGGTCCGTAGAGAATTATTCAACAATCGGTACTTTTTTATTTTTTTAATGAATTTCCAATTTGGTTGTAAACGTTTGCAGATGTAAGCATAGGTGACAATCTTGTGCGTTTTTGGACCTAAATACTCGCATTACTACGCGTTTCGGGCTTGCCCAAGTTGTAATTTTTTTTAAAGCTTAATTTTGTTAACCAACGCTTCATCTGGGTTCAATACATGCTGATCAAAAGCCCTTATCTTTTTGAGCTTAACTGTGTCAAGTCAAATTGCTTAAAAAAAAAAAAACCGTGTCAAGTCAAATCTGTTTCCCCCAGTCTTTTTTTGGCCTATAATTTTGATGCCGTTTATATCAACATGTCAATTAGTACATATTTACACAGTGATTATTTTTTAGCCCACATGTATCTATGTACACACACACACACACACACACATATATGTATTTGACAGTGTTGATAATAGCTTTTCGTATAATTGGCTGTTTCTGTGTTCAGTTACTGGTCTATATGCACAAATGAAGTGAACAATTATAGGGGATGATCATATCTTTTGACAGGACTATCTAATAAGACTGGTGGGTTACCTTTAAACATCGGAGAGAAGGATTTCCGTGATGCTAATGTAAGGTGAATTTCTTTTACCCTTTTGATTGAAGCGATTGTTGTCCATGTTGTATTGTTTTTATTCTTTTTATGGTGAATTATCTTACAACAAGTATGTGTATATTTTTCATAAAATTTCCATTGAAAAGTTGCATGAGGATTCTGAAATGAATAAGTATAGTGGTGCACATGTGAAACAATGCAAGGCATTGCAGCTATGCCATGGTTGTTTGTGTTAGTCTTTGCAAAATTACTTTAGAATACATTATACATACTATTCTTCTGTTGTTACTCAGATCAACTCCTTCACTGCATTTAAATTATAGATATCTAATCTATTCCATGTTTTCTTAATTTTCTGTTTATTAGTATTATGTGGATATATAAGTTCATGAAATCCATTTCCTATACAGTTATGGTGCAATAGAAGCCAAAAGGGGGAATCCACCCATAATGCCAGCAGTATTGACGCCAAGAGGAATTTTGGACCTCTCATCTGTATTATTTGGGAATCGCATAATCTTCATTGGTCAGCCTGTCAACTCACAAATGGCTCAGCGAGTTATTTCACAACTTCTTACTTTGGCAACTATTGATGAGGATGCAGATATACTGGTGGGGCTCTATTTCTATCTTGGTATTTTCTTTTTCCACCATTATAACCTATAAATATGGGTTACAAACCCAGAATTTGAATGCATGGTTCTTTTTCATTTCTGACTCTGTTGTGCTTACCTTGTGAAGTTGTATCTGAACTGCCCTGGTGGAAGCACCTACTCTGTGTTGGCAATCTACGATTGCATGTCATGGGTAAGGTTTTATATATTTTTGTTTATTTATTTATTTTTCTTATTTTATTGTTTCATACCTTTACTACTCTGTGTTGGCAATCTACCATTACTCGCTTTGACCTTCCAGGAGATGAGAACAAGCATTATCATTGACCTAATATCAGCAAACGCAATACTGTCAGGTCCTTATGAACTCTTATAAATAAATCCTAAATTGATTTAATTAAATCAAGTATTCATACCCAAATTCAGATTATTATGAGCAAGAGTAACCATTTAACCATTATCTTCCATCTCACTAACTGACAAATATTCCATCTACTCCTAATCAAATTTGCAGGTGCTGGGCAGGATCCTTTTTCCAAGATAGTTTGATGTAGAATAGACTACTACATGTTGCTGGTCCAGAATAGATGGTTTGATGCGAGGACAAAGTGGAAAATAGGAGTATATAACTTGTTGTAGGGTTTGCATAGAAAGAAAATAGTGAAAGAGGAGGCTTATGTTCGTGTCTTGCCTCTCTAATCTCATAATCTCTCTCTCTCTCTCTCTCTCTCTCTCTCTCTCTCTCTCTCTATATATATATATATATATATATATATATATATTGTAATATTTTGCACAATGACCAAAATATCCCTGTAACAAAACCCTGTCACCAACTTTTTATTTTAACCCTAACAAACTCTTCTAACATAACTAAAGGTTGATGATTAGTTTATATGAAAAGAACAAAAAAGCTAAGGTTTCAGATAGATATGAATGTTATATTTGTTATCCAATAGGTTACTTGATGTCCATAATAAGCAAATCTGAATTGAAGACGAAAGTGAACATTTGTGAATTACGGCAGAAATAAAATAAAATTCGTCATTTATTTTACTTTTTATGCCGTTGGTTTCTGTATCTTTTAGAACAGCAGGCAGGTAAAAGCATTTTTATTTGTATAATTGACATGCAATTCCATTAGATATTATTTGGTGTATGCCTTTTCTCTTTAGACCCATCGAACCTTTTTCTTTCATTCTCTGTCAAGTAAATGTTATATTCTGTAAGCATATAGTGATTCCTTTTACAGATAAAGCCTAAGGTTGGTACAGTATGTTTTGGAGTAGCTGTAAGCCAAGTGGCCCTGCTTCTTGCTGGTGGAGAAAAAGGAATGCGTTATGCAATGCCTAATGCTCGGATTATGATACATCAGCCACAGAGTGGATGTGGGGTATGAACTAACTTTTTTGTATAGTTTATTGCAGTTTAAGGAAGAAAATCATTAATCTGTTTTAATTGGTCTGGAACTGTCATGGCCTATTTTGCCATATTACATGAAAGGTGTGTTGACACTCTCAGTCCCAACAGCTTGAGTTGTTTGGAAGTGACCAAAAATGTATATCAAGCACACCATGTAGCCCGCTTCCCCTCCTTTCCCTCATGTATGTTGTCGAAACTACACGTGGACCTTAAAATGTAGTCAGAAATATAAACAAGCACCGAAATGAAAAATGAAACAAATTGGGGCTCCTGAAAACATATCAAGCATAATTGCTTTGCTCTTATATTTATGCCATTGGTGTTTATAATTTTCTCAGCCTGGCTTATACTTGAGAGGTTGGGAATAGGGCTTTCTTACTTAACTTACCTGTTGAGCTACTAACTGACAACTTTGGCTACAAATGATTTTATTTGTGTTGGATTTAGAAAACATGAAATGACATGGAGGATGCAATTGCTTTATTCTGCGTGCCCATGTCTTATGTGCAATGTTTGGGTTTGGATCCCTTAATATTAGGTCAAAATTTATCCTTTTTATCCAGAAATCGGGCTTGAAGTTCTCGCCTTACGGGAACCTGTAGGGATTAGTGCGTGAGACTGCATCTGTTTTGATACTAAATAACTTGCTAAGCTAGGAAGAGTAGAAGTTCTATCTTTCCATGTCCACCCTATCTTCTTTTATATTTAGTTCATTTCCCCAGGCATGACGTATAAGTGCATGCCTTCATGAACTATTGATATATGCATGCATAGTCGTCAAAAACTGAAAGTTCCTGTAGAATTTTGTTTAATTCAGTGCATGTTGCAATTTGAACGATTGAGTCTCAAAAATACTGTATGATTCATTTGTTGCAAACAACAGATTTGACTATAGTTTATCTGCTTGTAGGGTCATGTGGAGGATGTGAGACGCCAAGTGAATGAAGCAGTTCAATCTCGCCACGTGAGTCTATCTCCTTCCTTTCTCAGTTGGAAACTTAATCTCTGGATGGGTTCATTTTAGGGTACTTGAGTTATATTCAAGCTGAACCTAATAAGTAAACTGATTCTTATTATTATTATTATTATTATTTATTTATTTATTTGGCTAATTTGGTTATGTGTATTAAATTACCAATTATTCTAAAAGTTTAAACTAGTAGGAAATGGTAAATTTAATAAATACTTTAACAATGTCAAAGTTGAAGAAAACAAGACTAATTTCTCAGCTTATTTTGAGCATCAATGGCTGTATGGGAAGCTGAAGTTAGGTTATATGGCATATTGGGCTGGACCGTTCCAAATAATTTTCATATTTGGTACTATCGTCATTTTGGTGCTTTGAAATTTATATCAATAGAAAACTCAGGCTACCAGTAGTAGGCTACTAATTGCAACCTATCTCCCGAAAATGGCGTTTACAATATCAACAAAGATAGCTCAAAAACATCACTCTGAGAAGTGGAAGGTTTTGGTTCATAATGTACCTATGCTCTTGTGCTGCAGCCAATGAGTTTTGAGTCGATGGTATTAACTCATAAGAATGGGGTGGAGGGTGAGACTGGGTCTAAGACCTACTAGATATCTGTGTAGCTTACCAATAATAATAATAATAAAGTATTTTCAGTGAACGCTGCTGCGTGCTTCTCATCTATAAAAAACTCTTACTGATCCATTATTTTATTGCTCCTCTCCTTGGTAATTTTGCTCAGAAAATTGACAAAATGTATGCTACTTTCACCGGCCAAAGTCTTGAGAAAGTGCAACAATACACTGAAAGGGATCGTTTCCTGTCTGTTTCCGAGGTAATGTCAGTAAATGCTAGTTTATGTTGGATTATGAGGTCATGGTGCTCAATGCCAGTGCTTAGTAAAAACCTCCCTTACCCCACGCCCTACCCCTTTCCTCTCCAACTGCTTGTTCCAGTGATGCTCTTGCATAAATGGCATCCTGGAATAGAGCTTTCATTAACCGCTTCCAACTTTTGTGGTGCCATTTTTCTCTCTGGCTGCTGATTGCTACTTGTTTAAGATTTTGAGCTCCACCTGCCACTGCAAATTGTCAACATTCTATTGCTGCCTTCTTGCAGGCTATGGAGTTTGGACTCATTGATGGCGTCTTGGAAACGGAATACTGAAAGGAAGCTACACTTTTTTTTGTGCCCGAATGTTTCATGCACTCGATTTTCATACTGCGGCTGGTTGCCTTCTCTAAACCCCCAAAACATCCATAACTACATGGATTTTTGAAATTTAGGATTCCGATTTGAGTCGAGTCCACTTTGTTTGTTCTAAAGCTTGCTATCATCTATCAATATAAGGCTAATCTTTTGAGGTTCTGGTTTTAAGAAACACTGGGGTTGATCTAACTCTGAGGGTTGTAGTTTAGCTCACTATTGCTTCCCTTTGGTTGTAGTCTTGGTTTTGTGCAACTTTAATTAAAGTCTTTTATGCGATTTACCAAATAGAATTTCTGCTTTTTTTTGGTAAAAACATATATATAATTGGTAATAAACTAGTCAAAACACAAAACATTTTTCAAATGTAGACCTCAAAAAAAAAAAAAAAAAAAAAAAAAAAATCTAACCTTTTATGTTACATTAAAAAAAAAATAAAATGAAAATCATTATTCACAACATTATCAACCATACTCTTGTAATGCATTCTCTGTTGATTTCATTTAACCTAATTTATTAAATTAGCATGTGCCCAAATTCAAAATATATGTGATTTTCACTTGTATTTTAAAAAAATGTACGTGAGAATTACAAGCTATGTTTAATGACATTAATTTAATGAATTGAATTAGAGAAAATTTCTCCAACTAAATTTAAATAAAAAATCTTCTTAAATTACTAATTAAGTTGCTATTGTTCCTAACTCGGTAGAGTTTGGGTGGTTTTTATAATTTACCCTTTTTGGTTTTTTTTTTTTTGACATGTCCACACAAGGGAAGGGGGAGGGGAGATTCGAACTAGTGACCTTCGCTTCATTAGGCGTGGTCTACAGTCGATTGAACTACCTCTTGGGGACATAATTTACCCCATTTTGATCAAATAAAGAAAACCAAACATTTTTTTTTTAAGCCAAAGAATCAGGTTTAGTAAGAGCTACAATTTTTTTCAATGAAACCTAAAGAAAAAGAGAAAAGCAAAAAGGACAAAAAAAAAAAGCTCTCTCTCTCTCTCTTTTTTTTTTTTTTTCACTGCAGAAGCTCTCTCTCTCTCTCTCTCTCCCTCCAAGCCATCTCCGGCAGGCGGCAGCAACTACTCCGACGCCCTCAACTTCTCTCTCCAAGCCATCACCCAGGTCGAGCTCAATAGTCTTTCTGTCGCCAAGGCTTTAGTCCTCCTTGCCGGCCTTGTGTACGACAAGTATTTGTCGTCGTGAAGTTTTTTCCAATTGTGAGTCTCTAACAAAATACCCGCCCCTCCCCCGCCATACCCGCTCTACCCGCCCCACATTACCTGATATTGATTATTTTAGCCGGGTCGCGGGCATAAATTTCAAAACCCGTAGCATGCGGGCCGGGTAGCCGAAACAACCAATACCCGGCCCGATCCGACCCGTTCTCAGCCCTAAATTCTGATCCATGGGGCGTTAAACCCCCTTATCTCCATCTAAAACCCTCTCCGTCCTTGAATGTCTGTGTCTGAAGTTGTTCTACAAACTAGGGGTTTGATTTCTTATTCACAGAAAGAGAGAGATAGAGAGCGAGCATGGCATGAAGAGATGTTTGATCTTTGCATTCAGAGCCGCAAGAGTTCTTCGATTGCTAAATTAAGGGCGGAATCGGAGTCCCTATGCTTCGGAGTCCTCGCAGGCTTGCTTGGTCAATCACTTCCTCTTTCTCTTCGTTTTCCCCAATTTTTCGCTCTTAAGCAAAAAATCTGCTTTTTATATTTTAGACGCAACTTTCCTGGGAAACAAACAGAAGTTATTATTTGAATAGACGATTACTAGCTTGGTGATGAGAGCGGCAAAACTTAGTTGTACTTCCAGTATGAAGTAGCAAAATGCATCTGTAATGAAATAAAATACTTGTTTTTTTCCTTCCCAGTTTACTTTTCAATTTTACCCATTGGGGATATTTTTATTAGCACACTTGGAGGTATAGTTATTGGCTTAATATTTTTCATCTTTTCTGAGGAGCAAAGAAATGTATTTGGAGTGTGTTTATTGTTCAATTGATCACTGGGCATTGTTGGTGGCAAAGAGGAAAACAAAAAGGGGCCTGCGTATATTAGACACCTGATTGGGTCTCCCAACACCAGAGAAGTTGATATCCAGAGCTGGTTAAGATCAGGGGGACTGTACTCAATTGTCCCAAAAATTATTGCCAGCCAATGCACAAAAGAATAGTGCTTTTTACTTACCTGGGGGGACTCGAACCTGGGATTAAGAGAACCCACTAGCAACAGACTATTTAGCAGTTTCACATATATTGCTACCAGGGAGGTGTTTTTGGGGCCTCTCAGAGTATGTTTAAAAATAATGCCACTCAATCTTGGCTTCTAGGTAGCCAGACAAAAATCTGAACTTGGTACTGTGAAAGGAAATCAAAAGAATATACTATATATGTTTCCGGAAAATATCCAGCTTCATTGATGGTCTTGTTGACCCCAAACTCTGATAGTTTGTTTTGCATTTATGTGTGTGTGTGTGTGTGTTTATATTTCCGGTGGATACCCAGCTTCATTGATGGTCTTGCTAACCCCACAGTTTTGGTGTTCGTTTGCATGTATGCGAGTGCATGCATTCTTGGCCTATTGCTGACTTGCATTGCTACTGGTGCTTTTGCCCTTCCTTCATCAAATGGATTATTTTTTACTAGTTCAAAGAGCACCTCCTTCCCTTGTAAGAACCAGGTAGAGGGTGACGTTGTGAGTTTAGGACCTACTGGGTGTGTGTGTGACTTATCAATAAAAAAGATTTTGATCCTCCACTTTATCCAATTCCTCGTTTTAGTTAGAGCATCACTTGTTTATGACCTCCTTCTTTATAAGAGTTTCTGCAAGTATAGAAGAATTGCTTTGATAACAAATTTAGATCACTTCAGTTAGTTTCTGGATCTTGGACCTTTTGTGATGGTTTGACACGGCCTGAGTTATGTTGACCATCATATTATGTGTATAGGACTCCCAGTTCATTTCTATATGTTCATGGAGCTGCTATGATTTTACTATTTTGAATATTTTCACGTGTTTAAATCATAGATTTTATAATTTTGACTGTCTCATGGTATATCTTTTCATTGTATCTACTCCATTCTTTTTGCGCTCAGTAAAGCTTGTTTTTCTTGGGCAGTGAAGAACTTGCTTCTTGCCTCCTCCTTGTTGTCTGGCTGTCAAATCAGAAGTTACAAGAGTAGCTGATACATAAGTGTGCTCTTCATGAATCCTAGCAATAGCAGGAACTATAGTAGCCAGGTTCTAGATCATCCCTCTGGAAGAATTTCAAGTCAATCTGGCCGCCCTCTAAAATTTGCATCGAATGAAAACTTATTCTGTTCTTCAATCGAGTGGTCTTCAGCACTGGTTCAAAAACTGGCAAGAACTCAGGAAGCATAAATTGACGGCGAGCACTTTTGCCGGGGCTATTGGTTTTCGGCCTCGCCGAAGAGCCCAGCTGTGGTTAGAGAAAATTGGCGCAATTGAGCCATTTTCGGGAAACCTGTTGGACCAATATCAAAGAAGAGGAAGCACTTGAAAGATACAAGCTCATAACAGGAAATACTGTTTTGTTTCCTGAATTTCAGGTCTATGGTGAGAGAAACTCCGAAGATGATTGGCTAGCAGGTTTACCAGATGGGGTAGTTGACAGGCTAGTTTATGGGTTTACCTTCACGGGGAGTGCTTGAGATAAAGTGCCCATTTTTCAATGGAGATGTGAGCAAGGCTCTCCCTTGGACACGAGTTCCCCCTTTACTGTATTTCACAAGCTCAGGGTTTAATGGAAATTATGGACAGGGATTGGATGGATTTATATGTTTCGACTCCTAAAGGGAGTAGTCTATTTCGGTTATACAGAGATATAGAATACTGGTATGTGTTGAAGATAGCACTCTCTGATTTCTGGTGGAAGCATGTCCATCCAGCCAGGGAGTTGTACCAAAAATCTGTGATCACGAATCCCTTCACTGAATTACGATCACTCAGGCCAGCACCAAGGCATGAATTATGTAATTATATAGTTGTTTATGAAAGCAAACACGTGGTTGATAACTCCAAGTTGTTGATGCATGAAATTTATGGAAAACTGCAAAACTGATGCATCTGATTGTCTAATTGTGGGTTTTTTGAATCTTTGTGGCTTAAGTTGATGGGATTTATTATCTAAGTAACAAGTGGTTGAAGTATCGTTTGCCTGATTTGTTGAAGTTGAAGTAATTTGTAATTGGAACTGTCACCTGGACGAGAAAGAGGGGAAACAATTGCTGGCGGAGGTAGAAATTATGATGTTAATCACGACAGAACCCAGATCTCTTTATCAAAAGCAGATGCAGAAATGAAATCCTTAATATGATTACAAGAGAATGAATATATTTTCCTCTATAGCCATGGTGCGATAGATAGCAAATGAGAAGACAGTAGGGATCGGAAGGTTCAGAACTTTCAGTTATGTCACTGGCTACTCTTCGGATGTTGAGTACATGTAAGCTTCACTCTTTCTTTCTTTTTCTTTTTTAATCTCTTTTTGGGTATGGTTCGTGTGTGGAAGCCATGTCGGATATTGAACAAGTAGTTTATAGGCAGCTGGATAGGACCCTTTACTGAATATATTTGCCAAGTCCTCCCTGTAAGCATTGGTTGCAGCTGCTTGCTCTGGCTTGTCAGCTATCAAACTACATCCAAAGCTAAGGAAGAAGAATATAGTAGGTATTATGGCTAGGAGTAACCAACTAAGAGGCTTTAATGCCGAACAAAGTGGGGCTTCCACCTGGGTGGTTTGTGTCAGGTTGAAAATTGACCCAACCCCAATCCTAAGGGCTAGCAGCAGTTGAACTTTGTCTTGAAATGGGATTTGAGGTCTGAAAGTAGGCTTTGGTTTGGTCAGGTTTGTGGGATCTTTCAGGTTAGAGTGGGAGGCTTGTCCACTTTACTGTATATCTTCTACATACTAATATCAATCCCTCTGTCATAAGAATTGTTGATTCTTGTTGATGCACCATACCTTAGAAGGTATTTACTTACCGGTAGATAGATGGAAAGAGACTTGTTTCATAGGATTATGTGGCTTCTTGTTGTCTTTGTTTCCTGTGGCTGTGCTTATAGTGTTGTGTTATAATCTGTACAAATAGTATACTTCCATAGATTTGTCTAAGGGATGTTCCCTGCATTGAGTACTTGGGAAAGTTTACATTGGTGTGTGTGTTTTGCCTATGGTCTTTAAACCGAAAGAAATCTCCTTCCCCATAAACTAGGGTGGATGGAGGAATTGTTATCCTATATGATTGTGAGAGTTCTATTTACCTAGGAGAACAAAATATATACATTTGTTCTTTGTGTTTGTGAGTGACTGTGGAGAGCACAGGTAAAACCAGTCGGTTTCACTTTTGCATATGCCTTTATGCAGTTCGCAAACTTCAAGTTTCATATGAGATAGTACCTTTAATGCTTTAAGTGGTCAATGTATATGTATGTGTAATTATAAAGATTTTCTTCTTGATTTAAACTATTGTTGAATCATGACAATGTGTTCTCTTCTATTTTGGTTTAACTGTCTCGAGTCTTCCATTGTTGCTAAAATTGGTCATTAGTTGAGATTATATTTGCATACAAAAATATCGTCTTCCCGTTGGGTACTTGAAATTTCATGAGCTTGAAAGTCTTGTTTTATTTTCAGTTTCCAGGACAGCTATACAGCACTGGAAACTGAAAATGGAAGATTGCTAAAATTTAATTGAACATGCTTGGGGGGAGGTTTGTTTATGCCTCTGGATTATATTCATCATTCCCACCACACCCCCCCCCCCCCCCCCCCCCTTTTTTTTTTTTTTTTTGTAATATAGTTTGCACCTGACATGTCCAATGTCATCTCTGTTGTGATATTATCATTGTTGCACCCCCCCCCCCCCCCCCCCCCCCCCCCCCAAATTTATTCTTGATTTCTAAAGTAATTGCTCAAGATTTAAGAAGAAAAATCAGATGATTATCCATATTAGCATTAGGAGCAAGATTATTTTCATTTGGCATCAACGACTGATGCAAACATCACTTAAATCAGTTTACATGACACAGTTGCATAGAAAGAATCTTGCTGTCCCTCCTCTTTTTTCTATTCAAGGATGACTGCTGTGGCATGGAGATGATGTAGGGAACTAATTGATCACTTAAATTTCAAACACTGACCATTTTATCCAGCATGCCATGGAGGGTGCAATCACCAGTGACTGAAGTGAAAGCAGGCATGCATTAACTGGTTAGTGTCATCATCGTGTGGTGTGCAATAATAACATGCTGCTTTCGGCAACAAGTGCGGTGCCTCCTGAAGAATGATATTTTCAAAGGAAAAAAATTATGCAACACAATTTAAGAGATGAAAAATGAGATGTTAGTATAAGTGGGGTTATTTAGACTTTTTATTATTATTAATCATGGCTGGATGTTGCAGCTTATAAAAGTTGCAAAGCCATATATACTCGAAATGTTCACAAGAGATTCATATTTTTTATTTTTTTATTTTTAATATGCATGGTAGATAGCACAGAACTGTGTTATTATTGTAAACTATGCCAGAATAATATTGCCACCTAGAAGAGGTTTAGTGGCAATTAAATACTTTTCTTAATAACATCAAATTATTAAATGTACGAGAATTGGGGTTGGTAATTGGGTGTACGAGAAATGACTGAAGTTTTGTAGATCATGAGTGGACAACAGTAAAATTAAAGATTTTTTTTTTTAAAGACATTTTATCACGGGACAACTGTCTTTAACTTTAATATTTCTATCTTTCATTTTTTTTTCTTCTAGTTGGGTGTATTTCTTGTATATTTTCTATATAATTAGGCTGCGACTTACTCTTTTTAATAAAATTAATATTACTTATTAAAAAAAAAAAAAAGGAGCTTGTAATAGATACTCACTAGACAAAAAATAAATACTTACGACATGGATCTGCAGCTTCAATTGTTTTATCATTCCACTATTCTACATGCGTCTTTTTTACTTTTCTTTTGGGTTTTTGTATAAATTATTAAAAGACAATAAAGCATACAAGATTATTAAAGATTTTCAATTGTTGCCAAACTAGCTTTGACATTCATATTTCCAAACTGGCCGGCAGAAATTAGTAATACAATTTCTATTATTTCTATTTAGTAAACAGATCAGGCATCGATTTATTAATATAGCTGTGGAGTTTGGTTCACAGTTAACATTGGCATCTTAATTATTACCTATAGATTTACGCATGTAGTCATAACAAACCATGCATTTAAAACCTGGGAGATAGATGAGCCTTCAATGGATACTTCATCACCACTGTGAACTCCTGCTTCTCTGACAAATCAACCTCATCTCCCTCCACAGCTTTCCAATCAAAATTCCATACCAAATTGGCCACAAAATATTCCAAATGAAGCATGGCCAAGCCAGCCCCAGGACAAATTCTCCTCCCTACCCCAAAAGGCATCATCTTGATCTCTTTGCTTCCCGTTATATCGACCACTTTCCCTCCTCCACCACCGATCATGAATCTCTCAGGCTTGAACTCCATCGGATCCTCCCACACCTTGGGGTCCCATCCCATATCCGCCACCAAGAAATTCAAAGTAGCATTCTTGGGCACCAAGTAGCCTTCCAAAACCACATCCTCTGTCACCGCATGTGGCAGCACAAATCGCGAAGGTGGGTGCCGCCTTAAACCCTCCAAAACCACTGCCTTCAAATACCCCAACTTATTCAAATCCTCCTCCTTCACCTCCTTCTCTCCATCCCCCACAACCACCCCTTTAATCTCTCCCAACACCCTCTCTCGCACGTGTGGATATTTCACCAAATTTGCCATTATCCACTGCAATGCCGTGGCCGTAGTGTCTGTGCCCGCGTTGATAAACTCCGAGCACAAGCTAACCATTTCCCCTTCTTCAAGCTTCCTCTTCTCCTCCGGCAACTCCAAATCCAACAACGTATCCACGTACGACACCACAAACTCCTCCTCCTCATTCTCTCTTGCCTTGCTTAATCTTTCCTGCTTCGCTCTCTTCCTCGCTTCTATCAAAGGCATTAGTACAGCCTTCCGGGCTTCGAAAATATCGTAGAACTCCTTCCAACGCTTACGGAATATTATCTTTCCAAGCCAAGGCCAAAAGTTGAGTACATTAAAACCTTCAGCTCTCAAAAGCAGGTGACGGTGGACGTCTTCGATTTCATTTATCTGGGTCTCGCGAAGCTTGTCCCCGAAGCACATGAGTACCAGCAAGCAAACCATGGCGTATCGGAAATGGTCAACCACGACGACAGGTTTAACGTTGCCGGATTCGGTCGTGGAGTGAGATATAAGGCGGTTTATGAGGAAGTCCAAGACCCACTTGCGGGCGCGGGTGTAGGACTTGACGCGCGAATCGTGGAGGATCTCGGAGGTGAGGTTGCGGCGGAGGATGCGCCACGTGGGGTCGTAGAATGAGGAGTTGACGTTGTGCTGGTTGCTGGTAAATGTCTTGGTGGTGAGGAGGGCGGGTGGGCGGTCGGCGAATACAGCGCCGTTCTGGACGAGGGCTTTGTGGGCTAGGACTCGGTTGGTCACGATTATAGTCGGGCGCGAGCCGAGGCGGAGGGTGAGTATGGGCCCATACCCAGCGTGGAGGTTGCGGAGCATTCGCTCGCGCTCGGAGGAGGACTTGCGGAGCCATAGGAAGTTGCCGAGAATGGGAACGGTGAAGGGTCCGGGAGGGAGCCGCTGGGTTTTGGAGGTTTTCTTGGGAATGATGAGAAGGGTGAGGATGGTTGTGATGCAAATGGTGCTGAGTATGAGGAACCAGGTCTCCATGATGACGAATTACTGGAACAAGAGGGGTCAACTGTATTCTGGGTTCTTTGTGACCTGTAACCTTAATCATGACTTTATTGTTGTTGACTATTTCTCACTGATGGGGGAGAGCATGTCGTTATCTTCTTTTTGTTTTTTTTTTTGTTTTTTTCCTAAGGTTTCGAATCAATCATCTTTATCAATCCCCATGACCTCGTCTTCTCCTACTTGCTATGCAACTAAACTGTTATTTTTGCTACGCAAAAACAACCACTTGAATCCGACACGCTAACAAAAATTATTGTACCATTTCTTTTTAACGGGTAAGATGAGGATTACATTAAAAATAAGGGTTAAATGTTATGTCATGCTGAATTCTTCCCCCCCACCCCACAAAAAAAAAGTCTTTCACATTAATGGAATTTATTATTTATGATCAGTAAGATTTCGAGTAAGTGTTGATGGCCCAACAACTCATTTTGTAGAGATTTTTTTTCTTTTCTCATTGAAAACTCTAAATGACTTTTTTTTTTTTTTTTAATACAGTACTTAATGTTATTTAGTGGACTTAATTTTCAAATTTATCTCCATAACTCTTAAAAGGATATGACACCTTCTTATAAGTTGAAATAAATTGGTATATTTCGATGAACCAATCTCACATTATTATTTATTTAACATTATAGTTACACAGTTTTATTCATGTTTCTTTTCTTAATTGTTGTGGCTTCCTTGTGGAGTGAATTAAGTTGATCTTTTTCTTGGTCAGAGGGTTTAAAGGATAAGAAGAATAATCAAGTCATTCACATCAAAAAATTATCTTTATTTCAAACCGACGTTGAAATAGTATTTTTATTCCGCCCACCAATCACTGAAAGTTGATTGTCGGTCGGTGATGGTTCAGTGGTGGTTGATAGGCGGTCAGTAAGCGGTAAACGGTTAATCTGTCCATCCTTACCTTTGACTTACAATCTACATTATACTTGACAAAGTTATATGCAAGTTTTAAGCTTGAAAATCAGTTGCGCTCGGAGTGAACTTGTAGAAATTTGTAATACAATGAAAAATTCTATACTAGGAAAAAATAATTTTTTGTTGTGAACGACATGATTGTAGAAATTTGTAATACAATGACCATAGCCGTAGGTTTCTGTAGTTGAGACATTATAGTAAAGGGGTCCATTGCATACGAATAGGCAATATATCACTTTCCTTTTAAGTTGGTTTCTGTCTTTACCATTCACCAGACACTCACAGAAATGTTCCTTTCCGGTCTTTGTAGAACGTTTTCCAGCCAACAAGAATTGACATAATACACCACGAGAAAAACAGCTTCCATTGCCCTAAATCAAAAATAATTTTTTGATGTGAATGATGGGGCCGTGCTCCATGTGAGGTTTGATGAGCTTCAACCACTTTTATATATTTTATCGTTGGATTTGGATCCCCTCATATTTTATAAAATATGAGGAAATTCCCTTAGAAGTTTGCTAAAAGTAATTACCTCTATAACACACAAACTTCTGCATTTATTTAGACCATTAGATGAAATAAAAGGCTCAGATTTTAAAATATGAAAATCTCGTATTTTAGAAAATATGAGAGGATCTCAATCCATCAAACAAGCAAGCTTTTACAATTGAGAAATATAGAGCGCACACTTTTACTCTCACACTCTTTGCACACTTTCTTGTGCATATGATGTACAATTTTTTTCACAAATCCCATAAATCCAATAGTTTATTTGCAAAAAAAATGGACCCTAAATGCATAAGTCTCTTTTTGTTCATCTCTGTCCTATTTGTCAAAATCAAGTGTAAGGTTGTAATGGAGCCAAGTTAAGTCAAGCTTTAAGATTTTAAGATTGGCTTGAGATGCTTATTCGAGCTAAGCTTGAGTTATAGTTCAAGCCGAGCTATAACGACTATTGCTAATGTGATCCGAACTCACCTTACAGTTTGGAAGTCCTCTCCTTTTGGTCTCTCCATTTGGCACCCCCCTGCTCCAGGCTCCTTGAAGATCAATTTTGACATGGCTGTAAAAGATTCTTTCTCTGTTTCGGCGGAAGTGTTGAGCAATGACAAGGGTGATATTCTTATGGGTTTTACTAAGAAATTGTTCTACTCTGATGTGAACAAAGGGGAAGCTACGGCTGCTCTAATGGGTGTACGAAGATTCTACTTGAAGGTGATTCTAAATCTTGCCCTCTTTTGGCTGTTCTAATACGCTGCTTGAAGGTGATTCATTGGAATCTATTTTGGTAATCAACCAGCTCTCCCTCTTCTCAGATTGGACCTCAGCTCCCATCATCTCTAACATACTATTGATGACTGATCTTCAACCTGATGGCAACTCATTTCTTTGTGATCTGATTAGTAGTGTATAAATTCTGCCTAGGCAACCACACTGCCCACAAACCACAAAAATCTAACGCACCAAACACCTCTCAAACTTTTCAATTCGTGGCAACTGGGTTTTGATCTTCAGCTCCAGCAATAAGGACATAACTAAAAATTTCATTCACAGACAACTAATCAATAGAAAACCCGAGACCTTCTTAGGGACTCAGAGTTTTTGGAGAGCATTCTCACTTTAAGACCCCGTTTACTTCGACGTAAAATGGTTTCCTTCGTAAAATATTTTCAGGAAAGCCATTTTCCCTGAAAATATTTTTCGACGAAAACATTCTACGGTGTTTACCTTGCACACGGAAAATAAATTTTTTTTTTTTAATATCTTTTTTTATATATATTTTTTCCAATAAGGTCCCCGTCGGGACCTGCACGAGACTTGTTCGAGACCTCGTATGGACTTGCCCAGGACCCCGCCGGAACTTAACCGGGACTTGTCCGGGACCTACCTGGGACTTGACTGGGACCCGCCCGAGACTTGCCCGAGACCCCGCTGGGACCCGCCTAGGACTTGACCAGGACTTGACTGGGACTTGCCTGGGACCTGCCCAGAACTCGACCGGGACTTGACTAGTCCCTAACCGGGACTTGCCCGGGACCCTGCTGGGACTTGACGGGGACCCGGCCGAGACTTGCCCGGAACCCTGCCGGGACTTGACCGGAACCTGCCCAGGACATGCTCAAGACTTGATCGGGACCCCGACGAGACTAGACCGGGACCCGACTAGGCAAGTCTCGGGCGGGTCTTGGGCAGGTCCGGTCAAGTCTCGGGCGGGTCTCGGTGGGGTCCTAAGCAAGTCCTGGGCGGGTCTCGGTCAAGTCCCAAGAGGGTCACGGTCAGGTCCCGGGCGGATCTCGGTCAAGTCTCGGGCAGGACCCGGGCGGGTCCCATGCAAGTCCCGGGCGGATCCCAGTCAAGTCTTGGGAGGGTCCCGGTCAGGTCTCGGGTAAGTCCCGGTTAGGTCCCGGGTGGGTCCCGGCAAGTCCTGGCCAGGTCTCGGTCAAGTCTCGGGCAGGTCCCGCCGAGGTCCCGGTCAGGTCCTGGGCGGATCCCAGTCAATTCTCGGGTAGGTCCTGGGCGGGTCCCGGTCAAGTTCCGAGCAGGTCCCGAGCGGGTCCCGGTCAA
This sequence comes from Corylus avellana, assembly GCF_965113065.1. Lineage (NCBI taxonomy): Eukaryota > Viridiplantae > Streptophyta > Magnoliopsida > Fagales > Betulaceae > Corylus > Corylus avellana. The sequence goes on from NC_142491.1 coordinate 44,508,479, forward strand.
GTCCCGAGAGGGTCCCTGTTAGGTCCCGGACGGGTCCCAATCAGGTCCCGGTCAAGTCCTGATCAAGTCCCGGGCAATCCTGGTCAGGTCTCGGGCGGATCCCAGTCAAGTCTCGGGTAGGTCACGGGTGAGTCCCGGTCAAGTCCTGGGCAGGTCTCGAGCGGGTTCCGGTCAAGTCCCGGGAGGGTCCCTGTTAAGTCCCGATTAAGTCCCGGTCAGGTCCCGGGCAAATCCCAGTCAAGTCCCGAGCAGGTCCTGCTAGGGTCCCGGGCAATCCCGGGAGGGTCTCGGTCAGGTCCCAGGCGAGTCCCGGTCGAGTCTCAAGCAGGTCCCGATCAAGTCCCGGGCGGGTCCCGGTCAGGTCTCGGGAGGGTCCCGGGCAGGTCTTGATCAAGTTCCGGGGAGGTTTTGGGCGGGTCTTGGCAAGGTCCATCGATTTAAGAACGAGATGCTCATAGTTGGAAAATGGTGAAAACCGTAAACCATTTTTCGAAAATTAAAGAATTTTCGGTCAAAAGGAAAATATTTTCCGTTGACCACTATTTTACGTCGAAGTAAACATCATAAAATGCAGAAATCATTTTCAGGAAACCATTTTACGTCGAAGTAACCAAAGCCTAAGACAACTTTTCCATTATTAACAGCAAGAGGCCATCAGTCCTTGGACAGTTTTTTAGCACAGTACTTGGCCAGAAATCGATTTCCAAATTCTATGGTGGTTTTCGAGCAGTTTTGACCATAAGCTTTGCAGCTGAGTAAGCTTTTGCGAACTGATGTACCTCTGCAAATCTTAAGCTTGATATCCACTTGCAACATTTCCATCAAACCATGTGTGAAGGAGAGGAGGGAGATGAACGGTTAAGGAGAGAGACTCTTGAACTTTCCTCTTTGTAGAATCAGCTATAGGAATCAACCCCAGCTGCCACAAAGTTCTTCATTCTCCCTTGATTTGTAATAACAGGTGATCTAACCTCCCACTTGATATATGTAAAAGAATTTTCTCCTCAGTAAGGATTTGATTTCTACGTCTAATATTGTTTTCTTTTTTTTCGCTTCCAAACATATAAATTGTAGCACTCCATCCCGATCCGCATAAAATGGGCCTCCATTGAATTTCATCTTCCACATCCTTAGTCCTCACCTCAGCACACCATCCGAGCCTGTATATATCTCATCAACCAACCAAGTTTTTAAAATTGAGAAATGCTACACGCTCTCAAATACATACTCCTTGAAATGGTACTATTACTAAAAGTTAACTCCATTTTACCTTTCAATATAAATTTGCCAAAATAAGATTTAAGCATATAACAATTTAAAACATTATAGTCCTGTGAAAACATTTCTTTAAATTAATTACATGGAAAAATTAATAAGATGACATAGAACAAGCAAAAAAACAAATGCATACTGACAAAGAACACCAAGACAAATCCATCATAGGAGCCAACAGACTTATAGTGACGGTTGTCTCCTTCAAATGGGGAAGAGTTCAACAGCAAAGTTATTTATGTAAGACATTGACATTTACATTCGAATCAGGCCTGTAATGGTCTCCCTTTATTTGGGTATAAGAGAAGGCGATCCAGCAGATGTAAGTTATAATCAATAATTATCAATATAGTATATATTACTCTTTATTGAAACCTCATGTAATCCCAAACAGGCAGAAAGCATAGGTCTATTGAAAGAGTCGGTCCAATTAAGGTTCACAAGGCCGAGGGCATATATACAAACAGAAAAAACAGAGAGAGCCAGAGCCACACACAAACGCACAGGCTTCCATTCCTTCATTTAATTCGAAGTTAACATTGACATCTTACCTAGAAAATCAACCAGACCATTCAAAACGAATTAGGATCCTCTTCTACACAATATTCCGTTAGCTATATTGGAGGGGATATTTTTGTCCCCTCAGAAATTGAAAAAACAAAAATAATCCTCCAATATAATTAATAGAATATTATTCGGTTCGAGATCACCTGGGAGATAGATGGGCCTTCAATGGATACTTCATCACCATCGTGAACTCTTGCTTCTCTGACAAATCAACCTCATCTCCATCCACAGCCTTCCACTCGAAATTCCATACCAAATTGGCTACAAAATACTCCAAATGAAGCATTGCCAAACCAGAAGCAGGACAAATCCTCCTCCCTGCCCCAAAAGGCATCATCTTTATTTCCCTGTTTCCCGTTATATCAAACACTTCCCCTCCTCCACCACTCAAGAATCTCTCAGGTTTGAACGCCATCGGATCCTCCCAGGCCTTGGGGTCCCATCCCATATCCGCCACCATGAAATTCAAACTGGCATTATTGGGCATCAAGTAGCCATCCAAAACCACATCCTCTGTCACCGCGTGTGGCAACACGAAATGCGCAGGTGGGTGCCGCCTTAAACCCTCCAAAACCACTGCCTTTAAATACGGCAGCTTGTGCAAATCCTCCTCCTTCACCTCCTTCTCTCCATCCCCCACAACGACCCCTTTAATTTCTGCCAAAACCTTCTCTTGGACGCGTGGGTATTTCACCAAATTCGCCATTACCCACTGCAACGCCGTGGACGTAGTGTCCGTGCCCGCGTTGAGAAATTCCGAGCACAAGCTAATCATTTCCCCGTCTTCAAGCTTCCTCTTCTCCTCCGGTAACTCCAAATCCAACAACGTATCCACGTACGACACCACAAAGTCGTCGTCATCTTTGTCTTGTTGCAGCTGGATATCCTCTCTTGCCTTGTTTAATCTTTCCTGCCTCGCTCTCTTCCTCGCTTCTATCAAAGGCATTAGTACGGCCTTCCGGGCTTCGAAAATATTGTAGAACTCCTTCCAACGCTTACGGAATATTATCTTTCCAAGCCTAGGCCAAAAGTTGAGTATGTTAAAACGTTCGGCGCTCAAAAGCTGGCGACGGTGGATGTCTTCGATTTCTTTTATCTGGGTCTCGCGAAGCTTGTCTCCGAAGCACATGAGTACCAGCAAACAAAACATGGCGTATTGGAAATGGTCAATCACGACAACAGGTTTAACGTTTCCGGATTCGGTCGTGGAGTGAGATATAAGGCGGTTGATGAGGATGTCCAAGACCCACTTGCGGGCGCGAGTGTAGGACTTAACGCGCGAAGGGTGGAGGATCTCGGAGGTGAGGTTGCGGCGGAGGATGCGCCACGTGGGGCCGTAGAACGAGGAGCTGATGTTGTGCTGGTTGCTATTAAAGATCTTGGAGGTGAGAGGGGCGGGTGGACGGTCGGCGAATACGGCGCCGTTCTGGACGAGGGCTTTGTGGGCTAGGCCTCGGTTGGCCACGATTATAGTTGGGCGCAAGCCGAGGCGGAGGGTGAATATGGGCCCATACCTGTTGTGGAGGTTGCGGACCATTCGCTCGCGCTCAGAAGAGGACTTGCGGAGCCATAGGATGCTACCGAGGATGGGGACGGTGAAGGGTCCAGGAGGGAGCTGCTGGGTTCTGGAGCTTTTCTTGCGAATGAACAGGAGGTTGAGGAGGGCTGTGATGCAGATGGTGATGAGTACGACGAACCAGGTGATCATCTCCATGTGTTGACCGATTGTTAAAACATTTACAAGAGTGTTCCGTGTTAAGGCTGTAACCTTAATTATGACTTTATAGTAAAACTTTCGCACTATATATATATATATATATATATATATATATATGTTATAATATGTATATTCTCTTTCACATTTTGTCATTGATGTGGAGAGCATGTTATTATCTTTTGATATTATCGTAAACAAAAGTCGGAACTTAGAAGCTACCGATTTGTATTTTCGTAGATTTTTGTTGAATGATTATTAAAGCCCGCATGGAGCAAGGCCTTGTCCTCTCCTACTTGCTATGTAATAATGCAACTAAACTTTTAAACACTTGATTCCAAAACTACCACTCTCCTATTTTATTTGCTTTCAATCGCGTGGCCCCTACACCTAGTGTTGATATATATATATATATATATATATATATATATATATATATATTGTGAGTACCTATTACATTTAACTTGAAACAAACTTAAAATAAAATTAGTGGACAAGGTTTTGGGTTCAGCCTATTTAATTGAATAGCTCGTATTAGAATTTATTTATGTTGTTTGTATACTCAAGCATCAATATGACTCGAACTTGACAGGTGACATTTATGATTGTTAATTATTGTCACGCTTTACTAGCTAATTCAACACGAAATTAGCAAGTTAAAATTGAATATTATAATCTGTTTAATTAAATGAGTCAGATTATGATGAATTTATATAACCTTATACTCACGCATCAACATAACCTGAACCCGACACGTGAACACAAATTAAGATTTGATTACGTTCACACGTATAATATAAAAAAATATAAACCCAATATATAGAAAATCTATATTGTAACAAAATTTGGTTCAATTCAAAGTGTTTTGTCCATAGTGCAATGGCATGCAATAGATTGTTTTATTGGAAAGAGAAATGGTCAATTATTTATGTATATACGCTACTGCGTTTTTGAAAAACGATATGCAGATTCTAATTCATTTTGGCAAAATCGATGTTCACGCGTAATGGTCAAAAGTTGTGATTTAAATCAAAAAACATGAAAGTAGAGTACTGTCAAAGCTTAGCTTTATTCTAATATACAAATCAACGATAAGTTGTCTCCAAAAATTTAAAAAAATCTTCCAAATATATATATATATATATATATATATATATATATATTTTATGAGGCCTCAAAAAGTTAATTTACTCCCTCATTTTTTTAAAAAAAGAAAAAAAAATTGCCCCTACTCTAAAATTTCTGGCTACGCCTATGCTTATACAAAAATTCAAATCAATAATCTCCTTTCCGATTGCTAAACAAGATCACTAATAAAATTGTCCTCATCATTTTTATTGATTGATACAAACTTTAAATATAACTCACTTTTGAAAACCAACTTTCAAAGAGATGATACCAAAAAAACTTATATACATAAGATTAATATTAGATTTAACCTATGAAAGACACTAAGTAAAACTCACCCTTTGATAAAAGTCAAGAGCTTATATAAATATACCTTTGATAAAACTCACCACTGCCGCTAACTGCTTTTGTGGCTTTTCCTGCCTCCCAACAACCATTGCTGGAGGGTGGTCCTCATGCGCCAACCAATGGCTTCCCCGCATCGGGTTCAGTCGCCTTCCTCCACCTTGTCCATCGTTGGTATTGTTGGAGGGTGGTCCTCATGCGCCAACCAATGGCTTCCCCGCATCGGGTCCAGTCGCCTTCCTCCACCTTGTCCATCATTGGTATTGCTGGAGGGTGGTCCTCATGCGCCAGCCAATGGTTTCCCCGTATCGGGTCCAGTCGCCTTCCTCCACCTTGTCCATCATCGATGTTGCTGTGCTAAGATTTTATTTGCTTTTCTTTTATTTTTCCTTGTAATTTTATGTTCCTTGTGTTTCTATTTCCTGGCCAGTTCCTTGAACTGGTCGCATTTTCATTTTTTGACATAATTCTTCATCTCTTTATCGACTACTGATGGTCGGATTTGGTTTCTTCTATCTACCACTACCACTGATGGTCGTGATGGTAACCCTGATGAGTTTTGTTCTGTTTACAAAATCCTGCCATATTTTATAGCCTTTATTGGCCGTTTCAGTTCACTCAATGGGGTGAGTCATTCATTTGACCCATTCCCGACTGTTATTCGGAAGGCTCTTTCCCCTTTGTTTTTTATTTTCTTGTAATTCCCTTTCCCTTTCCCCTTCCCCACTTTGAATAAAAATAAAAAATAAAAAAGCATATATACCTTTGACAAAACTCACCCGTAAAGTAATGCCTTTTTTTTTTTCTTTTTTTTGGATAATGAAACCCTCCAATTTTGACAAAACTGGAACAATTATGCGACAACATACAACCAAACACAAAACTGCGGTTTCAACTCTGCAGAAACACTTTACACCCATCTCTGCCATCAATCTAGCCTGCAGCAATATTCAAGTTCTGCAAAAGAAAAACACTCAGAATACCATATACAGACTACTCAAAACAGAATCAACCACAGCTACCACAAAGTTCTTCATTCTTCCTTGATCACTTAAACTCCCAATAGCAATAACAGGTGATCTAACCTCCCACTTCATTTGTAAAACAATTTTCTCCTCCTTAAGGATTTGATTTCCTTGTCTAACATTGTTTTTTCGCTTCCAAACAGTATAATTGAGAGAATAAAGTATATTTTTCATATATATATATATATATATATATATATATATAGTCTTTCACATTTTGTCATTGATGTGGAGAGCATGATATTGTCGGAAACAGAAGTTGGAACTTGGAACTTAGGAGTTACCGATTTGTATTTTCGTAGATTTTTGTTGAATGATTATTAAATGTAAAAGTTGTTGAAGCTCATCAAACCCCTCATGGAGCAAGACCTTGTCCTCTCCTACTCGCTATGCAATTATGCGACTAAACTTTTGAACACTTGATTCCAAAACCATCACTTTCTCCTATTTTATTTGCTTTCAATCGCGTGGCCCTTACACCCGGTTTTGATCCATATATATATTTTGTGAGTACCTATTGTTGATAATTGTTTACATTTAACTTGACACAAACTTAAAATAAAATTAGTGGATAAGGTTTAGGGTTCAGCCTATTTAATTGAAAAGTTCGTATTAAAATTTATTTATATTGTTTTTATACTCAAATATGAACATGACTCGAACTTGACAAGTGACATTTATGGTTATTATTTATTGTCATGCTTTACTAGTTAATTCAACACAAAATTAGCAAGTTAAAATTGAATATTATAATCCGTTTAATTAAATGAGTCAGATTATGATGAATTTATATAACCTTATACTCACGCATCAACATAACCTAAACCCGACACGTGAACACAAATTAAGATTTGATTACATTCACACGTATAATATAAAAAAATATAAACCCAATATATAGAAAATCTATATTGTAACAAAATTTGGTTCAATTCAAAGTGTTTTGTCCATAGTGCAATGACATGCAATAGATTGTTTTATTGGTCAATTATTTATGTATATACACTACTGCGTTTTTGAAAAACGATATGCAGATTCTTGTCTCAGCTATTATTTTCATTTCACATTCTATATTTGAATAATTCATTTTGGCAAAATCGAGGTTCACACATAATGGTCAAAAGTAGCTATTTAAATCAAAAAACATGAAAGTACATTACTGTCGAAGCTTAGGTTTATTCCAGGAGAAAATCATTAAAGTTTCATAAATTTTTAATTCGAACTTCAATATTAAAAATTAACAATGTACTCACCTAATATTTTAAAAAAATTTAATTGAAACTCTCCCTTACTAATTTTTGTTTAATTGGACAGAAATTATTCCACGTGCATCTCACATGAGATTGAGATTTTGATGCCCTCTATTTTAATTTTGCTTTCATTAAAATTAATAAAATTATGTAATTACCCTCATATATCTAAGAAACAGACAACCATTTCCAGGTTATCTGCAGAGGCTGAGTACTGGCCGTCGCTTCTACTTCTTGTGAGGTTGTGTGGCTTAGAACTCTTCTCCAAGACTTACAAGTTCCCCTTCAAACTGCCTTGCTCTATTGTGACAGGAAAGCTGCTCTTCACATTGCAGCAAACCCTGTCTTTCATGAGCGTACAAAACATATTAACATTGATTGTCATGTTGTATGAGAAAAGTTGCAAACGGGTATTATTCGAACCTTTCACGTTTCATCACAACATCAGTTGGCAGATGTTTTTACAAAAGCTCTTGATTCTTCTTTATTTCATTCTTTGGTGTCCAAGATGAGTCTTCATAATATTTACTCTTCCTGAGTTTTTTTTATGAAATCTCATCTTGAGGGGAAGTATTGAGAATACAAGCAGAGCAGTCAAGCGACTTACCTTGCTTCTACATCAGCATGGAACAGACTCCATGATTGCAGGAGGAGTTTAGTTATTAAGTTGCAAGTTTACTAGTTAGCTTTCAGTTATAAGTTGGTTGCTATTTGTTAGCACTTAAAGTGCACGTGTTTAAACTAATTTTGTTTCAGACTAAACTCAAACAGACTTGGTATATAATGTACATGCAATTCTAATGAGAAGTTGAGTTGATTTTTCCCCAAGTTTGAGCATTCTCTTCCATTTTCAATAGAAGGAGCCAACGAACTTATGGTAAAGCATAGGTCTGTTGAAAGAAAAACACATAGAGCCAGAGCCACACAAAGACACTCAGGCTTTCATTCCTTCATTTAATATAGCTATAGAGTTTGATTCAAAGTTGACATTGACATCTTACCAAGAAAATCAACCAAACCATTCAAAACCTGGGAGATAGATGGGCCTTCAATGGGTACTTCATCACCATGGTGAACTCCTGCTTCTCTGACAAATCAACCTCATCTCCATCCACAGCTTTCCAATCAAAATTCCATACCAAATTGGCCACAAAATATTCCAAATGAAGCATGGCCAAGCCAAACCCAGGACAAATTCTCCTCCCTGCCCCAAAAGGCATCATCTTGATCTCTCTGCTTCCCGTTATATCAAACACTTCCCCTCCAACACCACTCAGAAACCTTTCAGGCTTGAACGCCATGGGATCCTTCCACACCTTGGGGTCCCATCCCATATCCGCCACCAAGAAATTCAAACTGGCATTATTGGGCACCAAGTAGCCGTCCAAGACCACATCCTCCGTCACCGCATGTGGCAGCACGAAATGCCCAGGTGGGTGCCGCCTTAAACCCTCCAAAACCACTGCCTTCAAATACGGCAACTTATGCAAATCCACCTCCTTCACCTCCTTCTCTCCATCCCCCACAACGACCCCTTTAATCTCTGCCCAAACCCTCTCTTGGATGTGTGGGTATTTCACCAAATTCGCCATTATCCACTGCAACGCCGTGGATGTAGTGTCCGTGCCCGCGTTGAGAAACTCCGAGCACAAGCTAATCATTTCCCCGTCTTCAAGCTTCCTCTTCTCCTCCGGCAACTCCAAATCCAACAACGTGTCCACGTACGACACCACAAACTCATCATCTGTGTCTACGTCGTCCTCTTTTGCCTTGCTTGCCCTTTCCTGCTTCGCTCTCTTCCTCGCTTCTATCAAAGGCATCAGTACATCGTCCTGGGATCTCCGAAGCTTCCAAAACTCCTCCCAACGCTTACGGAATATTATCTTCCCAAGCGTCGGCCAAAAATTGAGCATGTTAAAGCGGCTAAAGCCCAAAAGCAAGTGACGCTGCGCTTTTTCGATTTCCTTTATCTGGGTCTCGCTGAGCTTGTCCCCGAAACACATGAGTACCAACAAGCAAAACATGGCGTATTGGAAATGGTCAATCAGAACGACTGGGTTAACGTTGCCGGACTCCGTCGTGGAGTGAGATATAAGGCGGTTGAGAAGGATGTCCAAAACCCACTTGCGGGCGCGAGAGTAGGACTTGACGCGCGAAGGGTTTAGGATCTCGGAGGTGAGGTTGCGGCGGAGGATGCGCCATGTGGGGCCGTAGAACGCGGAGCTGATGTTGTGCTGGTTGCAGGAGATGATCTTATTGATGGGGAGGGCTGGGGGGCGGTCAGCGAATACGGCGCCGTTTTGGACGAGTGCTTTGTGGGCGAGATCTCTGTTGGCCACGAAGATGGCCGGGCGCTTGCCGATTCGGAGCGTGACCATGGGCCCGTACCTGAAGTGGAGGTTGCGGATGATAGGCTCGAGCTCGGAGATGGACTTGCGGAGCCATAGGATTCTGCCGATGATGGGGACGGTGAAGGGTCCGGGAGGGAGCTGCTGGGTTTTGGAGCTTTTCTTGGCGACAATCAGACGGTTGAGTAGGACTGAGATGCAGAGTGAGATGAGGATGAGGAACCAAGCCTCCATGTTTCTAGCCTTATCTCTTATGATGAGAAAGGAGACCAAACGTGAGAAATAGCAACAAGTCAACAATGGGCCGTTAAGCCCACTCTGCTTATATATATAAGTGTCAGACATGCAAATATGCAATAGATTGTTTTATTGGAAAGAGAAATGGTATACGCTACTGCGTTTTTGAAAAACGTTACGCAGATTCTTGTCTCAACTATTATTTTCATTTCACATTCTATATTTGAATAATTCATTTTGGCAAAATCGACGTTCACAAAAGTAGTTATTTAAATCAAAAAACATGAAAGTAGAGCACTGTCAAAGCTTGCGTTTATTCTAGGAGAAAATTTTTAAAGTTTTAGAAATTTTTTAGTTTTTTAATTCAAACTTTAATGTTTAAAAATTAACAATGTATTCACTTAATATTTAAAAAGATTTTAATTGAAACCTTTCCTTACTAATTTGTCTACTTGGAAGAAAATTATTCTGCGGGATTGAAATTTTGATGTCTTCTATTTTAATTTTGCATTTATTAAAATTTATAAAATTACGTAATTACCCTCAATAAAACTTATGAAATTGAGGATAATTATATCATTTTATAGATTTTAATAAGGGTAAAATTGAAATAAATGGCATCAAAATTTCACGTGAGACAAATGTGGGATGATTTTCGTCCAATTAGACGAAAATTAATAATAAAAGGTCTGAATTAAAATTTTTTTAAACAGTGAAATTCAAATCAAAAAACTCTTAAAATTTCAGAAGTAAAGTAAATTTAACATTTTATTCTAATATACAAATCAACGATAAGTTGTGTCCAAAAATTTTAAAACATCTTCCAAAAATATGTTTTTTATTATTTTTTTATTTTTTAGGAGGTCTCAAAAAGTTAATTTCCTCTCCACATTTAAAAAAAAAAAAAAAAATTGCCCCTACTCTAAAATTTCTGGTTACGCCTATGCTTATACAAAAATTCAAATCAATAATCTCCTTTCCTATTGCTAAACAAGATCATTAATAAAATTGTCCTCATCATTTTCACTGATTGATACAAACTTTAAATATAACTCACTCTCGAAAACCAACTTACAAAGAGATAATACCCAAGAACTTATATACATAAGATTAATATTATATTTAACCTATGTAAAACATTAGGTAAAACTCACCATTTGGTAAAAGTCAAGAGCTTATATACCTTTGATAAAACTCACCACTACTAGCGACTGCTTTTGTGGCTTTTCCCCGCCTCCCGATAACAACTGCCGGCGGGTGGTCCTCATGCGCCAGTCAATGGCTTCCACGCATCTAGGGGTGTAAACGAGTCGAGTTTGAGCGAGCTTTCCTTGTTCAGGCTTGGCTCGTTTAAATTTTACTTGAGCTCGAGCTCGAGTCGAGCTCAATGGCGAGCCAAAAAAATCGAGCTCGAGCTAATAATAAGTCGAGCCGAGCCAGCTCGCGAGCTGGCTCTTATATTTAATGTTTTTGTTTTTTTTAAAAAAAATTTAACTTCAAGTACTCTTAAACGGCTTAAGAAGTTAGTTTGCATATGAGTATTTGCTTAACCTGGCTAGTCGAGTATGGAGCCTAAGTCAATACAGTAAAGCATTTGGTTTCAAAGAGAAAGGATATGCATCCTTTTATAGATAAGTAAACTTGGAGATTAATGTTTTCTTAACAATATGGGACAAGTTAACAGGTTACATTCAGACTGCATTGGGACAACAACCCCTACAAAAAACTATTTTTTCAACGTCTCTCTCTCAATCCCCCTCACTAGTCACAACGCATCTTCCACCTGAACTTTCATTTCCCACTCTCTCACTCTCGCTCATCAAACAAGTAGTGATAGTGTTTGGGTTTGTATGATTCTTCAATAGTTTATGCCTTTTGTAATCTCCCTCAATAGTTTCTACTTGATTCTTCTTCATTTCGTTAAGGTCTGCTCTAATTGAATCGAGGTCTTTTTAATGATTGCTCTCTCTCTCTCTCTTTGATCACGAAGGGTTTATAATTTTTCATTCTTTAACGCTTAAATATAAATGCAATTTTAAGATTTTAATAATTATGAGATTTATAGTTAATTATGTATTACTTAGTTTATATATATACACACACACACACACGAGCTTATACGAGCTTGCTCACGAGCCTAGCCGAGTCGAGCCGAGCTTGCTTCGTTTAATATTCGAGCTAGGATTTGTGTTCATGAAGTGCTTCATTTAATATTCGAGTCGATCACGAGCCAAGCTTATGCGAGCCGAGCCCGAGCTTGCTCGCGAGACGCTTCGCTCACTTAACAGCCCCATCAGGTCTGGCTACCTTCCTCCACTTTGTCCATCTCTGGTATTGCTATGCTGCGATTTTATTTGCTTTTATTTTATTTTTCCTTGTAATTTTATGTTCCTTGTGTTTCTATTTTCTAGCCAGTTCCTTGAACTAGTCGCTTTTTCATTTTTTGATAGAATTTTTCCTCTCTTTACTTACTACTAATGATCGGATTTGGTTTCTTCTACCTACCACTGATGGTAACTTTGATGGGTTTTGTTCCGTTTACAGAATTTTGCCATATAATAAGCCTTTATTGACCATTTCAGTTCACTTGATGGGCTGTGTCATTCATTTGACCCATTTCCGGTTGTTCTTCGGAAGGTTTTTTGGCTTTTGTTTTTTATTTTATTTTCTTGTAATTCCCTTTCCCCTTCCCCACTTTGAATAGAAAAAAATAAAATAAAAAACCTTATATACATTTAATAAAGCTCACCCTTAAAGTAATGCGTTTTTTTTGTTTTTTTTTTTGGATAAATGAAACCCTCCAATTTTGACAACATGCAACCAAACACAAAACTGCGGTTTCAACTCTGCAGAAACACTTTACACCCATCTCTGCCATCAATCTAGCCTGCAGCAATATTCAAGTTCTGCAAAAAAAAAAACACTCAGAATACCATATACAGACTACTCAAAACAGAATCAACCACAGCTACCACAAAGTTCTTCATTCTCCCTTGATCACTTAAACTCCCAATGGCAATAACAGGTGATCTAACTTCCCACTTCATTTGTAAAACAATTTTCTCCTCTTTAAGGATTTGATTTCCTTGTCTAACATTGTTTTTTTGCTTCCAAATAGTATAAATTGTAGTACTCCATCCGATTTGCATAAAATGGGCCTTCATTGATTTCATCTTCCACATCCTTAGTCCCCACCTCAGCACATCATCCCAGCCCGTATATATCTCAACAACCAAGCAAGTTTTTAAAATTGAGAAATGCTACACACTCTCAAATACACACTCCTTGACATGGTACTATTACTAAAAGTAATGCATTTTTCACTGTAATTCCTTTTTACCTTTCAATATAAAAGATTATAGTCCTATGAAAACATTTCTTTAACTTAATTACATGGGAAAATTATTAAGAAGACATAGTAGAACAAGCAAAAAAATTCCTGCAATCTTGGTATTTATTTCCAAATACAAATGCATACTAACAAAGAACACTAACACAATCATCATACGAAGGAGCCAACGAACTTATGGTAAGGCATAGGTCTGTTGAAAGAAAAAACACAGAGCCAGAGCCACACAAAGACACTCAGGCTTTCATTCCTTCATTTAATATAGCTGTAGAGTTTGATTCAAAGTTGACATTGACATCTTGCCAAGAGAATCAACCAGACCATTCAAAACCAGGGAGATAGATGGGCCTTCAATGGGTACTTCATCACCGCGGTGAACTCCTGCTTCTCTGACAAATCAACCTCCTCATCTCCACCCACAGCCTTCCACTCGAAATTCCATACCAAATTGGCTACAAAATACTCCAAATGAAGCATTGCTAAACCAGAAGCAGGACAAATCCTCCTCCCTGCCCCAAAAGGCATCATCTTTATTTCCCTGTTTCCCGTTATATCAAACACTTTCCCTCCTCCACCACTCAAGAATCTTTCAGGCTTGAAAGCCATCGGATCCTCCCAAACCTTGGGGTCCCATCCCATATCCGCCACCATGAAATTCAAACTGCCATTTTTGGGCACCAAGTAGCCGTGCAAGACCACATCCTCTGTCACCGCATGTGGCAGCACGAAATGCCCAGGTGGGTGCCGCCTTAAACCCTCCAAAACCACTACCTTCAAATACGGCAACTTGTGCAAATCCTCCTCCTTCACCTCCTTCTCTCCATCCCCCACAAAGACCCCTTTAATCTCTGCCAAAACCCTCTCTTGGACGTGTGGGTATTTCACCAAATTCGCCATTATCCACTGCAACGCCGTGGGTGTTGTGTCCGTCCCCGCGTTGAGAAACTCCGAGCACAAGCTAATCATTTCCCCGTCTTCAAGCTTCCTCTTCGCCTCCGGCAACTCCAAATCCAACAACGTGTCCACGTACGACTCCACAAACTCATCATCTGTGTCTACGTCGTCCTCTTTTGCCTTGCTTGCCCTTTCCTGCTTCGCTCTCTTCCTCGCTTCTATCAAAGGCATCAGTACATCGTCCAGGGATCTCCGAACCTTCCAAAACTCCTCCCAACGCTTACGGAATATTATCTTCCCAATCGTCGGCCAAAAATTGAGCATGTTAAACCGGCTAAAGCCCAAAAGCAAGTGACGCTGCGCGTTTTCGATTTCCTTTATCTGGGTCTCGCTGAGCTTGTCCCCGAAACACATGAGTACCAACAAGCAAAACATGGCGTATTGGAAATGGTCAATCAGAACGACAGGGTTAACGTTGCCGGACTCCGTCGTGGAGTGAGATATAAGGCGGTTGATAAGATGTCCATGACCCACTTGCGGGCGCAAGAGTAGGATGTTACGTAACGGGAATAGATTATAGGTTTTGAGGAACCTAGACCTTAGATTCTAAGGAACTTAGACCTTTTAGATTTTGAGAAAATCTAAAAACTCATTTTCAAACTCACGGTTTGTGATTAATTTTCTGATCCTTTTCATTAATGAGCTTGATGTCTTTAAATAGACAATTACAATGCATAGTAAAATAAAAGACTAATTAGAATAAACTATTGATAATATTTATCCCTAAGATTTAAATTATACTAACTATTCTAATGATAATACTTATCTCTAATATTTAAATGATAATCTCTAATCTAATGTTATCTATAAAGATAACATATTATCCTAAGGTATTTTAATCATAATATACATCTTTTATTAAACTCGTAACATTCTATTCCCCTTAAGGAGACCTTGTCCTCAAGGTCTTGAAATTCTTTTCTTCCATCGTTACTCGTTTCAGGCATTCCCTTGGTGGCCGTTCAAGAGGTGGGATCAATTCTTTGTCATCAAGCGTCCAAATTTGCACAAGCCCACTCACTTGCCGCTACCAATGAACATTGGACTGCCTGTTGTTATGTGATACAGGATGGGGACGAAGCGCTTGCAATGGAGCACAGGGTGGACATGATTGCCTTGTTTTGGCTACGTACAATGATGAACATTCCTTCATTTTATCCTGCCTTTGCTGTTTAATAGTTGACCGTGCAATGTAATGACATTGGGATGGATCTTGCAATTTGACAACGTTGTGGATGGTTTTAGTTGGTTATGACTCCATCAGTGGCTGGGATTATAGTGATAGCATGGGATATGGCGGTAGCACCATTTGTGGCTGCTCGTAGCAATGAAGTTTATTGTTGTTATCAGTTGAACCATCGTCAAATTTGGCAATCAATGCAGACAGTTTTTTTTTTAATCCTCTCATTATTTTCTTCCATCTTCTTCATAAAGCCTTCAACCATAGTCATGAGGTTACCAAGCTGCTGCTCAAGTCGATCCAGCCTTGGATTCGCCATTGAACAAGATAGCGGCTCTGATACCAAATGTTAAGTGAATACGTAACGGGGATAGATTATAGGTTTTGAGGGAATCTAGACCTTAGATTTTAAGGAACCTAGATCTTTTAAATTTTGAGAAAACCCTAAAAAACCATTTTCAAACTCAAGGTTTGTGAATAATTTTCTGATCATTTTCATTAATGAGCTTGATGTCTTTAAATAAACAATTACAATGCATAGTAAAATAAAAGACTAATTAGAATAAACTATTGATAATGTTTATCCCTAATATTTAAATTACACTAACTACTCTAATGATAATACTTATCTCTAATATTTAAATGCTAATCTCTAATCTAATGTTATCTATAAAGATAACATATTATCCTAAGGTATTTTAATCATAAAATACATCTATTATTAAACCCCTAACATAGGACTTGACGCTCTAATGATAATACTTATCTTTAATATTTAAATGCTAATCTTTAATCTAATGTTATCTATAAAGATAACATATTATCCTAAGGTATTTTAATAAAATACATCTATTATTAAACCCCTAACAGGACTTGACGCGCGAAGGGTTTAGGATCTCGGAGGTGAGGTTGCGGCAGAGGATGCGCCATGTGGGGCCGTAGAACGCGGAGCTGATGTTGTGCTGGTTGCAGGAGATGATCTTACTGATGGGGAGGGCTGGGGGGCGGTCAGCGAATACGGCGCCGTTTTGGACGAGTGCTTTGTGGGCGAGGTCTCTGTTGGCCACGAAGATGGCCTGGTGCTTGCCGATTTGGAGCGTGACCATGGGCCCGTACCTGACGTGGAGGTTGCGGATGATAGGCTCGAGCTCGGAGAAGGACTTGCGGACCCATAGGATTCCGCCGAGGATGGGGACGGTGAAGGGTCCGGGAGGGAGCTGCTGGGTTTTGGAGCTTTTCTTGGCGACAATCAGACGGTTGAGTAGGACTGAAATGCAGAGGGAGATGAGGATGACGAACCAGGCCTCCATGTTTCTAGTCTCATCTCTTATGATTAGAAAGGAGACCAAAAGTGAGTAATAGCAACAAGTCAACAACCGGCCCACTCTCTTTATATATATATATTCCCCAACGAAAACCAAAGCCTGAACCACGTTAACTGCTTTTAATGCGATTGCACTGCCATATATATATATATATATATATATGAAATAATATCTTTTTTGTGTTTAAAATTTTAAATATATATAAAAATTTAGATATGGTGTTGCTATTATTATATTATAATAGAAACGAATCATTTTGATTTTTTTTTAATTGTTTTATTTTAAAAAATCACTACAAAAAATTTTTTTTTTTTTTGACTGGGGGTTTTTGACGTGTCAATGGTATTGACACGTCAAAAACCTCTCTTGACGCGTCGTTTTTGACGTTCATCGACCGTCGAAAGGGTAGGTGTCAAAAAACTGGGGTTTTTGACGTGTCTACAGTGACACGTCAAAAAAATTTTGACGCGTCGAAAATGGCACGTCAAAAAAATATTCTTGACGTGTCATTTCGGCACGTCAAAAATATTTTGACGTGTCAATCCGACACGTCAAAAAAATGTACGTGGGGGGTTTTTGACGTGTCAGACAATTTGACACGTCAAAAATATTTTTTTTTTTTTTTTTAAAATAATTCCAATAATTACAATTCCTGATAAATCCTGATATTACAATAATTCCTTATATAACCAATAACCAATAATTTCAATATTTGTAATCTACATCCAACATTCAAATATTCAATTACAATAATCTACATCCAACATCCAATATATATTCAACATCTAATATATATCCAATATATAACCAATATCCAACAACCAATATATATCCAACACAACACAACCAATATATATCAAATATCCAACATCCAATATATATCCAACACAACACAACCAATATATATCCAATATCCAATATCTAATATCCAATATCCAACACAACCAATATATATCCAATATCCAACATCCAATATATATCCAACACAACACAACCAATATATATCAAATATTCCTATATAATATATATCCAACACAACACAACCAATATATATCCTATATCCAATATCCAACACAACCAATATATATCCAATATCCAACATCCAATATATATCCAACACAACACAACCAATATATATCAAATATTCCTATATAATATATATCCAACACAACACAACCAATATATATCCTATATCCAATATCCAACACAACACAACCAATATATATCCAATATCCAACATCCAATATATATCCAACACAACACAACCAATATATATCAAATATCCAACATCCAATATATATCCAACACAATATATATCCAATATATATCGAATATCCAACATCCAATATATATCCAACACAACACAACCAATAATATATATATCCAACACAACTTCATTAAACAAGGTAATATATCCAATATATATATCCAACACATATATCCAAGACAACACAATTTCATTAAACAAAATTCTATATCCAATATAGATATCCAACACAACACAACTTCATATAATATGTATCCAATATCCAACAAACAAAATTTCAACACACACACTACATTTCAACACAACACATAACAAAACATATATATAAATGAAAAAAAACGTTCTAACACAAGGCAAAACAAATATACAATAAAACATTTCTGGAGTATCTACTAGAAATTAGTTTCAATTAGTCTCAACAAGCATATACAAAACATTTTTGGAGTATCTAACAATATACAAAACAACAAACAGTGTTGACCAGCCCTATGGTGCTCTACTCAACACAATCATCCTCCAACTCCTAATTTGCATTACCTGCGAATTAATTGTGAACCAATAATAATCAATACAAAAATTAGAAATTATTCTATAATACGATGCAAATATACGTAAGTTTTAAAATGGACCGCTGTAACTAGGGGTTTGTAACAGTTATTCTAATAGTGAACAATTGTTAGAAAAACAAAATAAAATATAGAATTACCTCTCGGGGGCGCAGACCCAGACGTCGACCCGAACATTGCCTCGAGCTGGCGGAAACGAGCCTCAAAAATGTCATCTTTCTCTGCTATCTGGGCTTTTTGTGCTTCAATCTGCCTCGCCATCTCATCCATTGCACTTTTTTGTGCTGCCCGCTCCTCTTCAAGTTCTCTGATTCTATCTGTCATCTGTGAGAACGAGGAGCTCCAGGAATTTTGAGACCGTGTCTGGGACGGTGTATAGTATGAATGTATGCTGCCCCGCACCGGCAGCACATTCGCACCCAGCTGGCGGACCCTACCAGCATACTCCGGCTTATTTCCATGCGCCTGAGCATACGCGTCATTAGGTGTCCACCGTACCGTCCCTTCCGTCACGGTATCAGTATTTGCCGGGTCAGTGGCCGCCAATTCCTGCATCAGCTCCTGTACATTAAAAAACAAGTTAGTATCTCGTATATATAAGGAACGTTAATATATATGCTTGAGTACTTACACATCTTTCTCTGACCACGTCATTCGGATAGCCACTTTCCTTGTATGTGTGAGTCTTGATGTAACTTTCCGCTCGAGTTGGAGGAGTGCCCCCCGCGTCTAAGGTCTGCATACAAAAAAAAACATAAGACGTGTTTTTGACTTAAACAACCGATTATATATGTATATAAGTACCTCTTGATGTGTCACTCTAGCATAGCTCATCGACCCAGTGCAGTGAGGCGTGTTGTTTTTTGCTCGCAATTCTTTCATCTTGGCAGCATACTCCTACATGTATATAAGTCTTAAAATGTCAGGCCTAACCCAATTAGAATTAATGAAACTACAATTAATTCCACTAGCCAATTGCTGAAAACACTCCTGACGTACCTGATTTTTCGGGTCGCACCATCTCGCCAACAAGACATTCAAGTCCACTGGGTCGTATCTCCTAACGGCATCTTCACCCATTCTCGCCTTCACTGAGTCTGGAGTATCACCCGCTTGAATTTTTAATGATTTTTTTACAGAGTGTCTCCAACTCTTCAGCTTTGTGCCCATATCTTTGAAGGCGTCCCTTTTAATCGCCTCAATATTGTATTCAGGCGGCATGTAGAACTGAGTCTGCATATATAAATCAAACAAATTACAAATATAATTGCACACTTTAATGTTTAAAATATTGAAATACATATGCTAAAATATGACCTTGAAATACATATGCTAAAAATGTAACCATACCATAAGGGTGTCCCATATATCTTCCTTCGCACGAGGATGTACATGCTCCCATTCATCCCGGAGCTTAACATAAGTCCTTGCCCTTATGACGTTCCCGGCCTCCCTTCTGAATTTCATCCCGCTAAACCCTACGGGCTGCCATGCTTTATTGTACTCGCAGACAATTTTTTGGCCAAGGGGGACCTCCCACTTCTTGTTCGATGGTGGGATGTCCACCACCTGAAATTGGGTGCTCCCGTCTCCCCTGGTACCTAACACATTAATAATTGCAAAATTTATTAATTTCAAATTTAATACTAACTACATAAATTTTATACATATTCAAACTGAGTTTTTTAAACATATATACTTACTTATTGTCCGGAGTTTTCGACCGCCCAACACTTCTGGAGGATCTTCGGCCTCCAAGTCACCTGAGCCATCATCCGCATGCTCCCCATAGTATTGTGTCTCGCTATCATCTGGCTGCGATGGCTCACTGTATGGTATACCCGTGTTCAACTCATGGGGAAAAATCATCTCTACCTCACCATGTCCACATACACCTAACTCGCTCATGGTAGGACATGGAGTGCCAAGATCATAGGGAACCGGCTGAGACCCTTCCCCATGCTCAGGGAGCAAGGGTCTATACCCCTGGTCGTCTATCTGTGGAGATCGTCGTCGTCTACTCTTCCCCCGCGTACTCATGTCAACCTGCAAAACACATAATATACTCAATTAATTATGTATATAATAGATAAAAAAATCACCAATATAACCAATCAATGTAGAAAGAAATAACATTAAATACGTCAAAATAAATGTGAACGATATATATTATTAAAGTTTTAAATTTTTTTAAATCACATACGGATCTAAGTCTTGTCGGATGTAGTCAATGTCATCCTGGGGATCCACTTCATTACTGCTAGTCATGCGGAGCGGCTCACACTCGTGGTAGCTGACACTTTCATCATCAGAACCTTCACCTTGTCCAACGTCGTATACGTTCCTAGGTTTAGTTCTTACAACACAAGCCCAATCAGGGTCCCTTTCATCTTGGACGTAAAAGACTTGGTCAACTTGTGACGTTAGCACATACGGCTCATCAGTAATTTCCTGGCCCCGGTGGACAAGGTTTTTGAAGCTGACAAGCAGTATGCCATACTCGTCAACTTTGTACCCCCTGTCCCTCGTGTTATCCGCCCAATCGCACTTGAACAAAACATACCTAGTCCTGTCGAAGTACTCCACCTCAATTATTTCCGTCAACTTCCCATAGTACGTTTCACCATCAACTGTTGGCACGCACACCCCGCTATTCTGGGTCCTTTTTCCAGCATCGCATGCAATAGTGCGAAACAGCTTTCCATTAATCACATATCTGTTATATCTAGTCGCTGTGGCCTTCGGCCCTCTACAATGCATTACCAGTTTGTGACCTAATTCCTTCCTTTGTCCGTCGTCCAATCGATCGACCTGTAAGCACATACGTAAAAATTGACCATAAGAAAGTTTCTTTAGTTGTTATGAATCAACAACTAAATATAATGGGTCAGTAACAGTTAAACGTCACGGTAGTCTTACGTAGTCACGGTACCAATCGGCGAATAGCGCATGATGTTGGGTTTCAAACTGATCCTCCGTCGTTCGCCCCCTACTGCATGAACGCCTAAGTGTATCCATGTGCACCCTACAATACAACGTTTCAATTATATTATAATTCACAACTAAGGGTTCAAGGTCATATTGAACTTGTATACACTACTAACACGACTTACGTCCGTAGTTGAAGGAACTCATCCGAGTTAAAAATAATGTATCGGTGAATTTGTGTCAATGTGACACGGTCGAGGATAACTCGTGTTCCCGCCCCCTTTGAACCATCTGGGTTCCTTACAGTCCTATTGTGAAATGTTGGTGCGTGGTCTAGATACCTTGAGCAGAACGCAACCAACTCCGTTGCTATGTAGCCCTCCGCAATGCATCCCTCAGGAGCCGCTTTATTGCGGACATTAGATTTGAACACCCCAAGACTTCTACATATGATCATAATTCATTCATTATAATTAGTGACGATTTAATATAAAATAAAAATTCATAAATATGAATATTAGTAAAGCTATTTTACCTCTCTGCCGGATACATCCACCTATATTGTACCGGTCCACCTAGTCGGCATTCACGGACAAGATGCACGACCAAGTGAACCATCACAGTAAAAAAGCTTGGGGGAAAGACCCTTTCCATCTGGCACAAAGTAACATAAATGTCACCCTCTAATCGGTCCATATCATCTCGTGTCAATGACGTTGAACATATGCCCCTGAAGAATGCAGAAATCCCGACAAGTGGTCTTACCACGTTTCCTGGCAATGATCCACGCAATGCAATAGGGAGAAGTTGTTGCATAATTACGTGACTATCATGGCTCTTCAACCCGAATATCGTACAATCACTAAGTCGTACACATCGAGAAATATTAGAGGCATATCCGTCCGGCACCCTTACATTTCGAAGCACTTTCAAAAACTGAGTTTTCTCTTCCTTAGACATCGTGTGACAAGCTGCGGGCATATATGTTTTACCATCCTCGCCTGTGTACGGATGAAGTGTATGTCTCAACCCCATTTCTTGCAAGTCTGTGCGGGCTTGGATGTTGTCCTTTGTTTTCTTTGGAATGTCTAGTATTGTACCAAGAATGTTGTCCATCACATTTTTCTCAATGTGCATGACATCAAGATTGTGCCGTAATAGATTATCTTTCCAATACGGCAACCTAAAGAAAACACTTTTCTTCTTCCACAACACGTTAGCAGTACTAGTATCGCCTTCTCTTTCTGTCGCCCCACTCTTCTTTCGTTTCTTGTCTTTTTTCTTTTTATCCGCCCTTGCCTTACCGGCATTCTCATCTCCATATGCCATATCTTGCAATTGTCTAAGAATTTCATCTCCACTTGGCACATCTGGGGCACATTCAAATTCTTGTTTGCCGTCAAATGTTGTTCTATTTCTCCTCCACGGATGATCAATAGGCAAGTATCGCCTGTGCCCCATATAACAAAATTTCCTGCCGTGCTTTAACCGCCTGGACCTCGTCGAGTACATACAGCAGGGACATGCCTTCTCACCCCTGTTAGGCCACCCAGACAAATCTGCGTATGCCGGGAAGTCATTAATTGTCCACATCAACTGGGCTCGTAGCACAAAATTCTTTTTTTTGGACACGTCAAATGTGCGAATACCTACAGTCCATAATTCTTGTAACTCCTCAATTAAGGGTTGTAGGTAGACATCTAGATCCATTCCAGGTGACTTTGGGCCCGGGATTATCAGCGATAGTATAAATGAAGTTTGTTTCATGCACGTCCAAGGAGGCAAGTTGTACGGTACAAGCATTACAGGCCAAGTGCTGTGGGAGGTGCTCATGTTTCCGAATGGATTAAATCCATCCGAGGTTAGTCCAAGCCTGACGTTCCTGCTGTCCGCCGAGAAGTCTGGATGCAAATTATCAAATGCCCTCCACGCTTCACCATCGGCCGGATGCCTCAATACACCGTCCTTAGTCCGGCCTTCTGCATGCCACCTCATGTAAGGAGCAGTATGCTCTGACATAAACAATCTCTGTAGCCGTGGTATAAGTGGAAACCACCGCAACACCTTCACCGGGCGTTTCTTACTCGATGAAATGGGTTGCCCATCCTCATCCAACTGAATTTCATCCTTCCACTTAGATACTCCACAAACAGCACATGTATCCAAATCCTTATTGTTCTTCCAAAATATCATACAATTATTAGGACACGCCGGTATCTTCTCATACCCGAGGCCCATGTCCCTTAGAAACTTTTTTGCCTCATATGTATTAACCGGCAAAGCTTCATCACTAGGAGGCAACAACTGATTGATGAACTCAAGAAAAGATGAAAATATTGTGTTACTAAGTCCGCCAACACACTTTAAATTGTACAGATGTACAGTAGCACTAAGCTTGCTATGTTTGGTCCCATCATGAAGTGGCTTCTCTGCCTTCTTAAGCAAGTTACTGTACTTTACTCTGTCACTGTCGTCGGCTTCTTCATTCACAGTTTCTTCATTCCCCTGCACCGCAACTTCAGGCTCACAATTGTCTTCCATGACATCGTGCATGCCGAATAGATCACGCAACATTGACCGCATGTTTTCACCCTGTGCTGCGCCTAAACCCTGATCCGTGTTCGTGGTAGACGACGTAGAGACTGCAACAGGATCCCGAACAGGCCTCTCCCCGTGATAATACCAAATTCTGTATGCAATCATTATTCCCTTTCCCCCTGTCAAATGGTCAAATACCAAATCCGGCGAGTGGCGCTGCTTATTACGACACACCTTACAGGGGCAGTGAATTTTTCCATCAGGGATTGTGCAGTTCCTAACTGCAAAGTCCACGAATGATCTACACCCGTCTCTGTATTCCCTTGTACCCCTAGACTGTGTCATCCAACTCTTGTCCATAGCTTTAAGTACTGAGACCCTAACTGAATAAATTAAATAAATCTAAGTTAGTTACTTAGATGTTCTTTTATTTTTTGTGGTTCTTTAATTACATCGTTATAATTTTTTTATTTTCACTTTTAATAAACGAACACATAAATTGACTTTTAATTATAACATCTACATAATCTTAATGTGCAAAACCTAAGTAAATTACATATGGGCACCCTAAATAAACTACATATAGCTAGTTAGGTTAAATGTTGGTTTTCTTTTTTTCGTTTAATAAACCATTTATGCATTTGTATGGAAAGTGTAGATGAAATCCAATATCCAGCTTCAATTCAAATGTTCGTTGTTTTTTACTTTATACGTACGCATATTAGGAATGACATACTTAATTATTCTAAGTTTTGTAAATGTAAACATTCACATACGAATCATATATATAGATATGCCGTTGTTAATCAAAACCTACACAAAATATGGGTCTACATCTAAATGCAAAATTCTCCAGAAAAACATAATTTCAAACTACCAAGGTACGTAATTGTACATGCATGCATGGAAATACATTAAACAATATTCTCACCATATACAAACCAAACATGTCAAACTATTCAAATATATTACAAAACATATATCTTAAACAAATAAATTACTTACTTAACCTATAAAATTAATTTACATTGTAAATTACATTTTTTTTATATAAATTAATTAATTATCTATTAAATAATTTAATTAATATATATATAATTAATCTATAAATATATAATCTGTATATATATATTTGCAGATTATGTATATATATATATATATAGATATAGATATTACGAAATATATAATCACATATATAATCAGATATATAAACCTATATATAATTTTCTGTGTATATATATATATATATATATGTATATAAACCCATATATATATATATATATATATATATATATATATATATATATATACCTGATTTTCGAGTAGGAGAACGAGTGAGAGCGTGAGAGAGCCTTCCGAACTCGAGGTTGTGGTCGCCGGAGGGAGTAACGGCGGTGACGTGCGCCGGCGAGAGAGAGAGAGAGCCACCGAGGGGGAGAAAACCACGTGAAAAATGCTGCAGAGGCGAGTTGAGGTTGGCTGGGTTGAAGGAGAAAAACGAAAATGGGTGTTGAGGGTTTCAGGCGGAGGCTTGAAATGGCTTGGGCGCTGTGAGAGAAAGAAATGGGAGAGAAGAAGATGCAGGGGATGACGTGGCAGGAGGGAAAAAAAAGAAGAAAGGAAGGCGCTGCAGCTAGCCTGCAGGAGACGACGTGCAGGGGAAGGCGCTGCAGAAAAAATGCGCGCCTTCCCGAGGGGCTTTTTGACGTGCCACATTGGCACGTCAAGAACCTTTTTGACGTGCCACATGTGGCACGTCAAAAAGGTTCTTAACGTGCCACTTGGCACGTCAAGCCCATATATCCGTTTTTTTTAATTTTTAATAAATTTAATTATAATTATATAATAAAAACTTATTTCTACTAACATTTTATTTCTTTTATTATATAATGTTTTCATCTTATATAAATATATATTTATTCTCTCCAATTAGAATTAATTAGATAATAAATAAATAAACAAATTAATATTCTAGATGTATAGATATATAATTAAATGTATCAACTAACCGGCCGCATATGTTGTGTTTGTCGAGTTCCTATGAGGTTTGCAGGTCTTATAAAAGGACATGGGTTTTTTTTTTTTATTCTCAAATTAATTTTAATTGGAGAGAATAAATATATATATATATATATATATATATATATATATATATATGATAGAGTAAATACTATTTCAATAACATTTAAATAAATAAAATTTTATGAAAATAGTTTAAATAAGATAATATATATATATATATATATATATATATATAGGGTTTTGACGTGCTATGTTTGGCACGTCAAAAACTTTTTGACGTGCCATGCATGGCACGTCAAAAGTTTTTGACGTGTCACAAATGACACGTCAAAAACCCATAACTAATAATTATATATATATTATCTTATTTAAATCATTATAAATGATATTCACAATTTAATTATATTAACTCTATCATATATTTAGCCTATCCAATTACAAATAATTAGAGAAAAAATAAATTAGTATTCTAGACGTATAGATAATTAGACGTATGAACTGACCGACAACATATGTTGCGTTGGCCGATCGAGTTCATGTGAGGTTTGCGGGTCTTATAAAATAAATGTATCGAGTATTTTTTATATATTATTGTTTATAAATAATATGGGTAGCTATCATATTAATATTACTAGACCGATCGATTTATGCATGCATGATACATATATATATATATATATATATATATATATATATATAAGCATACATATATACTAAGTAATTTATACCAATATGATAAACTATAATTTGCCTATCGAATCAAAATTTAATTTTTTTGGCCAATTAACATTAATTTATTTTTTAATACATATTTTTTAATATCAAAATAAAAAATAGAGTTTTGGTATATATATAAATATATATAAAAAATATAAAATTTAAATTGAAATTTATAGGTTTTTGACGTGTCATGCATGACACGTCAAAACTTTTTGACGTGCCATGCATGGCACGTCAAAAGTTTTTGACGTGTCACAAATGACACGTCAAAAACCTATAATTAATAATTATATATATATTATCTTATTTAAATCATTATAAATGATATTCACAATTTAATTATATTAAAATTATATTAACTCTATCATATATTTAGTCTATCCAATTACAAATAATTAGAGAAAAAATAAATTAGTATTCTAGACGTATAGATAATTAGACGTATGAACTGACCGACAACATATGTTGCGTTGGCCGATCGAGTTCATGTGAGGTTTGCGGGTCTTATAAAATAAATGTATCGAGTATTTTTTATATATTATTGTTTATAAATAATATGGGTAGCTATCATATTAATATTACTAGACTGATCGATTTATGCATACATGATACATATATATATATATATATATATATATATACCAACTTCATTTATACTAATATGACAAACTATATATAATTTTCCTATCCAATCAAAATTAATTTTCTATGCCAATTAACATTAAGTGTTGTTTATTACATATTTTTTTATATCATAATTAAAATTATGTTTGATATAATTAAAATTATTAATTATATAATTAAAATTATTAATATAATTTTTTGACGTGTCATGCTTGACACGTCAATAGTTTTTGACGTGCCATGCATGACACGTCAAAAGGTTTTTGACGTGCCAAATATGGCACGTCAAAAACTTATATAAAATATATATATATATATATATATTTATATAAGTTTTTATATATTATCTTATTTAAGCTATTTTCATAAAATTTTATTTATTTAAATGTTATTAAAATAGTATTTACTCTATCATATATATATATATATATATATTTATTCTCTCCAATTAAAATTAATTAGAGAATATAAAAAAAAAAACCCATATATTCTAGATGTACAGATATATAATTAAATGTATCAACTAACCGGCCGCATATATTGTGTTTGTCGAGTTCATATAACTTTTGCAGGTCTTATAAAATAAATGCTTCGAGTATGTTTTATATATTTTTAGAAAAATAATATGTGTAGCTATCATATTAATATTAATAGACTGATCAATTTACGCATGCATACATATATACTAATGATAATGAACTATAATTTATACTAATGACAATAAATATTAATTTTTTATGCCAATTAACATTAATAGTTTGTTAATGCATATTTGTTTATATCAAAGTTATTGTTAATTTTTTTTTTATATTAAAAAAAGTTTTTTGACGTGTGGAATTGACACGTCAAAAGTTTTTGACGTGTCAAATTGACACGTCAAAATCTTTTGACGTGTCGATTTCACACGTCAAAAAACTTTTGACGTGTAGAAAAAGACACGTCAACAAAAATTTTTTTGACGTGCTTAAATAGACACGTCAAAAGTTTTTGACGTGGCAAACATAATTTACTGTTTGCCACGTCAAAAAACTCATATTTTTTTGTAGTGAATGTTAGCGGTTATTATAGTTACTAACCACTAACGGCTGGTTAACAGCTAATGAATGAATTTTGCTAATCGCTTAGGCAGTTACGGTTAGAGGTTTTAGCTAATAACCGCTAATCGTAACCGCCTTTTTACCCCTACTGAAAATTGCCAGAACTATAAATAAATAAAATTGTGAGAGTGAAAATTAATTTTTAAGGGATTATCTCATAAAAAAATACTCTTAGGTTTTTGCGAGAATGATGAGCTTAGCTACTTTCGCTTATCTAGTAACACGACAATTGGACCAAACGTTGATTCTCATGACGTTTCAATCACCACAATGTCCGATTTTTTTTTTTTAAAAAAAGTACCAGAACTAATAAAAAAAGGTAATTAGGCTACAACATAAGAAAAATGCTAGATTTTCTCTTCTAATTTTTCTCTTATTATTTTTCTTATTTTTCAAAATTATCATTAAATTTGTGGGTCATATGAATCTCACACATACACCCCACAAATCCAACTTTCTTTGAACCATTAGAATCGCAACATAATGCTACAAACAACTTTCTTTACTTTTATTTTTTATTTAAAAAAAACAGATGAATTTCTCCCTCCTTTTTTTTTTTTTTTTTTTTGTCTTTTATATATAAAGTAAAACTAATTTCTTCACATTAACATTAATCAATTCTTATTACTAATCCTGAAAAACAAAAATCAGAAAAAAAAAAAAAAAAAAAAAAAAGGCGGAGCAACACTCCACCTGTTGAAGACCAATATAGCAATCTCGCCCCCTTTGAACTTGGGGCAAGAATTATCTTATCTCCAGCATGGGGCAGGATGGAAGGTACAGAAGATATAAAAATTCATATAATGGTCACATGAGGTTCTACATCAAGGACTCATACATCTGATAGGATTAGAGGTATTTTTCGTAATACACCTACAAAGGCTCCTGTATATATTGACCTCACTGAAAAGGTCCCTGCTGTAACTCAACCTTCACGTGCAGGGCCTAAAACTGGAGGTGGTGGAACTGGACAGAAAACTATGGGTGGTGGACCTAGATGGGCTAAAATTAGGGGGGGGGGGGGGATTTGCAGTTCGAGGTGGTTGAGGCAGAAGTTTCGCAGTGAGAGGAGGTGGAGGCAGAAGTGGTGCAGGCAAAGGTGGTGTATGCATTAGTGTTGCCGGTAGAAGTGGTGCAGGCAGAGGTGGTGTAGGCATTAGTGTTGCAGGCAGAAGTGGTATAGCTACACCTACTAGTGCTACAACTGCAGGTACTGGTGCTGCAGCAAAGTCTGATACTATTGCAAAGTTGAAAGAAAAACGCATTGCAACAACAGTAGAAAAAAGGTATTAAAATTATGGAAGCCAAAAGAAAACGGCTCAATCCACAATGGAAGCCCTAAAGTCATGGACAATTAGCCTTATGTGTTTTTTGTTGTTTTGATATGTTACATTTTTTGTTAAATTGTTAGTGTCTCTGGAAATTGGTAATGTGTATGGATAACAATATATGTGATTTTCATTTGTAATATGTATGGATAACAATATATGTGGTTAGATGTTGGTAATGTATATGGATAACAATATATGTGGTTGGAAGTTGGTAATGTTTATGGATAAGTTTTTACTTGGTTGGAAGTAGGTTGGAAATATGGACATATTTTTATGGAAATTGTGAATGTGTTGCAGGCTTAGTTACTTGCTGCAGATTTTTTTTTGTTTACAATGTGAAGGTACATAGTTTTTATCTGGTTGGAAGTAGGTTGGAAATATTGACATGTTTTTTTATGGAAATTGTGAATGTGTTGCAGGCTTAGTTACTTGCTGCAAATGTTTTTTTTTTTACGATGTCAATGTACATAGTTTTTACCTGGATGGAAGTAGGTTGGAAATATGAACATATTTTTTATGAAAATTGTGAATGTGTTGCAGGATTAGTTACTTGCTGCAGATTTTTTTTTGTTTATGATGTGAAGGTACATAGTTTTTACCTGGTTGGAAGTAGGTTGGAAATATAGACATATTATTTATGGAAATTGTGAATGTGTTGCAGGCTTAGTTACTTGCTGTAGATTTTTTTTTGTTTATGATGTGAAGATACATAGTTTTTACCTGGATGGAAGTAGGTTGGAAATATGGACATATTTTTTATGGAAATTGTGAATGTGTTGTAGACTTAGTTACTTGCTGCAGATTTTTTTTTTTTGTTTACGATGTGAAGGTACATAGTTTTTACGTGGTTGGAAGTAGGTTGGAAATATTGACATATTTTTTATGGAAATTGTGAATGTGTTGTAGGCTTAGTTACTTGCTGCAGATTTTTTTTTGTTACGATGTGAAGGTACTTAGTTTTTACCTGGTTGGAAGTAGGTTGGAAATATGGACATATTTTTTATGGAAATTGTGAATGTGTTGCAGGCTTAGTTACTTGCTGCAGATTTTTTTTTGTTTACGATGTGAAGGTACATAGTTTTTACCTCGTTAGAAGTAGGTTGGAAATATGGACATATTTTTTATGGAAATTGTGAATGTGTTGCAGGCTTAGTTACTTGCTGCAGATTTTTTTTTGTTTACGATGTGAAGGTACTTAGTTTTTACCTGGTTAATAGTAGGTTGGAAATATGGACATATTTTTTATGGAAATTGTGAATGTGTTGCTGGCTTAGTTACTTGCTGCAAATTTTTTTTCTTTTTCTTTTTGTTTATGATGTGAAGGTACTTAGATTGTAATTCATAAAATCGTTACAAAAGGGTATAGATTTACCTTGATTTCTTTTTTATGGTATAGGTTTTCCTTTTTGCTAATTTGCAAGTCGGTATTGGAATTATCAGGCACGAGCATTATAATTCTCTAGTAAATCGTCATTATATCACCCATTTAAATTATATGTGCGGAGGAAAATTTTGTAATAAGGTGCATCAGTTGTAATGATAAATGTTTTTTTATAGGTAAAAAATCAAACTCAATATACCGAGTGACTTTATGGTCAAATGCATGGCATACACACAATTCATGTTTACATAAAACAGGAATTTACATTCATATAGCAACTAATAAATTCATTAAAAACTACATTACATTTTAGATAAGCTTCTAGAATTACACGGCTCTACAACATACGACATTGTGCTCCCACAATTACATAAGTACAAAATACCACATTGTGCTCCCTAAACCCTAAACAAAGTAACTCATTATGCTCCCAAAATGACACAAACATAAAAAAACACAATGTGATCTCAAACTTACACACACATCAGTTCAACTTCAAACGGCCAAGCTTGCATTCATACGGACCACTTAGAGTGTATCCAAACAACAAAATGAAAATGACACTTAAACAAATTACCCAGGAACACGCAAGAATTGTTTGGTAATTCTTCTTAACTGCATGGAGTTTGATCTCCCAAATTTCTACTTCCTTTTGATACCGGGCAATTTCTTTATCCATTTCCACTTTCACACACAGATTTTCTCTCTCCATTTCTATCTTCACCTTACTGACTTCAACTTCAACCATGTCTTCACACCGTTTTGCTTCTGACAACAATTTTTTGTGCTTTCGCCAGAACCAAGTTCCAACCCTTTTACATTTCGTACACAACTCAGGATCAATCCATTCAAAGTAACCATAATCTCGGTTGATCTGTAAAATAGTAAACAAATATTAATCACCAACCAAAACACATAAAATATTAGTTTATAATGACAAAAACAGTTAATGACATTCCCTCTTAATTAGGATTTTCACTCAAAATTAAACTAGTGAGTACATAATAGTTGGAACTTTAATTACGGTCTTATTTATATAACATAATAGTCAGAATTCATGTACAACAAATTTTACATTTAAAATAGCTAAATGGTGAAATTTTTTCACAATCATTTTTTTTTTTTCAACTACACTATCGAATATGATAAAATTCAATAGTGTAGTTGAAAAACCATTACACATAAAATTCGATAGCTAAATGGTTTTCAACCATTACACAAGCATCACGCCTAAACCATTACTCATAAAATTTTAAAATACATAAACCTTCTGGATGCTCTTATATATTGACAATAAAAGCCATGCGCGAGAAGTATGACATGTTCAAACCACTTATGTGCGTAGATTGAAAGCACTCTTCCCTACAAATTTCCCTAAACCCTAAACAAAGAACTAAACAAAGAACCCACAACCATAACCCTAAACCCTAATTATCAGTACTCAACCTAAACACATAACCAACAACGAAAATTAAAACCATAAACAAGAAATTATCAATACTTATCCAAAACCCTAAAGAACCCACAACGAAAATTACAACCCTAAACAAGAAATTACGTGTTTGAAGAACTTGCCCAAATTTTCGCAACACTCATCATAAACATAAAACATGCCTTGTAATTTTCGCAACCCACAAACCACCTCCCGAAATTGTGCTCTGTTTAAGCTGTTTTTACAACCATCGGCCGCTCACAGTAGCAAAGCCTCTGCGGTGAAGATGAAACTCCAAAACTTGAGGTATACTTCATCGTTTCTCTCTCTCTCTTCGCAATAAATTCAAATACAATAGAAAACAATTTTTGTTAACAATAAATCAACATCACATAATTAGGGATAACCAAATAAAAAACCCCCTCACGAAAACCCCAATTTACAAAAAACCCTAGTTTTCTACTACACAGTTCGGTGCAAATTTACGAATCCAAAAGGGCAAAAATTTACCTCGTCCTACACAAATGCGCAAAAGTTCAAACTTTGGGTGGTTCTCGAGTGGTTGTCGCACAGGTTGTCGATGGGCTGTTGAGGAGGTGGGTTCTCCCTCTATTGCGTCCCTTTCTATCGTGGGTCAGCAGCTTCTTCACCTCGTGCGTGCTTCGGCTTTGACAGTGTGACTTGTTTATTTGTTGTTTAAAGTAAGTAAAGCCTAAATGGTTGGGTTGGGTTGGGTTAGGCGTGGGTTAGTTGAGTTAGGGCGTGAGTGAGGGTGGTAATGTTGATGGGGGTATTTTCGGTACTAAAACGCGTAAAGTGATCACGTGCGTCTCACGTGATCACTATTCCGTCAGTCAATGCGGCTTTGACTGACGAATGCCTGAATTGAAAAGAATTGAAACTTTACGGGGGTGGATACCAAAAATTGAAACTTTGGAGGTCGAATTGCAAATCGCTGATAACGTTGGGGGGGGGGGGGGGGGAGGGGGGTAAACAGTAATTTTTCCTTAATATTATATTTAACCTATGTAAGACACTAGGTAAAACTCACCCTTTGGCAAAAGTCAAGAGCTTATATACCTTTGATAAAACTCACCACTACTGTCGACCGCTTTTGTGGCTTTTCTCCGCCTCCCGAATACAACTGCTGGCGGGTGGTCCTAATGCGCTGGTCAATGGCTTCCACGCATCGGGTCTGGCGGCCTTCCTCCGCCTTGTCCATCTCTAGTATTGCTATTATGAGATTTTATTTGCTTTTCTTTTATTTTTCGTTGTAATTTTATGTTCCTTGTGTTTCTATTTTCTGGCCAGTTCCTTGAACTGGTCACTTTTTCATTTTTTGACAAAATTCTTCCTCTCTTTACCAACTACTGATGATCGGATTCGGTTTCTTCTACCTACCACTGATGGTCGTGATGGTAACCCTGATAGGTTTTGTTCCGTTTACAGAATTTTGCCATATTTTACAGCCTTTATTGGCCGTTTCAGTTCGCTTGATGGGCTGGGTCATTCATTTAACCCATTTTTGACTGTTCTTCGGAAGGTTCTTTCGCCTTTGCTTTTTATTTTCTTGTAATTCCCTTTTCCCTTTCCCACTTTCAATAGAAAAAAAAATAAAATAAAAAAGCATATACACATTTAATAAAACTCACCCTTAAAGTAATGCGTTTTTTTTTTTTTTTTTTGGATAAATGAAACCCTCCAATTTTGACAACATACAACCAAACACAAAACTGCGGTTTCAACTCTGCAGAAACACTTTACACCCATTACTGCCATCAATCTAGCCTGCAGCACTATTCAAGTTCTGCAAAAAAAAAAAAACACTCAAAATACCATATACAGACAACTCAAAACAGAATCAACCACAGCTACCACAAAGTTCTTCATTCTCCCTTGATCACTTAACCTCCCAATAACAATAACAGGTGATCTAACCTCCCACTTCATTTGTAAAACAATTTTCTCCTCTTTAAGGATTTGATTTCCTTGTCTAACATTATTTTTTTGCTTCCAAACAGTATAAATTGTAGTACTCCATCCGATTTGCATAAAATGGGCCTTCATTGATTTCATCTTCCACATCCTTAGTCCCCACCTCAGCACATCATCCCAGCCCGTATATATCTCATCAACCAAGCAAGTTTTTAAAATTGAGAAAGGCTACACACTCTCAAATACATACTCCTTGACATGGTACTATTACTAAAAGTAATGCATTTTTCACTGTAATTCCTTTTTACCTTTCAATATAAAAGATTATAGTCCTATGAAAACATTTCTTTAAATTAATTACATGGAAAAATTAATAAGAAGACATAGTAGAACAAGCAAAAAAATTCCCGCAATCTTGGTATTTATTTCCAAATACAAATGCATACAAACAAAGAACACTAAGACAATCCATCATAGGAAGGAGCCAACGAACTTATGGTAAAGCATAGGTCTGTTGAAAGAAAAACACATAGAGCCAGAGCCAGAGCCACACAAAGACACTCAGGCTTTCATTCCTTCATTTAATATAGCTGTAGAGTTTGATTCAAAGTTGACATTGACATCTTACCAAGAAAATCAACCAGACCATTCAAAACCTGGGAGATAGATGGGCCTTCAATGGGTACTTCATCACCACGGTGAACTCCTGCTTCTCTGACAAATCAACCTCATCTCCATCCACAGCTTTCCAATCAAAATTCCATACCAAATTGGCCACAAAATATTCCAAATGAAGCATGGCCAAGCCAACTCCTGGACAAATTCTCCTCCCTGCCCCAAAAGGCACCATCTTGATCTCTCTGCTTCCCGTTATATCAAAGACTTCCCCTCCACCACCACTCAGAAACCTTTCAGGCTTGAACGCCATGGGATCCTCCCACACCTTGGGGTCCCATCCCATATCCGCCACCAAGAAATTCAAACTGGCATTATTGGGCACCAAGTAGCCGTCCAAGACCACATCCTCCGTCACCGCATGTGGCAGCAAGAAATGCGCAGGTGGGTGCCGCCTTAAACCCTCCAAAACCACCGCCTTCAAATACGGCAACTTATGCAAATCCTCCTCCTTCACCTCCTTCTCTCCATCCCCCACAACGACCCCTTTAATCTCTGCCCAAACCCTCTCTTGGACGTGTGGGTATTTCACCAAATTCGCCATTATCCACTGCAACGCCGTGGATGTAGTGTCCGTGCCCGCGTCGAGAAACTCCGAGCACAAGCCAATGATTTCCCCGTCTTCAAGCTTCCTCTTCTCGTCCAGCAACTCCAAATCCAACAACGTGTCCACGTACGACACCACAAACTCATCATTTGTGTCTACGTCGTCCTCTTTTGCCTTGCTTGCCCTCTCCTGCTTCGCTCTCCTCCTCGCTTCTATCAAAGGCATCAGTACATCGTTCTGGGATCTCCGAAGCTTCCAAAACTCCTCCCAACGCTTACGGAATATTATCTTCCCAAGCGTCGGCCAAAAATTGAGCATGTTAAAGCGGCTAAAGCCCAAAAGCAAGTGACGCTGCGCGTTTTCGATTTCCTTTATCTGGGTCTCGCTGAGCTTGTCCCCGAAACACATGAGTACCAACAAGCAAAACATGGCGTATCCGAAATGGTCAATCAGAACGACTGGATTAACGTTGCCGGACTCCGTCGTGGAGTGAGATATAAGGCGGTTGAGAAGGATGTCCAAAACCCACTTGCGGGCGCGAGAGTAGGACTTGACGCGCGAAGGGTTTAGGATCTCGGAGGTGAGGTTGCGGCGGAGGATGCGCCATGTGGGGCCGTAGAACCCGGTGGTGATGTTGTGCTGGTTGCAGGAGTGGATCTTACTGATGGGAAGGGCTGCGGGGCGGTTAGCGAATACGGCGCCGTTTTGGACGAGTGCTTTGTGGGCGAGGTCTCTGTTGGCCACGTAGATGGCCGGGTGCTTGCCCATTTGGAGCGTGAACATGGGCCCGTACCTGACGTGGAGGTTGCGGATGATAGGCTCGAGCTCGGAGGACTTGCGGAGCCATAGGATTCCGCCGAGGATGGGGACGGTGAAGGGTCCGGGAGGGAGCTGCTGGGTTTTGGAGCTTTTCTTGGCGACAATCAGACGGTTGAGTAGGACTGAAATGCAGAGGGAGATGAGGATGAGGAACCAGGCCTCCATGTTTCTAGTCTTATCTCTTATGATTAGAAAGGAGACCAAAAGTGAGTAATAGAATCAAAACAACCGGCCTTATATCGAATCCGGCGTAGGTGCGGTGGTTCAGAACGACCGCACCGAACGACCCAGTTTTAGGTTGTTTTGGCAAGAAAAAAATAATATTTTTAAAATAATAATATGAAATTAATTAAATATTAAAAAATCAATAATTAAAAAACTAAAACTATTAAAAAAAAAAAAACCTCAACTCACGTCATCTCCGTCTTCTTGTTGCTCCTCTTCTTCTCCAACTCGTTCATTTCTTTTATTTTCTCCTTTGCTTTTTTTGAGAGGGAGAAAGAGACCCAAAGACGAAGAGCACGAGAGGGAGAAGGAGAGAGACGGAGCTGTGAGAGAAATTGCAGAAAAATTTCTAATTTTGATTGCTGTTCTTGGCTGGATTTGGGTTAACCATTAACCATTAACTGCTAACCATTAACTGCTTTTGAATGCGATTGCACTGCCATATATATATATATATGAAATAATATATTTTTTGCGTTTAAAATTTTAAATATATATAAAAATTTAGATATGATGTCGTATGTAGTATGTTGTTATTATATTACAATAAAAACGAATCATTTTGATTTTTTTTAAAAATTTTTAATTTTAAAAAAGGTTAGCGGTTATTGTAGTTACTAACCACTAACGACTGGTTAGCAGTTAACGAACGTAGTTAATGAATTTTGCTAACTGCCTAGGTAGTCACTGTTAGAGGTTTTAGCTAATAACCGCTAATCATAACCGCCGTTTTACCCCTGCTGAAAATTGCCAGAACTATAAATAAATAAAATTGTGAGAGTGAAAATTAATTTTTAAGGGATTATTTCATAAAAATATATATATATACACTTAGATTTTTACGAGAATGATGAGCTTATAGCTACTTCCGCTTATCTAGTAACACGACAGTTGGACCGAACGTTGATTCTCATGACGTTTCAATCACCACAGTGTCCGATTTTTTTTAAAAAGTACCAGGACTAATAAAAAAAGGTAGTTAGGCTACAACATAAGAAAAAAGCTAGATTTTCTCTTCTAATTTTTTTCTTATTATTTTTCTTATTTTTTCAAAATTATCATTAAATTTGTGGGTCATATGAATCTCACATATACACCCCACAAATCCAACTTTCTTTGAACCATTAGAAGCTCGCAACATAATGCTACAAACAACTTTCTTTACTTTTATTTTTTATTTTTTTTAAAAATAGATGAATTTCCCCTTCCTTTTTTCTTTTCTTTTATATATAAAGCAAAACTAATTTCTTCACATTAACATTAATTAATTCTTATTACTAATCCTGAAAAACAAAAATGAGACAAAAAAAAAAAAAAAGGCGAAGCAACACCTCCACCTATTGAAGACCAATATAGCAATTTCGCCCCCTTTGAACTTGGGGCACGAATTATCTTACCTCCAGCATGGGGCAAGATGGAAGGTACAGAAGATATAGAAATTCCTGTAATGGTTACAGGAGATCCAACATCAAGGACTCCTACATTTGATAGGATTAGAGGTATTTTTCGTAGTACACCTACAAGGGCTCCTGTACATATTGACCTCACTGAAGAGGTCCCTGCTGCAACTGAACCTTCACGTACAGGGCCTAAAACTAGAATTGGTGGAACTGGACGGAAAACTATGAGTGGTGGACCTAAAGGGGCTAAAATTAGGGGGGGTGCAGTTCAAGGTGGTGGAGGCAGAAGTTTTGCAGTGAGAGGTGGTGCAGGCAGAGGTGGTATAGGCATTAATGTTGCAGGAAGAAGTGATGCAGGAAGAAGTGGTGCAGGCAGAGGTGGTGTAGGCATTAGTGTTGCAGGCAGAAGTGGTATAGCTATACCTACTAGTGCTACAGCTGCAGGTACTGGTGCTGCAGCAAAGTCTGATACTATTGCAAAGTTGAAAGAAAAATGCATTGTAACAACAGTAGAAAAGGGTATTAAAATTATAGAAGCCAAGAGAAAACAACTCAATCCACAATGGAAGCCCTAAAGTCATGGACAATTAGCCTTATGTGTTTTTTGTTGTTTTGATATGTTACATTTTTTGTTAAATTGTTAGTGTCTCTGGAAGTTGGTAATGTGTATGGATAACAATATATATGATTTTCATTTGTAATGTGTATGGATAACAATAGAAGTGGTTTGATGTTGGTAATGTGTATGGATAACAATATATGTGGTTGGAAGTTGGTAATGTGTATGGATAAGTTTTTACCTGGTTGGAAGTAGGTTGGAAATATGGACATATTTTTTATGGAAATTGTGAATGTATTGCAGGCTTAGTTACTTGCTGCAGATTTTTTTTCTTTACGATGTGAAGGTACATAGTTTTTACCTGGTTGGAAGTAGGTAGGAAATATGAACATATTTTTTATGGAAATTGTGAATGTGTTACAGGCTTAGTTACTTACTGCAGATGTTTTTTTGTTTACGATGTGAAGGTATATAGTTTTTACCTGATTGAAAATAGGTTGGAAATATTGACATATTTTTTATGAAAATTGTGAATGTGCTGCAAGCTTAGTTACTTGCTGCAGATTTTTTTTTTTGTTTATGATGTGAAGGTACATAGTTTTTACCTGGTTGAAAGTAGGTTGGAAATATGAACATATTTTTTTATGGAAATTGTGAATGTGTTGCACGCTTAGTTACTTGTTGCAGATTTTTTTTTGTTTACGATGTGAATGTACTTAGTTTTTACCTGGTTGGAAGTATGTTGGAAATATGGACATATTTTTTATGAAAATTGTGAATGTTTTGCAGGCATAGTTACTTGTTGCAGATTTTTTTTTTTTTTACGATGTGAAGGTACATAATTTTTACCTAGTTGGAAGTAGGTTGGAAATATGGACACATTTTTTATGAAAGTTGTGAATGTGTTGCAGGCTTAGTTACTTGCTACAGATTTTTTTTTGTTTACGATGTGAAGGTACTTAGTTTTTACCTGGTTGAAAGTAGGTTGGAAATATGGACATATTTTTTATGGAAATTATGAATGTGTTGGCAGGCTTAGTTACTTGCTGCAGATTTTTTTTGTTTAGGATGTGAAGTTACATAGTTTTTACTTGGTTGAAAGTAGGTTGGAAATATGAACATATTTTTTTTATAGAAATTGTGAATGTGTTACAGGCTTAGTTACTTGCTACAGATTTTTTTTTTTTTAATTTTTTTTTATGATGTGAAGGTACTTAGATTGTATTTCATATGTCTTTCATAAAATCGTTACAGAAGGGTATAGATTTTCATATACCTTGATTTCTTTTTTATGGTATAGGTTTTCCTTTTTGATAATATGCAAGTTGGTAATGGAATTATCAAGCACGAGCATTATAATTCTTTAGTAAATCGTCATTATATCACCCATTTAAATTATAAGTGCGGAGGAGAATTTTGTAATAAGGTGCATTAGTTGTAATGATAAATGTTTTTTTAAAGGTAAAAAATCAAACTCAATATACCAAGTGACTTTATGGTCAAATGCATGACATACACACAATTCATATTTACATAAATCAGGAAATTACATTCATATAGCAACTAATAAATTCATTAAAAATTACATTACATTTCAAATAAGCTTCTAGAATTACACGGCTCTACAAATGACATTGTGCTCCCACAATTACATAAGTACAAAATACCACATTGTGCTCCCTAAACCCTAAACAAAGTAACACATTGTGCTCCCAAAATGACACAAACATAAAAAAACACAATATGATATTAAAATTACACACACCTCAGTTCAACTTCAAACGGCCAAGCTTGCATTCATACGGACCACTTGGAGTGTATCCAAACAACAAAACGAAAATGACACTTAAACAAATTACATAGGAATACGCAAGAATTGTTTGGTAATTCTTCTTAACTGCATGGAGTTTGATCTCCCCAATTCTACTTCCTTCTAATACCGGGCAATTTCTTTATTCATTTCTACCTTCACACACAGATTTTCTCTCTCCATTTCTACCTTCACCTTACTGACTTCAACTTCAACCATGTCTTCACACCGTTTTGCTTCTGACAACAATTTTTTGTGCTTTCGCCAGAACCAAGTTCCAACCCTTTTACATTTCGCACACAACTCAGGATCAATTCATTCAAAGTAACCACAATCTCAGTTGATCTGTAAAAGAGTAAACAAATATTAGTTTATAATGACAAAAGCAATTAATGACATTCCCTTTTAATTAGGGTTTTCACTCAAAATTAAACTAGTGAGTACATAATAGTTGGAACTTTAATTACGGTCTTATTTATATAACATAATGGTTAGAATTCATGTACAACAAATTTTACATTTAAAATAGCTAAATGATGAAGTTTTTTCACAATCATTTTTTTTTTCAACTACACTATTGAATATGATAAAATTCGATTGTGTAGTTGAAAAACCATTACACATAAAATTCGATAGCTAAATGGTTTTCAACCATTACACAAGCATCACGCTTAAACCATTACACATAAAATTTTAAAATACATAAACTTTTTGGATGCTCTTATATATTGACAATAAAAGCCATGCGCGAGAAGTATGACATGTTCAAACCACTCATGTGCGTAGATTGAAAGCACTCTTCCCTACAAATTTCCCTAAACCCTAAACAAATTATAGCACATCCTAAACAAAGAACTCACAACCATAACCCTAAACCCTAATTATCAGTACTCAACCTAAACACATAACCAACAACAAAAATTAAAACCATAAACAAGAAATTAAAACAATAAATTATCAATACTTATCCTAAATCCTAAAGAACCCACAACGAAAATTACAACCCTAAACAAGAAACTATGTGTTTGAAGAACTTACCCAAATTTTCGCAATACTCATCATAAACATAAAACGTGCCTTGTAATTTTCGCAACCGATAAACCTCCTCCCGAAATTGTGCTCTGTTTAAACTGTTTTTACAACCATCGGCCGCTCACAGTAGCAAAGCCTATGCGGTGAAGATGAAACTCCAGAAGTTGAGGTATACTCCATCGTTTCTCTCTCTCTTCACAATAAATCCAAATACAATAGAAAACATTTTTTGTTAACAATAAATCAACATCACAGAGTTAGGGATAACCAAATAAAAAACCCCCTCACGAAAACCCCAATTTACCAAAAGCCTTAGTTTTCTACTACACAGTTCGGTGCAAATTTACGAATTCAAAAAGGCAAAAACTTACCTCATCCTACACAAATGCGCAAAAGTTCAAACTTTGGGTGGTTCTCGAGTGGTTGTCGTGCAGGTTGTCGATGGGCTGTCGAGGAGGTGGGTTCTCCCTCTGTCGCGTCCCTTTCTCTCGTGGGTTAGCAGCTTCTTCACCCCGTGCGTGCTTCGGCTTTGACAGTGTGACTTATTTATTTGTTGTTTAAAGTAAGTAAAGCCTAAATGGTTGGGTTGGGTTGGGTTGGGCGTGGGTCAGCTGGGTTAGGGCGTGAGTGAGGGTGGTAATGTTAATGGGGGTATTTTCGGTACTAAAACGCGTAAAGTGATCACGTGCGTCGCACGTGATCACTGTTCCGTCAATCAAAGCGGCTTTGATTGATGGAATGCCTGAATTGAAAAAAATTGAAACTTTAGGAAGGTGAATTGCAAAAATTGAAACTTTGGATGTTGAATTTGCAAATCGCTGACAACTTTGGGGTGGAGGGGGTAAACTGTAATTTTTCCTTAGTATTATATTTAACCTATGTAAGACACTAGGTAAAACTCATGCTTTGGTAAAAGTCAAGAGCTTATATACCTTTGATAAAACTCACCACTACTGCCGACCGCTTTTGTGGCTTTTCCCCGCCTCCTGACTACAATAGTCGGCGGGTGGTCCTGATGCGCCGGTCAATGGCTTCCACACATCGGGTCAGGCCGCCTTCCTTCGCCTTGTCCATCTCTAGTATTGCTATTCTGAGATTTTATTTGCTTTTCTTTTATTTTTCCTTGTAATTTTATGTTCATTGTGTTTCTATTTGCTAGCTAGTTCCTTGAACTAGTCGCTTTTGAATTTTTTGATAGAATTCTTCCTCTCTTTACCAACTACTGATGATCGGATTTGGTTTCTTCTACCTAGCATTGATGGTCGTAATGTTAACCTTGATGAGTTTTGTTCCGTTTACAGAATCTTGCCATATTTTTTAGCCTTATTGGCCGTTTCAGTTTGGTTGATGGGCTGGGTCATTCATTTGACCCATTCCCGACTACTCTTCTGAAGGTTCTTTCGACTTTGTTTTTTATTTTCTTGTAATTCCCTTTCCCCTTCCCCACTTTGAATAGGAAAAAATAAAATAAAAAAGCTTATATACATTTAATAAAACTCACCCTTAAAGTAATGCCTTTTTTTTTTCTTTTTTTCTTTTTTGGATAAATGAAACCCCTCCAATTTTGACAACATACAACCAAACACAAAACTGCGGTTTCAACTCTGCAGAAACACTTTACACCCATCCCTGCCATCAATCTAGCCTGCAGCAATATCCAAGTTCTGCAACAACAAAAAAAAAAAACACTCAGAATACCATATACATACTACTCAAAACAGAATCAACCACAGCTACCACAAAGTTCCCCATTCTCCCTTGAT
Organism: Corylus avellana; assembly: GCF_965113065.1. Lineage (NCBI taxonomy): Eukaryota > Viridiplantae > Streptophyta > Magnoliopsida > Fagales > Betulaceae > Corylus > Corylus avellana. The sequence goes on from NC_142491.1 coordinate 44,551,844, forward strand.
CACTTAAACTCCCAATAGCAATAACAGGTGATCTAACCTCCAACTTCATTTGTAAAACAATTTTCTCCTCTTTAAGGATTTGATTTCCTTGTCTAACATTGTTTTTTTGCTTCCAAACAGTATAAATTGTAGTACTCCATCCGATTTGCATAAAATGGGCCTTCATTGATTTCATCTTCCACATCCTTAGTCCCCACCTCAGCACATCATCCCAGCCCGTATATATCTCATCAACCAAGCAAGTTTTTAAAATTGAGAAAGGCTACACACTCTCAAATACATACTCCTTGACATGGTACTATTACTAAAAGTAATGCATTTTTCACTGTAATTCCTTTTTACCTTTCAATATAAAAGATTATAGTCCTATGAAAACATTTCTTTTAATTAATTACATGAAAAAATTAATAAGAAGACATAGTAGAACAAGCAAAAAAATTTCTGCAATCTTGGTATTTATTTCCAAATACAAATGCATACTAACAAAGAACACTAAGACAATCCATCATAGGAATAGACACAAGTTTGGTTGCCTTTGTTATGCAAACACTCTTCTTAGAAATAGACACAAGTTTGATCCTAGAGCTAGACCCTTCATATTTCTTGGATATCCATATGGCATTAAAGGGTACAAGTTTTATGATTTAACTCTTAAAATTGTGTTTGTATCAAGAGATGTTATTTTCCATGAAACCAATTTTCCTTATGTAATGAAATATCCTGATTTAAAATTTCTTTTTACTGATTCAGTCATTCCTTTATCCATTCCTGATCATTGTTTACCTGAATCAGTGGTCAGTTTACCACATCCTATGATTCCAACTTCATCTTCAAATTCTTTGCAGTCTAGTACTCATAACTCAGATCAAATTCATGATGTTATAACATTTGATTCTGATTCTGCAAGTCCACATTTAGAAATTTCACAACAGCCACTTAGAAAGTCTTCTAGGGTAAAACATAGACCAGGATATTTGCATGACTATCACTGTCATATTTAGGGGTGGGCACGGGTCGGGGCGGGGCGGGTTTGGGGTTTTTTTTCCACCCGCCCCGCACCCTGCGGGTTTTGAATTTTTCAACCCGTCACCCGAGCAAAATTAACAAAACCGCGCGGGTTCGGGTTGCGCGGGGCGGGGCGGGTTGATGCGGGTTGTGCAGGTTGGGTTCTTCTCCTCCATTTTCGTCTCTTCTGCAGGTTTCTTGTTCTCCATTTCCAAACAAACCCTACATCAGAATACCAAGAAACAAACAAACACAACCCAACCCAACATCAAACCTATAAACAACGGAATAGAAAACCAAAGAATGATTAGATCTTAATGATAAAAGATCTTTTGGTTCCCATTCATGAAAGAGGCCTAGAGAGAGAGAAAAACCTGGATCGTGGATCGTGGTCTGTGGAGTGGAGGTGGGAGCGGCACAACAGCCAGTGATTTGAGGTGGAGCGGCGGCGCAGACGAGCAAGCAAGAGCGACGAAGAGAGAGCGAGAGCGAGAGCGAAAGAGATGGAGAAAGAGCAAGAGACGAGAGGCTTAGAGAGGAAGGGAGGGAGAGAGGCGGCTGAAACTGAAAGAGAGAGTTAGGAAATTAGGTTAGGGTTTTTTAAGTTTTAATAGTTTTATACTTGGGCGGGTCGGATCGGGGCGGGGCGGGTACCCGCATGAAATAAATCTCTATTCCTGCAACCCGCCCCACCCCGCACGGGTTGGAGAGGTCCTACCCGAACCCGCAAAAATATACCTAAAAACCGCTCGGGGCGGGGCGGGTTTGCGGGGCGGGCGGGTTTTTGCCCACCCCTAGTCATATTGCTGCCTCCACTTCAGAACCCACAGCAGTCTCTCCATCTTCAGGTATTCGTTATGATTTGTCTTCAGTTCTTTCATATAACAAGCTTTCATTTAATCATAAATCTTTTAGTCTTTCTGTTTCTGCTATTGTTGAACCCAAGTCATATACTCAAGCCGTCAAATTTGAGGAGTGGCGTGAGGCTATGGATAATGAGATCAAGGCTCTTGAACTTAATAATACTTGGACAGTAGTTGATCTTCCTGCTTCAAAGCAAGCTATTGGATGTAAGTGGGTTTATAAGGTGAAGTTAAAGTCTGATGGGACTTTGAAAAGGTGTAAAGCAAGATTGGTAGCAAAGGGTTATAACCAATGTGAGGGATTGGATTATTATGAAACTTTTTCTCCTGTGGCTAAACTCACAACAGTGAGAACTCTTTTGGCAGTTGCAGCTGCAAAGAAATGGCATCTTCACCAGTTGGATGTAAATAATGTCTTTCTTAATGGCAATCTTGATGAAGAGGTCTACATGTTATTGCCTCCTTGTTTTTCTAAAAAAGGGGAGTCCAAGGTATGTAAGCTTAACAAATCACTTTATGGTCTAAAGCAAGCTTCCCGGCAGTGGTTTGCAAAGTTTTCTTCTGCTTTGATTGAGTTTGGGTTTGTCTAATCTAGAGCTAATTACACATTGTTCACTAGAACTTTAGATGGTTCATTTATTGCCTTACTGGTATATGTAGATGATATCATACTTGCCGGTGATAATCCAATTGAGGTTTCCAAGTTTACTACAGTGCTTAATGATAGGTTTAAGCTTAAAGATCTTGGACAGTTGAAATATTTTCTTGGTTTGGAAATAGCTCGAAGTGAGCTTGGTCTCTTTGTTTGTCAGAGAAAATATGCTTTGGAGATTCTTGAAGATACTGGTATGTTGGCCTCAAAACTTGCAAAATAATGGGACCTAATGTGAAGTTTTCTAAAGATTCTGGTTCAATCTTAGACGATCCTACTTCATACAGAAGGCTTGTTGGTAGACTACTCTATCTCACCATAACAAGACCTGATATTTCCTTTGTTGTTCAGGTTCTCAGCCAGTTTATGGACAAGCCTAGAGTTCCACACTTAGAAGCCGCCAATAGAGTACTCAGATATATTAAAGCTTCTCCTGCTCAAGGGTTGTTCTTTCCTGTTACTTCCACTTTACAAATGAAGGCATTTTGTGACTCAGATTGGGCTGGTTGCTCAGATATAAGAAGGTCTGTGACAGGGTATTGTATTTTCCTTGATAATGCATTAATTTCATGGAAATCTAAGAAACAGACAACCGTTTCCAGGTCATCTGCAAAGGCTGAGTACAGGGCCATGGCTTCCACTTGTTGTGAGGTTGTGTGGCTTAGAACTCTTCTCCAAGACTTACAAGTTCCCCTTCAAACTGCCTTGCTCTATTGTGACAGTAAAGCTGCTCTTCACATTGCAGCAAACCCTGTCTTTCATGAGTGTACAAAACATATTGCCATTGACTGTTATGTAGTACGAGAAAAGTTGCAAATTGGTATTATTCGAACCTTTCATGTTTCATCACAACATCAGTTGGCAGATGTTTTTACAAAAGATCTTGGTTCTTCTTTATTTCATCCTTTGGTGTCCAAGATGAGTCTTTATAATATTTACTCTTCCTGAGTTTTTTTTATCAAATCTCATCCTGAGGGGGAGTATTGAGAATACAAGCAGAGCAGCCAAGCAACTTACCATGCTTCCACATCAGCATGCAACAGACTCCATGATTGTAGGAGGAGTTTAGTTACTAAGTTGCAAGTTTATTAGTTAGCTTTCAGTTGTAAGTTGGTTGCTATTATTTAGCACTTAAAGTGCACATGTTTAAACTAATTTTGTTTCAAACTAAGCTCAAACAGACTACGTATATAATGTACATGCAATTCTAATGAGAAGTTGAGTTGATTTTTCTCCAAGTTTGAGCATTCTCTTCCATTTTCAATAGAAGGAGCCAACGAACTTATGGTAAAGCATAGGTCTGTTGAAAGAAAAACACATAGAGCCAGAGCCACACAAAGTCACTCAGGCTTTCATTCCTTCATTTAATATAGCTATAGTGTTTGATTCAAAGTTGACATTGACATCTTACCAAGAAAATCAACCAGACCATTCAAAACCTGGGAGATAGATGGGCCTTCAATGGGTACTTCATCACCATGGTGAACTCCTGCTTCTCTGACAAATCAACCTCATCTCCATCCACAGCTTTCCAATCAAAATTCCATACCAAATTGGCCACAAAATATTCCAAATGAAGCATGGCCAAGCCAAACCCAGGACAAATTCTCCTCCCTGCCCCAAAAGGCATCATCTTGATCTCTCTGCTTCCCGTTATATCAAACACTTCCCCTCCACCACCACTCAGAAACCTTTCAGGCTTGAACGCCATGGGATCCTTCCACACCTTGGGGTCCCATCCCATATCCGCCACCAAGAAATTCAAACTGGCATTATTGGGCACCAAGTAGCCGTCCAAGACCACATCCTCTGTCACCGCATGTGGCAGCACGAAATGCCCAGGTGGGTGCCGCCTTAAACCCTCCAAAACCACTGCCTTCAAATACGGCAACTTATGCAAATCCTCCTCCTTCACCTCCTTCTCTCCATCCCCCACAACGACCCCTTTAATCTCTGCCCAAACCCTCTCTTGGATGTGTGGGTATTTCACCAAATTCGCCATTATCCACTGCAACGCCGTGGATGTAGTGTCCGTGCCCGCGTTGAGAAACTCCGAGCACAAGCTAATCATTTCCCCGTCTTCAAGCTTCCTCTTCTCCTCCGGCAACTCCAAATCCAACAACGTGTCCACGTACGACACCACAAACTCATCATCTGTGTCTACGTCGTCCTCTTTTGCCTTGCTTGCCCTTTCCTGCTTCGCTCTCTTCCTCGCTTCTATCAAAGGCATCAGTACATCGTCCTGGGATCTCCGAAGCTTCCAAAACTCCTCCCAACGCTTACGGAATATTATCTTCCCAAGCGTCGGCCAAAAATTGAGCATGTTAAAGCGGCTAAAGCCCAAAAGCAAGTGACGCTGCGCTTTTTCGATTTCCTTTATCTGGGTCTCGCTGAGCTTGTCCCCCGAAACACATGAGTACCAACAAGCAAAACATGGCGTATTGGAAATGGTCAATCAGAACGACTGGGTTAACGTTGCCGGACTCCGTCGTGGAGTGAGATATAAGGCGGTTGAGAAGGATGTCCAAAACCCACTTGCGGGCGCGAGAGTAGGACTTGACGCGCGAAGGGTTTAGGATCTCGGAGGTGAGGTTGCGGCGGAGGATGCGCCATGTGGGGCCGTAGAACGCGGAGCTGATGTTGTGCTGGTTGCAGGAGATGATCTTATTGATGGGGAGGGCTGGGGGGCGGTCAGTGAATACGGCGCCGTTTTGGACGAGTGCTTTGTGGGCGAGGTCTCTGTTGGCCACGAAGATGGCCGGGCGCTTGCCGATTCGGAGCGTGACCATGGGCCCGTACCTGAAGTGGAGGTTGCGGATGATAGGCTCGAGCTCGGAGATGGACTTGCGGAGCCATAGGATTCTGCCGATGATGGGGACGGTGAAGGGTCCGGGAGGGAGCTGCTGGGTTTTGGAGCTTTTCTTGGCGACAATCAGACGGTTGAGTAGGACTGAGATGCAGAGTGAGATGAGGATGAGGAACCAAGCCTCCATGTTTCTAGCCTTATCTCTTATGATGAGAAAGGAGACCAAACGTGAGAAATAGCAACAAGTCAACAATGGGCCGTTAAGCCCACTCTGCTTATATATATAAGTGTCAGACATGCAAATATGCAATAGATTGTTTTATTGGAAAGAGAAATGGTATACGCTACTGCGTTTTTGAAAAACGTTACGCAGATTCTTGTCTCAACTATTATTTTCATTTCACATTCTATATTTGAATAATTCATTTTGGCAAAATCGACGTTCACAAAAGTAGTTATTTAAATCAAAAAACATGAAAGTAGAGTACTGTCAAAGCTTGCGTTTATTCTAGGAGAAAATCTTTAAAGTTTTAAGAATTTTTTAATTTTTTAATTCAAACTTTAATGTTTAAAAATTAATAATGTATTCACTTAATATTTAAAAAGATTTTAATTGAAACCTTTCCTTACTAATTTGTCTAATTTGAAGAAAATTATTCTGTGGGATTGAGATTTTGATGTCTTCTATTTTAATTTTGCATTTATTAAAATTTATAAAATTACGTAATTACCCTCAATAAAACTTATGAAATTGAGGATAATTATATCATTTTATAGATTTTAATAAGGGTAAAATTGAAATAAATGGCATCAAAATTTCACGTGAGACAAATGTGAGATGATTTCCGTCAAATTAGACGAAAATTAGTAATAAAAGGTCTGAATTAAAAAAATTTTAAACAGTGAAATTCAAATTAAAAAACTCTTAAAATTTCAGAAGTAAAGTAAATTTAAAATTTTATTCTAATATACAAATCAACGATAAGTTGTGTCCAAAAATTTAAAAAACCTTCCAAAAATATGTTTTTTATTATTTTTTTATTTTTTAGGTCTCAAAAAGTTAATTTCCTCTCCACATTTAAAAAAAAAAAAAAATTGCCCCTACTCTAAAATTTCTGGTTACGCCTATGCTTATACAAAAATTCAAATCAATAATCTCCTTTCCTATTGCTAAACAAGATCATTAATAAAATTGTCCTCATCATTTTCACTGATTGATACAAACTTTAAATATAACTCACTCTCGAAAACCAACTTACAAAGAGATAATACCCAAAAACTTATATACATAAGATTAATATTATATTTAACCTATGTAAAACATTAGGTAAAACTCACCATTTGGTAAAAGTCAAGAGCTTATATACCTTTGATAAAACTCACCACTACTGGCGACTGCTTTTGTGGCTTTTCCCCGCCTCCCGATAACAACTGCCGGCGGGTGGTCCTCATGCGCCAGTCAATGGCTTCCACGCATCTAGAGGTGTAAACGAGTCGAGTTTGAGCGAGCTTTCCTTGTTCAGGCTTGGCTTGTTTAAATTTTACTTGAGCTCGAGCTCGAGTCGAGCTCAATGGCGAGCCAAAAAAATCGAGCTCGAGCTAATAATAAGTCGAGCCGAGCTAGCTCGCGAGCTGGCTCTTATATTTAATGTTTTTGTTTTTTTTAAAAAAAAAAATTAACTTCAAGTACTCTTAAACGGCTTAAGAAGTTAGTTTGCATATGAGTATTTGCTTAACCTGGCTAGTCGAGTATGGAGCCTGAGTCAATACAGTAAGGCATTTGGTTTCAAAGAGAAAGGATATGCATCCTTTTATAGATAAACAAACTTTGAGATTAATGTTTTCTTAACAATGTGGGACAAGTTAACAGGTTACATTCAGACTGCATTGGGACAACGACCCCTACAAAAAACTATTTTTTCAACGTCTCTCTCTCAATCCATCTCACCAGTCACAACGCATCTTCCACCTGAACTCTCATTTCCCACTCTCTCACTCTCGCTCATCAAATAAGTAGTGATAGTGTTTGGGTCTGTATGATTCTTCAATAGTTTATGCCTTTTGCAATCTCCCTCAATAGTTTCTACTTGATTCTTTTTCATTTCGTTAAGGTCTGCTCTAATTGAATCGAGGTCTTTTTAATGATTGCTCTCTCTCTCTCTCTCTTTGATCACGAAGGGTTTATAATTTTTCATTCTCTAACACTTAAATATAAATGCAATTTTAAGATTTTAATAATTATGAGATTTATAATTAATTATGTATTACTTAGTTTATATATATACACACACACACGAGCTTATACGAGCTTGCTCACGAGCCTAGCCGAGTCGAGCCGAACTTGCTTCGTTTAATATTCGAGTTAGGATTTGTGTTCATGAAGTGCTTCATTTAATATTCGAGTCGAGCACGAGCCAAGCTTATGCGAGCCGAGCCCGAGCTTGCTCGCGAGACGCTTCGCTCACTTAACAGCCCCATCAGGTCTGGCTACCTTCTTCCGCTTTGTCCATCTCTGGTATTGCTATGCTGCGATTTTATTTGCTTTAATTTTATTTTTCCTTGTAATTTTATGTTCCTTGTGTTTCTATTTTCTGGCCAGTTCCTTGAACTAGTCGCTTTTTCATTTTTTGATAGAATTTTTCCTCTCTTTACTTACTATCGGATTTGGTTTCTTCTACCTACCACTGATGGTAATTTTGATAGGTTTTGTTCCGTTTACAGAATTTTGCCATATAATTTAGCCTTTATTGACCGTTTCAGTTCGCTTGATGGGCTGGGTCATTCATTTGACCCATTTCCGGTTGTTCTTCGGAAGGTTTTTTGGCTTTTTTTTTTTTTTTTTTTTTTTCTTGTAATTCCCTTTCCCCTTCCCCACTTTGAATAGAAAAAAATAAAATAAAAAACCTTATATACATTTAATAAAGCTCACCCTTAAAGTAATGCGTTTTTTTTGTTTTTTTTTTGGATAAATGAAACCCTCCAATTTTGACAACATACAACCAAACACAAAACTGCGGTTTCAACTCTGCAGAAACACTTTACACCCATCTCTGCCATCAATCTAGCCTGCAGCAATATTCAAGTTCTGCAAAAAAAAAAAAAAACACTCAGAATACCATATACAGACTACTCAAAACAGAATCAACCACAGCTACCACAAAGTTCTTCATTCTCCCTTGATCACTTAAACTCCCAATGGCAATAATAGGTGATCTAACTTCCCACTTCATTTGTAAAACAATTTTCTCCTCTTTAAGGATTTGATTTCCTTGTCTAACATTGTTTTTTTGCTTCCAAACAGTATAAATTGTAGTACTCCATCCGATTTGCATAAAATGGGCCTTCATTGATTTCATCTTCCACATCCTTAGTCCCCACCTCAGCACATCATCCCAGCCCGTATATATCTCAACAACCAAGCAAGTTTTTAAAATTTAGAAATGCTACACACTCTCAAATACACACTCCTTGACATGGTACTATTACTAAAAGTAATGCATTTTTCACTGTAATTCCTTTTTACCTTTCAATATAAAAGATTATAGTCCTATGAAAACATTTCTTTAACTTAATTACATGGAAAAATTAATAAGAAGACATAGTAGAACAAGCAAAAAAATTCCTGCAATCTTGGTATTTATTTCCAAATACAAATGCATACTAACAAAGAACACTAGGACAATCATCATACGAAGGAGCCAACGAACTTATGGTAAGGCATAGGTCTGTTGAAAGAAAAAACACAGAGCCAGAGCCACACAAAGACACTCAGGCTTTCATTCCTTCATTTAATATAGCTGTAGAGTTTGATTCAAAGTTGACATTGACATCTTGCCAAGAAAATCAACCAGACCATTCAAAACCAGGGAGATAGATGGGCCTTCAATGGGTACTTCATCACCGCGGTGAACTCCTGCTTCTCTGACAAATCAACCTCCTCATCTCCACCCACAGCCTTCCACTCGAAATTCCATACCAAATTGGCTACAAAATACTCCAAATGAAGCATTGCTAAACCAGAAGCAGGACAAATCCTCCTCCCTGCCCCAAAAGGCATCATCTTTATTTCCCTGTTTCCCGTTATATCAAACACTTTCCCTCCTCCACCACTCAAGAATCTTTCAGGCTTGAAAGCCATCGGATCCTCCCAAACCTTGGGGTCCCATCCCATATCCGCCACCATGAAATTCAAACTGCCATTTTTGGGCACCAAGTAGCCGTGCAAGACCACATCCTCTGTCACCGCATGTGGCAGCACGAAATGCCCAGGTGGGTGCCGCCTTAAACCCTCCAAAACCACTACCTTCAAATACGGCAACTTGTGCAAATCCTCCTCCTTCACCTCCTTCTCTCCATCCCCCACAACGACCCCTTTAATCTCTGCCAAAACCCTCTCTTGGACGTGTGGGTATTTCACCAAATTCGCCATTATCCACTGCAACGCCGTGGGTGTTGTGTCCGTCCCCGCGTTGAGAAACTCCGAGCACAAGCTAATCATTTCCCCGCCTTCAAGCTTCCTCTTCGCCTCCGGCAACTCCAAATCCAACAACGTGTCCACGTACGACTCCACAAACTCATCATCTGTGTCTACGTCGTCCTCTTTTGCCTTGCTTGCCCTTTCCTGCTTCGCTCTCTTCCTCGCTTCTATCACAGGCATCAGTACATCGTCCAGGGATCTCCGAACCTTCCAAAACTCCTCCCAACGCTTACGGAATATTATCTTTCCAATCGTCGGCCAAAAATTGAGCATGTTAAACCGGCTAAAGCCCAAAAGCAAGTGACGCTGCGCGTTTTCGATTTCCTTTATCTGGGTCTCGCTGAGCTTGTCCCCGAAACACATGAGTACCACCAAGCAAAACATGGCGTATTGGAAATGGTCAATCAGAACGACAGGGTTAACGTTGCCGGACTCCGTCGTGGAGTGAGATATAAGGCGGTTGATAAGATGTCCAAGACCCACTTGCGGGCGCAAGAGTAGGATGTTACATAACGGGAATAGATTATAGGTTTTGAGGAACCTAGACCTTTAGTTCTAAGGAACTTAGATCTTTTAGATTTTGAAGAAATCTAAAAAACCATTTTCAAACTTACGGTTTGTGATTAATTTTCTGATTCTTTTCATTAATGAGCTGGATGTCTTTAAATAGACAATTACAATGCATAATAAAATAAAAGACTAATTAGAATAAACTACTGATAATATTTATCCCTAAGATTTAAATTATACTAACTATTCTAATAATAATACTTATCTCTAATATTTAAATGCTAATCTCTAATCTAATGTTATCTATAAAGATAACATATTATCCTAAGGTATTTTAATCATAAAATACATCTTTATTAAACTCCTAACATTCTATTCCCCTTAAGGAGACCTTGTCCTCAAGGTCTTGAAATTCTTTTCTTCCATCGTTACTCGTTTCAAGCATTCCCTTGGTGGCCGTTCAAGAGGTGGGATCAATTCTTTGTCATCAAGCGTCCAAATTTGCACAAGCCCACTCACTTGCCGCTACCAATGAACATTGGACTGCCTGTTGTTATGTGATACAGGATGGCGACGAAGCGCTTGCAATGGAGCACAGGGTGGACATGGTTGCCTTGTTTTGGCTACGTACAATGAACATTCCTTCATTTTATCCTGCCTTTGCTGTTTAATAGTTGACCGTACAATGTAATGACATTGGGATGGATCTTGCAATTTGACAACGTTGTGGATGGTTTTAGTTGGTTAGGACTCCATCAGTGGCTGGGATTATAGTGATAGCATGGGATATGGCGGTAGCACCATTTGTGGCTGCTCGTAGCAATGAAGTTTATTGTTGTTATCAGTTGAACCATCGTCAAATTTGGCAATCAATGCAGATAGTGTTTTTTTGAATCTTCCTTCTTCTTCATAAAGCCTTCAACCATAGTCATGAGGTTACCAAGCTGCTGCTCAAGTCGATCCAGCCTTGGATTCGCCATTGAACAAGATAGCGGCTCTGATACCAAATGTTAAGTGAATACGTAACGGGGATAGATTATAGGTTTTGAGGGAATCTAGACCTTAGATTTTAAGGAACCTAGATCTTTTAAATTTTGAGAAAACCCTAAAAAACCATTTTCAAACTCAAGGTTTGTGATTAATTTTCAGACTAATTAGAATAAACTATTGATAATGTTTATCCCTAATATTTAAATTACACTAACTACTCTAATGATAATACTTATCTCTAATATTTAAATGCTAATCTCTAATCTAATGTTATCTATAAAGATAACATATTATCCTAAGGTATTTTAATCATAAAATACATCTATTATTAAACCCTAACATAGGACTTGACGCTCTAATGATAATACTTATCTTTAATATTTAAATGCTAATCTCTAATCTAATGTTATCTATAAAGATAACATATTATCCTAAGGTATTTTAATAAAATACATCTATTATTAAACCCCTAACATAGGACTTGACGCGCGAAGGGTTTAGGATCTCGGAGGTGAGGTTGCGGCAGAGGATGCGCCATGTGGGGCCGTAGAACGCGGAGCTGATGTTGTGCTGGTTGCAGGAGATGATCTTACTGATGGGGAGGGCTGGGGGGCGGTCAGCGAATACGGCGCCGTTTTGGACGAGTGCTTTGTGGGCGAGGTCTCTGTTGGCCACGAAGATGGCCTGGTGCTTGCCGATTTGGAGCGTGACCATGGGCCCGTACCTGACGTGGAGGTTGCGGATGATAGGCTCGAGCTCGGAGAAGGACTTGCGGACCCATAGGATTCCGCCGAGGATGGGGACGGTGAAGGGTCCGGGAGGGAGCTGCTGGGTTTTGGAGCTTTTCTTGGCGACAATCAGACGGTTGAGTAGGACTGAAATGCAGAGGGAGATGAGGATGACGAACCAGGCCTCCATGTTTCTAGTCTCATCTCTTATGATTAGAAAGGAGACCAAAAGTGAGTAATAGCAACAAGTCAACAACCGGCCCACTCTCTTTATATATATATATTCCCCAACGAAAACCAAAGCCTGAACCACGTTAACTGCTTTTAATGCGATTGCACTGCCATATATATATATATATATATATATATATATGAAATAATATCTTTTTGTGTTTAAAATTTTAAATATATATAAAAATTTAGATATGGTGTTGCTATTATTATATTATAATAGAAACGAATCATTTTGATTTTTTTTTAATTGTTTTATTTTAAAAAATGTTAGTGGTTATTATAGTTACTAACCACTAACGGCTGGTTAACAGTTAATGAATTTTGCTAATCGCTTAGGCAGTTACGGTTAGAGGTTTTAACTAATAACCGCTAATCGTCTTTTTACCCCTACTGAAAATTGCCAGAACTATAAATAAATAAAATTGTGAGAGTGAAAATTAATTTTTAAGGGATTATCTCATAAAAAAATACTCTTAGGTTTTTGCGAGAATGATGAGCTTAGCTACTTTCGCTTATCTAGTAACACGACAATTGGACCAAATGTTGATTCTCATGACGTTTCAATCACCACAATGTCCGATTTTTTTTTTTTAAAAAAAAGTACCAGAACTAATAAAAAAAGGTAATTAGGCTACAACATAAGAAAAATGCTAGATTTTTTCTTCTAATTTTTCTCTTATTATTTTTCTTATTTTTCAAAATTATCATTAAATTTGTGGGTCATATGAATCTCACACATACACCCCACAAATCCAACTTTCTTTGAACCATTAGAAGCTCGCAACATAATGCTACAAACAACTTTCTTTACTTTTATTTTTTATTTAAAAAAAACAGATGAATTTCTCCCTCCTTTTTTTTTTTTTTTCATTTATATATAAAGTAAAACTAATTTCTTCACATTAACATTAATCAATTCTTATTACTAATCCTGAAAAACAAAAATGAGAAAAAAAAAAAAAAAAAAAAGGCGGAGCAACACTCCACCTGTTGAAGACCAATATAGCAATCTCGCCCCCTTTGAACTTGGGGCAAGAATTATCTTACCTCTAGCATGGGGCAGGAGGTTCTACATCAAGGACTCATATATCTGATAGAATTAGAGGTATTTTTTGTAATACACCTACAAAGGCTCCTGTATATATTGACCTCACTGAAAAGGTCTCTGCTGTAACTCAACCTTCACGTGTAGGGCCTAAAACTGGAGGTGGTGGAACTGGACAGAAAACTATGGGTGGTGGACCTAGACGGGCTAAAATTGGGGGGGGGGGGGGGGGGGGGATTTGCAGTTCGAGGTGGTTGAGGCAGAAGTTTCGCAGTGAGAGGAGGTGGAGGCAGAAGTGGTGCAGGCAAAGGTGGTGTATGCATTAGTGTTGCAGGTAGAAGTGGTGTAGGCGTTTGTGTTGCAGGCAGAAGTGGTATAGCTACACCTACTAGTGCTACAACTGTAGGTACTGGTGCTGCAGCAAAGTCTGATACTATTGCAAAGTTGAAAGGAAAACGCATTGCAACAACAGTAGAAAAAGGTATTAAAATTATGGAAGCCAAAAGAAAACGGCTCAATCCACAATGAAAGCCCTAAAGTCATGGACAATTAGCCTTATGTGTTTTTTGTTGTTTTGATATGTTACATTTTTTGTTAAATTGTTAGTGTCTCTGGAAATTGGTAATGTGTATGGATAACAATATATGTGATTTTCATTTGTAATATGTATGGATAACAATATATGTGGTTAGATGTTGGTAATGTATATGGATAACAATATATGTGGTTGGAAGTTGGTAAAGTTTATGGATAAGTTTTTACTTGGTTGGAAGTAGGTTGGAAATATGGACATATTTTTATGGAAATTGTGAATGTGTTGCAGGCTTAGTTACTTGCTGCAGATTTTTTTTTGTTTACAATGTGAAGGTACATAGTTTTTACCTGGTTGGAAGTAGGTTGGAAATATTGACATGTTTTTTTATGGAAATTGTGAATGTGTTGCAGGCTTAGTTACTTGCTGCAAATGTTTTTTTTTTTTACAATGTCAAGGTACATAGTTTTTACCTGGATGGAAGTAGGTTGGAAATATGAGCATATTTTTTATGAAAATTGTGAATGTGTTGCAGGATTAGTTACTTGCTGCAGATTTTTTTTTGTTTATGATGTGAAGGTACATAGTTTTTACCTGGTTGGAAGTAGGTTGGAAATATAGACATATTATTTATGGAAATTGTGAATGTGTTGCAGGCTTAGTTACTTGCTGTAGATTTTTTTTTGTTTATGATGTGAAGATACATAGTTTTTACCTGGATGGAAGTAGGTTGGAAATATGGACATATTTTTTATGGAAATTGTGAATGTGTTGTAGACTTAGTTACTTGCTGCAGATTTTTTTTTTTTTGTTTACGATATGAAGGTACATAGTTTTTACGTGGTTGGAAGTAGGTTGGAAATATTGACATATTTTTTATGGAAATTGTGAATGTGTTGTAGGCTTTGTTACTTGCTGCAGATTTTTTTTTGTTTACGATGTGAAGGTACTTAGTTTTTACCTGGTTAAAAGTAGGTTGGAAATATGGACATATTTTTTATGGAAATTGTGAATGTGTTGCTGGCTTAGTTACTTGCTGCAAATTTTTTTTCTTTTTCTTTTTGTTTATGATGTGAAGGTACTTAGATTGTAATTCATAAAATCGTTACAAAAGGGTATAGATTTACCTTGATTTCTTTTTTATGGTATAGGTTTTCCTTTTTGCTAATTTGCAAGTCGGTATTGGAATTATCAGGCACGAGCATTATAATTCTCTAGTAAATCGTCATTATATCACCCATTTAAATTATATGTGCGGAGGAGAATTTTGTAATAAGGTGCATCAATTGTAATTATAAATGTTTTTTTATAGGTAAAAAATCAAACTCAATATACCGAGTGACTTTATGGTCAAATGCATGGCCTACACACAATTCATGTTTACATAAAACAGGAATTTACATTCATATAGCAACTAATAAATTCATTAAAAACTACATTACATTTTAGATAAGCTTCTAGAATTACACAACTCTACAACATACGACATTGTGCTCCCACAATTACATAAGTACAAAATACCACATTGTTCTCCCTAAAGCCTAAACAAAGTAACTCATTATGCTCCCAAAATGACACAAACATAAAAAAACACAATATGATCTCAAACTTACACACACATCAGTTCAACTTCAAACGGTCAAGCTTGCATTCATACGGACCACTTGAGTGTATCCAAACAACAAAATGAAAATGACACTTAAACAAATTACCCAGGAACACGCTAGAATTGTTTGGTAATTCTTCTTAACTGCATGGAGTTTGATCTCCCCAATCTCTACTTCCTTTTGATACCGGGCAATTTCTTTATCCATTTCCACTTTCACACACAGATTTTCTCTCTCCATTTCTATCTTCACCTTACTGACTTCAACTTCAACCATGTTTTCACACCGTTTTTTTTCTGACAACAATTTTTTATGCTTTCGCCAGAACCAAGTTCCAACCCTTTTACATTTCGTACACAACTCAGGATCAATCCATTCAAAGTAACCACAATCTCGGTTGATCTGTAAAATAGTAAACAAATATTAATCACCAACCTAAACACATAAAATATTAGTTTATAATGACAAAAACAGTTAATGACATTCCCTCTTAATTAGGATTTTCACTCAAAATTAAACTAGTGAGTACATAATAGTTGGAACTTTAATTACAGTCTTATTTATATAACATAATGGTCAGAATTCATGTACAACAAATTTTACATTTAAAATAGCTAAAGGGTGAAATTTTTTCACAATCATTTTTTTTTTTCAACTACACTATCGAATATGATAAAATTCAATAGTGTAGTTGAAAAACCATTACACATAAAATTCGATAGCTAAATGGTTTTCTACCATTACACAAGCATCACGCCTAAACCATTACTCATAAAATTTTAAAATACATAAACCTTCTGGATGCTCTTATATATTGACAATAAAAGCTATGCGCGAGAAGTATGACATGTTCAAACCACTTATGTGCGTAGATTGAAAGCACTCTTCCCTACAAATTTCCCTAAACCCTAAACAAAGAACTAAACAAAGAACCCACAACCATAACCATAAACCCTAATTATCAGTACTCAACCTAAACACATAACCAACAACGAAAATTAAAACCATAAACAAGAAATTATCAATACTTATCCTAAACCCTAAAGAACCCACAACGAAAATTACAACCCTAAACAAGAAATTACGTGTTTGAAGAACTTGCCCAAATTTTCGCAATACTCATCATAAACATAAAACATGCCTTGTAATTTTCGCAACCCACAAACCTCCTCCCGAAATTGTGCTCTGTTTAAGCTGTTTTTACAACCATCGGCCACTCATAGTAGCAAAGCCTCTGCAGTGAAGATGAAACTCCAAAACTTGAGGTATACTTCATCATTTCTCTCTCTCTTCGCAATAAATTCAAATACAATAGAAAACAATTTTTGTTAACAATAAATCAACATCACAGAGTTAGGGATAACCAAATAAAAAACCCCCTCACGAAAACCCCAATTTACAAAAAACCCTAGTTTTCTACTACACAGTTCGGTGCAAATTTACGAATCCAAAAGGGCAAAAATTTACCTCGTCCTACACAAATGCGCAAAAGTTCAAACTTTGGGTGGTTCTCGAGTGGTTGTCGCGCAGGTTGTCGATGGGCTGTTGAGGAGGTGGGTTCTCCCTCTATTGCGTCCCTTTCTATCGTGGTTCAGCAACTTCTTCACCTCGTGCGTGCTTCGGCTTTGACAGTGTGACTTGTTTATTTGTTGTTTAAAGTAAGTAAAGCCTAAATGGTTGGGTTGGGTTGGGTTAGGCGTGGGTTAGTTGAGTTAGGGCGTGAGTGAGGGTGGTAATGTTGATGGGGGTATTTTCGGTACTAAAACGCGTAAAGTGATCACGTGCGTCTCACGTGATCACTGTTCTGTCAGTCAATGCGGCTTTGACTGACGAATGCCTGAATTGAAAAGAATTAAAACTTTACAGAGGTGGATACCAAAAATTGAAATTTTGGAGGTCGAATTGCAAATCGCTGATAACGTTGGGGAGGGGGGGAGGGGCGGAAGGGGGGTAAACAGTAATTTTCCCTTAATATTATATTTAACCTATGTAAGACACTAGGTAAAACTCACCCTTTGGTAAAAGTCAAGAGCTTATATACCTTTAATAAAACTCACCACTATTGCCGACCGCTTTTGTGGCTTTTCTCCGCCTCCAGACTACAACTGCTGGCAGGTGGTCCTGATGCGCCGGTCAATGGCTTCCACGCATCGGGTCTGGCCACCTTCCTCCGCCTTGTCCATCTCTAGTATTGCTATTATGAGATTTTATTTGCTTTTCTTTTATTTTTCGTTGTAATTTTATGTTCCTTGTGTTTCTATTTTCTGGCCAGTTCCTTGAACTGGTCACTTTTTCATTTTTTGACAAAATTCTTCCTCTCTTTACCAACTACTGATGATCGGATTTGGTTTCTTCTACCTACCACTGATGGTCGTGATGGTAACCCTGATAGGTTTTGTTCCGTTTACAGAATCTTGCCATATTTTACAGCCTTTATTGGCCGTTTCAGTTCGCTTGATGGGCTAGGTCATTCATTTAACCCATTTTTTACTGTTCTTCGGAAGGTTCTTTCGCCTTTGCTTTTTATTTTCTTGTAATTCCCTTTTCCCTTTCCCACTTTGAATAGAAAAAAAATCAAATAAAAAAGCTTATATACATTTAATAAAACTCACCCTTAAATTAATGCGTTTTTTTTTTTTTTTTTTTTTTTGGATAAATGAAACCCTCCAATTTTGACAACATACAACCAAACACAAAACTGCGGTTTCAACTCTGCAGAAACACTTTACACCCATCTCTGCCATCAATCTAGCCTGCAGCAATATTCAAGTTCTGCAAAAAAAAAAAAAACACTCAGAATACTATATACAGACAACTCAAAACAGAATCAGCCACAACTACCACAAAGTTCTTCATTCTCCCTTGATCACTTAAACTCCCAATAGCAATAACAGGTGATCTAACCTCCCACTTCATTTGTAAAACAATTTTCTCCTCTTTAAGGATTTGATTTCCTTGTCTAACATTGTTTTTTTGCTTCCAAACAGTATAAATTGTAGTACTCCATCCGATTTGCATAAAATGGGCCTTCATTGATTTCATCTTCCACATCCTTAGTCCCCACCTCAGCACATCATCCCAGCCCGTATATATCTCATCAACCAAGCAAGTTTTTAAAATTGAGAAAGGCTACACACTCTCAAATACATACTCCTTGACATGGTACTATTACTAAAAGTAATGCATTTTTCACTGTAATTCCTTTTTACCTTTCAATATAAAAGATTATAGTCCTATGAAAACATTTCTTTAAATTAATTACATGGAAAAATTAATAAGAAGACATAGTAGAACAAGCAAAAAAATTCCCGCAATCTTGGTATTTATTTCCAAATACAAATGCATACAAACAAAGAACACTAAGACAATCCATCATAGGAAGGAGCCAACGAACTTATGGTAAAGCATAGGTCTGTTGAAAGAAAAACACATAGAGCCAGAGCCAGAGCCACACAAAGACACTCAGGCTTTCATTCCTTCATTTAATATAGCTGTAGAGTTTGATTCAAAGTTGACATTGACATCTTACCAAGAAAATCAACCAGACCATTCAAAACCTGGGAGATAGATGGGCCTTCAATGGGTACTTCATCACCACGGTGAACTCCTGCGTCTCTGACAAATCAACCTCATCTCCATCCACAGCTTTCCAATCAAAATTCCATACCAAATTGGCCACAAAATATTCCAAATGAAGCATGGCCAAGCCAACTCCTGGACAAATTCTCCTCCCTGCCCCAAAAGGCACCATCTTGATCTCTCTGCTTCCCGTTATATCAAAGACTTCCCCTCCACCACCACTCAGAAACCTTTCAGGCTTGAACGCCATGGGATCCTCCCACACCTTGGGGTCCCATCCCATATCCGCCACCAAGAAATTCAAACTGGCATTATTGGGCACCAAGTAGCCGTCCAAGACCACATCCTCCGTCACCGCATGTGGCAGCAAGAAATGCGCAGGTGGGTGCCGCCTTAAACCCTCCAAAACCACCGCCTTCAAATACGGCAACTTATGCAAATCCTCCTCCTTCACCTCCTTCTCTCCATCCCCCACAACGACCCCTTTAATCTCTGCCCAAACCCTCTCTTGGACGTGTGGGTATTTCACCAAATTCGCCATTATCCACTGCAACGCCGTGGATGTAGTGTCCGTGCCCGCGTCGAGAAACTCCGAGCACAAGCCAATGATTTCCCCGTCTTCAAGCTTCCTCTTCTCGTCCAGCAACTCCAAATCCAACAACGTGTCCACGTACGACACCACAAACTCATCATTTGTGTCTACGTCGTCCTCTTTTGCCTTGCTTGCCCTTTCCTGCTTCGCTCTCCTCCTCGCTTCTATCAAAGGCATCAGTACATCGTTCTGGGATCTCCGAAGCTTCCAAAACTCCTCCCAACGCTTACGGAATATTATCTTCCCAAGCGTCGGCCAAAAATTGAGCATGTTAAAGCGGCTAAAGCCCAAAAGCAAGTGACGCTGCGCGTTTTCGATTTCCTTTATCTGGGTCTCGCTGAGCTTGTCCCCGAAACACATGAGTACCAACAAGCAAAACATGGCGTATCCGAAATGGTCAATCAGAACGACTGGATTAACGTTGCCGGACTCCGTCGTGGAGTGAGATATAAGGCGGTTGAGAAGGATGTCCAAAACCCACTTGCGGGCGCGAGAGTAGGACTTGACGCGCGAAGGGTTTAGGATCTCGGAGGTGAGGTTGCGGCGGAGGATGCGCCATGTGGGGCCGTAGAACCCGGTGGTGATGTTGTGCTGGTTGCAGGAGTGGATCTTACTGATGGGAAGGGCTGCGGGGCGGTTAGCGAATACGGCGCCGTTTTGGACGAGTGCTTTGTGGGCGAGGTCTCTGTTGGCCACGTAGATGGCCGGGTGCTTGCCCATTTGGAGCGTGAACATGGGCCCGTACCTGACGTGGAGGTTGCGGATGATAGGCTCGAGCTCGGAGGACTTGCGGAGCCATAGGATTCCGCCGAGGATGGGGACGGTGAAGGGTCCGGGAGGGAGCTGCTGGGTTTTGGAGCTTTTCTTGGCGACAATCAGACGGTTGAGTAGGACTGAAATGCAGAGGGAGATGAGGATGAGGAACCAGGCCTCCATGTTTCTAGTCTTATCTCTTATGATTAGAAAGGAGACCAAAAGTGAGTAATAGAATCAAAACAACCGGCCTTATATCGAATCCGGCGTAGGTGCGGTGGTTCAGAACGACCGCACCGAACGACCCAGTTTTAGGTTGTTTTGGGCAAGAAAAAAATAATATTTTTAAAATAATAATATGAAATTAATTAAATATTAAAAAATCAATAATTAAAAAATTAAAACTATTAAAAAAAAAAAAAACCTCAACTCACGTCATCTCCGTCTTCTTGTTGCTCCTCTTCTTCTCCAACTCGTTCATTTCTTTTATTTTCTCCTTTGCTTTTTTTGAGAGGGAGAAAGAGACCCAAAGACGGAGAGCACGAGAGGGAGAAGGAGAGAGACGGAGCTGTGAGAGAAATTGCAGAAAAATTTCTAATTTTGATTGCTGTTCTTGGCTGGATTTGGGTTAACCATTAACCATTAACTGCTAACCATTAACTGCTTTTGAATGCGATTGCACTGCCATATATATATATATGAAATAATATAATTTTTGCGTTTAAAATTTTAAATATATATAAAAATTTAGATATGATGTCGTATGTAGTATGCTGTTATTATATTACAATAAAAACGAATCATTTTGATTTTTTTTTAAAATTTTTAATTTTAAAAAAGGTTAGCGGTTATTGTAGTTACTAACCACTAACGACTGGTTAGCAGTTAACGAACGTAGTTAATGAATTTTGCTAACTGCCTAGGTAGTCACTGTTAGAGGTTTTAGCTAATAACCGCTAATCGTAACCGCCGTTTTACCCCTACTGAAAATTGCCAGAACTATAAATAAATAAAATTGTGAGAGTGAAAATTAATTTTTAAGGGATTATCTCATAAAAAAATATATATATATATATATACACTTAGATTTTTGCGAGAATGATGAGCTTATAGCTACTTCTGCTTATCTAGTAACACGACAGTTGGACCGAACGTTGATTCTCATGACGTTTCCATCACCACAGTGTCCGATTTTTTTTAAAAAGTACCAGGACAAATAAAAAAAGGTAGTTAGGCTACAACATAAGAAAAATGCTAGATTTTCTCTTCTAATTTTTTTCTTATTATTTTTCTTATTTTTTCAAAATTATCATTAAATTTGTGGGTCATATGAATCTCACACATACACCCCACAAATCCAACTTTCTTTGAACCATTAGAAGCTCGCAACATAACGCTACAAACAACTTTCTTTACTTTTATTTTTTATTTTTTAAAAAATAGATGAATTTCCCCTTCCTTTTTTCTTTTCTTTTATATATAAAGTAAAACTAATTTCTTCACATTAACATTAATTAATTCTTATTACTAATCCTGAAAAACAAAAATGAGACCAAAAAAAAAAAAAAAAAAGGCGAAGCAACACCTCCACCTATTGAAGACCAATATAGCGATTTCGCCCCCTTTGAACTTGGGGGACGAATTATCTTACCTCCAGCATGGGGCAGGATGGAAGGTACAGAAGATATAGAAATTCCTGTAATGGTTACAGGAGGTCCAACATCAAGGACTCCTACATTTGATAGGATTAGAGGTATTTTTCGTAGTACACCTACAAGGGCTCCTGTACATATTGACCTCACTGAAGAGGTCCCTGCTGCAACTGAACCTTCACGTACAGGGCCTAAAACTAGAATTGGTGGAACTGGACGGAAAACTATGAGTGGTAGACCTAAAGGGGCTAAAATTAGGGGGGGCGCAGTTCGAGGTGGTGGAGGCAGAAGTTTTGCAGTGAGAGGTGGTGCAGGCAGAGGTGGTATAGGCATTAATGTTGCAGGAAGAAGTGGTGCAGGCAGAGGTGGTGTAGGCATTAGTGTTGCAGGCAGAAGTGGTATAGCTATACCTACTAGTGCTACAGCTGCAGGTACTGGTGCTGCAGCAAAGTCTGATACTATTGCAAAGTTGAAAGAAAAATGCATTGTAACAACAGTAGAAAAGGGTATTAAAATTATAGAAGCCAAGAGAAAACAGCTCAATCCACAATGGAAGCCCTAAAGTCATGGACAATTAGCCTTATGTGTTTTTTGTTGTTTTGATATGTTACATTTTTTGTTAAATTGTTAGTGTCTCTGGAAGTTGGTAATGTGTATGGATAACAATATATATGATTTTCATTTGTAATGTGTATGGATAACAATAGAAGTGGTTTGATGTTGGTAATGTGTATGGATAACAATATATGTGGTTGGAAGTTGGTAATGTGTATGGATAAGTTTTTACCTGGTTGGAAGTAGGTTGGAAATATAGACATATTTTTTATGGAAATTGTGAATGTATTGCAGGCTTAGTTACTTGCTGCAGATTTTTTTTCTTTACAATGTGAAGGTACATAGTTTTTACCTGGTTGGAAGTAGGTAGGAAATATGAACATATTTTTTATGGAAATTGTGAATGTGTTACAGGCTTAGTTACTTACTGCAGATGTTTTTTTGTTTACGATGTGAAGGTATATAGTTTTTACCTGATTGAAAATAGGTTGGAAATATTGACATATTTTTTATGAAAATTGTGAATGTGCTGCAAGCTTAGTTACTTGCTGCAGATTTTTTTTTTTGTTTATGATGTGAAGGTACATAGTTTTTACCTGGTTGAAAGTAGGTTGGAAATATGAACATATTTTTTTATGGAAATTGTGAATGTGTTGCACGCTTAGTTACTTGTTGCAGATTTTTTTTTGTTTACGATGTGAATGTACATAGTTTTTACCTGGTTGGAAGTATGTTGGAAATATGGACATATTTTTTATGAAAATTGTGAATGTTTTGCAGGCATAGTTACTTGTTGCAGATTTTTTTTTTTTTTTACGATGTGAAGGTACATAATTTTTACCTATTTGGAAGTAGGTTGGAAATATGGACACATTTTTTATGAAAGTTGTGAATGTGTTGCAGGCTTAGTTACTTGCTGCAGATTTTTTTTTGTTTACGATGTGAAGGTACTTAGTTTTTACCTAGTTGAAAGTAGGTTGGAAATATGGACATATTTTTTATGGAAATTATGAATGTGTTGGCAGGCTTAGTTACTTGCTGCAGATTTTTTTTGTTTAGGATGTGAAGTTACATAGTTTTTACTTGGTTGAAAGTAGGTTGGAAATATGAACATATTTTTTTTATAGAAATTGTGAATGTGTTACAGGCTTAGTTACCTGCTGCAGATTTTTTTTTTTTTTTTTTTTTATGATGTGAAGGTACTTAGATTGTATTTCATATGTCTTTCATAAAATCGTTACAGAAGGGTATAGATTTTCATATACCTTGATTTCTTTTTTATGGTATAGGTTTTCCTTTTTGATAATATGCAAGTTGGTAATGGAATTATCAGGCACGAGCATTATAATTCTTTAGTAAATCGTCATTATATCACCCATTTAAATTATAAGTGCGGAGGAGAATTTTGTAAAAAGGTGCATCAGTTGTAATGATAAATGTTTTTTTAAAGGTAAAAAATCAAACTCAATATACCAAGTGACTTTATGGTCAAATGCATGACATACACACAATTCATATTTACATAAATCAGGAAATTACATTCATATAGCAACTAATAAATTCATTAAAAATTACATTACATTTCAAATAAGCTTCTAGAATTACACGGCTCTACAAATGACATTGTGCTCCCACAATTACATAAGTACAAAATACCACATTGTGCTCCCTAAACCCTAAACAAAGTAACACATTGTGCTCCCAAAATGACACAAACATAAAAAAACACAATATGATCTTAAAATTACACACACCTCAGTTCAACTTCAAACGGCCAAGCTTGCATTCATACGGACCACTTGGAGTGTATCCAAACAACAAAACGAAAATGACACTTAAACAAATTACATAGGAATACGCAAGAATTGTTTGGTAATTCTTCTTAACTGCATGGAGTTTGATCTCCCCAATTCTACTTCCTTCTAATACCGGGCAATTTCTTTATTCATTTCTACCTTCACACACAGATTTTCTCTCTCCATTTCTACCTTCACCTTACTGACTTCAACTTCAACCATGTCTTCACACCGTTTTGCTTCTGACAACAATTTTTTGTGCTTTCGCCAGAACCAAGTTCCAACCCTTTTACATTTCGCACACAACTCAGGATCAATTCATTCAAAGTAACCACAATCTCGGTTGATCTGTAAAAGAGTAAACAAATATTAGTTTATAATGACAAAAGCAATTAATGACATTCCCTTTTAATTAGGGTTTTCACTCAAAATTAAACTAGTGAGTACATAATAGTTAGAACTTTAATTACGGTCTTATTCATATAACATAATGGTTAGAATTCATGTACAACAAATTTTACATTTAAAATAGCTAAATGATGAAGTTTTTTCACAATCATTTTTTTTTTCAACTACACTATCGAATATGATAAAATTCGATTGTGTAGTTGAAAAACCATTACACATAAAATTCGATAGCTAAATGGTTTTCAACCATTACACAAGCATCACGCCTAAACCATTACACATAAAACTTTAAAATACATAAACTTTTTGGATGCTCTTATATATTGACAATAAAAGCTATGCGCGAGAAGTATGACATGTTCAAACCACTCATGTGCGTAGATTGAAAGCACTCTTCCCTACAAATTTCCCTAAACCCTAAACAAATTATAGCACATCCTAAAAAAGAACCCACAACCATAACCCTAAACCCTAATTATCAGTACTCAACCTAAACACATAACCAACAACAAAAATTAAAACCATAAACAAGAAATTAAAACAATAAATTATCAATACTTATCCTAAATCCTAAAGAACCCACAACGAAAATTACAACCCTAAACAAGAAATTATGTGTTTGAAGAACTTGCCCAAATTTTCGCAATACTCATCATAATCATAAAACGTGCCTTGTAATTTTCGCAACCCATAAACCTCCTCCCGAAATTGTGCTCTGTTTAAACTGTTTTTACAACCATCGGCCGCTCACAGTAGCAAAGCCTATGCGGTGAAGATGAAACTCCAGAAGTTGAGGTATACTCCATCGTTTCTCTCTCTCTTCACAATAAATCCAAATACAATAGAAAACATTTTTTGTTAACAATAAATCAACATCACAGAGTTAGGGATAACCAAATAAAAAACCCCCTCACGAAAACCCCAATTTACCAAAAGCCTTAGTTTTCTACTACACAGTTCGGTGCAAATTTACGAATTCAAAAAGGCAAAAACTTACCTCGTCCTACACAAATGCGCAAAAGTTCAAACTTTGGGTGGTTCTCGAGTGGTTGTCGCGCAGGTTGTCGATGGGCTGTCGAGGAGGTGGGTTCTCCCTCTGTTGTGTCCCTTTCTCTCGTGAGTTAGCAGCTTCTTCACCCCGTGCGTGCTTCGGCTTTGACAGTGTGACTTATTTATTTGTTGTTTAAAGTAAGTAAAGCCTAAAAGGTTGGGTTGGGCGTGCGTCAGCTGGGTTAGGGCGTGAGTGAGGGTGGTAATGTTGATGGGGGTATTTTCGGTACTAAAACGCATAAAGTGATCACGTGCGTCGCACGTGATCACTGTTCCGTCAATCAAAGCGGCTTTGATTGATGGAATGCCTGAATTGAAAAAAATTGAAACTTTAGGAGGGTGGATTGCAAAAATTGAAACTTTGGATGTTGAATTGCAAATCGCTGACAACTTTGGGGTGGAGGGGGTAAACTATAATTTTTCCTGAATATTATATTTAACCTATGTAAGACACAAGGTAAAACTCACGCTTTGGTAAAAGTCAAGAGCTTATATACCTTTGATAAAACTCACCACTACTGCCGACCGCTTTTGTGGCTTTTCCCCGCCTCCCGACTACAATAGTCGGCGGGTGGTCCTGATGCGCCGGTCAATGGCTTCCACACATCGGGTTAGGCCGCCTTCCTTCGCCTTGTCCATCTCTAGTATTGCTATTCTGAGATTTTATTTGCTTTTCTTTTATTTTTCCTTGTAATTTTATGTTCATTGTGTTTCTATTTTCTAGCTAGTTCCTTGAACTAGTCGCTTTTTTCATTTTTTGACAGAATTCTTCCTCTCTTTACCAACTACTGATGATCGGATTTGGTTTCTTCTACCTACCATTGATGGTCGTAATGTTAACCTTGATGAGTTTTGTTCCGTTTACAGAATCTTGCCATATTTTTTAGCCATATTGGCCGTTTCAGTTCGGTTGATGGGCTGGGTCATTCATTTGACCCATTCCCGACTATTCTTCGGAAGGTTCTTTCGACTTTATTTTTTATTTTCTTGTAATTCCCTTTCCCCTTCCCCACTTTGAATAGGAAAAAATAAAATAAAAAAGCTTATATACATTTAATAAAACTCACCCTCCCTTAAAGTAATGCCTTTTTTTCTTTCTTTTTTCCTTTTTTTTTTTGGATAAATGAAACCCCTCCAATTTTGACAACATACAACCAAACACAAAACTGCGGTTTCAACTCTGCAGAAACACTTTACACCCATCCCTGCCATCAATCTAGCCTGCAGCAATATCCAAGTTCTGCAACCAAAAAAAAAAACACTCAGAATACCATATACAGACTACTCAAAACAGAATCAACCACAGCTACCACAAAGTTCTTCATTCTCCCTTGATCACTTAAACTCCCAATAGCAATAACAGGTGATCTAACCTCCCACTTCATTTGTAAAACAATTTTCTCCTCTTTAAGGATTTGATTTCCTTGTCTAACATTGTTTTTTTGCTTCCAAACAGTATAAATTGTAGTACTCCATCCGATTTGCATAAAATGGGCCTTCATTGATTTCATCTTCCACATCCTTAGTCCCCACATCAGCACTCATCCCAGCCCGTATATATCTCATCAACCAAGCAAGTTTTTAAAATTGAGAAAGGCTACACACTCTCAAATACATACTCCTTGACATGGTACTATTACTAAAAGTAATGCATTTTTCACTGTAATTCCTTTTTACCTTTCAATATAAAAGATTATAGTCCTATGAAAACATTTCTTTTAATTAATTACATGGAAAAATTAATAAGAAGACATAGTAGAACAAGCAAAAAAATTTCTGCAATCTTGGTATTTATTTCCAAATACAAATGCATACTAACAAAGAACACTAAGACAATCCATCATAGGAATAGACACAAGTTTGGTTGCCTTTGTTATGCAAACACTCTTCTTAGAAATAGACACAAGTTTGATCCTAGAGCTAGACCCCTCATATTTCTTGGATATCCATATGGCATTAAAGGGTACAAGTTTTATGATTTAACTCTTAAAATTGTGTTTGTATCAAGAGATGTTATTTTCCATGAAACCAATTTTCCTTATGTAATCAAATATCCTGATTTAGAATTTCTTTTTACTGATTCAATCATTCCTTTATCCATTCCTGATCATTGTTTACCTGAATCAGTGGTCAGTTTACCACATCCTATGATTCCAACTTCATCTTCAAATTCTTTAGAGTCTAGTACTCATAACTCAGATCAAATTCATGATGTTATAACATTTGATTCTGATTCTGCAAGTCCACATTTATAAATTTCACAACAGCCACTTAGAAAGTCTTCTAGGGTAAAACATAGACCTTTTTGCATGACTATCACTGTCATATTTAGGGGTGGGCACGGGTCGGGGCGGGGCGGGTTTGGGGTTTTTTTCCACCCGCCCCGCACCCTGCGGGTTTTGAATTTTTCAACCCGTCACCCGGGCAAAATTAACAAAACCGCGCGGGTTCAGGTTGTGCGGGGCGGGGCGGGTTGTGCGGGTTGGGTTCTTCTCCTCCATTTTCGTCTCTTCTGCAGGTTTCTTGTCCTCCATTTTCAAACAAACCCTACATCAGAATACCAAGAAACAAACAAACACAACCCAACCCAACATCAAACCTATAAACAACGGAATAGAAAACCAAAGAATGATTAGATCTTAGTGATAAAAGATCTTTTGGTTCCCATTCATGAAAGAGGCCTAGAGAGAGAGAGAGAAAAACCTGGATCGTGGATCGTGGTCTGTGGAGTGGAGGTGGGAGCGGCGCAACAGCCAGTGATTTGAGGTGGAGCGGCGACGCAGACGAGCAAGCAAGAGCGACTGAGAGAGAGCGAGAGCGAGAGCGAAAGAGATGGAGAAAGAGCAAAAGACGAGAGGCTTAGAGAGGAAGGGAGGGAGAGAGGCGGCTGAAACTGAAAGAGAGGGTTAGGAAATTAGGTTAGGGTTTTTTAAGTTTTAATAGTTTTATACTTGGGTGGGTCGGATCGGGGCGGGGCGGGTACCCGCATGAAATAAATCTCTATACCCGCAACCCGCCCCACCCCGCACGGGTTGGAGAGGTCCTACCCGAACCCGCAAAAATATACCTAAAAACCGCTCGGGGCGGGGCGGGTCGGGTCGGGTTTGCGGGGCGGGCGGGTTTTTGCCCACCCCTAATCATATTGCTGCCTCCACTTCAGAACCCACAGCAGTCTCTCCATCTTCAGGTATTCGTTATGATTTGTCTTCAGTTCTTTCATATAACAAGCTTTCATCTAATCATAAATCTTTTAGTCTTTCTATTTCTGCTATTGTTGAACCCAAGTCATATACTCAAGCCGTCAAATTTGAGGAGTGGCGTGAGGCTATGGATAATGAGATCAAGGCTCTTGAACTTAATAATACTTGGACAGTAGTTGATCTTCCTGCTTCAAAGCAAGCTATTGGATGTAAGTGGGTTTATAAGGTGAAGTTAAAGTCTGATGGGACTTTGAAAAGGTGTAAAGCAAGATTGGTAGCAAAGGGTTATAACCAATGTGAGGGATTGGATTATTATGAAACTTTTTCTCCTGTGGCTAAACTCACAACAGTGAGAACTCTTTTGGCAGTTGCAGCTGCAAAGAAATGGCATCTTCACCAGTTGGATGTAAATAATGTCTTTCTTAATGGCAATCTTGATGAAGAGGTCTACATGTTATTTCCTCTTGGTTTTTCTAAAAAAGGGGAGTCCAAGGTATGTAAGCTCAACAAATCACTTTATGGTCTAAAGCAAGCTTCCCGGCAGTGGTTTGCAAAGTTTTCTTCTGCTTTGATTGAGTTTGAGTTTGTCTAATCTAGAGCTAATTACACATTGTTCACTAGAACTTTAGATGGTTCATTTATTGCCTTACTGGTATATGTAGATGATATCATACTTGCCGGTGATAATCCAGTTGAGGTTTCCAAGTTTACTACAGTGCTTAATGATAGGTTTAAGCTTAAAGATCTTGGACAGTTGAAATATTTTCTTGGTTTGGAAATAGCTCGAAGTGAGCTTGGTCTCTTTGTTTGTCAGAGAAAATATGCTTTGGAGATTCTTGAAGATACTGGTATGTTGGCCTCAAAACCTGCAAAATAATGGGACCTAATATGAAGTTCTCTAAAGATTCTGGTTCAATCTTAGACGATCCTACTTCATACAAAAGGCTTGTTGGTAGACTACTCTATCTCACCATAACAAGACCTGATATTTCCTTTGTTGTTCAGGTTCTTAGCTAGTTTATGGACAAGCCTAGAGTTCCACACTTAGAAGCAGCCAATAGAGTACTCAGATATATTAAAGCTTCCCCTGCTCAAGGGTTGTTCTTTCCTGTTACTTCCACTTTACAAATGAAGGCATTTTGTGACTCAGATTGGGCTGGTTGCTCAGATATAAGAAGGTCTGTGACAGGGTATTGTATTTTCCTTGATAATGCATTAATTTCATGGAAATCTAAGAAACAGACAACCGTTTGCAGGTCATCTGCAAAGGCTGAGTACAAGGCCATGGCTTCCACTTGTTGTGAGGTTGTGTGGCTTAGAACTCTTCTCCAAGACTTACAAGTTTCCCTTCAAACTGCCTTGCTCTATTGTGACAGTAAAGCTGCTCTTCACATTGCAGCAAACCCTGTCTTTCATGAGTGTACAAAACATATTGCCATTGACTGTTATGTAGTACGAGAAAAGTTGCAAATTGGTATTGTTCGAACCTTTCATGTTTCATCACAACATCAGTTGGCAGATGTTTTTACAAAAGCTCTTGGTTCTTCTTTATTTCATCCTTTGGTGTCCAAGATGAGTCTTTATAATATTTACTCTTCCTGAGTTTTTTTTATCAAATCTCATCCTAAGGGGGAGTATTGAGAATACAAGCAGAGCAGCCAAGCGACTTACCATGCTTCCACATCAGCATGCAACAGACTCCATGATTGTAGGAGGAGTTTAGTTACTAAGTTGCAAGTTTATTAGTTAGCTTTAAGTTGTAAGTTGGTTGCTATTTGTTAACACTTAAAGTGCACATGTTTAAACTAATTTTGTTTCAAACTAAGCTCAAACAGACTACGTATATAATGTACATGCAATTCTAATGAGAAGTTGAGTTGATTTTTCTCCAAGTTTGAGCATTCTCTTCCATTTTCAATAGAAGGAGCCAACGAACTTATGGTAAAGCATAGGTCTGTTGAAAGAAAAACACATAGAGCCAGAGCCACACAAAGACACTCAGGCTTTCATTCCTTCATTTAATATAGCTATAGTGTTTGATTCAAAGTTGACATTGACATCTTACCAAGAAAATCAACCAGACCATTCAAAACCTGGGAGATAGATGGGCCTTCAATGGGTACTTCATCACCATGGTGAACTCCTGCTTCTCTCACAAATCAACCTCATCTCCATCCACAGCTTTCCAATCAAAATTCCATACCAAATTGGCCACAAAATATTCCAAATGAAGCATGGCCAAGCCAAACCCAGGACAAATTCTCCTCCCTGCCCCAAAAGGCATCATCTTGATCTCTCTGCTTCCCGTTATATCAAACACTTCCCCTCCACCACCACTCAGAAACATTTCAGGCTTGAACGCCATGGGATCCTTCCACACTTTGGGGTCCCATCCCATATCCGCCACCAAGAAATTCAAACTGGCATTATTGGGCACCAAGTAGCCGTCCAAGACCACGTCCTCTGTCACCGCATGTGGCAGCACGAAATGCCCAGGTGGGTGCCGCCTTAAACCCTCCAAAACCACTGCCTTCAAATACGGCAACTTATGCAAATCCTCCTCCTTCACCTCCTTCTCTCCATCCCCCACAACGACCCCTTTAATCTCTGCCCAAACCCTCTCTTGGATGTGTGGGTATTTCACCAAATTCGCCATTATCCACTGCAACGCCGTGGATGTAGTGTCCGTGCCCGCGTTGAGAAACTCCGAGCACAAGCTAATCATTTCCCCGTCTTCAAGCTTCCTCTTCTCCTCCGGCAACTCCAAATCCAACAACGTGTCCACGTACGACACCACAAACTCATCATCTGTGTCTACGTCGTCCTCTTTTGCCTTGCTTGCCCTTTCCTGCTTCAATTCGCTCTCTTCCTCGCTTCTATCAAAGGCATCAGTACATCGTCCTGGGATCTCCGAAGCTTCCAAAACTCCTCCCAACGGTTACGGAATATTATCTTCCCAAGCGTCGGCCAAAAATTGAGCATGTTAAAGCGGCTAAAGCCCAAAAGCAAGTGACGCTGCGCTTTCTCGATTTCCTTTATCTGGGTCTCGCTGAGCTTGTCCCCGAAACACATGAGTACCAACAAGCAAAACATGGCGTATTGGAAATGGTCAATCAGAACGACTGGGTTAACGTTGCCGGACTCCGTCGTGGAGTGAGATATAAGGCGGTTGAGAAGGATGTCCAAAACCCACTTGCGGGCGCGAGAGTAGGACTTGACGCGCGAAGGGTTTAGGATCTCGGAGGTGAGGTTGCGGCGGAGGATGCGCCATGTGGGGCCGTAGAACGCGGAGCTGATGTTGTGCTGGTTGCAGGAGATGATCTTATTGATGGGGAGGGCTGGGGGGCGGTCAGCGAATACGGCGCCGTTTTGGACGAGTGCTTTGTGGGCGAGATCTCTGTTGGCCACGAAGATGGCCGGGCGCTTGCCGATTCGGAGCGTGACCATGGGCCCGTACCTGAAGTGGAGGTTGCGGATGATAGGCTCGAGCTCGGAGATGGACTTGCGGAGCCATAGGATTCTGCCGATGATGGGGACGGTGAAGGGTCCGGGAGGGAGCTGCTGGGTTTTGGAGCTTTTCTTGGCGACAATCAGACGGTTGAGTAGGACTGAGATGCAGAGTGAGATGAGGATGAGGAACCAAGCCCCCATGTTTCTAGCCTTATCTCTTATGATGAGAAAGGAGACCAAACGTGAGAAATAGCAACAAGTCAACAACGGGCCTTTGGGCTTTTACCCGTGCCGCTGCTAAAGCCCACTCTGTTTATATATGTAAGTGTCAGACATGCAATAGATTGTTTTATTGGAAAGAGAAATGGTCAATTATTTATGTAGGTATATAGGCTACTACGTTTTTGAAAAACGATATGCAGATTCTTGTCTCAGCTATTATTTTCTTTTCACATTCTATATTTGAATAATTCATTTTGGCAAAATCGACGTTCACACATAATGGTCAAAAGTAGTTATTTAAATCAAAAAACATGAAAGTAGAGTACTGTCAAAGCTTGCGTTTATTCTAGGAGAAAATCTTTAAAGTTTTAAGAATTTTTTAATTTTTTAATTCAAATTTTAATGTTTAAAAATTAACAATGTATTCACTTAATATTTAAAAAGATTTTAATTGAAACCTTTCCTTACTAATTTGTCTAATTTGAAGAAAATTATTCTGTGGGATTGAGATTTTGATGTCTTCTATTTTAATTTTGCATTTATTAAAATTTATAAAATTACGTAATTACCCTCAATAAAACTTTTGAAATTGAGGATAATTATATCATTTTATAGATTTTAATAAGGATAAAATTGAAATAAATGGCATCAAAATTTCACGTGAGACAAATGTGGGATGATTTCCGTTCAATTAGACGAAAATTAGTAATAGAAGGTCTGAATTAAAAAAAATTTAAACAGTAAAATTCAAATTAAAAAACTCTTAAAATTTCAGAAGTAAAGTAAATTTAACATTTTATTCTAATATACAAATCAACGATAAGTTGTGTCCAAAAATTTTAAAAAATCTTCCAAAAATATGTTTTTTATTATTTTTTTTATTTTTTAGGTCTCAAAAAGTTAATTTCCTCTCCACATTTAAAAAAAAAAAAATTGCCCCAACTCTAAAATTTCTGGTTACGCCTATGCTTATACAAAAATTCAAATCAATAATCTCCTTTCCTATTGCTAAACAAGATCATTAATAAAATTGTCCTCATCATTTTCAGTGATTGATACAAACTTTAAATATAACTCACTCTCAAAAAACCAACTTACAAAGAGATAATACCCAAAAACTTATATACATAAGATTAATATTATATTTAACCTCTGTAAAACACTAGGTAAAACTCACCCTTTGGTAAAAGTCGAGCTTATATACCTTTGATAAAACTCACCACTAGTGCCGACTGCTTTTGTGGCTTTTCCCTGCCTTCCGATAACTACTGCTGGCGGGTGGTCCTCATGCGCCAGTCAATGGCTTCCACGCATCGGGTCTGGCTGCCTTCCTCCGCTTTGTTCATCTCTAGTATTGCTATGCTGCGATTTTATTTGCTTTTCGTTTATTTTTCCTTGTAATTTTATGTTCCTTGTGTTTCTATTTTCTGGCCAGTTCCTTGAACTAGTCGCTTTTTCATTTTTTGACAGAATTCTTCCTCTCATTACCGACTACTGATGATCGGATTTGGTTTTTTCTACCTACCACTGATGGTCGTGATGGTAACTTTGATGAGTTTTGTTCCGTTTACAGAATCTTGCCATATTTTTTAGCCTTTATTGGCCGTTTCAGTTCGCTTGATGGACTGAGTCATTCATTTGACCCATTCCCGACTGTTCTTCGGAAAGTTTTTTCGCCTTTGTTTTTTATTTTCTTGTAATTGCCTTTCCCCTTCCCCACTTTGAATAGAAAAAAATAAAATAAAAAAGCTTATATACATTTAATAAAGCTCACCCTTAAAGTAATGCGTTTTTTTTTTTTTTTTTTTTGGATAAATGAAACCCTCCAATTTTGACAACATACAACCAAACACAAAACTGCGGTTTCTACTCTGCAGAAACACTTTACACCCATCTCTGCCATCAATCTAGCCTGCAGCAATATTCAAGTTCTGCAAAAAAAAAACACTCAGAATACCATATACAGACTACTCAAAACAGAATCAACCACAGCTACCACAAAGTTCTTCATTCTCCCTTGATCACTTAAACTCCCAATGGCAATAACAGGTGATCTAACTTCCCACTTCATTTGTAAAACAATTTTCTCCTCTTTAAGGATTTGATTTCCTTGTCTAACATTGTTTTTTTGCTTCCAAACAGTATAAATTGTAGTACTCCATCCGATTTGCATAAAATAAGCCTGCATTGATTTCATCTTCCACATCCTTGGTCCCCACCTCAGCAAATCATCCCAGCCCGTACATATCTCATCAACCAAGCAAGTTTTTAAAATTGAGAAAGGCTACACACTCTCAAACAAATACATACTCCTTGACATGGTACCATTACTAAAAGTAATGCATTTTTCACTGTAATTCCTTTTTACCTTTCAATATAAAAGATTATAGTCCTATGAAAACATTTCTTTAAATTAATTACATGGAAAAATTAATAAGAAGACATAGTAGAACAAGCAAAAAAATTCCTGCAATCTTGGTACTTATTTCCAAATACAAATGCATACTAACAAAGAACACTAAGACAATCCATCATAGGAAGGAGCCAACGAACTTATGGTAAAGCATAGGTCTGTTGAAAGAAAAACACATAGAGCCAGAGCCACACAAAGACACTCAGGCTTGCATTCCTTCATTTAATATAGCTGTAGAGTTTGATTCAAAGTTGACATTGACATCTTACCAAGAAAATCAACCAGACCATTCAAAACCTGGGAGATAGATGGGCCTTCAATGGGTACTTCATCACCACGGTGAACTCCTGCTTCTCTGACAAATCAACCTCATCTCCACCCACAGCCTTCCACTCGAAATTCCATACCAAATTGGCTACAAAATACTCCAAATGAAGCATTGCCAAACCAGAAGCAGGACAAATCCTCCTCCCTGCCCCAAAAGGCATCATCCTGATTTCCCTGTTTCCCGTTATATCAAACACTTCCCCTCCACCACCACTCAAGAATCTTTCAGGCTTGAAAGCCATCGGATCCTCCCACACCTTGGGGTCCCATCCCATATCCGCCACCATGAAATTCAAACTGCCATTCTTGGGCACCAAGTAGCCGTCCAAGACCACATCCTCTGTCACCGCATGTGGCAGCACGAAATGCCCAGGTGGGTGCCGCCTTAAACCCTCCAAAACCACTGCCTTCAAATACGGCAACTTGTGCAAATCCTCCTCCTTCACCTCCTTCTCTCCATCCCCCACAACGACCCCTTTAATCTCTGCCAAAACCCTCTCTTGGACGTGTGGGTATTTCACCAAATTCGCCATTATCCACTGCAACGCCGTGGATGTAGTGTCCGTCCCCGCGTTGAGAAACTCCGAGCACAAGCTAATCATTTCCCCGTCTTCAAGCTTCCTCTTCTCCTCCGGCAACTCCAAATCCAACAACGTGTCCACGTACGACACCACAAACTCATCATCTGTGTCTACGTCGTCCTCTTTTGCCTTGCTTGCCCTTTCCTGCTTCGCTCTCTTCCTCGCTTCTATCAAAGGCATCAGTACATCGTCCTGGGATCTCCGAAGCTTCCAAAACTCCTCCCAACGCTTACGGAATATTATCTTCCCAAGCGTCGGCCAAAAATTGAGCATGTTAAAGCGGCTAAAGCCCAAAAGCAAGTGACGCTGCGCGTTTTCGATTTCCTTTATCTGGGTCTCGCTGAGCTTGTCCCCGAAACACATGAGTACCAACAAGCAAAACATGGCGTATTGGAAATGGTCAATCAGAACGACAGGGATAACGTTGCCGCACTCCGTCGTGGAGTGAGATATAAGGCGGTTGATAAGGATGTCCAAGACCCACTTGCGGGCGCGAGAGTAGGACTTGACGCGCGAAGGGTTTAGGATCTCGGAGGTGAGGTTGCGGCGGAGGATGCGCCATGTGGGGCCGTAGAACGCGGAGCTGATGTTGTGCTGGTTGCAGGAGATGATCTTACTGATGGGGAGGGCTGGGGGGCGGTCAGCGAATACGGCGCCGTTTTGGACGAGTACTTTGTGGGCGAGGTCTCTGTTGGC
Organism: Corylus avellana; assembly: GCF_965113065.1. Classification (NCBI taxonomy): domain Eukaryota; kingdom Viridiplantae; phylum Streptophyta; class Magnoliopsida; order Fagales; family Betulaceae; genus Corylus; species Corylus avellana. The sequence continues at coordinate 44,588,567 of NC_142491.1, forward strand.
CACGAAGATGGCCGGGTGCTTGACGATTCGGAGCGTGACCATGGGCCCGTACCTGACGTGGAGGTTGCGGATGATAGGCTCGAGCTCGGAGAAGGACTTGCGGAGCCATAGGATTCCGCCGAGGATGGGGACGGTGAAGGGTCCGGGAGGGAGCTGCTGGGTTTTGGAGCTTTTCTTGGCGACAATCAGACAGTTGAGTAGGACTGAGATGCAGAGGGAGATGAGGATAAGGAACCAGGCCTCCATGATTCTAGTCTTATCTCTTATGATTAGAAGGGAGACCAAAAGTGAGCAATAGCAACAAGTCAACAACTGGGCTTTCAGCTTTTACCGGTGCCCTAGCTGAAGCCCACTCTGTTTATATATATATATCCCCCAACGAAAACAAAGCCTGATCCGCATTAAACGCTAAGCATTAATTGCTTTTGAATGCAATTTATATATATAAAACAACGTTATGAAACAATGTTCTTTTGTGTTTAAAATTCTAAATATATATAAAAATTTAGATACGATGTATGTAGTATGTTATACATCATTTTGGTTTTTTTTTTTTTTTTTTTTAATTTTAAAAAAGGGTTAGTGGGTATTATAGTAACTAATCATTAACGGCTGGTTAGCAGTTAACGAATGCAGTTAGTGAGTTTTACTAACCGCCTAAGCAATTACGGTTAGAAGTTTTAGCTAATAATTGCTAATCATAACCGTCTTTTTATCCTTACTAAAAATTGCGACAACTATAAATAAATAAAATTGGGAGAGTGAATATTAATTTTTAAGGAATTATCTCATAAAAAAAATATTTTTAGATTTTTGCGAGAATGATAAGCTTAGCTACTTCCGCTTATCTAGTAACACGACAGTTGAACCGAACGTTGATTCTCATGACGTTTCAATCACCAGGACTAATAAAAAAAAGGTAGTTAGGCTACAACATAAGAAAAATGCTACCGCTTATCATTAAATTTGTGGGTCATGTGAATCTCACACACACCCCATAAACCCAACTTTCTTTGAACCATTAGAAGATACATAACACATCTTGCAACATAATGCTACCAACAACATTCTTTACTTTTATTTTTTATTTTTTATTTTAAAAAAAAAGATGAATTTCCCCCTCTTTTTTGTTTTTTTCTTTTCTTTTATATATAAAGTCAAACTAATTTCTTCACATTAACATTAATTAATTCTTATTACTAATCCTGAAAAAAAAAAAAAAAAAAAAAAAAAAAAGGTTCCCAAACACATGAGATCATGCTTCTTACATGCTTTATAAGCTTCAAGTTTAATTTAAGCAAACATATTATGCTGTTGTGCACGTAAGGATAACACAGCTAACTCTTGGGACCACGCGTCTCGATTTTTTCTATTTTGTTATGTTTCTGTTTATATATATATATATATATATATGATAATGGTTATTTCAAATGAAATCTAACTCATTAGAAAGAAGTTAAAAAAAAACATTTGTAGTTTTGGTGACTACTAGGAATTTCAAGGGATTAAAAACATTTTGTAACACCTTGGTCCTATATTAAAAAAAATAGTATTGTGCGTGTTTGGCTAGCCTTTTCCCGAGGTCGTTACCCATCTTATATTCAAGCTTACATACGAGAAAATAATAGGGTGAAGCATAGCAATGTACGTTGCCATTTGTTTTAAATCTTGGTTAGTGGGGAATTTGGGTTCTTATCCACATATAGCTAATCGGCCTTACACAAACCCACTTGTTAAACCTTTGTGGGCCTCGTATGGTCTATTGGCTTCACTGTCTGTAGGCTGAAGAAATTGGTTCAAAGAAGGGAACATTAATTTTGGGTAGTTGTCAAATGATTGTGTTTTTGGGTATTTTTAAATTTGTGTTTTTATCCACGTCGTAGCTAATGGGCCATTGGCAAACCCAGTTGCTAACCTTTGAGGGCCTTGTATGGGCTGTTTAGCTTCACTGTCTGCAGGCTGAAGAAATTGGTACAAAGAGGGGTCCATAATAATGTCAAAAAAGGCACGCTGAGAAGGAACATTACATGTACACATTTCTGATTTTTTTTGGAACATAAATTTGTTTTAAATTATTTTTTTACCATTAAAGTTAACAATTTTATGAGGTGAATAATGTAATTAAATAATAACTTGTGGTGATTTGTCCTATTTTGGCGTATCCGGTTGAAATGAATTGGTTTATCCTTTAATCATGTAAGTATTAAATTATTGGAAGACCCATTGATGAGCTAGAGAATAAAAAAAAATATAGCGGTCCTCGTCGCATTACAGTAAATATAAACATTAATTACCATATCAATTTTTAATTCGAGGCGTGACAACGTACAAGCATATTGGTTAGGCAATTGGCACTATAAGAAATTTGGTCATTTAGTGGCGAAGTGGTTGAATACAAAAATTTCCAAAATTCTTGTAACATGGCCCACCCAATATTTAATCTTAATGATTCAAGAAAAACGTTAGGTACATTTACATAAGCACCTTAAAAAGATTAGTGGCCCTAATATTTATCTTGTTTCAATTCAACGCCCATTTCTTTCCGGTAATTAATGGAGTAGCCACCCCTAGATTATGTGCGGTGGCTAGGAAGCGACCCATCAAGGCATGTAACATTTATCTAGTGGAATATGTCATTACTCTTGTTTTTTTCTCTTTTTTGAAAGGATGTCATTACTCTTGTTACGTACACGTAGAGGTTTCTTTCCTTTTCTTTTCGTTTTTTTTTTTGTTTTTTTTCTCTTTGGGGGGGGGGGGGGGGGTCTATGTAGGCTACTGTTCTTATCGTTCAAAACACGACTCTAGACATTTCAAAACATGCGCATCAAAAAATTTGGCACTTAGCGACGATTCTAGAAAAACAACGTGGTTCAATACAAGAATTCTTGTAGTGTTCGGGCCATACAATATTTAATATTTGATTTGGTGCAAGTTAGACCACCCATAGTTTGGGATCAAGCTAGGACAAATATATCTAATAAAATCTAATGAAAGATTGGTAAAACAACCATAAAATGCATTAGTTTTTATTACCCTTTTTTTCAATACAAAAGATGAGTGATTTTTAACCAAAGATACTATAGAAAAATACATAAAGGGCCTTCTTATTCATATACTCAGAAGAAGTAGTACGTGCATGGTATCTATTTGACTCTTGGGATAACCTTGGCACGCACAGGATTCTTCATGACAACCAAGAACGCCTCCCTCTCCGTTAGATCAACATCATCCACTGCCTTCCACTCAAATTGCCAGATCAGATTGGCAACAAAGTACTCCAGAATAAGCGTCCCATATTTGTAACCGGGACACATCCTCCTCCCAGCGCCAAATGGCAACATCTTAAACGACAACACATCACCAACTTCCTCTCCACCATTATCATTGATACTTATCATTCTTTCGGGCCTGAATTCCGTTGGATTCTCCCACACCGTCGGATCGCGCCCTATTATTGCCGTCCCGATGAGCACCGTCGTATCTTTCGGGATATTGTAGCCGTACAATTCCATATCCTCTGTGTTTGTGTGTGGGACTAACGAGGCGTTTGGAGGGTGCATTCTGAGACACTCAAGAATCACTGCTTTCAAATATAGAATCTTGTGCAAGTCCTCCTCCTTCACCTCTTCCGCTCCTTGTTCCACAACTCGGCTGATTTCAGCAAATAGTTTGGCTTGGATACGTGGGTCCTTCACCAAATGCGCCATGATCCAGTGGAACATCGTTGCGGTTGTGTCGGCACCGGCGTTGATGAACTCCGAGCTCAAGCTCAGTACATCAGCGTCGTCAAGCTTGCCTTGGTTACCGGCGCCCTCGGTAATCTCCAAATCGAGTAAGGTATCTGTGTAAGTTACCAAGTCGACTTCTTTGGTGCCCTTCTCTTGCTTCAACTTCTGTCTGGTTCTAATATGAGGCATAAGGACGTCGTATTGACGCTTTAGAAAATCGTTGTACCTTTCCCATTTCTTTCGGTAGATAAGCTTCCCCAGTGTCGGCCAGGTGGCGAAAACACTGAACTCGGAGTAACTGACAAGAAACTTATATTGAATGTGTTCAACTGCTTTAATGGCATCATCACCGATGTCTCCGTAAGTCATGAGAATGAACAAGGAAAACACGGCCAGGTGGAGATGCTCAAAGAGACGGACGGCGTCGTCCTGGGAACATTGCTTGAAGCCATTAATCATTGTTTCCAATGATCGCTTGCGGGCGAAAGTGTAAGATTTCACCCCACTGGAATGGAGAGCTTCAGACATGAGATTACGACGAAGGAGACGCCAAGTATTGCCGTAGGGGGATCCGCCAATATCTTTGCGCTTGTTACTGAGAACATAGCTGACTGGGACGATTGGCGGACGGTTTGCAAAGATGGCATTGTTTTTAACAAGCGCTTGGTGGGCGATGGGGTAGGAAGTTATGAAAATGAGGGGCTTGGAGGCAACGCGGAGAGTCAAAATAGGGCCAAACTTTTGGGATAAGTTGGAGATGAGGGATCTGAGCTCAATCGTCGATTTGGGAAGTAAATGAAGGTGTCCGATGAAGGGGAGAGGCTTGGGTCCTGGTGGGAGCTCGCCATCTTTGGTGGTTTTGGAGGAGAAAAGAAGACTGAAGAGGAGTTTTATGAAGAAACATGCAGAGAGAGAAGCGAGGATGATGAGCCAGGCCTCCATGTCTCCAAGCTGACACAAGCCTATATTGTACGGGTGTGGTAATGAATGTGTTTGCTTCAACATGCTCGTGCCCATTTATAGAGAAGAACCCAACAACCATCGCCCACAATTTTCAACCAAAATTACGATTCGAGAAACTAACTGCCACGTTTTTCAACCCACTTAGCACTAAGCTCTCCTTTTCTCTTTCTGTCTCTCTCTTCGACCACTATCTTCCGTTGGCGGCTCAGACCTTTCTTTATTATATATAGTTTTCTCGGCCAATTCTGTTTTAGTTTAAGCATAATATTATGCGTATCTGATAACTCATTCATTGTGCCACGTGATTATTAAAAAAGATGATATTTTTCTTATTTAAAAATATATTAAAAAAGAGTAATATATATATATTTTCTCTTAAAAACAACAACAATAGCAATGGCCATCAATTTAACACCCTTCGACGTCATGATAGCGCCACATGATAACAAAAAAATATATTTTGTTATTTATTATATATGTAAAAATAATAATAAGAATGTGTAAACTATATTTTTTTTTCCTACAAATTACTATCCAAATTATAATGTCCCCCAAATTACAAAAATTTGCAACACAATTCCTGCCAATTTACCAAGCTCTTTTGGTTACCCCTTCCATTAGAATTTTTTTTTTTTTTTTTTTGTTAAATCAAAAAAAAAAAAAAAAAAAAAAAACCACAACTTGTTAATTTTGTAATTATTATTATTATTTTTACATGTCCATAAAAAAGGAAGAGCGAGAAAAAATTTAAACTAATAACTTCTACCTTATGAGACGTGATCCTTTGCCAAATACGATGACCTTATTTGCAAGAGTCTAGACCATTACTATTCATTTAAAAATATTAACTTCTAACATTCTTACTGTTCACAAAACATGAATCACTTTTTTATTATTATTTAAATTAAAAAATTATTACAAAACAAATTTATTTTAAACTTTTCTATACTATATATATATTCACATTAATCAAGTTTTACTTCAATCCATGTCCTTTTAAGGAACTTTCCAATAACAAATAAAGCTGGTGATTCAGCCGGTATTTGAACCTATAGGAATGGGCCTAAGTTGAAAATTCAAAGGGCTGGCTTTGAATTTAATTCACTCAAGTCCAAAACGGTGAACCTACATGTCCGTAACTCAAATTCAATCACAGCGACAGTTATCAGGACGTACAGTCAATGAAAATATTCCACATTTTGAATATTTGATCACGGTTAAAAATACAAACGTGGCGGACGTATATGTTTGTTAAATTTAGTTTTGTAGACATTGAAATACGCTCAACAACCCCAAACAGCACTTTGAAGTGAGAAATTAATTATAAGTGTATTTCAACAATTACAACCAATAATAATAATAATATATTTATTTTTGTAACAGTAGACAACTGTTACTCTGCAGTAGAGCATTGGACATTATCTTCAATTCCTAGCTGGTTTTGAATGCCAGGTGCAACCGTCACTATCTGAAGCTCATTTTCTTTTCTTTTTTAATTTTCTTCTTGTTCGAAAGAATTGAAACACGACTTTAAATGTAGTTACGGAAAATTTTTCTGTCTTGGACATAAATTTCTTTGGAATTAGGTTGGATTTAATTTAGTCTATAAAACAGTAAGATGTCTCTTGTCCATATAATGAGAAACACATGATTTTTAGATTAGCCTTTGAGAAGTACATAATTAAGTTAATTAATTTCTCCGTGATCATACGACATTGTGCAATTTTATTTATTTCCTCCATTAGTCTCTAATGATGATGGTGCAGTCAAAAAACTGTGTTTATCATTTGCATAAAACAATTATAATAATAGGTAAAGAAATTCATGGGGGATTTTCTAGAAAACGATCTTCTAGATATTTCATAGAGGCTGTAGTACTTCTTTTCATTTTTCATTTTTTTTTTTTCTGGTTGGTGAGGCTGCTTTTCATCTTGTTCAAAGCACGAGTCTTGAAATTTTGTAATGAAAATGTTTTTGGTCGATCTCCAAGGATAGAAGGGTCAGAAACTGCAGGCGTTCATCTTGTGCATAAAAAGTTATATATATATAACAGATTCATCTGTCATGATTAAAAAAAAAACGTCAATCTAATCCAGCATTAGGGTTGGGCGTGGGGCAGGGCGAGGCACATTTCGGCCTTTCCCTCTACTTGACCCACACATTGCGGGTTCGGAAAATTCTATCCACTACCTAGACACAGTGAACCTTATTTGCTCGAAATTGGGTTTTACGGGGCAGATACTGCATGCTACGTCAGGTATTATGGGTAGGGCTTATTTTTCTTGGGGGTTTTTTTTTTTTTTTCCTTTTTCCATCTCATAGAGTGAGAGAGAGAGAAAGAGAGACATAGAGAGAGAGCAAGACGGAGACTGAGAAAGCGAGTCTCGATACAGAGTTGATAAGAATGGGGAGGGATAGTTGGAAAAATCAAAGGGTTTCCTTTTCTCCTGAAAATTTATTAAATCGATGGATTTTTTGGTACAGAAATTATTTTAAAGGTGGTAGCATCTTTTATTAAAGCAATCTTTTCACCCACTTAACCCCGAAGGATTGGCTCTTTGGGGAGGGTGAAGCCTGCGACTCAATTGGTATGCTGAGAGGGGAGAGAAACATGGATCCCGAATTTACCTAACAATAGTGAGTAGACGAAGTTGTCATACTTTTTATTTGATAAACGGTTTTGCTATGATTTTGGCACAATACTATTCATGCAATTTTTTTTATTTTTTCAATATTCTCTTCTTTTTTATATCACATCAATCATTTTATATTACTATTCAAATAAAAAAAATTATTACAAAACAATTTTTTTTTTTTTTTTTCATACCAAGCATTCTTACTTTTATACTTAAAAAAAATTCATCAATTAATTTTTGCTACAATACCGAACCAAAACCAAAACGAAATCATTTATCAAACGAACCAGAATACAAGTAGTTCACAATCATTTAAAAAAAAAAAAAAAAGGAAACTTAGGAAGCTATAGCCTCTTTGTTACGAGTTGGTGAAAAGCATCTTTGTTACGAGTGGCTGGGCCTTATTTTTCAGGCCTTTTGAGGGAGATTCGGGAGTGATGATAGAGTTTACGCCGGCATGCATCAACAGTGATGCACGCCAGGCGTAATTTTTTTTTTTAAAAAAAAAGATAATAATAATAAAATAATATAATAAAACTACGCTTGACGTGCATTACTGTTGATGCATGCCGGGCGTAAACTCTATCATCACTCTTCGGTAAGCTATAGCCTCTTTGGTCAACACCTACTTGTACTTGTCTCCTCCTAAGTCTTAACCTATGAAAGCGTACACTCAAAGCCACTTTTTTTTTCTGTCAAAGTAGGGATTAGTCAATTTTTTTATATTTAATAATTTAAATTACTTTTTACTTTTTTATATCAAAATACACTTTAATAGTTTTAATTAATCATTCTCTATATCATCAAAATACTTATTTTTTTTAATTATATTAAATATATGAGAAGAGAGATGAGAGAGGAATTGTGAGAGGAAAGAAGAGAGAGAATAATTTTTTTATATTTTAATAATCATAATGATTGCAATAGTGAAATCTAATATTTTGTGTTTCACTGTAGCAATCATAATGTTTATGGTTCATTTAAAGAGTCTGCTATATGATATTCTTTGTGATTTTTTGAACATATTTCTTAAACTTAAGAAACTTACCTCCTTATAGGAAATTTGCTAGGAATGCTCTAATTAAGTTTTGTTTTAGGTTTGAGTGTTCTTGGTCAATAGTCTCGGCTCCTTCGAGTTGCCTCTCGCAAACTTGACCTTTTTTTTTTTTTTTTTTTTCTATTAGTTTTGTATTGTAAATATATATTCTTATTTTTATATTTTTATGTATTGTTGAGGTAGTAATTTAATGAGAATATGCCAACCTAAAAATAAATAAATAAATAAAGGTAACGAAAGTTGCCGAACACAGGCGAACCTCTGTTTCAATCACGGCTGTATAGTCTTGGACCTTTGTCACTAATATTTGGTACATCTTATTTTCAACAGAAGGAAACCTTTACGTCATTTTTTTTCCATAAAAATTGAGTGTCGTCACTAATTTTATAAGGATGAAGATCAGTCGTCTTACGTTTCTCTTTTTTTTGGCAACCGGTCGTGTTGGCAACGCACGTTGGGAAGCCGGCATTGTTGACAATTAATGCACATTGCGAAAGAGTAACGACCAAGTTATTATTGTCGTGGCATTTTCCCTCCCGGCCACCCAATAATATCTGGTAATGCCTTCTAGAAACCAACCTTCTACGTCCCAATTTTTGGTCACATCAGGCATTCCAACATCATGCACCCACTTCATTCTCTATATGGCTGTGGTTATCATAGGGCTGGACCGGATCAGACCGGACTTAAAAAATTTTTAAAAAAGTTTTAAAATTAACTTTAATATTTTTATTTTTTATATCACATCAATCACTTTTTATTATTATTTAAATAAAAAATTATTACAAAACATTTTTTTTTAATTTTTTTATACAAAACATTATTATTTTTTTCTCTCATATCAATCAAATCTGATACAGTACCGTTCTTACTTGTTTGGTGCTAAACCATTTTATGTCCCCCGTTGTTTTTTTTTTTTTTTTTTTTTTTGGGTTTTTGTTTAAGATATAGAGAATGGGTTCGTTAATGGTTCATTTCCTGTTTTACGATTACCGTTTTGGCATTATTCCATCCTCACTTGTTTGGTGCTATACCATTTTATGTGGCTTTTTATTTTTTGGTCTAACATATAGAAAGTCGGATTGCTTATGATTTATTTGGGATTATTTATGGCCATTCTCTGTTTTATGGTTACCATTTCGTCATCCCTGTTGAAGTTTTGTTCAACTGATTTTCTTTTAAATATAATGGAATATAGTACTTATAAAAAAAAAATATTACTTTTTTAAATCCTTTTTTTACTTAATTAAGGATATTATTGTCATTTAAAAGAATTTGCAGTTTTTTGTAAATTTGGAGGGATATTGATCGACTCACTCTTTAGTTCAAAAAAATATTGCAAATTGAGTGTTAATTTGAGAAAGTATAATATGATAACAAAACCCATATAGTAAGAAAAAAAAAAAAAAAAAAAGGAATATGCCGTATCGGCTTAGTCTAACTTATAAAAATCTGTATAACTCCAAAAAAGAGAAGAAAGAAAAAACCATACGTAAAAGTGAACGTCGTATTTGAATTTCATAATCAATGTCAATTAATTGAACGTCGTATTTAAATGAATTTCCACCATCTATCTCTAATCTTTAATCTACGTCAATTAATGGAACGTCGTATTTAAATGAATTTCCACCATCTATCTCTAATCTTTAATCTACGTCAATTAATTGAACTTAAATGAATTTCCACCAGCTATCTCTAATCTTTAATCTACGTCAATTAATTGAACTTAAATGAATTTCCACCAGCTACCTCTAATCTTTAATCTACGTCAATTAATTGAACGTCATATTTGAATGAATTTCCACCATCTACCTCTAATCTCTGTACGTGGAGGCGGCTCCTACGTTGCACGTAAACTTCAACATGAATCTCTCTCTTTCCTATGGCGCTTAGCGGTGACTCATTGATAAATAATAATAATTCTAAAGAGGCGATAAGTCATTTGAGGCTGCTTTTCTTCTTCATAAGGACAAGTGGACAATCACGACTATATATATAATAATAATAATAATCTTCACAATGCAAACCGTCGCACTCACGAGATTCTCCCTCTTTTCGCGGGCACTTATCGGTTTATTTATTTTATTTTTAAGAATTTCAATTGACTGTAAACAATAACATTAATTAATAAAGAATTAAGGAGAAAATGTAACATTAATTCTTGTTGTTTAACTAATTTGTAATTAATTATTCGTGGTATCAAAATAAATTTAAAAGTCCTTGACATATGCCAAACAAAATAATTTAATCATAACAGTCAAATTTTGTTCACTGACTTAACAGATTTTGATAAGGCGAAACGGTAGAGCTAATAAAATTGTGATAGTTGTCTGATTTAAGTCAGTGTCACACTAGTAGAATATGTTAAATTAGTTGACGAAATTTAACTGTAGGGGCTAAATTATTTTTTTGGCATAGCTCTTAAACATTTGAGTTCATTTTGATACCACATAAAGATAATTGTTAATTAGGCAAAGCACAAAGACTAATTTTACATTTTTCCCAATAATTAAAGCCAATCCTATCATTATTGGCACTTGAGGGTCTATGAAGGCTTCTAGCTTCTAGCACTAGAAAATTCAACACATTCATCTCTTTTTCACTGATACTTAGCACGGCACAGCAAAATATTACAATACAAGAGAGGGAGAGAGAAATAATACTTATAATTATGTGGTGTTTATTAACTATATCACGCCACGTGTATATAAAAAGAAGGAAAATGTTAGGAGTTAATAAGTTTTTTATAAGGGTGGACAAATTAACCGATTATCAGCCGTGTACCGGTTTCGACTGAACCGATATTAACCGTAACAGATATACCGATATCCTTATCAATTAAATTTTTTATACTGGTATGCTTATCGGTTCGGTCAGAAATTTCATATCGGTTAACCGTTTAACCGATATAAACCGTTAAGTAGAGATGCCACAACAAAGTAGTTTTGAGATTATATATATACCTATGTAACCTTATCTTAATTTGGGATTGGGTAGGTTTGACTTCTTTTTTTTAGTGATGGCTTAGGATGGGATTTATTTGCCTTTGATGAAAGCATTTTTCATTAACTAGTTGTGTTAGTCTAATTAACATTCATTAGGTTAATTAGTCCATTTGCTTTGGAAAAATGTATTTTATAATATATAAAAAAGTTGTGGTGGATTAATAAAAAAAAACTTCAATTTTTAGCCCAAAAAACAAATATTTGGGTCACAACAAAAAGTATTTGAGCCCTAAAACAACTAATTTTTAATAAGTTATTTTAACCTAACAAAAAGTATTTGGGTTCTCAAAAGTAAAAAAAAACTCATTTTTGGCCAAACAAAATAAATCAATATAAAGCCTACGGTTAAATAGGTTAACAGGTTTAACCGAACCATTTAACTGTGTACCGTTATAACCGATAATTTCGGTTAAAATTCTTATTGGTCCGGTATCGGTTAATAAACCGTTTAACCGAAAACTATCGGTTAATAACCGATAAGAGCCAAAACCAGACCGTTTTGATCGATACATAGGCCTAGTTTTTTAGATTTGGCCTATATTCCCTTACAATTAACCGTTGAATTTGTAAATTTATATATGTAGATCTCACATAAGTTAATGATAGACCCTACAAATCCAATGGTTGATTGTAAGGTTATATGGGTCAAATATTAAAAATTTATTGACCTCTAACATTTCTTTAAAAACAAAAGCAAAATCCATTTATGAATGTTTTTTTTGCCTTTGCACATTTGGAAAAGAATCCTCAAATATTTAATTAGTGTATTTTAGATTGATAAAATTGTTCAAAAAATTATAATGACAATTATACTCATCTAAAAAAATACTAACTGAGTACTTTCTAATTCAATTGAAATGGAAAAGATTCAATTCTTTTACATTTAGATAAGTTAAAGGAAGATTCTAAACATTTTCAATAATGCCATGCAATGCTTCCACATCATATGGCATGTATCTGGCTCTCATACTATTTATAATAAGAGCATTTGTTACATATAAGCTATCACCTCAAAATAATACACCTTTCCTCCATCGTTACACATTATCCTATATAACCTGTAAAAGCCTGTATAGCTCAACAAAAGACAACCAAAAAACGACAAAGCCAAAAATCATTCAAGTTAAGAATAAAAGTGAAAAATCATATGTAGAAAGTAAATTGCAATCGATTGTATATATGTTCCAAATCATTTGAACTACTACGATATTACTTCATTGGATATCGTGTTTGAATTTCCATCATATACCTCTATTTCATATAATCTATGTCGGTTGTTTCAATTCCACGTCCGTTTCCTTCACGTTCACGGGGTAGCCTCCCCCAAGATTATATGGGGCGCCCGGTAGCACGTACGAAGGAAAAAAAGTGTGGCACTTAGTGGGGGACAAGACAAGGATGCCATATATGCTTTCGTCAGCGGGTCTTTAAAAGGCATTAATGTTATATACTATATTCTATATAACATTCTTCTTGTAAAATAATAATAGAATAAAAAAATAATTTTTATTATTATTCTTGTCATAATGGTTTTTTATTATTATTAATACAATAGAAATGCCTTCATCTTAACTTGAGATTTTGAGATTATCGTCACATTTCATTGGATTCATGAGTACAAAGAGCAATGCACACCGCTACATCTATTCAATAGGCTAGACGGGGATGGGATATATGCGTAGTAGGTAACATGCATTTACCATTTTTATATAATCACGTGGCATAATGAATGGGATACGCATTATATAATAATATAACACTTGAACTTGGTATGAACCGCCATGCCGTGAAGGACAGCGGTCGAAAGGAAAGAATCATGTAGAGCTAGAAAGAAAGAGAAAAGGAGAAATTCAAAGAGAGAGATGGAGGTCTGTTTGTTGGTTTCTCGTGTAATAATTGTGAAAGATGTGGGCGATGGTTGTTGGGTTCATCTACTATAAATGAGCGAGCATGTAATCGAAGCAAACACATTCATTACCACACCCGTACAATATACCCTTGTGTCAACTTTCAAATCATGGAGGCCTGGCTCATCATCCTCGCATCTCTCTCTGCATGTTTCTTCATAAAACTCTTCTTCAGTCTTCCCTTTTCCTCCAAAAAAACCAAAGATGGCGAGCTCCCACCAGGACCCCAGCCTCTCCCCTTCATCGGACACCTTCATTTACTTCCCAAGTCAACGATTGAGCTTAGATCCCTCATCTCATACTTCTCCCAAAAGTTTGGCCCAATTATGACACTCCGCGTTGCCTCCAAGCCCCTCATTTTCATAACCTCCTACCCCATCGCCCACCAAGCGCTTGTTAAAAACAGTGCCATCTTTGCAAACCGCCCGCCAATCGTCCCCGTCAGCTATGTTCTCAGTAACAAGCGCAAAGATATTGGCGGATCCCCCTACGGCAATACTTGGCGTCTCCTTCGTCGTAATCTCATGTCTGAAGCTCTCCATTCCAGTGGGGTGAAATCTTACACTTTCGCCCGCAAGCGATCATTGGAAACAATGATTAATGGCTTCAAGCAATGTTCCCAGGACGACGCCGTCCGTCTCTTTGAGCATCTCCACCAGGCCGTGTTTTCCTTGTTCATTCGCATGACTTACGGAGACATCGGTGATGATGCCGTTAAAGAAGTTGAACACATTCAATATAAGTTTCTTGTCAGTTACTCCGAGTTCAGTGTTTTCGCCACCTGGCCGACACTGGGGAAGCTTATCTACCGAAAGAAATGGGAAAGGTACACCGATTTTCTAAGGCGTCAATACGACATCCTTATGCCTCATATTAGAGCCCGACAGAATTTGAAGCAAGAGAAGGGCACCAAAGAAGTCGACTTGGTAACTTACACAGATACCTTACTCGATTTGGAGATTACCGAGGGCGCAGGTAACCAAGGCAAGCTTGACGACGCCGATGTACTGAGCTTGAGCTCGGAGTTCATCAACGCCGGCGCCGACACAACCGCAACGATGTTCCACTGGACCATGGCGTATTTGGTGAAGCACCCCCGTATCCAAGCCAAACTGTTTGCTGAAATCAGCCGAGTTGTGGAACAAGGAGCGGAAGAGGTGAAGGAGGAGGACTTGCACAAGATTCTATATTTGAAAGCGGTGATTCTAGAGTGTCTCAGAATGCACCCTCCAAACACCTCCTTAGTCCCACACACAAACACTGAGGATATGGAATTGTGCGGCTACAATATCCCGAAAAATACGACGGTGCTCATTGGGACGTCAATTATAGGTCGCGATCCGACTGTGTGGGAGAATCCAATGGAATTCAGGCCCGAAAGAATGGTAAGTAGCAATGATAATGGTGGAGAGGAAGTTGGTGATGTGTCGTCGTTTAAGATGTTGCCATTTGGCGCCGGGAGGAGGATGTGTCCCGGTTACAAATATGGGACGCTTATTCTGGAGTACTTTGTTGCCAATCTGATTTGGCATTTTGAGTGGAAGGCAGTGGATGATGTTGATCTAACGGAGAAGGAGGAGTTCTTGGTTGTTATGAAGAATCCAGTGTGTGCACAGGTTATCCCAAGAGTCAAATAGATAGCATGCACGTACTTCTTGTGAGTGAATGAATAAGAATTAATAAGAATTTTTTGATCATAAATTAATAAGAATTAATTCTTATTAAAAAGCTCTCTTCTGTAATATTGAAGAAGAAGAATTAATAAAAATATTGCATTTTTTGGTAGTTTTTCCAATATTTCATTAACCACATATATCCAATTATGACGTTGTTCACTTGTTTGCACGTAGACTTTGTTTTTTTTGTTTTTTTTTTTAAAATAGTCATCTCTTCACTTATTTAACAATTACATGGAGCAAAATCAGGGACAGAGTTAAAAACTATAATGGGTAGAGGCCGAGAGCAAAAAAAAAAATTTCTGAAAAAAAATATATATATATATACCTTATAATATTTTTTTGTAACCTTAGATATATATATTTTTACCTTAATTTTTATTGTTCTTAAGAATTGAGGGGGGCATGTCCTATGCCAGTCCCCCCTCCATCCTTGAGCCAAATGCTTCGTATAATGCCAAATATAACTGTCCAAATCTATTTCAGTTCTACAACAAATTTCAACGAATCAATTTTAGATCTAACATAAGACTGTCAAAAAATATAGCCTAATTAAATACCTTCAAAAAATTTATAGCCTAATTAAATACCTTCAAAAAATTTATATTTTCGGTTAACCTTCTCCAGGGACAACTAGGGCGCTGATATTTCTTTATTAATTAGATGCACATGGAACCAAGCCTTCTTAAGTGGGGTCGAAAACTATATAAATAAATAAATACATAGATATATATTGTCTATGTCTCTATGTGTGTATTCGTGCATTTATCAACGGTTATATCATATATGAGTTAAATTAATGATGTTTTTTTTAGTAAGTTTACTATTGTTACATAACTCATTATAAAATTCTTTCAAGAAAATTTAAATTAAATATTTAATCATTTGACTATGTATTATATTTAAACATTATTTAATTACATTACATTTCGTTAAATTATATGCTAATTGTAAAGTTTTTATGATCAACTTTATTTAACTAATTAAAAGTTTTGAACCATTTAATCAATAAGAATAGTAATAAACATTTGTAAAGTAAATCATCTAATTGAAAATAAAAACAAGAAAAATAATGTTTAAGCCATCGTACGTGAACTTAGTAAACATACAGCCACCAAATCAGACCCATCAATCAGCTGTAACAGCCAAGATTCATTTCCATTTAAAGTTCTTCAAATTAAGACACGAAAGAATTCCACTCGAGTCATTGTTATAGACCATTTCAACCCCACGTGAATTTCAGGTCACACATAATTCCTTATCCTATTTCTCATTGACTCCTTTTGCGAATTACTCCTGACAAATTATGGAGATGAATGAAAGATGAGGAAGAAGAATGATTTTTTTTTTTTTGAAAAATAGATTAAAACTACACCTTCTGAACCCATATAACCCTATATATAAATTTTTACTACCACCACTACAACAACAACAACAACCAACATAAATAAATAAATTAGTGACGTGTCTACAGTGCTGAATTTTTTCACACGTCACCATTTGGTGACGTGTCAGTTTCTGTCATTTATCTTAGCTTTTAAACGTATTAATTTTTCTTGTTCATTGGCGTTGCAGGTTTCTGATTTCGGATACTCTCCAACTCCACACAATGAGTGAAATTTTTGCTTCTGGGTTTGAATCTATTGATCTATTCCAAGTTTAATTAATTTTTTTTTTTAAATTAAATTTTGATTTGCTGCTGGGTTTAGATTTTTGAAAATCAGATCCCATGATATTAATTGAAAAAAAAAATTCTGGAAAAAAAATATTTGAAAAAAAAAAATCATTTTTTCTAAATTATTTTTTAAAACTTTAGTAACGTGTCAATTTCTGACACGTCACGCCACCAAAGGGTGACGTATCAATTCTAGCACGTCCCCAAAGGGCGATGTGTCAAACTTGACACGTTACTAAATTCCTATTAAAAACTTCCAATTTATTAACCTGCCACACACATTGCTAATGACACGTCACTAATGAGCCGTTACCAAAAAATAAAATTTTTGTAGTGCAGATTTAATTACTATTTGCCATCTATTTTTCTCAAACACGTTATTTTCTCCTTACAATTAGATTTTCCCAAGTCAATCCTCACCATCCAAATCTCAACTTTCACGCCTACCTCTTCTTTCTGTGTCTTCCTCAACTGCTCCAGCAACTGGAAGCTCCCTATTTTTGGCATTACGCAGCCTTCGATTCCCCGTTCTTCATGGCATCCATGCATGACTGAAGTCCACCATGATCCACTACAGAGATTGAGGGAGATTTTGATAGTTGTTGAGAATGCTAAGTTAAAATGATCCACTACAAAGATTTTGATAGATTTTGATGGGTTTTCTGCTGATTTCTTTAAGGCTGCTTGGCCTGTTGTTGGTCAGGAGGTAGTGAAAGCTATCAAGGATTTCTATCTTTCTGGTATGTTATTGAAAGTAGTGAATGCTACAATCCTCACTTTGGTTCCTAAGAAGTTAAATCCTTCATCTATGGGGGAATTCAGACCTATTGCTTGCTGTAATGTCATTTATAAGTGTATTACTAAGATTCTATCAAATAGGATGATGCCTTTCTTGGGTGATTTGGTTAGCATGAATCAATCAGCTTTTATTCCTTCTAGAAGCATTTCTGAAAATGTTCTTCTAGCTCAATAAATTGTTAGAAACGACCACAAGGGTAATGGGAATCCTATATGTACTTTGAAGATTGATCTTATAAAAGCCTATGATTCGGTTAATTGGGAGTTTATGATATATTGTCTCCATTGTTTTGGTTTTCCTGAGAAGTTTCTCAGTTGGATCAAAGAGTCTATCACTTCTCCTAGGTTCTGTGTTTGTTTGAATGGCACTTTGGTTGGATATTTTGAAGGAAAAAAAGGTTTACGACAGGGAGATCCTTTGTCTCCTTATTTGTTTGTCCTTGCTATGGAAGTTTTTTCTAAAATCATGACTGAATGTACTGGTATTGATTTAGGCTTCAAATTCCATCCCAAATGCTTGAAGGTGAAGCTTACTCATCCATGTTTTGCAAATGATCTTCTTATTTTTTTTGAAGTTAGTTTGAGTTCCATCAATGTCATTAAGGCTGCTCTGATGGAGTTTGACGATTTGTCTGGCCTGAAGGCTAATCCTTCAAAGAGTTCTTTTTATTGTTCTGGAATTTCAGATAGGGTCAAGCAAGTTTTATTGAATGCTTTGCAGATGAAGGAGGGGAAATTGCCTTTGAGATATCTTGGGGTCCCATTAATCTCTTCTAGTCTTTCTTCTGCTGATGGTGGGGTGCTTTTGGAGAGAATTACTGGGCGTATTGATTCTTAGTTATTCAAAACTCTCTCTTATGCAGGTAGGCTTCTTTCTTCGGTGTTATATAGTTTGCAAGTTTACTGAACAAGCATTTTTATTCAAGAAGGTTATAAAGGCTATTGAGCATAAATTTAATAGGTTTTTATGGAATGGGAAGGATATGGAGGCTGCAAAAGCAAAAGTGGCTTGGAATGATATTTGTTTTCCTAAGAAAGAGGGTGGTTTGGGGCTGAAGAGAATTGATGTCTGAAATAAAACTTCTATGCTTAGACACATATGGAGTTTGTTTGCTAGATCAGGTTCTTTATGGGTGGCTTGGATTAAGGCAAATTTTCTGAAATACAAGAGTTTTTGGAGTGTCAATATACCACAAAATTGCTCTTGGTGTTGGAGGAAGCTACTCAGGTTGAGGGATACTGCTAAGAAGTTTTTGAGATTTGAGGTTGGGGATGGAAGAAATATACATCTCTGGTTGGATCTTTGGCATCCTAATGGCATTCTTCTTGAGAAGTATGGTTTTAAAGTTGTTTATGATGCTCATAGTAGTGTGGAAGCAAAATTATTTTCTGTTATCTATAATGGAGAATGGTTTTGGAGGCCTGCTAGGTCTGAAGCCTTGGTGGATATTTAAACTCGGCTTGCTGAAATCAGTTTGGGTTCTTGTGATAAACCTATTTGGCTTGCTTCTAGGAAAGGTATCTATGTAAGTTTAGATACTTGGGAGGCTCTTAAGGAAAAAAAATGGATCAGATTGAGTGGTGGAGACTAGTCTGGTTTTCTTTAGCTATTCCTAGGCAAGCTTTCATTTTATGGCTTGCCATAAAGGATAGATTGGGTACAGGAGTAAGGTTGCTGAGTTTGGGTTATAGAGGAGATATTCAATGCTGTTTTTGCAGGAATCAAATGGAGAGCCGAAACCATTTATTTTTTGAACGCAGCTTTTGTTATAGAATTTGGAGATTTTGTATGGCTAGATGCAAAGTGGCTAACCCCCCTATCATATGGGAGGATATTCTTCAGCTAGGATGTAGTTCTTGGAGTTGTAATACTCTTAAAGGCTTACTTTGTCGGCTGGCTTTGGGTTCTGCAATTTATAATATTTGGTGCACTAGAAATGAAATTAAGCATACAGGCCATCCACTCACTGAGGAGTAGATTCTGAAGAAAGCATTGTGGGAAGTTCATGCTAGAATTGTTGGGAAAGGAAAGTTCTCAAGGACTAGGGAGAATATGTTACTCTGCTCCTTATGAAACTTGTCTGAAAGCCTGTTTTGTTGATGATATGTTGCAAGTTTTTTGGGGTCTGCTTATGGTTTTGAGGATAATCTGATTCCTCTGTTAGGGTGCTGTTGCAGTTTTTCTTTGTGGCTTGTTTGAGGATAGGGCCTTTCTCCTCTGGTTTGCTGATTTTTGTTTCTGTTTTGAGGCTTTTGTTTAGCCTTTTGTAAGGGTTTGGGTTAACTGTTTTGGGATGTTAGCTAGAATTTTTTTTTCTGCTGTTTGTTGGGTTTTGGCCTCTTTGTAGGCTGTTTTCAGTCTGTTAATCAAGCTTGTATTTGTTGTGAATGTGTTCTTGGTTTATTTTGTTAATGAAGATGCTTATTCATCCAAAAAAAAAAAAAATTGTTCATAATATTGATTCAATACTTTGAGGTGTGAAAGATTAACTTTGCGGGGCAAAAATATGCCCCTTCAACCAATATAAATGAGGTCAAAAGTTGCATAATTTGCATTACTGTTTTCCGCTTATGGAATAAAAGGTCCAGCAATATAAATGAGGTCACTAATGTACCGTTACCAAAAAATAAATTTTTTGTAGTGCAGATTTAATTACTATTTGCCATCTATTTTTCTCAAACACGTTATTTTCTCCTTACAATTAGATTTTCCCAAGTCAATCCTCACCATCCAAATCTCAACTTTCATGCCTACCTCTTCTTTCTGTGTCTTCTTCCTCAACTGCTCCAGCGACTGGAAGCTCCCTATTTTTGGCATTACGCAGCCTTCGATTCCCCGTTCTTCATGGCATCCACGCATGGCCGAAGTCCACCACGATCCACTACAAAGATTGAGGGAGATTTTGATAGTTGTTGAGAATGCTAAGTTAAAATGTTGTTCATAATATTGATTCAATACTTTGGGGTGTGAAAGATTAACTTTGCCGGGTAGTAAATAATGCTACACACTCTCACTCCAAAATTTTTATTTTCACATAATTATTAAATTTCGATTTAATATTAATTTCAAAAAGCAAGTGATCTATGGCATTACTCATTTTTATACACTAATCTTATTTTGTAATTTTTTCAAAAAAAAAAAAAAAAACTGCTAAAAAAATATGCCCCTTCAACCAATATAAATGAGGTCAAAAGTTGCATAATTTGCATTACTGTTTTTAATTAAGTTCGTCTCTTTTAGTCACCAACTTACTACTGCAAGTCTTTCTCAATGATTGCCGGACCTTTTATTCCATAAACGGAAACTTAAAAAACATAATAAAGACAGTCGTCTTACGTTTCTCCTTTGTCGGAAACCGGTCCCACATGCACGTTGCGACGTTGGTAAGCCGGCCGGTATTGTTGACAAGGCACATTGCGAAAGAGTATTGTGGTCGCTCTCTTTTTATTATTATTATTATTATTTTCCTTCTTTTCGTAGTCGATCGATTCCCTCCCAGTCAAGGTATTAATGCCTTCAGTTAAGAAAATTACCACATCGCGCCAAGTTGGTCACATCTGGCGTTCGAGAAGGTAATGGTTAAAGTATATATTAATTAAATAGTTAAATTTATTTTTTTATTTTTATTAATTAAGCTTTTAAGGTAAGTTGTTGTTTATCTTGTTATCTTAACCAAAAGTACAGAGTTTAAACTTTGATTCTATCTTTTAGCTCTCATTTCAATTTAATATTATACATATTAGGCCTTATTTATTAAGTTGAAGTTTTGACGTACTTTTGAGGAGTGTGTTAAAGTATTTATTTAATTCTGAAATTTACTATTTTCCTATTAGGCACATACTTTGAGTTCAAATCTTGTCTCGTTTATATATTACCTCTTATTTCAACAAAATATTTCTTGTATTAGACCTCACATATTAAGGAGGAGTTTAAACCTACATGTAAGTTTGAGTATTAGAATATAAATTAGATAATGTTAGAAGATTGAGATAAGTGGTGATTTAACTCTAAGTAAAGAGAAAATAAGACAATAATGCCAAAACTCAAATGTACCCACCCACTACAAGGCTTGGTTGGTAATTTGAAGACCACGTAGATGCAATTTTTAATTTAGAAAGATATTGTGTTAAGGAGATTGATACCCACTCAACTTAACCCATGTGTATACTCAAAAATCTTTTAGTGAGTCCATATATAATATGTTGAAATATCATTTAACCTAAAAGCTTAAGCCTATGAGTTTAACCCAACTTTGTTATATCAATCACTTTCACTTCTGACATATTTTCAATGTAGGGATTCAAACATTTTTATACTCACATGTGTATAATCAAGAGTCTCCCCCTCACGAATGAGTCCATCACTACATTGTAAAATTGAGTCTTAATTTAAAGGGTTATGTGTATTTTTTCTGATATTTTTTGAATGAAAGCGTGACAAAAAAAATCCGATAGTGTCAAAATAATAATAATAATAATAAGAAGAAGAAGAAGAAGAAGAAGAAGGGATCTGCCTAACCTATACAAATCTGTATAAGTCCATAAAAGAGAAAATAATAATAATAATAATAATAAAATAAATAAAAATCTAAGGTAGGTATCAATGTGAAAAATCACATGTAAAAGCGAAGTACATATATATTATTCAATGGTGAATTTACAACAAAAGATTATAAGAAAAGGAAAACAAACATTTCTATTATTATTTCGTAAAGTCATTGGAACAACTAGGATATTATATATTTAAGTGTCTATCGTGTTTGAATTTGCATAATGTATGTCAATTAATTGAACGTCATGTTTGAATTAATTTCAACCACCTACCTATAATTTCTAATCTATTTTCATTGCGTGGAGCCGGCCCCGTAGAACCTAAACTTGAACATGCATGAATATCTCTCCTTTCACTGGCGCGCGCCACTTAGGGGCGACTCATTTGAAAATTGTAACGGCGTTCGTCATAGAGGCTGCTGCTTCTTTTCTTCAGCCGTTTTTTCGTTTTTTATTTTTCTGGTCATGCATGGAAGCTTCTGTTCATCTTTACCGGGACGCCACGACTCTATATAATAATCATTTTTAATGCATAACAGTCACACCAACGATTCTCGTTCTTTTTGCTGGCTCGTAAATTGTCGTCGGGATAAAATAATTATTTTAAAGCTCATTTTGATAATCTCATTAGGATAAATTAATAAGCGTAGTATAATATTATCTTTAACATTAGAAAAAATAAAAAATAAAAAAAGAATTCTTTATTTAGTACTAGCTAGGTTTATAGTCATTCCAAAGTAATGTTTAAAAATATCGAAAGTAACCTAAGGCATCAAAAGACCGTACTTGCACTTGTCCATGCAATAATTGCGGAGCAATACTATGAATCATTTTTTTCTTTTTTTAGATTTAATATGACTTTTAAAATTATTATTGCCTTTTAAATTAATCATATTTAAATTTTGATTCAATTGTAATTTTAAAAGTCACTTTAACTTTAAAATAATAATAAAAAAGTTCATAACATTACTCAACAATTACGTCTCCTTATTGCTTTATCGATCTTTGCTTTTGGTCATTTCCGAGCATTTTCTTGATGAGAATTTTCTGTTTATAGAATAGGCTAGGAGGAGCATATTTAATTATATTATCTTTCTTTTTCATGAAAAAAATTGAAATTAATTTAAAACGATTAAAAAACATTATCTCTTTCCTAACAACAGCAGCCATTTATTAGGAAGATTGATTGTTTTTATTTTGATAATATATATATATATATATATATATATATATATATATATATATATATTGAAGAGGGAAGATGCGCTAAGCATTATCTCTTTGGAATTTTCTCTTTATAATAAATACTTCATTTGTAACTGTCTTTTTTTTTTTTCTTTTTTTCTTTTTTTTGTATTTTACATATAATTGTTTTTACGTGAAATTTAATTAAAACAAAATTTACAATTGATTCTAACATTATTTTAATAAATGAGCTTAGTTAATATTAAAAAAAAAAAAAAAAAAAAAAAATTAGTCTCATTGAAGAAGGATCACGAGCATAACGCCTTTATATCACAGAGCAAAAAGCTTTGAAAAATCATAGCCGAATCTACGAGGTTACAAATCATAAATATTTACATAAAAATTAAACATTCAAGACATATTTATGACATCAATATCGGTTAATCTATAACTATTTTTCTGTTGTAACACCAGATCTGTTCCAAACAGACTCAACTCAATATATAGGTAACACATCTAATATGTTAGTTTTATGTTCAAGAAAAATTACATATT
Organism: Corylus avellana; assembly: GCF_965113065.1. Taxonomy (NCBI): domain Eukaryota; kingdom Viridiplantae; phylum Streptophyta; class Magnoliopsida; order Fagales; family Betulaceae; genus Corylus; species Corylus avellana. The sequence goes on from NC_142491.1 coordinate 44,612,303, forward strand.
GCTTGAGGGTGCTGTTATTGTAACCTTTAATTTTTCTCACTCTAAAGTCTCAATATTTTGGGATTCTTTTATTATTATTTTTATATTTTTGTAATTGGTTACACCATAATCGAGCCTTGATTAAAGAGCATTGATTAACCATTTTACCATAATTAAAGCCTTGAAATATATTTTTTTGTTTAACAAAACATAATTATATTATTGTTAATTAAATTCTTATTTTATTGAACAGCTTTTGGCGGCGGCCCAATTGACAATACTTGCCATTCTAGAAAAATCAACATTCATCTCTTTTTCACTTACGCTTAGCCGTGACATAATACAAAGAAAAAAACAAGAGTGTCACTTTGCGACGTGGCCGAATGGGCGTTCGTGCTTTGTGGTCTACGCAGGATTTTTTTTTTTTTTGTTTTTTCTTCGTTGTTTTCCTGCTTATTGTCTTATGGAGGCTGATTTTCATCTTGTTCGAAGAACAAATCTTGATATTTTCTTATTTTTGGTCGAGGGATATTTTTGGTCGATCTCTATGGACAATAGAGTCAAAAACTGCTGTAAGTTTTTCCTTCTTTTTTCGGTCATCAAAGGAAATCTTTCAAAACAATAGCATGAAGATCAATCGTCTATCGTCTTAGCGCAAATATAATGGTCTCCTTAAATAAAAGTTAAATTTAAAGAAAAAAATATATTTTATCAAATTTAAAGAAACACTTGTTAAATTGGCGTTTTCATGATTTTTGTTAGATTTTTAAGAAAATATAAATATAAAAAGCCTATTATAAATGCTCGTAATTTTTTTTTTTTTTTTTTGTGGGTGAATTTGGTAGTGTTGGGCCGTCGGCAATGCATGTGGTTGTCGGGAAAAGATTCAAAAGACCATTAACCTTGCATGTGGCGAAGCTACAAGTTAACATGCAATTACAACAGCTAATTAAAATTTAGGATTATCAATTTTCAGAAGTTTGTAACGTCAACTATTTTGTCCAAACTCAACGTTATATCTTAGTGAAAAAAGGAAAATCCTCAAAATACTCTCGTCCAAATTCAAGGCATCTTTGTAATTTTATAAACATTTAAAAAGTATTTTGGAGATTTCATATGTTTTTTAGAAGTTTGATTAGCTGCTTTACACAAAAATGTAAAATAAATAAAGTAAATGCTCTTAGCCTTCTTCCCCTTTGTATTGCTTTAAAAAAAGAAAAAGGGAAACTTCATTGAAGACCTTCAAATTTTTATTCATTTTGAAATACCTTCTTAAACTTTAAAATCTCTCAATTTAGTCTCTTGAACTTTTAATTGCTCTTAATTTGGACCCATCCTTCAATTTTAGCCGTTAAAAATACAAAAAAATTAAAATATTCCTAATTTTTGTTTTTTTAAATAAAAAAACGTTTTAAAATTTAAAATTTTATACAAAAGTCAAGGATATAAACGTCATGTAATATTTAAAATTTGACAAAATAATTTAAAGGGTTAAATACTAAATTAGTCCCTGGGGTTTCACAACTTTATTTTTCCCCCCCTGGGGTTTCATTTTTATCACAGGAGGTCCCTGTGGTTTTGATAAGTGACCAAATTAGTCCATCCGTTAGTTGACCGTTAGTTGACCGTTAAACTGACACGTGGACCAATCAGACGTCGACACGTGGCACATATATTAATTTTTTTTAAAAATTTTTTTTAATAAAAAAAAATGTTTTTTTTTTAATTAAAAAAATATATTAAAAAAAAAAAAAAAAAAAAGAGAAAAATCGGAAGAAACTGGGGGTGGCCGAGCCACCCCCTTGGCAATTTGGGGGTGGCTCGGCCACCCCCTTTGGCCATGGGGGTGACCACTTTTTTTTTTTTTTTTTTTAATTTTTTTTTAAAAAAAAACATTTTTTTTAATTAAAAAAAAAAATTTAAAAATTAATATATGTGCCACGTGTCGACGTCTGATTGGTCCACGTGTCAGTCCGTACAGTCAACTAACGGTCAACTAATGGTCAACTAACGGATGGACTAATTTGGTCACTTATCAAAACCACAGGGACCTCCTGTGATAAAAATGAAACCCCAGGGGGGAAAAAATAAAGTTGTGAAACCCCAGGGACTAATTTAGTATTTAACCCTAATTTAAATTGAGAGCAGATAAAAGTTCAAAGAACTAAAAGTTTAAAGAGATTTTATCAAACCAGTGAAAGTTCACGAGTAAAAAAAAAAAAAAGGAAGCTTACCACCGCTCTCAAGTTTGTCTTTAATTAGTCTTTACCATTAAAAATATATGTAATTTTCACATTGTAAAAAAAACCACGTGTTATTATTATAAAGGAGGTTGAAATATTTTTTTTCTTCCTGTCAGCCACCCTGTCCCGATCACATGAACATTTTTGTGGTTAAGAAGGGATTCATCTAGGTGGTTATTGGTCAAACCGTCGAAGCAAAAAGATTTCAAACATTATTAATATATAAAAACAAAAACATGTCAGGATCCCCATACATATCGTCTGACGTTTTGAAATAAGTATTGTTGACATTAATGCACGTTGGAGATAAAAGGACCATCTATGTTGACTGAGGAATAGCTAGGAAGCCTTGGATGCTCTCCCTTTCCTTATCATGGGCGAGAATTTAAAATTAGTGTATCACCATTCACCATTATACACCAATTTTAAATTTCGATTATAAAATAAAATAGAGATAATCCTTGTTTTGATTGTTGTCCACTTGTCCATGAGTATAAAATGACAAACTTACTTTTGGATAGAGTTTTTTTTAAAAAAAATTGTGTTGAAGAAATTTTTTTTTATTTGTTCTATAAAAATAATGTGTCTCATTTTTTAATAATATGAGAGATGTAATTGAGTTTTTAATAAAAATTAGAAAAAAAAATGCAAAATTAATTCATATGGTTTACTAGATTTGTAATTAATTCAATGTGTTATCAAAATAAATTCAAAGGTTCATGAGGTACACCAAAAAAATAATTTAGCCTTTACAATCAAATTTCGTTCACTGATTTATCTGATAACGTAAAATGTTAGAGACAATAAAATTGTGATACTTATCATATTTAAGTTAGTATTATACTAACAAAATCTGTTAAATTAGTGGACAAAATTTAACTGTAAAGACTAAATTTTTTTTTGGCATACTTCAAATACCTTTGAGTTTATTTTGATACAATAGGGAGCTAATTATAAATCAAGTAAATCACGATGACTAATTTTACTTTTTGTCCTAAAAGTTATTTCAACATTGTCCCTTATATTAAAAAACTATATATTTCTTTCATGTTCAAGAGACAAATATCATTTTTATATATTAGATTAGAGAAATTTCTTCTTTGGCCCATCTTGAAAGAAATCTTTGTCCAAACTTTTAGTAATTTTTGTTTTATGGGCCAAATTAAATTTTACTATTTATCTTTGACGTGAAAAATATAAATTAAATCCAAAAAGTTGAAAAGGCTAACAAAAAAAATAAAATAAATAAAAATTATGTATCCAATAAATTCCTGTACTATTTTTTGGTCTTAGCCGAGTCAATTTTGCCTTCTGATGCTTCTAGTGACTCGTCAACAGTTGGTGGAGGGTGTTGCGTATTAAGTATTTCACGAACGTTCGAAGGTAGGTAGTGAGGGAAGAAGAAGACGACAATGCCCAATAAAATGTGCATGCCCACAATCTCCGACCCTTCATCTCCCACTTTCTATAAAAGCTATTAATTACCACATCCTCTGCAATTTTGTTCAACATCTGTTTTAGCAGCCGTCTCCCACCTGGAGATCTGGTCTCACCTTTTCTCTTCAAATCCTTCTCATTTACTGGGGATGATGGATGGATGGGATCTCATACAGCAAAATCCCCGCTTCATCACTTTTCCCAGACCAAAGAAACCGCTCCCCATTTTACTTTGGCTGTCTGATTTCTGCCACCTGGTCCCCAGTCGACGGCGAAATGGCAAAGTCGCCGTGAAAGCTGGTGACGAGACTGCCTACTGGCTACGTACTGATGTTGGACTGGGATCTTGGACAAATTTGATTTGCTAGCAATTTGTGCAGACCAATTTGGGCAGCAATCGTTAGAAACCTCATATGGGTTTTTGTCTGAGAGCATCTCCTCCGACAAGAGTGGCTGTTTTAACTACCACTTTTTCATTTTAGTTACTACCTTTTCACAATGAATTCAGCACTCTCTATTTTACAATTTATTTTATTTAAATATTATTTTTTAATCCATTTTTAATTATTTTTTTTACACAAGATTCTCTCTGCTCTCCCGACCTCCCTCTTTCTCCCACTCTCTCTCTCTCTCTCTCTCTCTCTTTTTTCTCTCTCGGATCTCTCTGCGTCTCAGTAGCTCCCTCTCTTTCTGCCTCACTCTCTCTCAGCATCTCATCCTATACCTCTCGATCTCCCACTCTCGGGTCTCTCGCGCTGTTTCTCCCTCTCTTCTCTTCTCTCCTTCCCATCTCTTTCACTCTCGTTCTCACAGATGCAGTAGCAACGCAGAGGGATCGAGGATGGGCGTGAGAGATGAAATCAAGAGGGAGATTGAGACGAAGAGATTGAGAGAGAGAGAGAACAGAGAAGACGGGATTGACAAAGAAAGTGGGAGAGCATTGACGGCGGAAGAGAGGGACGTTTTTTCGAACAATTAAGGGGTAACTTTCGTATCATTATTTGATTTTGATTCTTATCTTGGAATGGGTTTGTATTTTTGGGTACTCTTGCATATTTTTTGTGGGAGAGAGGGCTCACAGAAGGGAGCCTTGAGAGAGAGAGAAGGGTGTGAACCCGGTCCGATTTTCGGTTTTTGGCCAAAATCGGAACTGGAGTACCCCGGTTCTTGGTTTTGAGAAACCGGAACCGGAATCGGGACCCCGGTTAACCGGGGTTCCGGTTCCCGGCCGGTTCCGGTTTTACCTAGTCCATAACCGGTTTTTTTAAAAAATTGATTTTTGGGCTTATTTTAAATATTAGGCCTAAAATAAGCTTATTTTTTTTTATAAGTTGGCTCATTTAAAAAATATATATATTAGTCTCTTTGTCTAAATTAAAGGGACTTTGTTGTGATTGTTCTAAATAATTAAAAAATAAACCTAAAAAAGTCTAAAAATCTTAAAAAATCAATATTTTTTTTCCTATTTGGACCTTAGAAATAAAAATTTAATTTTTTTAAAATACCCTAAACCTAAACCTAAGTATATATATATATATATATATATATAATAGAAACCCAGTTTCGGTATTCCCGGTAAAAACCGAGTATTGGAACCGGGGTACCCGATTTTTGAATTTTTCAAACCAAGACTCCGGTTTTCCAATTTTCGGTTTTTCGGTAATTTTTGACACCCCTAGAGAGAAGGGGAGAAAGAAAGAAGAGATTAAACATTAAAAAAAAAAATGAAAAGAAAGTGAAAATATAATAAAATAATACTTTCAGATGCTCCAGTAAACTTTCAACTTTCATAGTAGCATCTGTAGACAAAAAATACTATTTTACAATAACAGCCGGAAGGACGAAGTAGTTAACCTTAATTAAAAAGCTAAGTTATAACACTTGCCGGAAATACTCTGATTGATGGTTCAAAATACTTAAGCTTAACTAAAAAGCTAAGTTACAACTTTTGCCGGAGATGCTCTATAGATGCTTCGGCACTCTTTGGACATGGGAGTCTCACGTGACTGTCCCACAATTGTTGAAAATCTCAATCCTGGTCCACTGCTTTTCGATTTGTCTAAATTGCTACCAAATTTCGAGAGTAATTATTTTATATAGGATTTTTCAATTTGATAATTTAGACACGTGAATTTCACTCGGCTTTTTCGAAAATCTTTATCCTGTCCATCGGCAAAAACCAAATGGATTGTCCCCCAAAGCCCAAGCAGGGACCAAATCCAAACCTGCTGAGCAAACCAACCGGGCCTCCATGGGCTTAATTAAAGCCTTCCAAGCTAGCCGAGCATTTTACATCCTAATTCCAAGGATTTCCTGAGCCCACTTTGGCAGATGGACACTTCTATGAAGGGAGATACACATACACTCCTCATGCAGCAACAAAGGAAGCCATAGAAGGCGACTTTCCAAAAGACGGCCCAATTGCATTCTAAGCAATCTGCTCAGGTTATATCTTCCAATTCTCTTGCTTATTTCTGTTGTTATCATTGATTAAATGAAATGCATATCCATAATTCTAAATAATAATAATAAAACTTTACTTTGCGACTCATATCTACAATGCTAATTATCACAAATATAATTAATAGTTTGATCTCTTAAATATCTAATTGTGAAGTGTGCAAATGGTTAATGAGTATCAGAATTTATTCATAATATTCATGCTGTGAATTTAGGGAAGTTTAGAAATAATCTTCTATTCTCTTTGTTGATTCTTAGTCTTTATTATATCCTTACCTCTCATTTTTCTGGGCCGCCCTTGATGTCAATTTAACTAATGGGCCATTAGCAAACCCACTGGCTAAGATTTGGAGGGCCTCGTATTGACTATAGGTTTTATTGTCTGTGGGCCGAAAAATTGGTCCCAAGATAGGCCCATAATGTCAAAAAAGACATGTAGAAGTATAGAAACGAGCAACACATACATTTAACATGAAGGGCTGACACAATATAACTTATAAGTTGACGTTGCACTAGACAATTCACGTGGCACTCATATAAATTGCCATGTCAGCTATTAAATAATTAAATGTACTTGTTAAATTTTGTTGCTTAATTTTTTCATTTATGTTGTGTCACGTGGCACTGATGTGAAGTCACTCTTGTGTCACACTAAGAATGATGTGGCTTTTAAAATCATCATTGACCTTGTGATTGATTATTATTGAATTTCGATCAAAATGTGATTTTAAAAGCCACATCATTCTTTGAGTGACACAAGAAGAACACAATAATGACTTACAAAATTACTCATATACTTTACTATCATTTCACTGAATTAAGAGCATTCCCAATAGAGGAGTCAAGTTTAGCTAATGAATTTTTAAGGCCTCCTACATCCTACATCCAAGTTAACTCTTCAAAGCTCACTTTATCAAGTTTAGCTAATGAATTTTTAAGGCCTCTTACATCCAATTGCATCGGGATCCCCAACAATAGCTGAGAAATTGCCCATCAAACTTTATTTTATTTTTTAAATCGTGACCATTGATTCTTATCCAATGGTTTAGAATCTGCCACGTGTCCACTAATTAAAAAATAATATTTTATTATTTAATTTATATATATATATATATATATATATATATATATATATGGGGTGGCCGGCCACAGGGGGTGGTCGGCCACCCCACCTGAGACATGGGAGTAGTCGAACCACTCCCTAGGGCCATGGGGCCAACCCCAACCGACTATTGGAGGTGGATTTCGATCACCCCTAGGGCAAATTTTTGGGTCTAGCCCTAGGAGGTAGCTGAAGTGGCCATGGGGGTGGCCAGAATCCACCTCCAAGGGCCAGTTTGGGGTGGCTGAAGGGCCAAACCCAAAAATTTGCCCCAGGGGATGGATTTCGGCCACCCCCTATGACCAAATGGGGTGGCTGGCCACCCCATATATTTTTATTTAAATAAATAAATAATATATTTTTTTAATTAGTGAATTGTAGACCATTAGATGAGAATCAATGGTCAAGATTCAAAAAAAAAAAAAAAAAATTGAAGAGCACTTCCCCAGCTGTTGCTAGGGATCCCATCCCAACCAATTACCTATCCCTTGAAAAGTGAAAAAAAGTTTTGAGAAAAAAGATAAAACAGGTGAGGGAAATAATAAAAAGTAAAATGATTCATTTGAAAAGTGCTGCTACATATAACTTTTTTTTTTTTTTTTTGCTAATCCAATGTGGGTGGTTTTTTATAAATCTTATTAGCTATTTTAGATAAAAGTACCATTTGGCTCATCCATTGGGAATGCTCTAAGATCCTCTCAATTTCATTTCAACTGATAATATACAGTTAGTTATATTAGAGGAATATTTTTGTCCCTTCAAAAAGTAAAAAGACAAAAATACTCCTACATTACAAATTGACCTCCATTGGGCTGACATGGGCATTATCATATAATCATACTAGCCTTTTTTCTTTTTCTTTTTTTCAAGACATTGGCACATAAGCTAAGTAAAATCATAAGTGTAGTATTTTCTTAAACATTTTCTTTGAGAAAAGTTCACCTGGTTCTTGTTTTTCCTTTTTCGTTAGACTCTAAGCTAACACAAATCATTGCCTTTACCTTATGTTTTGTGGTTTCGTGGATGGACAGATACCAAGTAAACAAGAAAATTATTTGTATTTGACATAAAGAAAATGATATAGGAAAAACAGACGTTAATTACAAATTTAGTAATTTACAACTGTTGAGAGTCAACTCATTCATTACGAAAAAGAAAATGAAAAAAAAAAATGAATGATGGAGATTATTTCCAGTGAAAAGATAATTAGAGATCTTTCTGGCCTAATCTTGAATCCCTATCCACATATGACATATCATCCAAGTTAAGAGTGTATATATATATATGAATTTACAAATTTAGGATTTGTTTACTTAGTAATTATATTAATGTCTCGAAATTTTTTAAGGCTTATTTCTAACAAATAGTATGAGAGGTGACATCATGGATTCATGATAGATGATGGTGATCATTACATTATGCATAGTATGTCAATTATGTATGTATAGTTAGGGGATGGCGGCTATGGAATATGCATGAATGATGGGTCCTACATAGTTGGAAGAAATAAATGGCCCAGACAAATGAATCACATATTTTTTAAGAAAAAATTCAATTTACCTATGAAGTTTTAAATTTTTTTTAATTTGAACTTTAATGTTTAAAAATTTGCTATATACCCCCTTAATGTTTTAAAAAATTTTAATTTAAGCCATTCGTTACTAATTTCTGTCTACTTTGACGGAAATCATCCCACGTGCATCTCACGTGAGATTTTGATGTTCTTTATTCCAATTTTACCCTCATTAAAATCTATGAAATTATGTAATTACCCTTATTAATTACATAATTTCATAGGTTTTTAATGGTGGCAAAATTGGAATAGAGGGCATCAAAATCCCACGTGAGACACACGTGGATGATTTTTATCCAATTAGACGGAAATTAGTAACGAAATGTCTGAATTGAAATTTTTTAAAACATTAAGAGGGTGCATTGCCAATTTTTAAACCTTAAGATTCGAATTGAAAAACTCCTAAACTTTTAAGGGGTAAAGTGAATTTAACCTTATTTTTTAATGAGTTTTGTTCAAGGGATAATGTAGCTAATATGTTTATTTCATTTTCTCTCATCAATAGAGGAAGCACAATTAAAGATTGAGCTCATGAATACAAATAAAATAAAAAATAAAAAAACATTATTATTTAATTTAAATTTGAACAAAACTTGTGTTTGGACTTTAAACTATTTGTCAGATTTTAACTTCATCATTGAGCTTTAAACCATTAAAAAAAAAAAAAAAAAATCTTCAGCATTAGTTTAAGTGTAATAATAATTTCAAGTTTAATAAATTTAATTTAGAAATAATGATAATAATCACATTACCTAACCCAGATCCCTTGTTCGTATCATTTCATGGGGGTTGGTGATGGAGCCGCCCATTCAAAGTGACTTGATTTTATTATTATTATTTTTTTAAAAAAAATTTATTGTTTATCAACCGATTTGATGTTGATTAGTGCAACTGACAAGTGACAAATATCAAAGAAAATCCAATTAGAAAAAAAAAAAAAAAAATGCAAACTCATGCAAGATTCTCAGAGACCTCTGGAATTGGGGCCGGTTCAAGACCGCTGGCTCTGATTGCCGGGGCCTACGAATAATTATTGCACCGGTGTGCTTCACATCACTGTTCTTTGAAAAAAATGTGTGATCGGTCTTTGTTGCATTGCATCTGATCCTATCAATAATGTTATATTATTTAATTCTTTTTAAATAATTGGCCAACATATTTATTTTGTATAAATATTATCTGCACCCTTAAATATAAAAATAATTTGTACATATACATTTGGGCCATTTGGCAAAGAACACAAGCTGTATTTTGGGATGACACGTTCAATTATGTACCTCTACTCCTTTGAGAAACATTTGTTGAAATAACTTCTTCCAACCCATTTTTTTTTTTCTAAAAAAAATATCTCAGAAAAAATATTGTTAAACATTTTTTTAAAAAACATTATGAATTTTATTGGACTAAATACTCTTTATTACACTAGAAATATTGACAGTAAGGGTATGGGACTATGGGGTATGGGGTATGGGGACCATTCATTCTTTCAAGCACTGCATAGACTGCTTAAAAAAAATATTACCAAAAAAAAAAAAAAAAAGTAGCCGAAACACCTGGATCGAACTTATTCTCTCTCTGGTTTATTCACTCAGTTCAAATATATCTAACAGATTATTTTTCATTTCATTTGAACAAGAGATTTGACTCGACAATGGATCTAATCCAGTCGTACAAAGACAGTAATTACGAAAAAGAAGAAGAAAAAAAAGGCAGCATCGGCATATCGGTTATGGCCTTTATTCATTACACATAGAGAAATGCGTAGCTACCGGTGCAATCTGCAACTTATTTGACTCTTTGAGTGACATGGGCACGCAGTTTGTTCTTCATAACTACCAAGAATTCCTCTTTCTCCGACACGTCGACTTCGGCGCCATCCACCGGCTTCCACTCGAAATGCAAAATCAAGTTGGCAATAAAGTACTCCAGGAGAAGCCGGCCCAACCCGTTCCCGGGGCACATCCTCCTTCCGGCACCGAACGGGAGCATCCTAAACGCCGTTAGATCGACCACGTCTTCCGCGGGTTTTTCACCGGTTAACAGCCTGTCAGGGTTAAACTCCAAAGGATTATCCCAGATCGTCGGATCGCGCCCGATTATTGACATCATGATGTTCACCGTCGTGCCTTTGGGAATAGTGTAGCCGCCAAGCTCCACATCCTCCGTGACGGCGTGGGGTATCAAGGCGGTGTTTGGCGGGTGAAGTCTTAGAACTTCTAGGATTACCGCCTTCAAATACGTGAACTTGTGCAAATCCTCCTCCTTCACCTCCTCCACTCCTTCCCCCAAAACTTGGCGGATTTCAGCATATATTTTGGCTTGAACATCTGGGTACTTCACAATATGCGCCATCGACCACTGCAACATCGTCGTGGTTGTGTCGGCGCCGGCATTAATGAACTCCGAGGTCAAACTCAGTATGTCCTCGTCAATAACCTTTTCTTTGTCTCCTGGAACTTGCAAATCCATTAAGCTGTCTGTGTAGGATACATATTCGAGCTCGTTGCCTTTCTCTTCCCTTAGCTTCCGTCGGGCTTTTATCACCGGCAATAAGATATCATCTTGAGTCTTCAACAGATTTATGTACCTTTTGTACCGATTTCTCAGCAGCAATTTCGCCAATCTCGGGAAGAAACCGAAAATACTGAAGTCGGCATAATTCACAAGAAGCTCCCATTGGATGTCTTCGATTTCAATAACCGACTCGTCGCTGATGTCGCCGAAAGCCATGAGAATAAACAAGGAAAACACGGCGTGGTGGAGACAGTCGTTGACATTGACGACGTCGTTTTGCTGGGAACTTTGAGTTAGCTTGCTCATCATTGTTTCCATGACGCGCTTCCGGGCGGGGGAGAAAGCATTCATCTTATTGGGGTGGATAATCTCTGATACGAGATTGCGGCGGAGGGCACGCCAGGTGGCGCCATAGGGGCTGGCGCCGATGTCTTTGCGCTTGTTGCTGAGAACTAAGCTGACCGGGACCACCTCCGGACGGTTTGCAAAGATGGCGCCGTGTCGAACAAGCGCATGTTGGGCGAGTGTGTAGGAGGTGACGAAAATGAGTGGATCAGGGCCGAGTTTGAGTGTGAGAATTGGGCCGTACTTGTGGGAGAGCTCACCGATGACTTTTCTAAGGTCAACGGCGTTTCTGGGAAGCCATAGGAGGTTTCCGATGATGGGAAGAGGGCGTGGACCCGGCGGAAGATTCCCTTTCTTTTTGGATGAACCGAGAAGGCCGAGGAGGGATTTTATTGAGAAATACGCACACACAGAGATGAGCACAATGAACCAAATCTCCATTGCTTCTGGTTTTGAGTTAAAAAGCTCAACCCTCTTGCCTGTTTATATATTGAAAAATCCCAACGACACAATGCTCCATTTTCAAGTAAAGACAACAATATTTGCCCGGTCAACAAATTTCGACTCTGCCGAGTGCCCCTAATCCGTTTACTTTCCCGGTCAACAAATCATGCCTTCCCCTGTAATTTACCTTTTATTGCCCATGCTCCTTCATTTTTTTTTCTTTTTTCTTTTGTTTTTTTATATGAGCAATAAGCAAACGGGAATCTATGAGACGAGACATCTTTCACACTCTATTTCTGATTTAAGAGAGACAAGAAAATAAAACGGAATTTTGCCAAATTATCTCCATCCGGTTATAACTTCTCCTAGAATATTTTTAGAATCTTCCTAAATATAACGTAATTTTTAAAATTATCATTAAATTTGAAATAACTGTTAATAAAATTTTGATGGTCAATAATTTTAAGAAGAATCTATAAAGACTTGTAGCATTACTATGATGACTCTATGAGTCCATGGTTTATTATGAGTCGTAAGGTTCAAGTCAAAACAAATATTGTTGTATATTGCAAGAAGTTTTTATTTTTATTTTTTTGAAAGGAATCAGTTTAGTCTCATTTATTGATAAACGAGCATAAAACTCAAATAACACAGAGCAAAAGCTTTGAAGCAATTATAGCCGAAGTTTCAAGATTACAAGCGTCAAAGATAACGTATTACATTTCAGGCTCAAACAAAATTAGCTAACTTATGACTAATTTTCAAATTAAACAGCAGATCTGCGCCAAATAAATTCAAACCAATACATAGGTAGCTTTTATTTCTCGAGGGTAGAAAACCCCAAGCCAAATATCATCATCCTCAACTCGAAAGTGAGGATAACGTTCATCCACAACCCAAAGGTCTGAACCAAAGCAACAAACTCGTAGAGCATCAGGAGGGCAAATCGAGAGAGAGGACCGAACATTATTACAATTAAAAACAAAAAGGATTACAGGAAAACAAAACAATACATAAAAAACAAAAAGAAATTCAGACAAAATTATATAGAAATAAACAACATATTGCATGGAGTATATTCTGTACATGCGGGAGGAATATTATTATAGTTTATTACCACCAACCATAGTTTATATATATATTAAAAAAAAAAATCTTCAAGCTACCACTTTAATACTTATATTTCTAAATAATATATCTTATAAAATGTTGACATATTTTTCTAAATAATATATCTCAATGACTTTCGAGAAAAAAACAAATTGATAAATATAATATTTTTCTTTTTTAGCTTTAAATCACATACGAAATACCTCGATGCAAGTGCATACAAATTCTACCTGAGATTTTGTGTAGAATTTCAATGATTCAAATTTAATTATAAATTTTTCATGGGAAAGAGAGAATTTTTTAAAAAAGTATTTATTTCACTCGTTTGTTAAAAGAGCGTTAAAGAGGACGAGCCATTTCATTTCTGACATGGAAAATAGTTTTCAAAAGTAAACACCCATTTTAGGCACAGTAAGTCAATGGATTTCAAGAAAAGGGTTTGGTTTATACATAACATAGAAAGAGCTAGTTTAAAGATAAGATTTTTTTTTTTTTTTATGCAAAGATAGAACCCTAGCTAGTATTTGATAAAACGTTATTACACTTGAAAGAGACTAAGGTTCATTCCACACATATATACTTTACTTGTTATTTCTATTTGTATTTATTCACTTGTTATTTACTTACTGATCCGTTGACTCATCTTCAAGAGATCATTTTTTTTTTGACACGTTTGTGCAAGAGGGGAGAGAAAAATTCGAACTAATGACCTCCACTTTATTAAATATGATCCTAACCGATTGAGCTAGCTCTTGAAGACTCTTAAAAAAATTATTTGGTTGTTTATTTTTTATATCTTCGTAGGAATTTACAAGTCATTAAATTTGTAAAATTCAATTGTGGATTAAAAAAAAAAAAAAAATGCCAAATGGACCAACTGATAATGTATAACAACTCTCATTTAAATAACCTCTCACATCTACCTGTCACGTAGTTCCTCTGCTTTTTGTTTGCAAGTACTACTTTACAAAATAAAGAATAAATGCCAAATGGACCAACCAATAATGTATAATAACTCTCGTTTTATAACCTCTTACGGATCTACCTGTCACGTACTTCCTCCACTACTTTGCAAAATAAACAATCTATCAAGAAGTTGACTCTCGACGTTGAGAGAGCGTCTGGACATTTCCTAAATTTAACTTTAATACTCTTCTTTTAATAAATGAGATATAACACGTAAAATATTTAATTAAAATATAAAATAAATGACGGAGTTAAGGTTGAGAAAGTGGTCAGACATTTCCTAAATTTAACTTTAACACTACTCATAATGTATAAGTCTAAACTCTATTTTAATAGATGAAACTAAATACGAAAAGTACTTAATTAAAATTGGAGGTAGACGACGGATTCAAGGTTGAGTAAGTTTTTGGACATTTTCTAAATTTAACTTTAACATTCTCTCTAATGTTTGAGTTTAAACTTTCTTTTAATAAGTGAGATTCAACACGTGAACTATTTAATTGAAATAAAAGGTAAATGACAGAGTCAATATCCGAATTTAAAGCGTTTGATTTTGATACTATGTTAAATCAATACCTATCTCAAAAAATTAAACTTACAAAAAAAAAAAAAAAAAATTAACTATTTAATCCAAGTAGTTCGACTAACTTGTTCGAGACTATCAAATACCCCCCTCGCGACCAATGGAATTGTCGGTCACACCCTCAACTCTTTCCGCAAAAAAAGGTGTCTGGCTTTTCGTTGTTCGACTCGTTTTCTCAGTAGTCTAACACCCTCTCTCACTTCTTTTTTTTTTTTTTTCCTTGAATTTTTTTTTCATTGTTTATTCGTCGTTGTTGTTTTTTGAAACTTTCTAAGGGTATAATTCAGATTTTACAAGGAAAGTCAACCCTTCAAGAGTTCAACCTTTCAGCTACTCTTCTTTTTTTTTTTTTTTTTTCCTTTTCTTTTAGGTAAAATTTACTTAACCCTTTCAAATTATCATTCTAATGACAATCTACCCTTAAACTATCAATTGCGATAATTTACTCCCCAAACTATCAAAACAATGACAATATACCCCAAATTTTAACAAAATAACGAAATTTCTCTTATTAAAATAAAAACAAAAATACTACAAATTTTTATTTCAAAATTTTAATGGTATTTTTATCTTATTAAAAATTTTATAAGGGTAATTTCATCATTTTGCAGCATTGAGGGGTACATTATCATTTTTTGGTAGTTTTAGGGGTAAATTGTCATAACTAATAGTTTGAGGGGTAGATTGTCATTAAAGTTGTCATTTGAAGGGATTAAGTGGACTTTATTTTATTTTATTTTATTTTGAAACTTTCCAAGGGCATAATTGAGATTTTACAAAGATTAATTGACGTGATGATGTTGCATGGTACCTACTTACTACACGCAATGCATTTTAATTGAATTTAACGTGTAAAAAAAACCATTCCACAAAGGCCCAGTCAAAATTTAGACAAACTATGCCTCTACTTAGTGCCGGCAATGGACATCAATTACTAAAAAAATCAAAATCTATGGGCTTTTGCGCCAATTATGTCTGCCTTATATGTATATATATTATCTTTGCGAGTTTGGTGGACCGGGAGGATACGTTGACTTTAAGCAGATAAAATATTGGATTAGGATTAGGATCATCGTCTTTATAATATAGAAAGCAAGAACTTGACCAAAAATATTATCAAGGGGAAATTATCTTTTCTTCTACTAAATTACCACGCAATAACTATTTATTCTTATTAACTACCAATTTTATATTAGAATCCGATCAAACTACAATTTTGTTATCAAAACTCAATGTGTGAACAGTGTCATGAACAGTACTGTTGACCATCCGACTTAATGGCATTGACTGACGAAAGTGGGGTTTTGATAAAGAAATAGTAGTTTGATGAGGTCGTAATGTAAAGTTGATAGTTGATGGGAAGAAATGATCATTGCGTGGTAGTTCATGGGGAAAAAGGATAATTTCCTCAATTATCAATTTTCAATTAGAACATAACGCAATATAAATAGACAGCATTTTCCAAGCATTTCCTTAAAATTGTAGGGGATCCAAGAAAGGATTATGTGTATTTATTGGTGTTCATTTTAATTACGTGAATGTGACGCATAGTATGACGCGTACTTGATCATTTGTATCAATTGTTGATGATACTTCTAGATGTTGGACCAACCCACTTCAAAGGAGTAAGATTCTCTTCAATTCATTTTGGATCGAAGAATATCTAGTTTATGGCTAAAATTTTTTCTTAGAAATCCTAAAGCCATAAATAGAATATATGTTCACTAACTAAAAATAATAATAAAATATTATTTTAAATTTAAATGAAAATAAAAAATAAAATTATAAAATATTAAGGGATGGTTGGCCAAATCGAAGAGCCAAACAATTTTTTATTTTTATTTTTTTTTAAGATTTGGCCATTGGGGTGGTTTTGGCCACCCTAACCCCCAACTGGGGTGGTCCGGCCACCCCACAACTACCTCTTAATATTTATAATTTTGTTTTTTTAAAAAAAAAAATTTATTTAAATATAAAATAATATTTTATTATTATTTTTTGTTAGTGAACATGTGTCTTATTTGTGACTTTAGAATTTTTAAGAAGAAATTTTACCCATAAACTAAAGTTATGAATTGGATATTCTCTGATGTATTTTGGACCGAAAAGAATCTATTCCCACTTCAAAACGGGTTGGTGCGCGTTTTTCTGTTTTTTTTCCAGTGCGTTTTTCCTGTACATTAAACATGAAACACCAACTAGTTCAAAGGAACAGGAGAAATAACATGAAACACATACGACAACAAGAATAAAATCTGGAAACAAAAGTACAAAACAGGGAAGAAAATCCCCCAACCATAAACCATAAATTCCTTCGAAGGTAGTGTAGACTATAGACCTGGCCTGCCGTCGTCGATCACCCAAAGCTGACTCTTTGGTGTTGGGTTTGAAGAAATAATTTAGCAAGGGAATTTTGACTCTGTCCCCATTGTCTGCCACCTACCAGTAGGCTTAATTTGAAAATCCGGGTTTTGTTGAAAAGTCCGAGGGTTGGTGAAGTAGAAGATTTGATGGGCATTAAGAATTAATTAAACACGAGAAAGTGGGGTGACTTATGAGTTATTATTGGCTTATTTTAAACTTATCACGCAGTTTATGCATTACCTTATGATTAAGGCCTAGTATATTTTGTGAAATGTCTAATTTATTGAAAAATGACCAATTATTACTAAAAATAAAAAAATATAAAATAAAATTTTTATTTTTATTTCTTTGTTTGGTAACAAGACTCATGTAAAAATTGGAATTAAATCAAAATTACAAAAAACTTCATATTATTTTTTTTTTTCAAACTCATATTAAAAAAAAAAAAAAAAAAAAAACTTCTTGTGAGATTGAAGCGGTTATTTATGAAGTTTTTACCAAAAGTACATTAATACACATAATTGTACACAACTCTAACCTAAAAGTCTAAGCTAATGACATTGACCTAAGGTCCACTTAAGTATATTAAACACTATTTTCTTTTATATTTTCTCCATATGGGACACAACACTCATAAGTACACTCACAACAAAACTTGAAATAAAATGGGTGGCCGGCCACTCTGATGGGTGGTCAGCCACCAACAAAAGCGGCTAGGGGTGGCTGCGGGCACCCTCGACGACTTGCGAGGTGGTCGTGACCACCACAAAGGGGCTACGTGGGTGGCCATGAAGCAAATTTCGATTGGCTGTAGCCACCCCAAAATGCGACAGGGGTGGTCGCACCATCCCCGAGCAGTCTGGGGGTGGTGCGACCACCTCCGACCTCTTCTGTGGCTAGTCAACCTACCCACTTTATTTTTTATTTTGTTTTAAGTTTAAAATTATATATATATGAGTATTTTTGAAAAATGTATTCTATCTCATAGGGATTAGTAGTCCCACAGGAAAAAACTATTCTCATGAATAGTATATTACCAAATAAAGGAATAGCTATATCTAGGATTAACTAGTCTATTATAAGGGTCTATTTCGCAAGTCAAACGGGACCTAAGGTTTGAATATAATTGGTCTAAACAAGTTAAGGGTGAGTAGGCCTTCTTGCATGCAATTTTTTTTAATTTTTAATTTTTTAATTTAATGCATTCAATACTAATTTAATTGGACATTGCTGGCTCCTTCCCAAAAGCTTGGGGTGGGCGAGAGTTAGATTCTCTCCAGTTCAAATTAAATGGAGAAGAACAAGTTAATTATTTTTAAGTGGACAATTTTGTTATTTTACTTTTTTTTTTGAACAAAAATACCCTCTTAAAACAACTAAATGGATCCTCTCAATTTCATTTAAAATGGAGAGGATCCTTCTCCGGATGGGCGGCTGTGCAAGCTATCTCTTAATTATGGGCGGCCGCGCAAGTTACCTCTTTATGGACGTACGAATGCGCGTTATTAGAAGATATATCTATTTATCTTTTTATAATTTAATGTTTTTTTCAATGAGGTGGCGAAGTTGGTTTGGGCACTAACCCGTTAATGTCATGTAACTAGTTTTAGACGGCTTTGGAAGGATGAAATAAAAGTTTGAGGTAATTACCTTTTGCCCCAATGAACTATCAACTATGACATCTAACCCATCCAACTACCATCTTATGACAAAAAATCTCATTTCCGTTAGTCAAAAGAGTTAAAATTGACGGTCAACGGTCATGTGCGAGTTATGTGCCATTTAAAATTTTTTTTCTTCCACTTTTGCCCTCGCTTCAAACAAATAAAGTTAATATGTTTATGAGGGTATATATGTTATTTTCTTCCACTTTCGCCCCCTTTATTTGTTTGAAGTGAGGGCAAAAGTGGAAGAAAAATATTTAAAATGGCACATGACTTGCACATGACCATTGATCGTCAATTTTAACCAATTTGACTGACGGAATGAGGCTTTTTGTTATAAAATGGTAGTTTGATGGGGTCAAATATCATAGTTGGTAGTTCATAGGAGAAAATGCCAAGGCGCTGTAATTCATAGAGGCAAAAGATAATTACCCCTAAAAGTTTAAAAGAATTAAAAATCGGATTTAGAAACTAAGAGAGTAAATTAAAATAGCTCTATAGGTTAGCGGTCCACCCCGTGCAATCGGCAGGTCACGATTACCTAAAGCTGGCCCACCAGTTTGAATAAAATATGTGTGTGTATATATATAATTCTGGTGTAACATATTGAATAGCCGTCTCTACTAAAAGTCTAAAGGGCAGGCCAATCTTCTACTTCACCAACTCTCTTGACTGTTCAAACTAAACCGTATATGAAAATTGTTGAAAATGGCTCAAATTGTCAACAAGTGTGAAGATAATTACTCGAAAATATCAATATTCAAGTTGGTGGGCTTAAGTCATATTTATCTATAAGAGGATAAGGTTAGTTTTAAAAAGAGTCTAAGAACAACTTGGAATTTGATTTTTTGGAGAAAACGTGTGTGAATAAACATGTGGGTTGCAATCAGGGACAGAGGAAGGGGGGGACTGGCAGGGGCAGGGGCCCCCCCCCTAAATGACAAGAAAAAAAAAATTTAAGGTAAAAAAAAAATTATAGTTAAATTTTTTGCTAATTGGCCCTTACCAGCTAAATTTTTTAGACATGGGCCCCTGCCCATTTGCAAGGTTGGCTCCGTCTCTGGTTGTAATGCTTATCTTCATCATGGAAAAGACTTTGTATTCATGATGGTTTCGTTTTCCCAGTAGTAATTGGATTAAAATTGTTCTCCTATTTTTCGTGATTAGCCACTATAAAAGGACATGCAGTCCTTTGGTTAAGTGGGGATCCGGAAAATCTAAATTGGTGAGAACACTTTGTGACTTTTCTTTACTGGGTATTTGAGAGGGACAGTTGAGTGAGGTGTACAAGGGGTTAAGGGCTTGGGTTTGAGATATTAAACTTGAGCGGTTCAGGCTTGTACTATTGTACTCAATATTTCTCAATAGTAAAGAAGGAGACTGGATCACGCCCCGTGGACATAGGCATATTGCCGAACCACGTAAACTCTTTGTGTATGTGTGTGATTGGTGTGTGTTCTCGTGCGTTTTATTTTCAAACTTGTCTTTCGCATAAAAGGCTGATGAAAAATTGGTAACCAATTAATTATCAATTTTCCCAACAAAAATTGAGGACAATAGTGACTAATTCCAGTGTAACATATTGAATAGCCGTCTTGTACCAAGTCTAAAGGGCAGTCCAATCTTCTACTTCACCAACTCTCTTGACTGTTCAAACTAAACCGTATATGAAAATTGAGGACAATAGTGAGTAATTCCAGTATAACATATTGAATAGCCGTCTTGTACCAAGTCTAAAGGGCAGTCCAATCTTCTACTTCACCAACTCTCTTGACTGTTCAAACTAAACCCTATATGAAAATTGAGGACAATAGTGAGTCAACGCCCCTTGCTGCTAATATATCACCGTCCCTAGTTGCCCATGCTTGTATTGCTAATATATATATATATATATACACGGAAATCATTTAAAAATACTTTTGAATTCCAACGATAAATTTTTAATCACATGGGCTCTAGGAAAATAGTTAAAAAGATAGGAAAAGTTTTCCTCAATTCTCATTTTGAGGTTTTGAACGACATGTCAATCAAATGGGTGGCCACCCACAGCCTTTCCTGGCTGAGGGGTGCGGGTGGTTTGCACGGCCACCCCTTTCGCTTGAGCAAATAACTCATTTATGAGGTGTAGTCACCTTTCCACATTATAGGGATAAGAGGGTGATAAAACTATTTACGTTGTATTGATCCTATTAATGCCATGTAAAACGTAATTAAATTGTAATTACCTTATATATTAATCAATGAGTATACTTATATTTTTCCTTTTCTTTTTTTTTTTAATGATTTTATCTTCCTTCCAAAGAGCCTAATCCTAAACTAAACTTGCGCCTATAAATAGGTGAAAATATGGAAAAGTGGCACTTTGCCAATCCCTAATTATTTTACAGTAATTTATCTAAAAACTCACGTTAATTCCATCAAAGAGTACAAACCACTTTGTTTTTAAATATAGAAATTTCTTAGAAACTGGCATTTAAAAAGTGACATTTACTTTTTTATTAATCTTATTAAAAAAAAATGCTATTATAAAAAATATATATTCCTCATATCATAAATAACACACTACTTTTTTAGAGAGTACTGAATCATAAGAAAGTCTAACAACCGATTTGTGTAGGAAATTTCCATGTTTGCCCAAATAGCAACCTAACTTGCACGGCAAATCATAGGATACATTCACTTTTTTTTTTAAAAAAAAAAAAAGAAAAAAAAAGGGGAGACATTTTCCATAGAAAATTAAGGACAAAAAGTCCAAATAGCAACTCAAGTTGCCCGGCAGATCTTTAACTTTGAAACATCATCCATACAATACTGTTTAACAGTCCAGTCCTGCTGATCTGTTTGTTTGTTTGATACGACACTCAAAGTCAACAAAAGAATGCAATACTGCCAATACTGGTCTGTTTGATTCATACAAGATTCGTCCCCATGCACATCTTATTTGTGTGTGGTAGGGACTATCAGGTGTGGTTGATTTATTGAACGTGGGACATCATTTTTAGTGTGATAATTATAAAAATTACGAGAAAGTTAAGTTTGTTGATATATATGATTGTTATAATTGTAGAATTATTTATTGTCGAGTCCCAGTCAAATTAGCATTCGTGTTAAATTGTTAAACTAGCTTGTGTTTGTCTTTTGTTGGTCATTAAGATTATTGTATTAATTTATTTAAGGTTTTTTTTTTGTCAGCTGGGATGCCAACTTTCATTAGGATACAAAAGTTTCAGTGGGCGAGGTGGGTGGGTCATGGGTCATGGCCTCATGCGTGCCTACCAACTTTATCTTGTGTTTATGGTTTGGTTCCTAAGATTTGTTTAACTCTTGCAATGTCGCTAGCCTTGGGCCCTCTTATTTTTTTAGTTTATTCTTTTAGAAAAAGCTTCTTTAAGGTTTTTTTTTTTTTTTTAAAAAAAAAATACTATAGATGTCAGATGGTATAGGCCCAAAAACCAATCAAATTAAGGACCTATTGGCTATTGTTATAGGAGCCCTAAAAAGCTCAAAGGGAATCCTACAATTACTACCTGTATTCATTTCTGGCAGTAAAGCCAGCCTCTAGACTTTGGCAAAGGTCAATCTGACTATTTGAGCAACAGCCACATTCCAATCCACTCTTTCCACGCGAAAAAAATTTCCAGCAAACAAAAATTTCCAGTCCAATTTGGGCAGCATTTGTTTCAATGCTTCTCACGTAACATCCACGTGACATGGGAGCTGTCAGAGGCTCAGAAATACACACGGAATTTTCTAACAAGTAAAAATGCCAAAAAAAAAAAAAAGAAAAAAAAAGAAAAATGCAGAAAGTCTCGTCCCGTCGAAAGTGGGTCAAAAAGTACGGTGGATAAATTCCTTCATTTCTTTATAAAAATAAAAAATAAAAAATGCAGCAAGTCTCGTTGAGAATGAGTCAAAAGGTACTGTGGATAAATTTCTACAATTTTTTAAAAAAACTTTCGATTTTAAAATTACGTAAATTTAAATCCTTTATTGTATTTAAAAGAAAAATGCTTTGCGTGTTTTTTAAAAACACTTATATAATTAGTATTTTTTAAAAACACTTATTTGAATTCACTTTATTGTATTAAAAAGTTTAAAAAATGCTTAGTGTTTTTTAAAAACACTTATATAATTAGTGTATTTTAAAAACACTTATATAATAGAGGGATGATAGGGACCCTATGTAATAAGTGTTTTTAATAATTAACATGTTTCAAGCTGTTTGGAGGCAAAAAAAAAAAAAACAAGAGAGGAAGGTCAAGTCTGAAGCATTTTTGTCAACAAAAAGAATACGTCGCCGTTTTTACAAAAAGGAAGATCACCGTTTGGGTTTTATTTCAGTACTCCCAAGTCCCACTACAAGTACAACTACCAGAGGAGACAGGAGAGGTGTAGTGTTGGGCTTCCTACGAGGTGAAAACTTTCAAAGACGTTCGTAATAGCTGGGCTGGCTTGATGGGCCTCAACATGGCAGGCCCTTTTCTTTAAACGACACTCAAGGATCCGGCTTACAACTACAACCTGAAGAAAAATACAAGATCTCCTGTAATTTTAAATCTACGGTTGAGATTTCTCGTTTTTTTGTTTTTTTTTTTCAAGATGATGTAACAAGGGCAAAAGCGGAAGAAAGCCAACAATTAAATTCAAAATCCTGTGATTCTTTTTTGGGGTAAGCAATTCAATTCAAAAGAATCACAGAAAGAGTCATTGGAAGGGAGACTAATTTCAAAATTCGAAAGTTCTAGAGGGAGAACTGAGAAGAGATAGATGGCAACGACGTCAGGGAATATCAAGGGATTCTACCGGCAGAGGAAGAACAGCGGCGTCACGAAGTCCTCTTCCGACACCAAGAAGGCCTCCAAGCCGCCTTCTTCTCTCAAGAAATCGCCCAAAGACGCCGCCATTTTCGGCTCCGATGTCACCCAACCCACCGCCCTCCTCTCCCACGGCTCCCATGACCTCAAAGGTCTCTCTCTTTCTCCCTCTCTGTCTCTCTCTGTCTATTAATTTACAGTTAGGGTTTTGTTTGATTTGGGTTTCAAAAATAAATCGATTTCAATATTTTTGAAAAGCGTGGATTTGAGAATCTTATCAAATGTGTGGTTCTGGGTGGTAGATGACTATGACGAGAATGAGGAGGTGTTGCGGGTATTCGACATGAACATGGCGTACGGGCCGTGCCTGGGGATGACCAGGCTGGCTCGGTGGGAGCGAGCTCGTGCTCTGGGTCTGAACCCTCCTGGAGAAATTGAGGGCCTTCTGAAAGCCGGGAAAGTTGGGATCCAGTGTTTGTGGGATGGCCGCGTGTAGAAATTTAGTATTGCTCCTTCTGGTGTTATTAGAATGTTGTGTATTGACTGGAAAAGTTGTGCTTTTTGGCTCGAGTGTTCAGCCTCTGGCTGCACCGACTTAACGTTTTTTTAAGATGGTTTTCGAATGTTGCTCTAATTTGCTACATAGTTTGCTGATCTTAATGAAGGCATTTGTCTCTTAAAAGTTGTTTGATTGATCATGGGTTTTACTTGCTTTTGCAAGTTGTGTGATTGACGAGCAAACAGCATATGCATGGATGTCTCAAAGATATTGGTAAATGTTTACTGGAGTGTCAGGAGTGAGATGATTTTGGTCGTTAAACAGTCAAGCTTATGTTGTGTTTTGTTGATCATCCTAGTGTTTCAAGGTGTATGCTTTCATGTTTGATAAAGGTATTCAACAAAGGCACGTCTAAGTCAAACACTACAAAGAAATTTTTGTCGCAGGAAGGTTAATTGGTTATGATAGCATACCAATGGTTAGCAGGTTGGATATTTATTGGTCCTTGTTTTGAATCTGCGACTTTACCAAATGCCTAATTCAAACGGACCTAAAGTGCAACTTCTTTCTTCCACACATATGCGTAAACTGATACGTGTCGTATCAGCAAGTAGCAACATAGCAAAATAAGAATAATAGAATAAAAATGTAATTTCTAGCATTATTCATAAACATATATCGGTGATTCGTTCGAGACATAGTAAGGAATACATTCCCAACCAAAAAGGAAAGGAAATTACATAAGTAGATCTTTGATACACAATCCAAAACAATAGCCCCTCTGTAGAAAGTAGCATTCAAATCCTCCACTATTGTATTAATACACCTAAAGCTAAAAGACTCAACTTTGAGAAATCTAAACACGATTATTTGTGAATTGAAACACCTATATATTGAGGATGACCATGTATGCGAAAAGAAATGAAAAATAAATAAACAAATATTGTGACAAATGCATCTCCGCCCTTCCATAATACTATTATCACGAGTCACTCCTTTTTCCTCCTGGTTTTGGATTTCACATAGTGAGGTATACACGATGACCAATAAATTGGCAAAATCGTGCACGCTGCCTGTATTAGGAGACCCCGCGGGAGCCCTGAAAAATCATTTCCTGTAACCCCAACATAGGATGCAAGTGCAACGCCAAGGTATCCACTCACTATGAATGCAAGGGCTATGGCAGACATGACAAATGCCATTAGAGATCCTTCACATCCATGAGGGCAGAACTGCGCTATCAGAACTGTAAATGGCAGAATCTTAAAAAAGAAGAGAACCTCCAACAAGCCTGAGAAGATCACAACATACGCAGAATCCGGCACACCCATCTTCTGATAAAACCCCTTCACAAACAACACATCCGATATCATAAATACCGCCATCAATGCCTGAATGGCTGAAATGAGTTTCCTGGGTGGGACTGACTTCAAGTAACGTTGGTAAATGATGCTCCAGAGAAGCATCGCTGCCTGACCAAAGACCTTAGAGAGACCCAGTACTGATGATTCAATCTTCAAATGCTGTGTCTGGTAAAAGAACATGGTGCCTGTTAGTGCTGGAATCATGGCATAGGATGCTGCAAACCATGTTAATGAGTAAGCAATCTCAGGTTTTCTTAATGCAACTGAGAGCTCTGAAAGTTGTTTTCTAATCCCTGCATCGGCTGCACTCTTGGGAAGGTTAAGAGAGCTTTCGCGGACAGTAAAGGTTATGAAAAACTGGAGAGCAAGGAGAAGGCCGGAAAACAGGAACATAGTTTGCGGGGAGCATCGATCAATGGCAATACCGCCTATGAGGTTTCCAAGGACTCCACCAGCAGAGGAAGCCATCCAAACATATGATTGGAGCTCTCCTGAGGAAGATGGCTGAGAACTTTTAGAAGAGGAAGTCAGTTGTTTTCCTACCTCTGCGACAATTGCATCATTAGCAACCTCAGCTATTGAAGCACCAAGGTTACCAAGTAGGAGATATAGGGTGATGGTGAAGATAGAGATGCTTGACGGGGAGATGATTGCTATAGCTAGCCAAGAAACTGCTTGTAATAAAGCTGCACCAACAAATTTGTGTAATTAATTAGAAAAACAAAATAAATTATATTGCATAGCAAAAACAAGATTAGATACAATAAAAGTAGAACCAAAAAAAAAAAAGTACATTTGGCTAGAACTCTCTAGTTCAGAAGTACAAGTGATCATGGTTTCAGTCAGACCTTTCTTCTACAAGCATCAGCAAATTATTACAGAATATAAGTTCAGATACGGTTGAACTTTAAGCAATTATGGTGTTTTTGAGCTACTTAAAACAATGAGGTTTAATTGATCACTGTTATAATGAAGGAAATGAAGAGTGCATTAGACATGGGTGTCCAAAATAAACTCCCAAGCCTGTGCATTCTAGAGTTTAGGTCCAAATCAAAGATTTGGTTTAATAAAAAACTGCAGATGGGTGATAAGAGAGATCTACCAGCTGCAAACGGCAACTAGAAGCCAGATGCATCATTAGAGAATTACATTTCACGAAGCAGATAAGCTTATGCCCTTTCTGGATTACCATTTTCATAAACAAATAGGATAGGTTTTTTCCCATCTAATTTTCCATAAACTGTTCAGCGCTGTTCTAAATTAAAATATAAGTATAAAAAATGATTGACAGTTATGAAATAGGAGCAAGGACCAATCCACACAGTGGGTTAACTACTTGTATCATTGTCTTATGCAACACAAATCAACCTGGGAAGCAAACATGAAAAGCAACATGGAAACAGTATATTAATTGTTTCAAGCAAGAAATCTTTTGGATTGCTGGAATCACACGGTGTTTTAACCAAAAGAACTTCTTGTGCAATTCATGTGTCTCTGTTTTTATGACCAGAAATGGTTTTTGGAAAATGGGTGATCAAAAGATCAAGCTGACTCCATGATAGGGCTGCTAAGCAGCTTCTCATTCTGCTCAGCTGCAAAAAGCAAGCACGCTTAGGTGGGAGGGATGAGAGAGCAAGCTGGCGTGGGGGCTTTGGCAGTAACATCCAAATAATAATTTAAAACTTTTTTAAAAAAATTATACATAGCAAAAATCAAAGTGGAATTTAGAAAAGATATTATGAAAAAACACAATATAAATTAGAGGAGATGATATCTTCAATAAGTTAAAATGAAGCATGTCTTTGTAGTCTATTGAAATACACTATGGCCCCATTACTTCTGCACAAGAAATCAAGTATTTCTTTTTTCTTTGTTATATTGACAAATGAGGCCGCTCAATATTGAGATTGTAAGAATCCCTCTTAATAATAGAAGAAATTATGATCACAATCAGTTGAATGATGCCAGTGTCACCGCCAAAAAGTGTCCAATCTATTGTTCAAAAATTGGTGTCCTAGAAGTAAGAAGGAAGCCCCTTTTGGCTTGTTGACCAATCAGGTATCTTAGCATCAAAGCAAACTACGTATTTCTTGAGTCACAAGCTTTCATCAATTTTTGCATCAAGTTTCCATATTTCCCTTTCTTTACTAATATAAGCATAAAAATCCACATTCATAACTAAATATTTCCAATAGTAAGTAGATAACAATATAAGATCGCTCAACCTCAACAACAAGGTCGGTTAGATCAACCCTTCTAAAACATGTTTTTTTTTTTTTTGTAAGCTTCTAAAACAGGTTACGTCAAAACAAACCAAGTCTTAAATAACATTTAAGCAGATTTATAAGGTTCATGTCATATAGAACGTATTAGCCATTAGGCATCCATTTCTTTTGCTTAGCAAATGATTCCGGAGAGACATGCTTCTAAAACCTTAGATTTTTCACCATTTCATGCCCTCCTATGACCTACCTTGCATCTGAAATTCTTAAAATAAGGCAGATAAAGAACAATTAAAGAGTGTTCAAGTAGAAAAAGGGTTTTCCGGAATTTGTTTAAATCTAGTATACTAAATTGACATGTAAAATATATATGAAAATGCACGCAGGAATCACATTATCTGCACTTAATACATTATCTGCGCTAAAAAGTGAGAATTAAATCACATGCACTTTGAACACATGTCAACTGATCCGAGGAAATTCCTCCAACCGGGATAACTTTGTCCCTTTAACTAAGACTAGTGTACTAGATAAATGTCGGAGGTTTATGACTTAAGCACAAAGGAGGAAAAGAATTTTGCTTTCCATAAAGAAAGGAAAAGGCTTTCAGAACTTTGAATCTCCGCTACTTTCGCTTTTGCTCAGACCAGAAAATACAAACATTAGTTATTCCGAATATCGAATTTACTTTTTCTTTTTTTTTTTGGAAATTAAAGAAGGAAACATGAAAATTAAAATTCATAAGTAGCAATATTCATTTTCTGAATCCAGATTACCACCACTATTTCCATTATCTTCAAAACTGCCACTCCATTTCGGTTTTCGAACAAAATCTTCAGAGTCATATCAGACGACTAAGAACACAAAACAGATCGGATTTCCAAATCAACAATTCGGAGAACTTTGATTTCATTTGCATTTCGTTTTTTCATTACCTCCGATGGCGATGTAGGGAATGCGGTGCTGTCCGCCGACGTATACGGCGTCCGAAACGATGCCGTAGAGTGGCTTGGCGACCATTGGAAGGTTCGCCGAGTTCTGGAGGAGCTGCAGCGTGGAGGGGTCCACATTGAGCCCGTCCTTCAGAAAGAAGTTCACGGCCATCCACGGGAAGCACCTGAACCCTTGCACCCAGACCCCGAACCCGAGCAGCTTCCAGATCGGGTTCGGGTCCGGGCTCCCGCCTTCCGACGAGACCATTGGAGCTTAAGCGAGAGTCGGAGATAAGTTGGTGTACCTTGAAATGGAAATGGGAAATGCTAGAGATCCGGACATTTTTCCCGAAACTAATTTCCAGAATGATGTGGAGCCAACGTGGTTGAAGCCACGTCTGTTAAATTCAAACAAGTAAAAAAAAAATAGATGGCCCACAGAGATTGCGTTTTGGTTTGGCATTGGAGAAATGGTGTGTCAGAGTGATGGGCAACAAAGACTATTGGTGCACAAGATGACAAAAATTCAATAAAAAAATTTTTCCTTCTCAAATTCATTCCTTTTCATTTCGCCCCAAAATTTTTCCCTCCCACCAAAGAGCGCCTCCTGCCCTCTGTAACATTCTTGTGACTCACCAGCCTCTCCACTACCGGACACCTTCACCTACAATCCATCATCTGTAAAGGTAACTGTGTTTTTTTTTTTTTTTTTTGAGCTATATATTTTTTTAGAGATTTTTTAATTGTTGTTGACGACACATATGGTTGTTTGATTGCTTTCTTACTAGGACTCTCCTACAAAAATTTAGACATTTTTTTGTATTTCACTTAGTTGATTTTGTTTTATTGATAATATTATATCTCTCTTTTGTTGGTTTTTTTTTTAATCGTATAATGAATGGATTTTTTTTTTTTTTTTTTTTTTTTGTTAATCTTGGATTTTTGAATGGAAGAACACAGTTATTTAGCTTTCTTGTATAGGGCAATCGTTTTGGTGTATAAAAGTTTTTTTTTGGATTTTTTTTTTTTTTTAATGTTGATTGTGGATTGACAGGATTGAAACATGTTAAAGGGTTAACCTTGGTGCTTAGAACTAATGAGCATTGTTTGACTTTTGTTTCTTTGATAGAGAGGTTCTTTTAGCACAAAAGTTAAAGAGTTAATTTCTCTCCATCAAGTTAAGATCTCCTGTAATTTGACATTGATACCGAGTTCAATGATGAATGTGAGCAACAATGAAGCTCTTGACCCTCCTCTTGGCCCTCAAATTGGTTAGTTAAAAAAACAATTTGCTTGTATAGTATGATTTGTTAAATTTATGTTAATTGTTTTCTTTTAACTTTGTTTAGATATAACTACACTTGAAAATCAAATGGTTGAAGAACCAACAATTGGTATGATGTTTGATTCTGAAGAAGAGGTTTTTTCATATTATAAGCAATATGCCAAGCAAGTAGGTTTTGGTGTGACAAAAAGATCTCGTAGACTTGGAGATGATGGAAATGTAAGATATTTCACCATTGCATGTCTTCGTGAGGGCAAGTCAAAAAGCAAAGCATCTAATATAGTTAGGCCAAAACCAATGGAGAGAATGGGGTGCAAGGCAAAGATCAATGCAAAAGTAAGTCTAGATGGAAGATTTACATTGTCTAGTGTCGTGCTTGAACACACTCATGTAGTTAGCCCAAGCAAGACAAAATATTTTAGATGCCATAAGAAGTTAAATTCTCGTGTGAAAAGAAAGCTTGAACAACTAGATGATGCTGGAGTCCGTCCGAGTAAAAATTACAAAGCTCTTGCTATTGAAACGGGTGGGTATGATAATCTTCCATTTGGAGAGAAAGATTGTAGAAATTACATTAACAAAGTAAGGAATGAGTTACTTGGAGAAGGAGATGCAGAAGCATTGCGTAACTATTTAATGAGAATGCAACAAAAAAATGACCGTTTCTTCTATGTCATAGACATTGATGAAGAAAGCCGTTTGAAAAATGTGTTTTGGGCAGATGCACGAAGTAGGGCAGCATATGAATCTTTTGGAGACGTCATAACATTTGACACTACATACTTGACTAATAAATACAAGATGCCGTTTGCACCTTTTGTTGGAGTGAATCACCATGGTCAATCCATACTTTTTGGGTGTGGGTTACTATCAAATGAGAATACCGATACTTTTGTGTGGTTGTTCGAAACATGGTTGAAATGCATGTCAGACCGAGCTCCAAATGCAATTATAACTGATCAAGATAGAGCTATGCAAGCTGCAATTCGGAGAGTATTTCCAAGAGCTAATCATAGATTTTGTTTATGGCATATAATGAGCAAAGTTCCGCATAAGCTTGGATCTTATTCTCAATATGAAAACTTTAAGGGTGCTCTATTAAATTGCGTATATGACTCTTTGACTTGTGATGAATTTGAAACAAGATGGCAACAAGTAGTTGAGAAATATAATCTTCAAGAGAATGCATGGCTATGTCAATTATATGGAGAGCGGCATCAATGGGTACCGGCATATGTGAAAGGTATATTTTGGGCCGGAATGTCCACTACACAACGAAGTGAGAGTATGAATGCCTTTTTTGATGGTTATGTGGGGCCAAAGACTCCGTTGAAGAAATTTGTTGGGGATTATGACAATGCTTTGATGAGAATGGTGGAGAACGAGCGTCTAGCTGATTTTGGTTCGTACAATAAAATGTTTCCACTTATAACTCTTCATTCTATTGAGCGTCAACTTCAAGCTATTTACACAAATGAAAAGTTCAAAGAAGTTCAAGAAGAGTTTAGGGGATTCATGATGTGTTTGCCATCCTTACTAAAATGCGAAGGTGCGATTTCTACATATGAAGTTATTGATCGTGTAAGAGTTAGTGGTGACTTCATAAAAGAAGTAAAATATTGTGTTTACTTTAATGACACTGAATGTGAGGTACAATGCACTTGTAGATTGTTTGAATTCAGAGGAATCATGTGCAGGCATGCCCTTATTGTTCTTACCTTGGTGAAAGATGTGAAAGAGTTGCCATCCAAATATATTCTTGACCGATGGAGGAAGGACTTGAAACGAAAATATACTTTTGTTAAAAGTAGTTATGACGATTTGAGTGGCAATCCTAAAGCACAAAAATATGATGATTTATGCAATGATTTTTCTGAAGTAGCATTTCTCGCGTCAGATTACAATGAAACCTATGTGACAATGAAGGCTTGTATACGTAAGTTAAAGGAGGAATTGCTTTGTAATGGGTTAAGAAGTGAAAGCAGTTTGAGTAGTGCACCTTCTCTTCACATTCCGGGTGCATATTCGATTTGTAATGAAGCAACTGATGGGAGGTATCAGAAATGTAACAAGTTGCGGAGTCCTTTAGTTGCAAAAAGTAAAGGAAAGCCCTCGTCAACACGAAAGCAATCCATTGTAGAAAAAGTTGTTAGAAAGTTAAAATTAACGAAGGTGAAGAAATGACAAGAGCAAGTAGCAATTTGTATTCCTATTTTGATCCGTGTATTCCTATTTTGATCCTTGATACTCTACTGTTAGGAATACCTTGAAACTCTATAGTTTGTATTCCTATTACTCTATAGTTTGTATTCCTATTTTGATCCTTGAAACTCTACAGTTTCAGTTTGTATTCTTGTTTTGTATTCTTATTTTGATCCTTGAAACTCAACAATTTCAATTTGTATTCCTGTTTTGTATTTTTATTTTGATCCTTGAAACTTTACAGTTTCAGTTTGTATTCCTGTTTTGTAGATTTGCTTCTCTTTCTTGTTTGTAGTTATGCTTCAAGAAAAGCAAATGTACCCAACTGGTTTTTTTTTTTTTTTTGGTTTGTTGAGGATGTCATATCCAATGCTATAAAACATTCATGGCTAGAATATAGAAGAAGAAAGATTTATTAATGTCATTTAATAAATATGTTAATGATGTATACAGACCTTCGAGTTACAAAATCCATGTATGATGTATTCAATAGCAAAAAATTCTGATTTCCAGCAAGTGTTTTTTTTGGATGACACTATAAACAAATAGACAAATATTAGTAGTTTCATTGTATATGACAGACTTTTTAACCATCTTTACAACAACAATGATCAAAATATGAATATGGTCTTCAATCCCTCAAAACTTCAAGGTCTTCAATCCCTCAACGACTGCAACCTCCCAAGTACAGTAGACTACTGCAAAACCAGCTTTTTAATCGGACATACTCCAACTTTATCCATTACTTCAAGCTTTCTTTTCACACAAGCATTTATTCAACCAATTGGAGAGCCAAAATGAAAGAGCTTCATCATTGATCCTACTTCACAAGTTACAATAGGTCCTGACAGATTATACCAAGAAAAAAATATCAAGATTGGTAATTTTTTGAAAAATGTATGCCCAATAACATTACAGATACAATTAATTAGAATACACAAACAGAAAACTAATTAAAATCAAGCATCCCATTTGTGTTTTCAAGTATTCTTTGTCGTCCAAACAACAACCCACTCTACACAGATAAATCTCACAAAACAATCAACATTCAAAAGAAAACTGCCACAACCTGTAACACCCAGAACCCCATTTGGTTTGGATTCCAAAAACAGGAAAAACTGCCCAGAATTTCTCAGAACAGGAAAAGCTGTAGAAAAAAAACTAACAAACCCAAACCACCATCTGTAGAAAAAAAAACGAGAAACCCAAAAGCAAAAAATAAACAAGCAAATCATCAAACAAAGCAGCTGCACATGTAAAACTACCACAAATCCAAAAGCCCAACGGAGCAAACAATAGCCAAACAGTAAATGGAAAAACATAAATCTTCTCCCAGTTGGAATCAAAATCAAAAAATGAAAAGAACAGAGAAAATTCTCATACCCATTCTGTCGGTGGGAATTTTGGTGGTATTGGTGGCCTGGCTCGTCGGTGGTGGTACGCCTCGGGTCGTCGGTCAGCGGCGGAGGTGTGTTGAAAGGAGGGATTTGACCAAAATCCATTCTTGGACAGTGGCCGGAATGCTTTCGCCGGTGTGAGAGAGAGACAGGAGTGACGGAGGAAGAGCAAGGCCCGTTCTTCTTCGCCGTGGCCGGAACCCTTGCACCGGAGTGAGAGATACGGTAAGCGGCGGAGGTGGCTGTTGGCCGTAGTGGGAGAGAGGGTGAGCGAGGGATGGAGAGCGGGAGAGGGAGAGGAGAGGGTTTCTTGTGAGTTTTGATTTAGAAAGGCAGAGGGAGAGAGAGCGTGTTTCTGATAGAGGTCGAGAGGGGGAAAGAGCAAGAGGGAGAAAGGGAGAGGGAGAGAGGGTGGGGAACAATGGAACATCTGCCGACAGAGGAGAGAGATGGCTTTGGCTTTGGCTTTGGCTTTTTTTTTTTTTTTTTTTTCTTTCATTTTGAAATGAGTGTGCTGCAGAGGAAAAAGACAGAAGAAAAAAATAAAATGATGCAATTGGGACTCGAGACAACGTGGCATCAGCCACGTACGTTCCACGTCAGTCCGGAAAAAACATTCGGGAAAATATTCGGGACGCGTAGCAGCTCTCCAATGGAAATATGCGGCTTTCTGGGTTTTTTACATATCCCGGAGAATTGATATTTGATACGGTGCATTAATAAGGAAAGTTGTCTGGTGTGTTGGTCGTGTTATTGCGTGCCACGTGGTGGCCTCTATGAATCTCTCAGTTGATGACGTGTAGAATATTCACTCGGTTCTTCTAGTGCTTTTTTTTTTTTGTTTTTTATGAAGTAAAAGTTCTATTGCAAGGGAAAATCATTTTCTTGAAAATGCATTAGTCCTCAATAGATTAAGATTTTTTTTTTTATTTTTTATTTTTTATTTTATAATTCATGGGGTATTTTATTATTTATATTTTTTTTATAAATCCTCAACTGTATTTTTGGATATTTTAACATGTTTTTTCCGTAAACTGTATTCGTATTAGATTATCATGATAATTTCCATTTGATTTAGGTAAAAAGTTATAATTCCCAAATGATCACTTTCTTGCTCCAAGATTTTTTTAAAATTTTTTTTGGCCCAAAAAAAGGGTTGTTGCAAGAAATTGGGAAATAGAAAACGATGAGAATTTCATAAAACATGAATAGTTTTGTAATAAAATAAAAACGGAAACTTTTAATGTCAGAAAGAAAGGCATAAGATTCTCAGAAAGAAAGGCATAAGATTCTGTCGACTGTCATGTATCTTAATTTTATTTTATTTTATTTTATTTTTCTTTTAGTATCATATTACACTGTTTATATAAGTAATTTAAAAAGGTAAAATAGGATTATCATGTGATTTAAACAAACTATTCGGGAAATTTAATTTACTACACAAATACGTGAGAAAATAAAATTTCTTTTCTTTTCTTTTTTCCTATCCTTGGTAAGTGCTTTTATGTAGGGGTTTAAATGGGAAGGATCTCTCTGGATGAGAATATTCGGTTAGGGCCAGCAATCCCTGGGGATTTCAACGTTAAATTATGGGTCTAACATATAATATTCGAAGTCACAAAGGTTCACAGAACTTTACCCAAAGCGAAGTTCCTCTTTTATTTTCTTTTTCTGAAGAAAACAAACAACTTTGCCGACAGTGCAAGGAAAGGGCAACAGATTTGATTATTCTTCTTCCACTCACATGGGTTTTCTTTTGAGAATAATATCCAGTTAATTATATTAAATAGGTATTATTATCTTTTCATTTTTAGAGTAGACAAAACATACCCATATAATATAATTACTTGGATATTATCCAATTCAATTTAAATAAACTAGAAAATATCCTAATTCTTTTTAAATGAGCTTATGTCACGTCTGCTCGTTGATGGAGAAGGATTTGAAATGGAGAGGAGCCAGTTAATCCAAATATGAGGGGTAAAATTCTTTCAATTTATAATGTTGAGACAATTTTACCCCTCTTTTAACACTAATAGGTGAAATGGAAAGAATCCTATTCTGCCATTGACAACCATAGCAAGCATTCACATATTCACACGACACGTGTACATTTCTATTGAATGTTCAAACTTATTTCATATAATTCTCTTTAACACGAGCTAAGCATTAACTTATCACCAAACTAGATAATTTATTGTTCATTTATTCAAACAACTTAATTAACGTATTCATTCTATATACAAAGCAAATGTCATGATTGCTTTAAAGTTTTCATGAATTCATATTAAATGTTAGTTAATTAATTATTGTTAAGATTTTATTATGAGTAATTAAATAAATTAACTCGAATCATAAACAATCTAATAAGGAGTCTATATATTTGTCTTATAGTATGTATATACAATATACATTCATTATACACAAATAAATACATAAACATAAACCCACTCATGTACAAACAAATACACATATCTATATTAAGACTCTCAACTTCGATAGTTCAAACTATATCTAGTCCATTACCACAAAACAAAAAAAAAAACAAATTTATCTTTTTTTAAATACTTAACATGTTCTTATTGCAAATTTGAAAAATAATACTATAAACATAATAAAAATGAAGTTATATGAGCTAGTTGGGAGATTCAACATTCCTGTCAGAAACTGGAACTGTGATAGGCTTTCTTCATTTTCTATTGTAAGCCTATAATACCCAATTTATTAAGGCTTGTTCTTAATGAAATTTAAATAAGTAGAAATTATTTAATAAACACAGGCACAGGCACAAACACAAACACAAACCACCATCACAACCATTCTAGCAGTGAAAAGAGATGGTAGCCTAGCCGTTAAAAAACATGAGATCCAAATCTTGTGAAAGAGCGGGTAAGTAGGGGGCAAAGAATTGATAGATTGCCACAACCATTACCATTTCCTGCTCTTGATCCCATGTGAAATTACACGCACTAACTAAATGATATTCCTAGGGAAATTAACTACTGCTGAAAGAAGTTCCAAATTGAGTCTCTAGTATCATCTTCTTGGAAATATAAAGCTTAAAACATTCTCTCCTTTCTCTTATGGTGAAAATGTCAACAGAACCAATGAGCTCTACGCCAAATGACACTTCCTATCTTCATAAAAATGGGATGACGGGCAAGGTCATAGGTTCAACATCACTGGATGCATGTGTAACTTATTAACGACAAAAAACGTCAACAGATAAAAAAAAAAAAAAAAATTAGAGAAAGCAATGCTAGTGGCAAAAACAACTACAACATACAAGGGTAAAAGGCAATTAACATGTAACAAAATCTGCATATTCATCATCTAATTTGTTAAGGGATGCAACCTTCTTTGACATTCAAGGAGACATAAGTGCACAACTGGAAGCATTGCAGTGGATCTTAAAAAAGCAAACCTATCACAGCAAGTACTTCTCAACAACAGTCCGTCCAAACTTTTCTTGGACATCCTTTGGAGTTTCAATCTG
The DNA here is from genome assembly GCF_965113065.1 of Corylus avellana. Lineage (NCBI taxonomy): Eukaryota > Viridiplantae > Streptophyta > Magnoliopsida > Fagales > Betulaceae > Corylus > Corylus avellana. Next base: position 44,649,298 of record NC_142491.1, read on the forward strand.
TAAAGTTCACATATAAGAACAGTTAAACATGAAATCTCAGAGAATAGACCCGTTTAAAAAAGCATCCATAATATTGTAAGTGGGCTACTTACTGCATTAAGAGCTTTGAAGAGAACCTTAACAGTGTTGTGAGGATTCCTTGAACCAACGACCTATCAAGAGTTTTCATGGTTAGTGCAAACACCAAGATTGCAGGAAATATCCAAGTGACATGGATTCAGTTTGGTAGTTAATTACCTTGGACTTTATATTTTTAAAACCAGCCAAATTCAAAATGGTTTGGACAGTTTTCCCCGCTTTCATTCCTGTCCTGGTGGGTGCAGGCCAAAGATACACCTAAAAACATATGCAGATTTAAACCCAAGTTGTAATTGCACAAAGAATCCAAGAAAAGGGGGAAAGAAAGAAGACAGTATTTACTCAAATGGAAAAAGATATGGAAAGTCCATAGAAATCTAGATGACTACCTTGGTCTTTTTATATGTTGTTTGAATTGCATGCGCAATTGTATGCTCCTCGTGCCGTTCCACATAGTGAAGATTCTGAAAGCATTTCTCATATGCCTGGTTGTTTTTGAACCAATCAGATAAGACGTACAAAAACATCATGTCAGTCACATAAGAAAGGGCATCTGCAAACGCACACTTTCTCATGCAATTGAAATGAGAATTCGTCATACAGTAGGTTCCAATATATGAAATAAATATTTTAAACACAAGAATAAGGATTGAAGTTACTTATCAAAAAAAAAAAAAGAATAAGGATTGAAGTTTTTCAAAGAGCAAAAGGAGTGGCAATAGTTACCATACTCACAGGGTTAATCATCTTGCCCTAAGAAACTAACCATACTTTGTACAGAAAAGAAGGTGGTCAAAAAACAACATTGATGAAGCAGGCATAGCTGAAATAAGAATATAGAATGTACATGGAAACCAAAGAAATATATGAGAAAGTAATGCATTTCCCAAGTTCAAGCCTGCAGGTAGCACCGAAGGACATGAAAAGGAAATCAGCTAAAAAGGTAAAATTGTGGGACTGAATTAGATAATGAAAAATGAAAACCGATCATGGTCAATGAGAGCAAATGAGCACCAATAGGAAGTGATATAGATCAGATCAAAGGCAAATGAAGGAGAATGAGAAGGCCTTGAAGAATATTTACAGAGACTTGTAAAGATGACAGACAAAAATGGTAAATATGAGATTCATCCACTTGACTTCAACTAGATAGGGTAGGAGTTTTTGTAGTTCTTTAAAGTTGCATTTATCCATCCTAGTTTATCTACTTTGGACAAAGAGCGCCAACAAATGCTGTTAACCAGGAAATCTCCACAACCATATTCCTACAGAGGTTTTTCACTTGAGATCATATCACACAATCCTTCTCTCTTAAAGATGCAACTCCCCAAGCTCACTAGAGAAAATTCCATTGCAATCATTCGTCTTAAAAACACACTAGCCAGGATTCCAGACCTACGTGGGAAATAACTAGAGATTTCCCCACCCATTGGGCGCCCTTGGCACTATGTTCCTGCATTATATCAAAGGAAGAAATAACTAGAAACATCAAAGTATTACTGGATTAGAGAACCCCTCCTACCTACTGATGTGGAAGCTCCAACCCTGCTAGTCTCTTGCTAATAGCTCCCATATCCCTAAATAAGACAAACATAGAGTTCTGACTGAGATGAAAACCAAACACTTATGTGGCCACCCATTCACTACACCAATAAACCAGGGGCAATAATTCCAAGATAGCATACTGGACGTCAACAAAGCCTAGTACTGTAAACAGATTTACCACATCAGACCAAGGTATATCCATGTATGGTTCACTGGAAACTTTATGAGCAAACTACAATTTTGACCCTCTAACACAGGCCAGTTTCTATTTGATCCCTAAATAACAGAATGTAGCAATGTTAGGACTGAATTTTGAATTCGTTTCAATATCAATCTTCCGTTCAAAATACTTAAATTTTATAAATGATGTCAGCATATGCCCATCACCTGATGCATTTTATCCCAAGTGTTCACATGGATATCAATCACACTCAAATGACATAACCAACAAGGCTCACAATAATAAGCAGCAAGCTCTCTCTATCTCTCTCCGTCTGATTTTTTCCCAAGCTTCGTTTCTCTGCCATTAGGCTTGGACCAAGGCTCACAAATAAGTGGAAGCTCTCTCTCTGACTTTCTACCGAGTTTGGTTTGTCTGCCATTGGGATTGGACTGAGCATCTATGGCCCAAGCCAAAGGGAAAATAAGAAGAAGGGTGAGGAATGCGAAGAGAAAAGTGGTTGGAGCCCACCTGGTGGCATTTCCATGGGATGGTCGTGAAGGTATTGACCACACCTTGGACTTTATTGAACAAGCACACCAGATCAAGGGCTACTGGCTTTATTGCCAATGGCCATGCTTTTGATGGATGACACATTGAACTGTGATGATGCTCGCGGTGGCCGTGGTGTTGTTGCTTAGATCGTGGGGTTTCAATCAGATTTTGTGCAGATCTAGTGGCTTTGTGGTTGTTTGCATTTGTGCTTTCATTTTGGGGAAATTTGAGCTTTGGAGTTTGTTTGTTGGTTAGGAAAATGAAGAAGAGTACAAGAATATGACATTTTGAATCTTTTGTTTCAGTTGGTTTTGTTCTCCTGGGTAGAATGAAGGCTTTAGCCTCCATTTGGTTGCTGGGATCCATAAGCCACGAACTGCAAAGAGAGAAAGAAAGAGGAGGGAGACACTGTCTCATTTTGAATACAAATGATAACCAATAAAGACAAAAAATGCCACATGGTCAGCCAAATGCAATAAAATGGGTCACGTCATTGATCACGTGTTAATGTACTCTGCAAAAATTTTACAGATTTTGGATGGAGGGTTGAAGATTGAAACGATATATAAAATCCGGGCTTAACATTGCTAAGTTTTGTAGTTCAAGGACCAAATATTTACTGATCCCAAAGTTTGAGGAGCAAAATTGTCGTTTGCCCAAACTTTCTTCGAATCAGTTCCAATTAGATGATCTAGCACCCCATTAACAATTATAGTTTGAATGCAGCTCTAACTAGAATCAAATATCAAACCAACAAATTCATAAGTTCCTAAAATCTCAATAAACACAACTTTTTTATACATAAAATCATCAATATATAGAAGTATATGATAATTCTTGCACATTGTACAGGATTCTGTGTATATTGAGTATTATACAACATATATTACATATTGTTCATATCATGACCCATATCTTAATAACAGATCAAGAAAATGTGAAACAATACCAAGTTATAAAGCAGGATATAAACAAATATGATCCAGAAGAATTCATAATAGAATGAATAGCACCAAAAAATAGATACCTTTTGAAGAGCAATAGGAATTGCAGGGCCTTTGGCTTTAGCATAACCAACAACACCATGATAGTTTCCACAAGCTAAAATAGCAGTGTATTTGACCACTTGCCCACCCTAGATCATATAAGATTAAGATATAAATAAACAAAGAAATAAAAAGTATTCTCAATAAAGATAAATTGAAGGGAGTCAATACCTTTGTAACTTTACAGGTTCGATTTACATCAATCAATTTCACATCAAAACCCTGCCATTAAATTAAATAATAACGAGCTTGAGCTTTTGTAGAAAGAATGGAATGATTAAAAAATCTGGACAGAGGAAAGTATAACACTAATTTTAAAAACTGGAAAACAATGCAACATAATCTACAATGAAGATAACAGCAGTATCTATATATATATATATATAGAGTAACCACATGACAGAACAAACTTTATTAAACATAGTCAAAATCATAAATATAAAAGGTTTGATAAAAAGCAGAAAAAATCATCCCAGGATAATCAGCATAGATCTTTCAGGACAAGGCATTCACCATGCATATTATGCACATCTATTTTTTATTTTCAGGAAGTATAGAAATTTATTTACAATACTCAAATAATTGGCTTCTCACTGATTTCCATCAACCAAAAGTTCGTTCATATGGATGAGACATTAACAGAGGAAAGAGAGTCAACAAAAAAAATTCAATTAATTTTTTTATTTTTATTTTTATTTTTTTATAAGTAATCACAAGATCATTAAAAAAGCACAAAGGCGCAACCTAAGTATATAAGCGAGACACCTAACTAGAAGAAGAGAAAAGATATAGAAAAACTTGAAAGCTAGAAGTATTAAAAACAAAGGCAGCAGCCCAACGGTAAAGTGTCTTAAAGAAGAACGCTTTAAATTCCACCGATGTCCACTCATGGTCCTCAAAGTTCCGATAATATTCCTTGCCTCAAAAGACACCACATAAGGCTGGACATTATCATCTTCCACACTGCATCAAATTGAACCTACCAACTTGCCCTCTCCAGCATGCAAAAAGGCCTACCATCGACTAGGCATAACCCAAGCCAGCCCTACATTGCTAAAGATAGTGTTCCAAAGAGTATTGACAATCTCACAATGGAGCATAAAGTTATCCATTGACTTCCCACTCTTCTTACACATGCAGTAGTACCAATCAATTACAATGATATGCTTCTTCCTAAGATTGTCCATGGTGAGGATATTCCCTAATACGGCCGACCAAACAAGGAACGTCACTATCAGGGGAATTTTGGCAACAATTTTGTATGTTCCACGCACTAAGCTAATAGGTCAAAAATCCTTAAATGTTAACAACCCCTGATTTCCTCTTTATAAGAGCAATGAAGGTGGCATTGAGGCTTCTTGTTAAATAATAAGTAATGGTTGCCTATATGTAATGGTCTATTCCTATCCTATCCTATAGTAATGGTCTATTAAACAAAGATCAATCAAAATAATGTATGCTACAAGCTCAAAGTCATATTGAAGTTCCAGAGAAGCTTTTAAAGCAAACATGGCTCCAGCTAGGCATTTACACATATCTCTAAGAAAAACAGTGACCAAAGGATAGAATTCCACTTTAATAGAGGCATTTTTCTTGATACGACTATGGATGAATGAGCATAAACTGATGTCACGATTTAGAACAGATAAAAGGAATCACTCACCATTAATCAGGATAACACACATAACCATATAGTTAGCAATTGTCTCATTATCTTTTTCCCCTATAAACATCGATGAACTTCTCAAGATATGTCAATAGTCATTGTTATTTAAATGATTTTTCATCACTTCAATATGCAACTGATTATGGTAACATTTAATCGTATGAATTGAACAGCCAAGAAAGCAAAAGAAGTTAACTTCATCAAAACCAAATGAAATTTGTTCGATAATTGCAGGACCAAAAAAAAAGGGCCAAAGTGAAAAGAAGTGAAGAAAAGCTACAACCAACAGAATTGCCTAGTACTAGCATGACAATATTAACAAGATGAAGAAGGGAAAAACGAACATCACTTTGGCACAAACATTTCCTCAATTTACAAACACTTAGTATAATAAAAAAACCATAAATCCTTAATCATGATGAATTTTATCTATTAACAACAAAAACCTAGAAGGATGATCACATGCACTTACTTTCCTGTAAAGAGGTCTTCTTTTCTTCTCTGTCAACTCATTTCTCTCCTCAGCAAGATCTCTGATTTCTTCCTCTAAAATCTTACCCTTCTTTCCAAATGTATGATCCAACTCAGCCAGCTTCTCTTCAAGTTTTTTGTCAATGGCATTAAGCTTCTCTAACAGTATGTCATCCCTCTCTTTCATGTCATCAAACTCTTCAACATCATCGTCATCCCCTTGAATCATTTGCTTTGCCTTCTCAAATCCAGTATGCTCCAAAAGTTCAGCAGACGCCCCAACTTGTTCATGCTGAATAACTCCGAAGTTGGCAGGATTCTTAGGATCATAAGCTTCCTTCCACTCCACTAACCTCATGGCCCTATTTAATTTCTGCTGAAGAATGAATTTATCCTTTCCCTCTGCTACTTTCAAACGGTTCATCAACTCACCAATGACCTGATACTCGAGCTGAAGTTGGAAATGCTTTTGCTCAAACTTGTCTATTTTATTCATCCATTTGAAGGCATCATCAAGTGTTTCTGTTTGATAATACCGAAAAGAATCCAGATCAATTTGCATTAAAAAAACTCTCTCTCACACACACGCACATACACACAGTGCTTTTTTTGATACAACATTTATTAGAGCACCATACGTTCCTCAGCAACCAATGTACTCTTTTTTTATTTTTGACAAGTAACAGAATTTTCATTGGGGAAAAAAAAACCTAAAACTTTAACCCTCAAGCGCCCGCATGTAAAGCACTTTATTCACTGTAAATCTAGTAAAATAGAACTAAAATTCAATTTTCATTTCTTTTCCTACACTTTCTTCTTTTCTTTTTTTTGATAAGTATTTCTTTTCCTACACTTTCTAATCAACCAAACATATATCCTAACAATTTCCTGTAAAAACTACAAACACAAAAAGCAAGGTATCAATCAAAACAAGCTGGAAAATAACGCACTCAAATCCAATCTCTAATTTCCATTTTCTATACTTCTCCCACACTTTCTAAGCTACCAAACACATCATCCCAAAATCTTCCACTCAGCATTACAAACAAAACAAGGACTGAACTGTAAGCCCAGTTTTCAATATTCATTTTCGAGTCCCTTTCTTATGCTTTATAAGCAGGAAACACATGGTACCCACTTGTCCCACTGAACATTAATAACCAAAACTCAAACCATCTAAACAAACAAGGCCGCATTTCATACCAGCCTCGGTAAAGTTCTTGAGAAACTCCTCGTGCCGCTTGAACTTCCTCTCGAACTCGTCCCGCCTCTTCTTCATGGCATCACCGCTAAAACGCTCGTCGTCATCGTCACTATCGGAGTCCGTACGCTCTTCGTACTGGTTCAAGTCCCCAGTGTCCTTGAGCTTCTCCTTCTCAAGCTTCTCTATCAATGGAGCAACCCCCATGTAGTCCTCCTCATCCTCAGCGTCGATGTCTTTGGTGTCCAAGCCAGTCCTTTTCCTCTGCTGTCTTTCTCTCTGCCTCTCTCTCTCCACCTCGGCCAGAAGATCCTGGGCCACCCTGTTTGATGCAGTGGAGTAATGGGTCTTGGTTAGAAATGAGAAATGCGGTGTTTGGGAGGTGGGAAAGTGTGGGAAAGTGGAGATTTTCCGGGAGTAGTGTAGTGGATGTTTGGTGGGTCTCCTCAGGGCCTGATGGTGGAGAAGGACGCGTGACCATGAGAACTGCCGTGATTTGGTGGCCATTGTTATTGTTGTTGGTTCTTTTGTTATCGATTCATTGGATCGGAGATGAGAAGAAATGCCTGAGATTTTTCACCGGGGAAACAGAGAGAAAATGAGAAAATTTTGCACTAGGGGTTAGGGTTTTTCCTTTTTCCTTTTTCTTTTTTAAGCGTTTGACCCAGTACTCCACATGTTGGCTTGAGATGGACTTACTAACAATTGGTTTTGGGCCAAGTAATTGGGCTTAGTTTGAAAGTTTTATTTTTATTTTTATTTTTCCATTTCTTCGTCTTCCTTTTCTTTTATAATTTGAAATAAATTTATGAGTAAGAGCATCTCCAGTAGTGTAGCTAAAAATAAAATATTAGCTACATTTAGTTATTTTTGCCATTTTTTTTTTGCTCCGACATAGTAGTTTCATATTAACTATTATGCTTTAACTGCTACAGTGAATAACTTCATATTGCTATTCACCGTAGCACATTAGATTATTGAATATAATATTATTTTCACATTATTTTATCTCTCTTCTTTCCTCTATGTTCATGAATTTATAATACAAATTCAAGTCTTTTGAATCACTAAAAACTCTCCAACAAAAAATTGAATAGCAAAGCAAAAGTGAGAGAGAGAGAGAGAGAGAGAGCTAATTGCAGGACTGGCCATGGAGGGTTTGGGTTAAGAGGAAATAGTTGGTCATGGGAGATTTGGGTTTGGATTGAGAGGAAAGAGGCAAAGTGAGAGAGAGAGAGAGAGATAATTGCAGAGCTGGCCATGGGGTTCGGGTTGAGAGTAAGAGAGAGAGAGAAAAGTGAAATAATGATAATAAAGAAATATTAAAAAATAATATTTTTTAAAAATAGATAATTAAATAAATAATCTATTGGAATTGATATTAAAAAATGAGAAGCTAAAATAGAGAATAATACTTTTTGACTATGTGGAATATCTCTTAATGCTGGAGATGCTCTAAGAATGTATGATAAAAGTACTACAATTTTATTAAAAAAAATTCACTAATTGATGTGGTACCTCACATGACGCTTATCGTGTCATTCATTAAATAATTAACTTTATGTGTCAAATTGTGATTTAAAAATGTTCATTCATGTTGTTCTACATGACAGGCATGTGTCCTGCTATGTGAATTTGCAAATAAATTGTAATAAAAGCTACATTGCCTTACATATTTCTTAAATTTAATATTTTAATATATTGGGTTAATAACTTTTTCGGTACCTAAGTTTTCACTTTTTTATTTTTTTCTCCCTGAGTTTTAAAACATGACAAATCTAGTACCCAACTTATGGGGAAAAGACAAAATCAATACCTCTATTAGTTCCGTCAATCCTACTTAACGGGTTTAGTAGGAAAATCAACAAGGAAAGCTTGGAACCCTAAAAAGTAAAAATAATTTAAAATTTATTTTTTTTTTAAAAAAAAAAAACGAGCTGCCTCTGTTTGGTTGCCGAGAAAACAAGGGAAATAATGTGTTGCCGAGTTAACAATAATTTATTTTTATTTCAAACACTATTACATGTCCAAGTTCTTTCGGGTAATTTTAAAGACTAATTCAAAGCTTTCTTTGTTGATTTTCCTACTAAACCCGTTAAGTAGGACTGACGGAACTAACGAAGGTATTGATTTTGTCTTTTCCCTATAGGTTGAGTACTAGATTTGTCATGTTTTAAAACTCAGGGGGGAAAAAATAAAAAAGTGAAAACTCAGGTACCAAAAAAGTTATTAACCCTAATATATTTAAAATCTTGACCATGAAATTGTTTCACAAACCATAAGCTATAGTATCTCTCAATATATAAAAAAATCACATTTTTTTAAGCTAATAATTTTTTCAAAACACTCGTCCCACTCTCTATTTTAACTATTCAATTTTACTATTTGATTTAAATATTATTTCTCAAATGTTTTTGTATTCTTTCTTTATTGAAAGGAGAGAGAAGAGAGAATGATATATATATAATTGTTAACGCATTTAGAGTATTCAAATTTTTACGCAAAATGGCTTATCAAAACTTACTTTATCTAGTTTAGCTAATGAATTTTCAAAAGTCCCCTACATCCGACTAGATTTATTTTTATCTATATCATTTAAATATATATATTTTTACTTTTTATTGGGAAAAAGTGGAAAAAATTTGGAGAAGAAAGAGAAAATAGGAGAGAGAAATAATAAAAAATAAAATGGCTCACTTGAAAAGTGCTACTACATTTAACACTTTTTTTTTTTTTTTTGCTATTCCAATTAAATATGCATTTTTTTTGTTGTTGGCTAATCCAATGTAGGTTTTTTTACAAATTTGATTAATCATTTTAGATAAAAGTAATATTTGGTTCTTTCATTGTGAATGCTCTTAATACTCGTTTGGTAAAAAAATTAAAAGCGCTTTTAAGGGTCTAAAAAACATATTAAATGACCAAAAAACATGTTAAATGGCCAAAAAACACTTTTGGCAAAAACTTAAAAATAAAGTTTTTGCCAAAAAACTATTTTTGACTTAAAAATTATATTTCTCAAACATAATCCCAAACATACGCTTAATTAGATGTAGATAATTATTCATCCAAATTTGCATTATGACTAGCTAAAATACGGTAGCCCATATGAGGGCACTGGGTGAGCTCGCTCCACTTGCCCCAATGGGTTACTTGGATAGCCGAAGCCCATTTACTTAGGCTACCCGAACACCGGCCCAAGCAGGTGTGACCCGCCCCAACTCTCACGTGGATCTGGCCTAACTATTGCACCGGATCCCGATCGGCCAGTGGATATAGCCCTTAAGCCAATATACATACTGACTGGATTGGACCACATTGGGGGCTTGCAGCCCACAACTCTCCCTCAAACGGCTGACTACACCGCAACCTGATGAGTTAAAGGAGAAGTCTTTAGGAAAAATGATGAAGTGCAAGCATTGAATTACAACAATTTGCAAAGTTGCACCGCAAAGCGGCGATTGATATCGGCTTGAGATGGGAATTAGGAAGTGGGAAGACAGTAGAAGGAAGAAGCAGAGATAGTCGAGGGAGAGCAGAGCCATATGAAAAGTCCCATGAATGTTCCACTTCCAGAGTGTCGGTAGTTGATAGAAGAAGCACCTGAAAAATGATGCAGCACTTGAAGAAGCAAAGAAAGACCTTCCCTTCATTTACTTTTCTCTCCCAATGCTTTTCTTTCTCTTCGTCCACCAAGCACCTAAAACCCCACCAGAATCCACTTTCCTCTCTCACAAACATCTCTTCCCATCCCAGTAGTAACACCAATGCCATCACTTTCTCACCTTCAAAGACCCATCTCTATGCCTCGTTCTTTTGCACCCTCATCCACCTCTACTTGGCCTGTGGAAGATTTTCCAAAGCCTCGGAGACCTTCTTCTCTATGCGAAACCACGGTATTATTCCAATTTTGCACTTGTGGAATCGGCTTCTGTACGAATTCAATGCCTCTGGCTTGGTTCTTCAGGTATGGATTCTTTACAATGATATGCTCGCTTGTGGGGTTCTGCCTAATGTTTTCACTTCCAACATATTGGTTCATTCTTTTTGCAAAGTGGGTGAGTTGGGTTTGGCATTGGATTTGCTTAGGAGTGCAGAAATTGATACTGTTACCTATAATACCGTCATTTGGGGGTTGTGTAAACAAGGATTGGCGTATCGGGCATTTGGGTTTTTATCTGAAATGGTAAAGAAGGGTGTGTGTATAGATTCTTTTACTTGCAATATATTGGTTAATGGGTTTTGCCAAATTGGGCTGGTAAAGTATGCAAAGTGGGTCATGGATGATTTGGTTAATGGGGGGATTCATCCGGATGTTGTCGGTTTCAATGCGTTGATTAATGTGAATTGCAAAGCTGGGGAAGCTAACCATGCGCTCAAATTGATGGAGAGTATGAGAAAGGAGGGTTTTTTGCCTGATATTGTTACTTATAATACTTTGATAGATGGGTTTTGCAAGACGGGTGATTTTGTTAAGGCCAAGAGTCTTATTGATGAGTTTTCGGGGTTTCGGAGTAATGAAGATTGTGTAGTTTTGAAAATTGATGATGTTGAGGAGAGCGCAGAACGTGTGGATTTGAAACCAAATCTTATTACTCACACCACCCTCATTAGCGCATATTGTAAGCAGCAAGGGCTTGAGGAAGCACTTTCTTTGTATGAGGAAATGGTTATGAATGGGTTCTTCCCTGATGCAGTCACTTATAGTTCCATTATGTATGGTCTTTGCAAGCATGGAAGATTAGCTGAAGCAAAAGTGCTTATGAATGAGATGGAGGAGATGGACGTGGATCCTAATCATGTCTCATATACCATCATGGTCGATTCCTTGTTTAAGGCAGGAAGAACTGTTGAGGCTTTTGTCATTCAGAGCCAAATGATAGTTCGTGGCATTGCTTTTGATGTGGTCACGCTTACTTCTTTTATGGATGGACTTTTTAAGGTTGGGAAAGCCAATGAGGCCGTGGACATGTTCCAAACATTTTCCGAACTTGATCTAGTTCCAAACTATATTACCTATTCTGGATTAATCGACGGGCTTTGCAAGTTAGGAGACATGGATACTGCAGAGTCTGTGCTGCAAGAAATGGAGGAGAAGCATGTTTTTCCAAATGTCATTACTTATTCCTCTATCATAAATGGCTATACGAAGAAAGGAATGCTTGGTGAAGCTGTTAATGTATTGAGGAAAATGGTGCAACAAAATATCTTGCCAAACGCTTTTGTTTATGCAACACTAATTGATGGCCATTTGAAGGCAGGTAAGCAAGCAACTGCTCTTGATTTATATAATGAAATGAAAATGGGAGGATTAGAGGATAACAATTTTGTACTTGATGCCTTCGTGAACAACTTGAAAAGAGGACGAAGCATGGAGGAGGCTGAGGGACTAGTAAAAGATATGACATCAAGGGACATGTTGCCTGACCATGTCAATTATACGTCCTTAATGGATGGTTTCTTTAAGGTTGGAAAGGAGTCGGCTGCTCTTAGCATGGCTCAAGAAATGACAGAGAGAAATATAAGGTTTGATGTTGTTGCATATAATGTTCTGATCAATGGTCTATTGAGGCTTGGAAAATATGAACCACAATCTGTTTATGCTGGAATGAGAGAGTTAGGTTTGTCTCCAGACCATGCTACATACAACACCATGATTAATGCCTACTGCAAACAGGGTAACTTGGAAAATGCTTTGAAACTCTTGAATGACATGAAGAGTCGAGGCTTAATGCTGAATTCAATCACCTGTAACATTCTGATTGCTGGGCTTTGTGAAGATGGTGATATTAAAAGAGCAATGGATGTTTTGAATGAAATGTTGATTCTGGGGCTTCAACCTACTTTAACTACTCATAGAGTTTTGCTTGATGCATCTTCTAGGAGTAAAAGGGCAGATGCAATTTTAGAAATGCATGAGCAACTCATAGGTATGGGGCTTAAACTTGATCGGGCAGTTTATAACACTCTCATCACTACCTTATGCAGGCTAGGGATGACAAGGAAAGCCACTTCAGTACTGAAAGAAATGACAGAAAGAGGATTTTTAGCGGATACTATCACCTACAATGCCCTTATTCGCGGATATTGTTTAGGCAGCCATGTAAAAAGAGCGTTTGCTGTGTATTCTAGGATGTTGGTTGAAGGAATTTCTCCAAATATTTCTACTTACAATCTCCTACTAGGGGGTCTTGCAGCTGCTTGTTTGATGAGAGAGGCAGAGGAATTATTTGGTGAAATGAAGGAGAGAGGATTTGTCCCTAATGCTTCTACTTATGATACTTTGATTTCTGGACATTGTAAGCTTGGAAATAAGAAGGAATCAATAAAATTTTACTGTGAAATGGTAACTAAAGGCTTTGTTCCCAAAACTGGCACCTACAATGTGCTTATTAGTGATTTTGCTAAGGTGGGAAAGATGAGCCAAGCTAGAGAGCTTCTAAATGAGATGCAGGTGAGAGGGGTGTCCCCTAATTCTTCAACTTACAACACACTAATCTGTGGCTGGTGCAATCTATCTAATCGACCAGAGTTGGATGGGACATTGAAAGTGTCATATCGAGCTGAGGCAAAAAGATTATTCACAGAGATGCATGAGAAAGGGTTTGTTCCTTGTGAAAGTACACTTTTTCGTATCAGTTCTACGTTTGCTAGACCAGGAAAGAAGAACGATGCTCAGAAGATGTTGAAGGAACTGTACAAGAAAAAGAACATATGATAGATGGGTTAAAAACAGAAGACAGTAATGACTATTCTGGATAGCCAGCCACTCTAGCGCTTATGGAAGTATGTGTTACTGCAACATTCCAATTCTTCAATAGGACACCTGGTCCTGAAATACTTCACAAATGGTATGCATTCTTGTTGCCTTGTTATTGGCCTATGGCATTTACATTATCATATCTTATTTTTCTCTAAGCTGATTAAATTCTGTTTCTATAGTAAAAGAACATTAGAATTTGGCCATTAGCAATTATTATTTAGTTTTTTTATTGAAACTGAATGAAGTTGAACAATGGGGTTCTAAATTGCATTCATAAGTTTAAACAATATTTATGATCTGATAGAGAACATTCATTTAGATCGTGTGTGTGTGTGTCTTTTTTCTCTTTTCCCCTTTCCTCATGATGTCTGTATTCATACTCTTACTACCAATTGCTTGAGCAAAGTGAGTAGTTTAAAGGCTTTATGCCCTGTGATTTCATTAGATGTTAATTAATGTTGTTTGATTGTTGGTGGTGTAGAAATGGTAAGAACCTTAAGAGGCAATATTGCATTTGGACCCTCAACTCCCTTTGTAATTCCTATGTGAGGAATTGTTTTTAATTTCTTATAAAAACAATCCTCATATAGGAAGTGTTCAGTAACAGCTGCAGCCACTATCGTTTTCAGCAGCGTTGCCACCACTACCACTACCACACTGTTCTTTGAATCCACCTTCACCTCCACTTTACAGTACCAGGCTGCTATTCAACACCACCATGAGTTTACTTGTATTCTTGAAAATTGATTTCTCTTTTTCTGATTTTGAGTCCCTTTAATTTTAGGACCTCTTAGGTATGCAATCAACATAAAACTTTGTATCCAAACCTGACTAGGAATCATGAAATCTTGCAATCACAAGGATGAGAAAGGCCAAAGAAAATGTTGTTTAAGAAAATAATAAAAAATAATGTCTTCTAATACCTTATCAGGAGGTTTTATGGTGGGGTCGAGGAATAATGACGAGCTTCTAATGTCTTATCTTTTGTTTGCGGATGATAAATTGATCTTTTGTGAGGCAAATCATGAAGATCTCCATCATTTGCATTGTCTCTTCTTATGTTTTGAAGCGGTTTTGGGTTGAAGATTAGCCTTTCTAAATCAGAGTTAGTCTCATCGGTGATGTAGATGATGTAGGAGGTTTGGCTCGTATCCTTGGTTGTAGGGTGGCCTCTTTGCCAATGAAGTATTTGGATCTTCCTTTGGGAGCTTCGTATAAGGCTAAGTCAATATGGTATAATGTTGATGAAAAAATATAAAGCCTTAATTTGGTTGGAAGAGGCTTTACTTGTTTAAGGGTGGTTGGTTGACACTAATTAAAAACACTATCTCCAATCTGCCTACTTATTATTTGTCCCTTTTCCCCTTTCTCGTAGGTGTTACTAACAAGATTAAAAAGCTTCAGGACTTTTTGTGGGGCAGAGTTGGTGATGAGTTTAAGTTCCATTTAGTTAGTTGGTCGAAGATTTATTTGAAGATGTGGTTTGGGGGTCAAAAATCTATTTCAGTTTAACCAAGCTCTCTCTCTCTCTCTCCCCCCATAGAAATCGGTAATTTTTATTTTGATACTTCTTTACTTTTAGAGAAGAAAGCACCGACTTTTGATCCTTCTCAAGAGGCAAGCACCTCCAGTAGCTTAGTTAAAACCCCTAAATTGTCTAAAATTTAGCTAATATGAGCTAAAATTCACATCCAACAGCTTATGTTCCAGTTATCTAAAATACACAATTTGCTGAGTGGTTGTCTACCTTAAACAACCACTGTAGCAAGATGTTCTTTTTTTTAAAAAAATATTATTATTTCTCACTTCTCATCTCTCTCTTTCTCATCTTTGGTCCCAAGCCTTGTTTTCGCACAAGGCTTGCAAAAGACAAAGTAACACAGAACATCCTTGGTTGCAAAAGCCTCGGTTTCACACAAGCCTTGGTCTCACTGCCATCACTGTACCAGATATCCAGGCTTTCGAAAGGTAGAGAAACACATAACAAATATCAACAACGCTGAGTACACAGTCAAAGCACAGAAAAAAAATAATTTATCAACACGTGTACAGTGTATTGATCATGGCCTATCCCTCTGTTTGGTTCCCGCAAAAGCCAGAAAATGAAAAAAAAAAAAAAAATAGAATAGAGAAGAAATTCTTTCCCAAAACCCAATTTTCTGTGGAAGCAAACAGACAATCAAAGGAAAGATGGAGCATAGCAATTACATGCATCATGAATGTGAGGAGTAGGAGAAGAAGAATGAGATCTGGGGGTGAAAAATAATAAAATGGGTGGTTGAATGGTGGTTTAAGAAAACAATAAAAAATAGAGAATGAAATAAAAAATTTGTTGGAGTTTGTATTGAAAAAGTAGCCGGTAAAATTGAGAATGATGCTTTTTGGTTAGTTAAAATGCATATCATTGCTGGAGATGCTCTTAGAGTTGCAAAGCCAACCACATAATCAAAAGAGCATTGCTTGATGCTTATTTTACTTGCTTGGTAAGATGTGATTTTGAAATATTTTTAAATCCTTCGTTAAATTGTTGTGTTAAATTTCTCTTTTTAAATGGCAATCCATATTGTAGTATGTGGCTATTTTTGTTACTTGTTGAGCCGTTGGTTCTTCCAGCTTTTAGTATTCTTTGTGAATCTAAGGAAAAAGTTGATATCATGTATTGCAATGGAAAGAACAGTTTTTGCATTGATTCCTTTTGAGTTTGGTTCTCAGAGACATGTTGCTTCCTTTCAATTATATACCTGAGTTGCAGCTCACAGTTTACCTTTAGTTAATAATATCTCTGATGTTAACTTTACAGAAGTCCATCATCCCTTTGTGGCAATCTATAAAGTTCATGGCATTTCTATTTCTGGAGTGTTGGGAAATCAAGGGAAGGAAAAAAAAAATGTTGAACTACTAGTCAATGCTTCAAAGCAGGAAGAGAAGTTGATTTACCCTCCTAGGAAAGGGAAATATTCATCAAGTAGAACAAAATTGTCAAATCAGAGGTAACGACTTCTTATACTGTATTTCATGGCCACGAGGAAAAATGAACATGAAAATAAAAGAAACAGAAAATAAGGAACTCCCCTCATTCATGCTCTCTATCTGGGCCATCCAGTCTCTTGCTATCTTGGAGTGGAAAGCAGGCATTTAAAGCCTTTGGAGGGGAGTCTTATTCATGTTGACACACAGGATGCTATTTTCTACGCCTGTCTTTGTTACTACAAGCTCCACGAAGTTCTATCAACACAAAATCATCATGCCAGAAACATATGGTATCTATCCTGCATTTTTGAACCTTTTTTTCACCATTTTCCAAACATCAGATATGCCATATAGGAATTATTTGGTCCATTTGTAATTTTGTACTTTTGGCATGATGGGACTGAGAATAAACTAATAAGAACAATTTTGATAGTTCCCCCCCCTCCCCCCCCCCCCCCCCCCATTATACTTTGTGAAGCAGAAGAAGCTAATTAGTAAAGTGTGAATAGCTCTGCCCTTTTGCAAACTACAGACAAGAAGCCCTTTACTTGCTTACTTGTAGATCTTCTATTAAAAATCTTTGTTAAATTCCCTTTTTTTTTGGGCGCTTCTCATATTTTTTTTCTTCCCTTTGCTTCAAGTCATTTATTGCCTTTCAGCATAAGCTTTACAACCATGGTATGCTGGTTTAACTGTTGGAGTGGAAAGATAGGCCCTGAAAGGAGCTTCTGAAAACTTGATTACTAATTTTCTTTCTCATGTTAAATTTGAATCTTTATTCTTTACTACTGGTTCTAATTGAGACTAAATCTTAGTGGAGTTTATATCAACTCATAGTTTTAAAATTTCAAGTTTATTGTTAACATTACTTATCAAAAAAAAAAAAATTCAAGTTTATTATAGGTTCTTTCCTCTTTCTGTATCATTTTAATTGTCCATGGATATTGTTTGTTATGGTGCATTTTAGCTTGACATGCATTGTTTTGCCGTTGGGTCATGATCAACAGGTTTTGAAAAGTTTGGTGACCTGAAAAATCATGCCTTGTTTGTTCAAGAAGAGATACAGGTTCTATTTGTTCTTTCACGCATTCCAACTTCTGCTAATAGGTCAATAGCCACGTAGAGTTCATTTCTTTTGAATGGCATTGGTTCCGATTTAAGTTCATCTGGGCAAAAGAGAGAGAATGCTGAGACATTTCTAGTCAAATTTAAAGGACATGTGGAGCTCCCTCTCTCCAGGACATTTGAAGACTTCATTTCAGAAGATGAAAGGGGGACTTGGTACAAAATCCTTCCACAGCGCGACCAGAAGAACTTGATTTGGGCAGTTTTCTTTCAGATGTAACCATATTGTATTGATACGAGAAAAATAGACTTGTTTTGTAAAACTTTGTCGTTTCAAAATAAAGAATACAAGTTTTCTTCTAACATCTAGGCACCCTTCCATTCTCAATCAGCATAATCAATGTTGCATGATTCAATTTTCAAGTTTCTTGCTTCTGATAGGTGATTAATGGTGTTTTGAGCTTACTTGAACCATTCTCAGATACAAGTTTTCCGCACTGCTTTTTGTTATTCTGTATATTCTTTGAATGCAAAAGTTGACATTTCCAGAAGGCTTATGCCCCACCTCCTCATCTCACAGGAGTAAGACACATTCCCTGATCTTAATCGTTGCCTTGTATATGAAATTTACTTAGATGTAGGAGATTGTTGAAAACAGATGAAATGGTTATTTAATGGTTGTAAGAAGTAGGCTGATTATTGCTCTGAAGTCATGGAAAATGTATAAGATCAACATTGTTAGCACCTTATTAGAGATTTTATTCATTACATGTGACTGCAAAAAAACATAAGATCAACATTGTTAGCACCTTATTGTTAATCATTTCCATACGTAGAAACTGATTAACAATCCTTGCATATATCTTTATAAGTAAAAACATACTGATTCTAGTACCTGTAGTAGATAAATAGCGATAGTAACTATGGTGCAATATGCTATATTATTGAACTCTTGGCATACTGTTGTTGTGAATGTCAATCAAGCACCTGCATCACAGCAGAGAAGTTTTGTTGAATTTCAGGGGCAGGATCTTGAGATCAGGTCACTTCTACATCAGTTGAGCTCCATTTGCAGCATCACCTTTGCTTAGGAACTAAAAACCAACTCTTTCAAAGATGTCAAAGGAGAGCTGTAACCATATACTACAGTGTCTCTCCACAAAGC
Source organism: Corylus avellana (assembly GCF_965113065.1). NCBI lineage: Eukaryota > Viridiplantae > Streptophyta > Magnoliopsida > Fagales > Betulaceae > Corylus > Corylus avellana. The sequence goes on from NC_142491.1 coordinate 44,667,983, forward strand.
CATTCCTGTTGTCAAGAGAATTATGTTAGAGATCCTTTCCATGTCGAGCGCTATAATCAAGTTTAGAGCAACACAAAGAACACTGCTGAGAAATAGAGGGACAACCTATCCACAAAAACAAGCCAACCGTCGCTGCCAAGAAGAATTCTCTACTGATAGCGTTGAAACTGAAATCACAAGAAAATACATTGTCTTGGTTGAGATCAAAATTGCTGCTCAATAAATACTAAAAATATGTAAAGAGATGGACCATTAATTAGAGATTTCTTACCAGTACAGGCATAGAATATTCCCATATCCATAAAACAAAGAAGCCCAACTCGAGCCAAGGAACCTGTAATCATAGTTGAACCGAATTTTTACCAATATATATAGTAAATAATTCATCAAAGAATTAGTTCAACAAAAGGCATGTTAAGCCAGGTCAAGAAGCAGTTCATCAAAATTTATTGGTTGGTACCTAACCTCCTAGCATCATCTAAAGAAGTCAACTGATATATGGACAAGAACTCTGATAATTCCCATTTCTAACTAAAAATGTCAAAAGATATATTTTGACATGGATTATACAAAAATTCGGATAGAAATTTTCTAGTGATGGAGAAAACCAATTGGATACACAACTCCAACCCAACACCCCTTTTAACTCTCACCGAAAATGTGGGCAAGGTGATGATAGCAAGCAGTTGGTAAATATCCATCAACTGATTGGAGCCAAGAAATATCAAGATCCACAACAAGATAATGGAAATTGAGAACAATCAGAATTCATAGGACCTACCCTTCTTTTCACCAAGTATTAAGGTAGATGGTAGTCTTTGCAATAAATATCATGGTAGGCATTATTATAAACAATACTATGGTCGATGATAGACACAATTATTTTAGTAACATGATGTTTAAATGCGAGGAGGAGAAACTTTAGCTTCAAGAGTTGAAAAACAGATGCTTAATCTTTAGAACATTAGCAAGTTAAACAAACCCATGACCATCTCATATCACATTGAAATAACAAAGAGCCAGGAGGGACACAAGCATTACCACATAAAATCACGAATAAAGAGAGCACGTGGGACCATAAGTCCATTTCCCATCATAGCAAGCAACATTGAGAAAGCTGATAAGCCTTTGATGTTATCGGGATTCAGGAAATTTGTCCACTGAACAAGAGCACAAATTGTTGTCAGCATACATACGAAAGAGATTTCCCTGTTTCATATGTCACAATTCTAGAAAGACAAGCTTTCATTACCATTTGTGAAACTGGCATCCACATGAAGAGAAGTGTAGCTGTCCATCCAGATATTGATCCAACAAATTTTACACCTTTCTCAGAAAGTTTTCCAGTACGTGCCTGCAAATCTTAGCAGCTTTATGTCTAAGAACAAGCTGAATTGCCAATTTCTCTATCTTAATCTAAAGAAAAATTAAAGGAATGACAAGACATTAATAAAATACTATTTCGGATGACAAACCCTGAATTATTCACGTTCATGTTAATGACAGCAAATTAATCTCACAATAAATATAAGATGGATTTTGTCTGGATGGAAAGGTAATAAGACAAGACCCTTCGACTAATATGTCAATTCCAGAGACAAACGAAGTGCCAAAAAGAAGTAAAAGTTGTGTTATGGTTGATTTGTACAATATGCAATGTTGTATGTTAACACTTCCTTCCACTTCTCACTAAATCTGTCCAATTTTGGATGGAAGTATAATGAAGGTCTACTTCCTTCCATCTCCCTTTACATCTTTCCTTATTATACATTCATACATGAGAAGTGATTAAAGTTTTGACTCAGTTCATTTCTCTTCTTTCCACTTCTCTCAATTTAAACACACTTGAATTACATAAAACATGCAAGGTTTGACACCTACAACTTAATCAAGAAATTACATGGCAGGATCATCAAACATAAGACAGCTCATTTTTAAAAGTCATCAGAATAATATCCAAATATTTAAACAGCAACGAGATAGTGACTAAAATTTCGTTACATCAGCATATTGCCATTATACAATTCTTTAAGAACAGCAACGATTGTTAATTGATTGCAAGGGAGTTTAATCCACATAACTCAGACCTAGCAATTATGGAATCCTTAAGGTTGCTGAGGCAAACATCTAGGGAAAGGCATCAAAGATCATTTTTTTGGTGCTCCCGAACACAAAAGTAAAGGTCAACACATGCACCTAGATTGTATGTTTAGACCTGTACTGGACGAGGCCAGATCACATGAGTGTGGGCCTGATTTGGCTCACTAACAGAAGGTAGACTCACACCCTGAACGATTTTAATTATCTCAAAAGGCATCTAAACAAAGAGTCACCAAATGTCCTGACTCTTTGAATGAAGAGGTCCACTCATGATCGAGCACAAAAAGTTAATCATGTTGGTAGACTCTACACACATAGTTCCTATCAGCTCTAAATGCATGGTTTCTTATGGATGATAGATATTTTTTTCCTCCCCTCCTTCATGAATTATTAATTTACCAACACCAGAGAGAGACAGAGAGAAAAAAAAAAAAAAAAAAAAAAAGAAAGAAAGAAAAAGGAAACCATATGTACCTACCTAGAACTAAACTGAATGATTCATGTGCTACTGCTTTCCTGATGCACTTAGGACTCACATCTTATCAGCCTAACATGAATAAAAGCAGATAAACAGCCCAAAGGTAGTGTAAAGCTTACCATAATAACAGCCGCCATAGCTATAACAAAAGCTGTAGCCCCTGGCAAGATACTGTTTGGTATATATGGGACAAAAGTAGACCACATAATCTGCATTAAAATTTGTTTAAAAGGATCAGAAATTATAAGTAGAAGAAATAAAATTAATGAATATTTTTGCTTGTCAAGATTGAACCTAAATTGATAGATATTGCCATACCTAAATGCCAAAATAATAATTTGTAAATAGATGTTTGTGTGCGTGTTTGGGCATGTGAAGAGAGAGAGAGAGGACATTACTTGGGGAAGGACAGATAGCCCACCGACAGTAATAAAATCTTCCCATAAGTGCCAGATTCCAGCATTTAGCCAACCAAAATAATTCATGAAATTCAATACAAGCCCAGCTACGACAACAACTGAAGTGGTCACAAAATAAGGCAGAGGCATGGCTTCTGCCAGTGCAAGCTGGGCAAATACGGTATATAATGATAATACACCCAATGTTTGCACAACAATCACCTCCTTCTCCCTCTTCTTTGTAAAGTATGAGAGCAGTGAAAGGTTTCCAAGCAAACCAGTAAACATTCCCTGCATTTGCAACATTCTGACCCTTAGGTTCCAAAGGCAATCCCATGTTTGGTTGACAAGAAAAAATAGAAAAAGAAAATAGCTTGAACTTTTGAGTCCTAGATTCCATAACATAAAAATGGAAGAGGATTGAAACATCACTCAATTGAGCCTAACAAAATGATGTGAATTCTTGTGATGAGTATTTTACTTAGTAATATGTTTATTGATACTTTTGACTGAATGCTTTCCAAGAACCTAACAGAGGTATTTTTTCTCCTAGTCAAGGAAAGAAAAGAAGAATCAAAAGAAATTGCTATATATAATTAAGAATCAGCTGCGTTGCTTTACCAGCCATGGGACGGCCAAAAGAGCAGTTTTGTTCCCCGCCATAAGATTGCGAGCATTGAGGGTGATCTGAGGCAATTGCAGCAACAGAAATGGGAGATTTGATGCTCCAGAGAACTTTGCTGTCAGTGAATCCCATTGCTCAAAGCTCTTACTGCTCCTAAATTTCACCGATCCCTTTCAAAACCACCAAAAAGAATCCATCAGTACATTGAATTCAAACCAAGGGCTTTATATTTCAGCTTATGCAAGATGATAGGAAAAAGTTTTAAAATTAAATAAATAAATAAAGACATTATAGGAGTCCAATATTTTTGGTTCTATTGAAGCCCCAAAAAAGGAAAATTCCTGCTGCCAAATCTTCAATTGTGTGAAAGAAGATGAAGATAAATTGAATCTTTTCAAATAGTGAGATCCAACTCAACTAAACGTTCAACAATTATTTAGCTCAACTAACCAATTTTGATAACCTTTTTGTCCCCCACTACTACCAGAAAGAAAATCTTGATCAGAAATTTGCTGAGGTATCCATTTCTTGAGATTGAGAATTAGAGAAAGAAGAATGGCTTTTCCATCACCACCCATTAGCTTAAAACGATATAAGCACAAGAAATTAAATCTTTTGGAAACGTGAAACCCAAGTCAATCCAGGGTGTTGGTGTATTCCGTAACCTATCTATCCCCCATAACCACCAAAACGAAAATCTTAATTAGCTAATCTTTTTCCTTGAGATTAAGAATTTGAGAACAAGAAATGGCCGACCCAGAAACTGTTCGTGGGTTCTCTCTCTTTTTAATGCAAAAAATTCAATTTTACCAGCTGGCAAACACGGCATTAGTTGAGTTAGCGTCGATTTGATAAATGCAAGCAAACGAGCAAATGTGTATTCACCCCATAATACAAACAACATGGAATGTGGAAGTACCTCGTTAAGGGGATGTGGGACGTCGGATTCAAGAGCTGCCTGAGTCGGAGAACTGAGCCGGCGGTGAAGCAAAGTAGTGAGAGAGTTATATTTCAAAGACACAGGGTTTTTAAGGGTCAAAGAGAAGGGCTTTAGAGGTGGAAGAGAGTGACAGTAGTTTTGGTGGCGCTGAAGACCAACTGGTGCCTTGCCACCGTATGACACCACGAGAGAATTGGCCATTGAAGCAGGATTGGATTGAAACTCTGACGATAATTTTTTAGAAGGAAAAGAGAAGAACCACTGAAGCAAGCAGTAACAGGGTGGCAGTGGAAGTATTGGCAGTGCCCAAGTGTTCAGTACAGATTGGGCGGCGGGAGATGTGGGGAGTCTGGGGAGGACACGTGGAAAGAGTAACTGATGTTTGCCTTGGGATGTGATGTCATGTGCGGGATATTTAATCCCATGAGAGTACAGTACTACAGTTTACTGCTTTGGAAGAAGCAGCCTGCGGTGGATCCGAAATCCAGGTTCGTGGCTCGTGACTCGTGACTCGTCTTCCTCTTAAGAAATGTTACGTGTCCTTTTTTTTACATCCCTCCTCCCGTTTGCTGGTCTTTTGTGGTGTAATTTAATTGGGCCAGAACGTTAGCTCTGCGGGTCCAGAAAAATGTCGGCAAAAGACTACGCCCAAGCCCATTCAACCAGATAGTCGGTTCGGTTTGGGCTCCTGCTCGATCCGTCTTCGATACGAGCACGGTCCACAAAGATAAAGAATTTCTGGCAAATGATCTGATCTATCCGAAGACGAGATTTTCCCCACTTGTTCCGTGGCAAAAATTAGGGTTTTGGTTTTTAGCAATTTCGAAACCCTAGCTGTTTTTGGGGGGTCAAGATGGACGATTACCAGGAGATGGAGAGGTTCGGGACGGACAACGACTTTGAGGACGGCCAGTGGATCAACGGCGAGTTCTACTGCCGGAAGCGCAAGGAGAAGCGCACGCAGACCAAGGATGACGTGCTTTACGGTGTCTTCGCCGACTCACCCTCCGACTCCGACGAAGAGTACTCCTCCAAAAAGCGCCGCAAAGATCGCGATATTTACAAGAAGTCGGACCTCACAAAGCCCGTCAGCTTCGTCTCCACCGGCACGGTAATGCCCACCCAGGAAATCGACCAAAACTCCAAGCAAGAGAACAAGAAAGACGACGGTTATGCGAGCGACGAAGGTAACCCCGGGTTAGGGCTCGGATTCGGCTCATCTACTTCCGGGTCAGGTATAGGTTTCAATTCGAACTCTAACGGAGTTCAATTGGAGCGGAATGCAAACGGCAACATCAACGGCGGCGACGAAAACGACGATGGCGAGGAAAAATTTTTGCCGACGGCGTTTGGGAGGAAGATCAAGGAGGGGGCGATGAGGAGGGAGAGGGAAAGAGCGGAGAAGACGAGATTGGATAAGGGGAAGAGAGTGAAAGAGCAAGGGTTTGTGGGTGAGAGCGATGTGGGAGTGTTCGAGCAGCACACTAAGGGGATTGGGATGAAGTTGCTGGAGAAAATGGGGTACAAGGGCGGTGGGCTTGGGAAGAATGCGCAGGGGATCGTGACGCCAATCGAGGCGAAGCTGCGGCCGAAGAATATGGGCATGGGGTTCAACGATTATAAGGAGGTGGAGAAGAAGTTGCCGCCTGCGCTGAAGGAGTTTGAGGAGGTGAAAAAGAAGGGGAGTGAGAGTGTGGGGAGAGTGAAGGAGAGGCAGTGGGCGAGGAAGAAGAAGAAGAAGGACGAGAACGAGGCGGATTATGTGACGGCGGAGGAGTTGCTGGCGAGAAAGGCCGAGCAAGGGCCGAGCGAGGTGGTTCAGAAGGTTTACGATATGAGGGGGCCGCAGGTGAGGGTGCTGACCAATTTGGAGAATTTGAATGCAGAGGAGAAGGCTAGGGAGGACAATGTGCCCATGCCGGAGCTTCAGCACAATGTGAAGCTGGTGGTGGAATTGGGGGAGCTTGAAATAGAGAGGATCGATAGGGACTTGAGGCAAGAGAAGGACGCGATGGAGAGGTTGAGCAAAAAGAAGGAGAAGTTGGTAGTCGAGGCGGAGAGGCAGAAGAAGCAGTTGATTAGTATGGAGGAGATATTGGGTGTGTTGGACCGGTTGGGGGAAGAGAATTCGATGGGAACATTGACGTTGGACTCGCTTGCGGAGCGTTTTGGTGACTTGCGGAGGAGATTTGGTGAGGATTATAAGTTGTGTAACTTGTCCTGCATTGCCTGCTCGTATGCTCTGCCTTTGTTAATTAGAGTGTTTCAGGGATGGGACCCTCTTCAAAATCCCTTTCATGGGTTGGAGGTTGTGTCTTTGTGGAAGACTTTGCTGCAGGGTGAAGACAATATTAGTATCTGGGATACTGATTCTTCGCCTTATACCCAATTGGTTTCGGAAGTTGTGTTACCGGCTGTGAGAATTTCTGGAATCAATACTTGGCAGGCCAGGGACCCGGAACCAATGCTACGGTTTTTGGAATCCTGGGAAAAGTTGTTGCCTCATTCGGTCCTCGAATATATATTGGATAACATTGTGATGCCGAAATTGAATGCTGCTGTGGGCTCTTGGGAGCCGCTACGGGAAACTGTTCCGATCCATGTATGGGTGCATCCGTGGCTACTGTATTTGGGACACAAATTGGAGGGTATGTATCAGATGATCCGTGTCAAGTTGAGTCAGATTCTTGGTGCTTGGCACCCAAGTGACGTGTCTGCTTATACTATATTGTCACCATGGAAGACTGTGTTTGATTCGGCGAGTTGGGAACAGCTTATGCGTAGATTTATAGTTCCAAAGTTGCAGCTTGTCCTGCAAGAGTTCCAAGTAAACCCTGCACAACAGAAGCTTGATGAGTTTTATTGGGTTATGAACTGGGCTGCTGCTGTACCAATTCATCTTATGGTTGATATGATGGAGAGGTTCTTTTTCCCCAAGTGGCTACAGGCTTTGTATCACTGGTTACGTTCAAATCCCAACTTTGACGAGATTACGAAGTGGTATCTGGGTTGGAAGGAACTTTTTCCTATGGAGCTTCTGGCTAATGAAAGCATCCGGTACCAGCTTAACCTTGGTCTTGAGATGATGAACAATGCTGTCGAAGGTTTGGAGGTGGTCCAACCTGGTTTGAAAGAGAATATCAGCTACTTCAGGGTACTTGAGCAAAGGCAATTTGAGGCTCAGCAGAAAGCAGCAGCACAGCAAGCTGCTGCGACCTTCAGTGGCGTGACCCATATGGATGGTATGGGTGGTGCGGTCGACATGAGCTTGAAAGAAGTTATTGAGGCCCATGCCCAACAGCATGGGTTATCATTTATTCCTAAACCTGTCCGGACGCACAATGGTCACCAAGTCTATGGCTTTGGTAATGTAAGCATAATAGTGGACTCTTTAAATCAAAAGGTGTATGCCCAAACGGAGGAAGCATGGTCCCTTGTATCCCTTCAAGATCTGCTGGACAAGCACAATAGTTCTCTTACAAAGAGACGCTGAGTTTCAGAGTGCCCGTGGAGAAGTTTTATGTAGTGAAGTAACTCTGTGCTGAGGTGGAGCAGTGTTGTAGATTCAGAACTCAAAGGTTAGCTTGTCCTAATTCTTCCAGCCTGTGGTCGTTAGGATTTTGCCCCAAGAATCGATATTGCAAATTCAATTTTCCTTGACATTAGCATAGTTTTTCATTTTTATTTTATCCTCTTTTCTGGTTTTGTAAATATGTATTCGCATCATGTTAATGATTATAGGTCCTTTCACTTTAGCTGGTTGGCAACGGAAGCTAGTTTGTTTTATAAGTACATTTTTGAAGTGCATTCATAGTTGTGACCCAAACATCATGTTTGCAGTTTGAATACTTGGACTTCCTTATACATGGTTCTATAATAATTGTATTGTTTACAGATTCATCGGCCACATTTTACTTGTCATTAAAAAAAAAAAATTACTCATGCAGAGTATAGATCAAACGAATTGAAAAAACCCTCACCTTGGGACTTTCATTTACATCTCCATATAGGACACAGCTGAAAAGTGCCTCCTTTGCCCCTAGGAAAGGTTCAAGCCTTTGTAGCGTATTTTCAGCTTTAAATATCTTTAGAAGCTTTACAAGCGAAAATATTCACCGAAGATGTCATTTGAAATCCTTGTTCTCTCCTTTGCCTTCAGAACGTGTAAATTTCTTTTAGAAAAGCAGTTTTAACCTTTAAAAACAAAGAAAGTTTGAGTGAATTAAAATATAAAGAGATACATATATGAAGTCCTTAAAGTTGAAAGCGCTCTTACTTTAACAAAGTTGTAATGTTCACTTCCTACAGATATAGGATAGGGTGCTTTGTTTGATATGGATTATGGACCATGTCAAGTTTTATGTTTTCAGAGATGATTATGTATACTTTAGCAACTAATTTGCCTTTGAATTGGCCAGTATACACTGTATTTCTTGGTCCCTGGAACCATGGATGTACTAATTGTTTCTGTGACTACATCGAAATCTGTACCATGAGGTGTTAATTCAAACTTCTTGCAAAATATGTTAATTCAAACTCCTTATGTACTTGGGAGCGCCGCTTTTTATGATATTTTGGTTACTTAAAAAAAAAAGAAAAAAAAAAGGACATTATGATGTGCAACTTGTGACATAAAACTTAAAAAGTCCAGAAAAAGAAAATTCAACTGAACTTTTGTTGTGCTCCCTTTCTTCCGTGAGGTTTTACAGAATTGAGATTTTGTGTAATGTGAAACAAGTTGAATTGCATTGTTCATTAAAAAAACCATTTGTATTTTGTATTTTGAGCCTGCCAAGTGTTCCATGAAATGCTTGGGTGTAATTTGTGTTTTGGGTGTTGGACTATGGGTACTGGCTTCTTTCATTCACCATTCATGCAGTCCTAATGCAAGGCGTTTGCATGTAGGGGATTATGTGATGGTTCATACTTCAAGGGATGTTAAGGCAGGTGAAGAGATTACTTTTGCCTATTGTGATGAGCTTTCGTCATTCAACAAGTGCAAGGAGATGTCAAAGACGTGGGGCTTTCACTGTAATTGTAAGAGGTGCAATTTTGAGGAAATGTGTGCAAAGCAATACATAAGAGAGATTGAGATAGGTCTTGAAAGATGAATGGATATGAGTGGTGTCATAATCAGAGTGCATCTCCACAAAAGAATCCTGAGGCAGTGGTGGTTTGTGAGCCACAGTGGTCAAAAGCAGTAGATGAGTTTCAAAAGAAGCAATTTCCTAGCATTGTTGCAATGGTACTGATGGGCAAGGCTGTCTGTGGTTTCCATCCATGTGAATTTAGGAAAAGAGGGTCTTTGGTAGTTTGGGTTATGTGTGACTTTTCCTTTCTCTTGAAGGAATATGTTTTCTACTTTTCTTGATGTGCAGTGGGAAGAATTCCAAAGAGGATTTGTTTCTTCAACATGGCACCTTGGAAGGTAGGATTAGAGAGGGAACCACGATTGCTGTCATGATAATTTTGAAAGCATCTGTGGCATGCTGCTGATTTGATCTTCTGTTCCTCCCAAAATAACCACACAATTCACCCCCGCTATATTTTTCAAGGGCACGTTTGGTAATTTATTATTATTATTATTATTTATTTTCAATTCATGCCACACGAAATACCTAATATAACTGAATTCAAGCATGAATTCCTGCACTCATAATGCAAGTTTCACTATGTTCAATTCTTGTGCTCATAATCAATATAGATATGTATTGCCCACAAAGCTTCAAGCATGGTAAATCATGCTATTTGATTATAAAAATAATCCAACCATCCTAAAATAACATGGTACATGAGATTTGTAACACCCCAATTTTACATTGAAAATATGAGTAACTCACATGAAATAAGTGGTTTATACAGATATTCATGTGTTAAGGCCCGCATTGGTTCTTTACTGGATGAGATTGAACTTTATAAGTGATTTTAAAAAAGCTTCAATTGATTAGTCTTTTTAGATTAATAGCAATGTCACAAATACGGTAGTGTTTGTTAAACAACACACTACTCTCACACACTATTCACTTCATTTTTATTTTTTTTTCAAAAAAATCAAAAAAAAAAAAAAAATCTCAATTTTATAATTTTTATGTCACATTATTCACTTTTTATATTACATTATTTACTTTTTACTACTATTTAAATAAAAAAATTACTACAAAACAAAATTTTTTTCACTTTTCAATACAACTTTTTCACTTTTCTATACTAATCATTATTTTCTTTTAAATTTTTTTTTAATTGTGAACAGTGTCTTAAAAAATGCCTTATTGTTTGACAAACAAGGCCTATAACTAGCATTTTTCCTGAGTTGTTATAGATATATTTCCTATGACCCTATAAAATGTTCTTCAATGTTCATAGTCAACTTGAAGAAATCTCACAACATTAGTTCTGGATCCCAACGTCTTTTCCCATAAAGATTTCATGAAAGCTTAACAATCTTAGTTAGCTTTTTTGGCTAGAGGACATCTTCATTGAAAGAATTATATCGACGAGACCTTGACCTTTTGAGTTTCAAATGAAAGCATCTTTCCTTAGCATCATTATTACCATTGTCATCATCTTTGTTCTCATCACTGCTATCTTATGAATCTATTATATTATTGCTTTAATAGTGTACTTTTAAGACTGTTCAAATTTTACAGAAATTCGGCCATCTAAGATAGGGGGCATTACGAAGCCCACTTGCATCGAGCAGCTTGAGATGGAGGACTTACCTACCCAGGACAAGTAGGGTTGTAACCTCTCTCGCTTAGGCTGCACAAAAATTCGGACAGCCTAATAACATGATCCTCGTTGATGATTTTAAATAGACAAGCAGTAACCTAGAAGGAAAGAAAAATCATGCCAATTGTTGATGAAAAAAGAAAATTTTTCTTGAACAATTGAAAATTGGAAAGTAAACCATTTGGTCAAGTCATAATGTCTTAATCCGGTGTAGCTCTACTTTTTTAGCATCTTGTTAAGCATTTCAAGGGTTAACAAAGCAGAAGTGTTTTAAAAATAGAGTAATTGTACAAAGAAAAAACAGAAAATAAACAGACTTGTAGATCTCAAGGTGTTGAGGGAAACTTCTTGGTTCTTTATGATAACTACAGAAAATGAGATCTGTTTCTCATAAAAGATTTTGTCAACCCAAATGAAAATTTTCCGCCCCGACTTACAAGCTCTCAAATGGTGTTTTTCTAACTCTTGTTACTGAAAGTTAGGGTCATAAACCCTGACATAATCTTCTATAACTATTTCTGAGTAGGAAAAGAAATTGAAGATGCAGTCTACTTTTCTGTATATATATACAGTCATCATAATGGCATCTTTGATGAAATGCAGCAAATTAATGTTTCACTAGCATAGCTTCCATCTTCCTCTTCCTCGCAGCATGTTTTAGTTTTTCTAGTGCAACAAGTCCGACTTGCCTAACTCTTTCTCTGGACAAACCTATGCTGAAAGAGTAAACACAAATAATAGTCAAAACAACTGGATATAAAATTAATTAATGCAGTTCTGCAGCACGAAGGATATCAGAAGCAAAAAAAAATCACTCAGAACACCAAGCACATGATCCAAACTTTAAAGTCAACTGCACTAATTAGACACCCTAAAACACATTTTCAATTGAAATACAATCATGACCATAAGCAGAAACAGTAATTTTTCAAACAAATATGTTTGATTTGATTTTGAAAATCCTATAGTTGCTTAGAAATCATTAGACTTGGTGACCAAAGACTAGTTTGCACTTACCGTTTACTAATATCCTCCCATGTAAGGCATTCATCATCCAGACCATGGTAAAGACGAATAATCTCTCTCTCCCGTTCACCAAGTGTCATATTGATGAGCTTGTTTACTTCATCCTGCAAATGTATTACAGGCAATATTATTATTTTCTTCAATAGCCTAGATCATGAATATGGCAGCGAGAGTTGTCAGACAATCCATTATTCAGGAAACAAGCAAGCTAACGGCACACACACACATACACAGACAGGATGTCATGCACTTGCAAATTTTCTCATCTGTAAATTCCATGATAGTAGATGTAGCACATAATTAGTTGCGAATCAGTTCCATAGTTATCATTTGCCTACTCTATTTAAAGAGGTCTTCATTGCCATAGGTCGATCTTACAATAAATATTGGATATTGTGACACAAGTAACACAAGTTCTGTAAAGTTAGGGCAAAGTTTTAATTTCGGATTAATACATCTTCTCTGGACCTCTCTAACATCAAAACTAATTTGTGTTGTTGAAAAACTCTATGCACTGTAAAGGCTCACAGAATTTTCAATCATTAAGTGATAACATTATTGAATTGTTAATGAAGTTTAGGCCAATGCAATCATTCAGGGAATTGTTGATGTTAAAACTAATAACTGGAGTAGTCTTGAGAACTACAGCAATAATGCATGAAGTGTTTCTTGAAATGCTATAAGAAGCTGTTGAGTATACTTTAGGATAAGAGCCTTCGTAAAGGCATGAGGAATGTGACTCATGGTGTCAATACCTTGATCCCTTGGGTGACTCAAGCTCCAAGATTGAGCCATATGGTTTAAGGTGAGTCCCAAAGAATAAAATCGTAAGGAATTTGAACCTCTTTTGGAGCTTAGAGTAATTAATATCTACTAATTCATTTGATTTGCAAAATCTTCAGGGGAATCATGAAAAGGTGTTTGAGTTGCTGCCTGCTAAAAAATAATTCACTTTTCTAATACCTTCAATGCCCACGCGTCTACTCCATGCCATGGGTTATTCTCGACGCGATTATCTGCAATGTACTGAAATAGTAATGAAGAAAAAAAGGCCAATCAATAACATTGGAAAGCAAAGTAAAATATTGAGGAAATTTTTTTTCACAAATGGGTTTGCAGAAATAAGTTGCAACAAGCACACTTACACTATGATGAGTTTCTCCTGGAAGACCGTTCAAAGAGGGAAATGCATCCCTATCAAGAGAGATCACCTTACTGATTGCCTACATAGAAGGACACTGTACAATAAGCATGGTTGTACAATTTAACCAATAATAATGTACTAGACAAGATACAATTTCAAAGATTTAGTACCTCCGTAGCATTCCTAACTTTCTTTTGTGACATGTTCAGGCATTCTGCAATCCTCTGAAAAAAAAAAGGTGGAAACAAACAGATAATTGACAGCATGATGAAAGCAACAAAACTGTAGATTCACATTTTTGTTAGGTGGGATTAGGAATGTAGTATGCAAAAGATAAAATGTAGCAAATGTAATTGCTTATCTGATAACAATAATCAACTTACATCAATTGATGGAGTTATTCCTTTCTCTTCCAGTCTAATTTTGGCATTCCGGATTAAACCTAACCTCTCATGCAAATGATTAGGCAACCTCAAGGTTCTGGAATTGTCAACCAATGCTCGAGAAACACCCTGGGAAGAAACCAGTATTAGCTTTCCAATAACTAATTAAGGTACTTATTTTACACATGATAAAATCAAACCAAAGTAAACATGGTTCAATTGTAATGGTATGCATGTTGAACACACGAGTGATCAAAATGGGTTTTAGCTTATTCCTGACTACAATGTTTGATATTTTCCCCTACTTATAATTTACAATTTTAACAGAAAAATTAAGCCTTACCTGACGTATCCACCAATAAACATAAGTTGAAATTTTGCACCCTTTTGCAGAATCAAATTTCTCAATTCCACGCAGTAGTCCAATTAAACCACCCTACAAAGAAAAATAGCAATCTTTTCATATAACAGGAATCCACATTGCATATGCAGTAGTTTAGTTTGTGGATACAGTAATATCTAATATTAAAAGTCATGCAAGAATAATAAAATCACCTGAACAAGGTCGGCCATATCAGCACCCATGGTTTCATATCTTTGAGCAATAGACAAGACCAAACGAACATTACTCATTGCCAGCCTCTCTCTTGCTAAAGAACACTCGATCAATTTTGAGTGTAATTCAGCACGAGGAATCCTCAATGAAGTTGCAAGTTGGTCGTCGGACGGCTCACATCCTAACCTCTCCTTCAGTCTAGATGACCCATGAAAAAAAAAAATAGAAAGATGAATAGTAAGTGATTTTGTCCTGCTGGAAGCCATTCATGAAACAAGATCATTTGCAGGAAGGGATCTACTCTTATAACCTTCTATTTATAATTACAAATTCCATAACTTGATAATGTTAAGGGGCCTCCATGAAACATGTTCACAACTGTTATGAAATTTATTGGCATAATGTTAAATGAATAGAATAAGAATGTTAAAGTACTGATTAAATTAACTATTTCCAATCAGTTTAAGCTTTTGAAATAACTGGTAATTTAACATGGTGTCAAATCCAGAGGTCATGAATTTGAACTCTAGCTCCACAATTCACCCCCCATTTCATTGAAATATTGTACGTGTGAGGCCTCACTTTAAAGACTCCTTCGATATGAAAGGAGAATACAAAGGGAATAACTCAAGTACACAATATCCCTATGCAAACGATATGAACAACGGAATTCATCAAATACAATGCTGTCATCAATAGTTTATATTGTACTAATGCGAAAGCAAAACATATCCCTAGGGTCAAACCATCATTTAAATGGCTAAACTTTTCAAGTCATGAATCAATAAGGAGAATACAGATCCTCTTGTCATTCATTTAAATATAGACAAGAAAATCAACCATTTCATTATGCCTGCACTGGTTGCTCTATTATTCATTATGGAAGAACTAGGGATAAAAGTTTAACTGGGGATGCATAAAAACAGTTCACCAAATAAGAATGATTCATCAGATTGGAAAAAGTTGTAGTCACCTCAATTTTTGCTCCTCTAAGGAAAGACCTGTTCTAATTTTATTTGACAGGCATACAACATCTGCATGAGTGAGCAACTCTTCGCTTACTACACCCTTGACATAACCCTTTGAACGATTCTGCAGCAGCTCTGGACTGATCATTGATCTCAGCTGCTTACTGGTACAAGGTTGCATCATATAACCATTTTTGTTCAGAATTTTCTTCCTAGTACTCATTCTTCTTTGCCGAGCAGATACCCCAGAACAAGTGACAGGTATCTTCCTGTGAATTTTTCCTCTTGGTGAGTCAGTTAGTACTGTCCGCTCAAAAGAAAGACTCCATTGCTTTTCCAGCATAGACTTTTGCAGCAAAAGAAGTGCCTCCACCGAATAATCAAGATCAGAACTTTCTTCTTCAAGATCGTTGGGTCTCTGCAACCATGGCTCTGCAGTTGAAGGAGAAGAGGTAATATCCACATGTTCTTTGACAGCCTTGATAGACTGTGTTTGCCGATTTGATGAAGGAAAACTGGGGCTAAAATTAGATGACTTTTTTGCACTTATCACTTTCTTAGTTGAAGTGATTTGATAGTGCAATAGTGCGTAATCATTGGCATATGAGAGCTTTTCTGTGAGATCAGAGTAATTGCAGGAGGAACTCAAGAGTCTCTTCCCTGCACTAAGCCCAACAACTGCAGCTGTGGCCATCATATGGCTTCTTTTGATGTATGTACAATTACCATCACACGTCTCTAATTCGTCAAAACAATTGAATGTAATCTATTTCTTCTATTGTACTCACTTCAACAGCCCCAGTAAATTGCTTATATTGCTCTCCAAGATGTATCCCTTATAACTTTGCTACTCTTCTGGTAAAAGCCAAAAGAAAACAAAAACAAAAATTAATTAGGAAGGTTTCTCAAAGAACTTTTCTGTCAAATTGGCAACCCTTTTCTTAAAATCATCAATTGGGAAACTGTAATACAAGTCATAAATGAAATAAATCTCATGACTTGCAGAATTGCAGGTTTCCAAACATATGCAAAGCATAAATTCATTTCTTAACTGAAACCAATATTAAATTGTTAGATTCAATGAATGATTTCGATTGGTTTTTAAGAATGAAGGGTTGTTCTACCTGCAACAAATACATGGAAATTCTGTGCTATGATTTTATACTCTCTCTATCTGGAATTCTCTCTCTTTTACCACTCAACTTGTTCATGAATACAGGGAAGAAGATCCCATGAGTCATTAAAGAAGGAAAACAAAACATGAATTAAGACACTAACGATCTCAGCATTTTAGGATTGTCACTTTAAAAGCAGAACAGCAAAGTGGTTCAAACTTGATTAAGCTTACATTCATATAAAAATGAGTTAGAACAAAAAAATATATATATACAAAAGAAAGCTTATGGGGGCTTCAAGAATGGCATACCTGAATCCACAGTAGAAAGGAGGAAGATGGGAACATCCAGTTACTTGAGAAGAAGAAGAAGAAGAAGAAGAATGAAGAGACGGTGAACCCAAAGCTAATGGTAATAGTAGGAAGACAGCTAGTTGAGCTACAACTGACTGTCTTTATTTTATTTGCATGACTGAAACATATGATGTTTTCTTTCTGTTATTTTGTTTTTCGATCATATATTATCTTTTACAAAGTTCTATTTTTTTATTTTTTTAATATGAAAAATGAGAGAACTATAATGGGAAAAAAAGGGTGGGGTTGTAGAAGCCAGAAGCCAGAAGGCCGTTAGAGATATGGAAGGGAGAGATGCTATTGGGTGGAAGAGATATTGGGTCCAGGTTCGAGTGGTGCAGAATGTGCCATTTTACATATTGTTTGCCCTTTCTCTCTTTCTCTCCTAATCCTTTTCCTTTTAGGTGATATTTTCAAGATAGATGGGTCACTTTCGCCTTTTCAAGTCTCTCAAGCATTCATTCTTATGCAATATTTATATCTTGTTTGGTATTTGGTGAGCCACACAACACCAAAACAACATCGACTTCTGCATCAATCTCAGCAATAATCTTTCATGTGTGGACCCCAACCCTCCATCATAAGATCGTCACCGCTAAAACTAACTCCTCTATCTCACGCACGCACTCCAATGCATTTAAATTGTTGATTAAATTCGAGTGGAAAATGAGAGAAGAGTGCGAGCGAGTAGGTGAGTCCCAGCCCACCCTCCCCGTCTACTTGGGTGTCCTAGAACCCACACCCCATTTCTTATTTCTTATCCGAATTTTAAAGAGTTCGGGGGCCGAGAATTTCATAAAATCTAAATCCAAGTCTCTAAACAGTAAACATGCACATTCACACACATTTAACTTTGTTCTAAAATATATGATTGATTCGAATATGATGGGAAGAATAAAATAAAAGAAAAGGGACGATGGGTTCTTTTAATAAAAAGCATTTGCTAAGAGGAAATTTTAGTATAAAAACAAGTTGTTACTTGTTAAGCATGCTGAGAGGACTAGTCTCTAAAGAAAAGGGCTGTGTTGAAAGCCTTCCCAAGAAATCTTTTCCCTAGCCCCAACCCCAAAAATATAAAATAAAATAAATACACATTAACATACAGAGCCTACAACAACTCAATTGTCTTGTAGATGTATTTTAGTGAAATCAGTAATCAATCATTGCGTTGTATTTGGACTTGACATTATCGTATAGGACAAAAAAACCAAAACTATTTTTTTTTTTTTTTAATTTTCTCAGGCCAGTTTTCAATTTTTAATCATTCAAACTAAATAAAAATCATCAGGATCATCTTATATTCAAAGGATTTAAAATCTTGTTTAATTTACAAGCTTGGCAAAAAGCAAATTTAGCCACTGGCTCAGAAAATCTGGTTTACGTAACCTGTTTGGCTTGTCAACCAAATATAATAAATTTTACAAATAATTAAAGTTAATAAAAAAAAAATAAAAAAATAAAAAGGATCTGTTTACAGTAGCACCATCTTTAAAACAAGGAGATACTAGACGACCTATTGGCTACACCTAGATCAACTTAAACCTTGTTGCAATTCTTTTCAGCAGCTGCAATGTAAATACTTCCATAATCAGGTTAGATTCCTTCAAACAAATACAAAGCAATCACAAAATTAGTCTAATATTTTAACTAAAAAGCCAGGAACTTAGGAATCGGATGCAGAAATCAAGGCGCTTGAAGGGGCGGTAACTAAAAAGAATATTGATTGCATGCATAAGTAACAAGAAGACAAGAGAAACCATAATCTTAAATTATATCTATGAAAACACAATGAATGAGCAAGTTCTGGATGGGGATTTTTTTTTTCCAGCATGAGCCCATAGAGCCCATTAGGCAGCTGAACATCGAGTACAACTTTCTTGCCAACTCTCAGACAAGTTCTCTCATGGTAAAAAGAATATGCTGATTCAGTATTAGCCAATCCTTCCATGGTCTTTTCTTTCACGGGATGCCGGCGGAATGCTTGCAACAGAATGATTGGCCCTACGCCCTACAACAGAATGCCAGGATCAGTTAAAATGATACCAGTTCGTCCCATCCGTTCTATTCAACCCCACAGAGATATGAATATATTTTTACTCAACTACTTCCAATTAGAGATTATTGAGCAAAGAGGAAAATATAGAATGTTTATGTGGCTTGACAGTGTCAAGTCAGGAAGTACCCCATGACATGCCATTGCTGAATGAGCTACTTCCAGGAGAAAGCGGGCCCCCAGAGCTGAAGCTGGAGGCAGGGGCCTGAACCTTTGTATGATTCCATTCACCAACCCGTGCGTTGGTGGGTCTCCCGTAATTGAACCGCTGAACAGGTTGGTGTCCCAAACGACTAGGAGAATTTTGTGAGATATGAGGCATGAAATGAGCAGGCTTCGATATGGGGCGCACATATCCAAGATGTGGATCATGAGCTGAAGGAGGGCTACCCACCTCCACATGTGAAAAGGCTTGAACACGTCCATTTTGTCTGAAGCACATCATGTAAAACCATTAAAAAAAAAAAAAAATGAAGAATAGAAAATAAGGCATTCAAAAGAGAACCAATCATTTGGAAGTTGAACCCCCCCCCCCCCATAAAAAGTGTGGGAGATACCCTAAATTTAAAATTCTCAAAATGGAGAGAATTAAATCTAATATAAAAATTTTCATGTCTATACAAAACCCTCAAACTATCAAAAAGTTTCTAGAGCTTGTCACTCAGTTCAATTCATCTGGTAGATTTTCAAACAATTGTTCACATCCACTCCAGACTATTAAGAAAACTCAGGTTTGCATCAACCAAATGGAATAAACGTGTAACCATATAAGCCACATTCGAGAAATGAGTGACTACTCAACTAAAACACAACCTACCTTTGTATGGGTGGATATGAGCTTGTGCTTGCAGCAGGGTTGAACCTTCCAAACCCGACCAATGGTTGTGCAGATACAAGATGCATGTTTTTGCTGAACTCGGTAGTCATGGTGCTCACATCCGAACCATCCTCTTGCAGAAGAAGTTCATCACTAAAGTAGAAATATACCAATATCCCACCAATAGTTAAAATAAGCTAAAGGTTATCAAAGGACTAAAGAAAATCTAAGCAAACCAACTATTCAAATCAAGGTGAGAACCAGGGGAGAACCCAATAAATCAGTAGTTAATGTATGATATTCAAACATAAGACACTCTTTGGATGCATAACAATTATTATTTTGTATAGATTAACCAATAAATGGTCTGGATGATGATAATAATGACAGAACAATTTGCATGTGTTACTGCTAGATTTTTTTTTTTTTCCCTTTTTGATTTTGATTAATATACACATAGCTTCAAAATGCATGTTGTAGTAAAATTCCCGGCCACAGCTTCACTTTTGCCCATCCATCCCCAGTCATCATCACACAGTCTGATGATCAACAATCTGGGCTCCAATTCAAACAAAAAGCCCAACCTTACTACAGCCAGAAATGTTGTAGACATCTTTGCTCCAGCTCCTCTTAGAAAGGGACCGCCATGTCAGCAGTAGCAAAATTAGTCTATGAGAGGAGTAAATGCATCATGGTAGAATAACATAGTAAATTACCATAAACTATAGAGTTATTAAAAAGCTACAGTGGATTGAAAGGGAAAGATAACTGCTACACTCAGTAACAAGCACCAGTAGCAAAGGCAATATTGTTTACCGGTCGAGCAGTTAGCTGTTCAGGTCTGACTACCAAGATGCTTGAAGTTCTCTATATTAACTAAAATTGGAATCAATATTTTAATTATAAGTTTGCAATAACACCACAAATTCCATCCAAAATTACTAAGTTATAGACACATCCGTCATTGTGGATGTGCCCCATGCACCAATTTTGAATGAAAATATCTTAAAGCATGAATATATGCATGTGCAAGTAACATATGCAAGTTTAGAGTGCAATCTCAAATATCTTGTCTGCTTACCTATAGTTTGGATCCCAATCTCCAGGATCAGGAAGTGAGAGGCCAGCCTCTGGCTTGTCTTTAGCTGCTCCTGCAGTTGGTGCAAATTGCACATTAGGTCGAAGTGTAGATGAACCTGGGGTGCTTTGAATAGCAGAGTAACCAGCAGAGATTCCACTGCCTCCTCGATGCTGCTTCCAGCTTGCAGTATTAGAATTTGACTGCAGATGTTTTGGCGAAGCACCAAGCATTTGAGAATTTCCTTCAGCTTGCGTAGAGCTGGAGGCATCGCTAATTTGCCCTTGCCAATGAGAAGATGACGGGCTCTCTTGAGATTGAGAATTTACAGGATACCAATTTTTTCTTCTATTCATCTGGCTAACTGCAGCCATCTTTCCTAAAGGCGATCCATGACTGCCTCTGGCTGGAGAGGTTGGACCATAATGTCCAGGAGAACCAGTAGAAACTTGACTATAGGAGCTTGGAGGAGTATGTTGTGAGGGGCTAGTGCCAAGAGGCAGTGGCGCAAAATTTCCTGCTGAGGGACTTATACCAAGTCCATTTCCGTGTGGATATTGAATAACCCTTCTTCTTGCATCAGGACTACTTCCCAGCATTGAGACATTTCCCTGTGGATGCATGTTCATCCCAGATGGACCAACAGGTGAATAATATGCAAACATATTACTACTATCTCCATAACTTCCATAGCTGCTTCCAAGCCCTGTACTATCATTATAGCTGCCATAACTTCCAACACTGCCATAACTGTTGCCGTGTGGATACGGAACCATCTGAAAGTGCGGGCTGTTATGAGGAGCAACTCTGTTCCTGCCTGGAATCTACATGAAAGTACATGCCCTTCAGTGAGAGAATAATGTGGTAAAGGCTGTATAAGACACGATGACTGAACAACCTCCAATAATTAAAATAATGGGATAAATAAAGAGACATAAAGCTCACATTAGGAGAGAGACCAGCAGCAAACCAATGTCCTCCACCTGGGTTATGGTCCACCTTGATATTTTGAGCAACAGGCTGAACACAGACAGATACACACATGGACAAGGAGAAGTACTAGTTAGATGTGCATAATCACACTTGTAATCCATCAAATACCCAAGGATACTAAATAAATTGGAACAAGTAAAAATTGTAATATTGCGTACAATGTAGAAGGATTACTCAAAAAAAAAAAAAAAAAAAAAAAGAGAGAGAGAAAGAAATGTAATGCGTAAAATGACATCAAGAGCGATCACATAGGAATTATAAGACTAGAGTTTCTTGAAAAGTACTTTGCCTGAGTTGTAGAGCATTGAAAATAGAAAATTGAAGAACAATTAGATTGGTTTACAATGGTAACAACTAGGGTTTATGTTTCATGTATCAATGCCGATAGCTCATACAGGTTAACTTACCACACGAGGGGTCTCTGGGGGAGGCTTGTATGGGCATGTAAAAGGTTCCCCTGTAACAAAAGGGTGCTTTGAAGCCTGCACGAACGTACATTTCAAATTCTAATTTCAAATCTTGAACTTCACATTGAATGCCAGCAGAAATCAAGTATTAGAGATGGAAAAAGTGTGACACTTCAAGCGATAGTTCAATAACCTGAAAAGGCGACCACCGTTTAGTAGGATCAAAATCAACAAGTCCCCTCAAGAAATCGATCAAAGCTAATCGGATTTGACTTTCTGTTACAAGTTCAAGACAAGACAGCCATTAGTGACATCTTCAAGAGCGAGTAGCAACATTTGGCAAAAATACAGGTGTCTGCTACTTCAGACATAGAAAAACAGATTCTAACCTCTTATAATATCTTCCTGAGGCAAGTTCTTTCTATAAGGATAGCTTCCGACGATTTCTTCAAGATTCATATGTTTGAAATACTCTTTTCCAATCACTGGCTTTTTCATCTCTCTCTGAACAGAAACCAGCGACCATAACCAACAAAATAGAATCACAACATAAGCAGAATATCTTTCCAAGGGGGGAAAATAAGAAAAGGAAGATCGCACCATGGTAATTCCTTACCAGACTAAGAAATACTAATTAGACAAATGTTACAAGATTCGTTCATGTTCAATATTCATTATTATTATACTACTATTATTTTTGGGTAAGTTAGATAATCATTATTTTCACATCTATTTTAATTTTCTTCTTACCTAAAAAACCTTTTTTTAATAAGTAACTGAAATTCATTAAAACCAGAGGATGCACCCAAGTACACAGGAAATATATAAGAGAAACACCAAACCATAAAAGAAAAAAGGGCAAAAAAGTTATGAAAACTAGAAATATAAGAAAAATCAAAAGCAGCCACCTAAAAAACTTTAATATGAACACTCACAGCTTCATATTCTTCTTCTGTTAATGCTTGGTAAGCACTTCTGCCATTTGTTGAAACTTCACCATTCTCTATATTGTGGACACTCCCAATGCACTTGAAAAACTTACTTGTGCTTTTTGCCTCCTTTAGTACATAATCCGGGGGTTGTCCTCTACAAAATGTCAACGATATATGAAAGGCTGTTTGCCGTTTGAATCAATTTCACTGAAATACAACAAACTAATGGGTAACGACTAATGAGAGAATTTTTTGGCTCGCTTTCATAATCTAACAACAAAATTTTCTCAAAACAGAGAAGAAGAGAAAAACCAAAACTTTTGAGAAGGACCAATTTATTTAATGACAGTACCCCAAAAAAAAATGGAATGCAAAATATATGCCAATATTCAATCTAAGAAAATATTTGCTAGAGGAGAAACAGCACATCAACACCTTTCACATATAGTCTTAACGCTAGGGGTGGGCAAAAATCCAACCAACCCGCAAAACTGCCCCGCCCCACCCGGTTTCCCTCATAAAAAATGCGGATCCGGGTTTAAATTAGGATACCCGTGCGGGGCGGGGCGGGGCGGGGCGGGGAGGGGCAGGTATCATTTTTAAAAATGACCGGGTACCCGCCCCGCACCGCATTAACCTAAACCTAATAACCCAAAATATCTCCCACCCTCTCCCTCAGTTTTCTCTCACGCCTCCATCTCCTTTTTTCTCTCAAACTCTCACGCCTCCCTCTCCCAAACTCCCTCACGCCTCCCTCTTTCTCTCACCATCTCCCTCAACCTCACTCTGTGCCGCTCCCACTCAGCTGTGCTTAGCGTCCACCCGAGCTCCAATCACAAGGTTCTCTCTCTTTCACTCTTTTGCTCTCTCTCTCTTCCGCTCTCTCTTTCATTCTCTCTCTTAACTTAAGGGCGAAGCAGTCCAAGGTAGAATCGGCAGGGTAAAAAGATAAAGGCAGTGTTGTGTAAATCGGCAGTTTACAACATTTGGAGGCACTGAAATTATCTGAAATTTGGGAACCTTTTGAATTAAGAAAAAAAAAGAGTTAAACCATGGTTGGTAAGGATTGTTTATGCGTGAAAACCCAGCCATTTTCTAGAAATGAATTCCTTATTTCTTGCTCATTCAGTTCCTCAAAAATGTTTTGAAAAGCATGTACGATATCAGTTTCACTATGAAAATTGTAAAAAATACAAAACAAAAGAAAAAAGCACAAATGAAAAAATAAAACCCAAAAAAAAAAGCCCATAGGTTTAGATCCGACCCAATCAAATCAAATGAAAAATTACAAAACTGCCATTCACATAATACCCGAACCCACCCCGTCCTACCTGCATTACCCGCCCTGTATGCACCCACCCCGCAAACCCAATACCCAGCGGATAATATCCCCTCTAGCCGGGTGACAGATTAAAATTTCAAAACCCACATATTGCGGGCCGGGAGCCAGAAATGGCCAATACCCGGCCCGCGCCCACCCCTACTTAACGCGCTTATCCAACTAATTCTAAACATTTTATACCACAGACGAGACCACTAGCTTGCAGGGAGATCAAACATAAATATATTCAAATTCCATTTTAAATAAATGATAAAGCAAAAGCAGATAAAACATTTCTCACGTGGCTCAAATATTGGAAAAAAGTTTAAATACTCCATGCTATACAAAATTTTCAACCAATTTAAGGACACCAATAACCAAAAGAACTCAAATGTGCCATTTTAATCAAAATAGCGTTTTGGAACTGGCTGGTGCTCAATCGTGCTATCTTTGGTAAATGGCTTTGGCGCTATGTGCTTGTGAGAGAGGCTTGGTGGAGAGTAGCAGTGGACTCTAAGTTTGGCAGTGTATGGGGTGAGTTGGTGGAGAGTAGCAATGGACTCTAAGTTTGGCAGTGTATGGGGTGAGTGGTATTCTATTGAGAACTTTCCAGCGCTTGACTCTCTAGCTTTAGTGGCTGGCAAGAACCATACCGCAAATTTTAGAGTATAATTTGGTGGAGGGAAAAGCCTACTACTGTCCACAAGATAAGGTAATCTACTTAATTTTTGTAGTGTTATTAAAAAAAAAAAAAGGGTTCTGCACCATTTTTGTTTTTTTGATAAGTTCTGCAGCATTTCCTAATTTTACATGACAATAAACAATTTTCCTATTTATAACTAATTTTTTCACTTTTTTTCTTACCACAAAAACACAAAGAAAACATGACAAAAAGCAAAGAATCCAAGACATTGGGATTAAAAATCCCAGATCAAGCAAAGTACATCGACGGCTAGATAAATTAAATGCAAAAAATTATTTATTGATCACCAACAAAAAGAGAAGGGCATACCCAAGTATTTGAACCATTCGACTAAGGAGATCGAATTCTGAAGCTCCTGGGAATAATGGCAAGCCTAGAAACAATTCAGCAACTATGCACCCAAAGGACCACATATCAATAGCCGTAGAATATCTGGAAAAGGGGCTAAGGACCAAACAAATAGCTAGTGATAATAGGATAAGATGAAAAACAAAGACAGAAATCCCAATTAAGATTTCTAATGCACCAAATACAAAATGTACCTCTCTTGGGTCATTATTTTTAAAAAAGAATCATTCAACAATTACTTTCAAAGAACATATCTTCTAGTGGATTCTTGTTGGATCTTTTTTATATAAGTAATTTAATCTCATTAAAAAAGCGTAGAGGGTGCAACCCTAGTTCACAAAAAGTATACAAGAGAATATCATATTCAGTAAAAAGAACAAAGGTTCAATAAGTTAGAAAAAATAGAAAAAGTACATATTCTTGACGGATCTTCTAAGTTGAAAATTCCCATATATGTATAATACACATTTTTTTTTTTTTTTTTGATAAGTAATATTGTATATATCAAAAAAAGCGCAATGCGCCTCTAGGCACACAAGAAAGTATACATAGGTAGCCCAATTTAATACCCAAAGACAAAACCCAAGAAGACCCAATCCAAAAAACCCAAGAAGTAACCAAAGCCAAACGGTAGAACCAAAAAAAGAACCTAAGACTAAAACCCACACTAGCCCAACACCAGCCCTAAAAAACCCAAAGCCCCTAATGCACCTCAGGAGGAAAGGAAAATGCATTTTTGGTCCTAACACAACCCTGCCGGCACTAGCACCTCTTCGGAGAGAGTCTCCCTCCAACCTCATAATTGATGGAGCATTCTAAATTCTTGAGTTCTCTCTTCCCTTTTACCTTTGGGGTATAGGGCTCCCGCTCCTCTTCAATATTTGAAAAAAGATTCAAAAGGCTTTTTTGGTTACCTCCTTCACCACAAGACAATCCCACAATGGAGGCGTATTTCACTGCATCTAGCACTACCTCCAAATAGTTCTTCACTTCCTTTTCCGCAGTTTCCGCCACAACCTCGGCAAACAACTTCTTGTTCTTATGCAACTACTGAGTAATCTTCTCCTTCACTCTCCGGGCATACCCTATTTGAGACTTAGAGAGACAGAGGAGTAAATTGGAGCACCACCCTTCGACATGCGAGGAAACGCTGAGTCTCAAACCCATTTCAGCCGCGTGCTTCTTCGAAGAAGAATATACCAGTGATTCTTCGATAACAACCTTAGAACCTTCAACTAACGATGAAGCCTCCTTCATCGCAAGTAGATGCTTAGCTAATTTATCCTTCACTCTACGAGAATACCCTAGTTGAGGCCTGGAGACAGAAGACAAAAAAGGAGCACCTCCTCCTTCGCCTCCCACAGGGAACCATGGTCCATAGAACAAGAGGACGCCTCCTTCACCACAGTCGGAGAATGAGGAACAAAACTCGGCCCAAGAAACCCCCGACAGATCAGACCTTTCCCCGGAGCAATGATCGTGAACCTAACAACCAATTATATAAGTGGCTCCAAAAGATCAAATTATGTCAAATTTTTCCAATCATTGAGCCTGTATATCTAGTATAAGTAAGAAGTTCTAAAGAATAAGTGGTCATTGGAGGCCTTCCCTGATGCCACAATTGAACCTGCCCTCAATCACAACTCTGAGAGTTTAGCTTAAACCTAGCTGATCAGTTTGATTCCAACAAAGTTGCAGCCCAGGAAGAGAGTAAACAGGCAAGTAAAGCTGAAAGAAACTAAGACGAAATTGAAATCAATCCAAAGAGACAAAACTAGTGAAACAAGTAGAGCAGAAACTTCATTGAAAGGATACTGATACCCAAGAAGAACTTCAGGAGATCTGTAGTAACGACTCTGCAGAGTAGTTGCAAAAAAAAAAGAAGCAATTATGAGATCATCGTCAGCATGATAAGAATGAGAAAAAAGCCCGCAAATAAGCATAACTTCGACCTGAATGTAGGAGTAAACAGTACGATCTTCCATGCATGCTGATCCAAAGTCGATAATTTTAACTTCTGCTGGCTTCACACTGCTGCTTTCAAGACATAAAAATCAATTTTAACATAAAGAAATAGAATACATGGTTTGATGTCCTAAGCCATAATCAAATGTAACTCACCTTCCGCACAAAAGAATGTTTTCTGGCTTCAGATCACAGTGAATGATCCCAGCATCTTTTAACAGAGCCAGTCCACATAAAATCTATTTCGAAAAGAAAGAAAAAAGGAGCAAGATGTAACATCAAGGAAGAAACATTCAAACTTAATCCAAAGAAGATACATTACAGAAATAGATCTCCCAAGCAAGATTGCTATACCTGTTTAGAGAACATTTGGACAATGCTCAAGGATAATCCCCTAAAGTGATTTATTTTTATAAGCTCATACCTGAAAAGATTTAGAACGTCAAAACCATGATCCATGCAAATTAAACTTGTATCTCCTCAGTTCAACAGATGATACAATAAAGTAGTCCTCATAACTTACAGATTTGTGTCAAGCAGTTCAAAGCAGATGCACAAATGACGCTGATATACGAAGTAATCATAAATGCGAACAATATGATGCTTATCCTCAGGATCATACTTCTTATTTAACTGCAGCAAAAGGCAAACATTGAAGCATAAACTTCACTACTAATTTTCTTTCAGTGACTAATACAGAAGTTTCACTACTGCTATTGCTACACATGGGAAACATATAGGGCTGTAAATAAACCAGTCCGTCCAACAACCCGCTCGGCTAAGCTCAGCCCGACCCGAGCTCGGTACTGTAGTAATCCACTCGTTACTGTTAAAACCCGCTCGATTAATAAATGATACATATCCGACTCGCTTGACAAAACTCGATAGGGGCTCGACAGGCTCATTAGATTATATATATAATTGGTTATAGTTATATTATATGCATATTGAATAATATAAATGTATAAGATAAATACTTAACCATATGATCCAATTACAATTTCAATACTTAATCAATTATTCATGTACAATGACAATGACAATGTGATTCATATAGTATCAAATTAAGTAATTGACATTGGATTAAACAATGTGTTACTTATAACTACAATTGAAGTATTTTTGTTTGTTTGTAAGTTTATAAGATCAACACTTAATCATATGATCCAATGACAATTCAAATATTTAATCATAATATTTATATACAATGACAATGTGATTCATATAATGTCAAATTAAGTAATTGGCATTAGATTCAACAATGAGGTTGCATAATTCTCAAGAATTGAAGAGAATTCCAGGAGCTGTTTTATATTCAATAGTCCAAATAAACGAGCTTTAATAGAGCCGAGCTGCCCGTTTAAGGCTCGATAAGCTTTTTAACCGAGCTCGGCTCGAGCTCGCTTAGGCTCATTAGCTCGAGCCGAGTCTGGTGTTGGGCCTAATGAGCCGAGTTCGGCCAGGACGTTTGAAGCCCGGCTCGAACTCGACTCGACTCGTTTACTAAACAACATAAACGAGCCGAGCTCGGCACACCCAAAGCCCAGCTCGCCCGGCTCGATTACAGCCCTAGAAACATATAACTAAAGGAGAACTTGATTACCATTGTCAGAATAGATACTTCAACCAGTGCCTGTTGATAGTAAGCAGGGTGATTTTTGATAATTTTCACAGCAACAGAGCTGTTGGTCTCTGCAACCCAGCATTTAGCAACCTGCCCAAATGTCCCATGGCCAAGAACATCTTTGACAATGTATCTGCAAGTAATCAAATGAATCCAATTGAGTACTCCATTCAGGACGGAAAAACCAAACAGATAACAGGGCTACAATTTGAGTTTTGAAATATACATTCAATACATTTTCTATTTACAAAGCCCATGTATCCATAACCAATCATCCAGTAAGGCACAGATGCTAGTAGAGGACTGCAAGCACAGATAAACGTACCAACTTGAGGAATTTACGTGTCTACTAAAAGGAAAGTATTAAGATGCCAGAGCAAATTCATATTTTATTACATAGTTAGAAACTTCACAATGGTACCTCAGAAACCTTTGTTTTTTTTTTTGTTAAGTACAATGGTACCTCAAAAACAATGCCAAGTCCCAGCACTGACGATGATGCAAACAAAAGCATTTCTAACTTATGGGATGAACATTAAGCATAGAAACTCGATTCAGCCTTAATCATGGAGAGATCAAACACACCAAATGGGTATGTGAGATTATCTGGATAGGTACAATTTCAACCCACATTAATTTCTTTTCAAAATAGAAAACAAAAAACATAAAGAAAGTTCTTCCTGTGTTTCTTAATTCATCCATTTGTTCTGCTAACTCCCCCATTCAACATTTTACTGCCACAATTCTTTCCTAAGCTTTTGGAGGGCTCAACTTAAAATAAAAAGTTTTCCGTGTCTAGAGGAGATTCAAACGACTCTGTAGAAAAATAGATGGTGAGTTCCCAATGGTGAAAATGTTACATCAGAAAAGGAATTTGAGAAAAAAAGAAAAGGCATTCTGGGTTGGACAGAGCCAGAATCCTTTGTTGCATCTATCTGTTACTACTGGGTTTAAAAAAAATCTTATGTTTGTAAGTTCAGGCATTATAGGTTCACAAAGCAGAAAATGAGCAGACTCTAGCAATACTTATGAAGTTTAATTATTATATGGACCAGCAACAGTTGTACTACTTGATTGATTTGCCCTGCTTATGCTTGAACTTGATATAGCTTTGCCTGGATTGAAACTAAAATGTGCCAACATTATTATAGCTGAATAACTATACTAGCAGACATGAAGATCAGACAAGAAGATCTCAACTTTTGCTTTCACTTCCAACCAAAAATATTGAATCCTTTTCTAGCAAAAAGTAGTTTGGAAAACGGAGAAAAAGGTTCAAGAAGAATAAATGAACACAAAATGGATTAAGAATATTAAAATAAAAATTTACAAATAACAAACCTCTGCTGCATTTCTGAATTGATCAAGACAAAGTTCACAGTGAGAATAAGATCCGAGTTCGCATTATCATAGCCATCATTTTGCACTCCAATGGATGGGGTGGTCAAATATCTCTTCGGATTTAGTTCATCTGAATACTTAAACTGCGGATTGCATATTTGATACGTTTCAACTAAGTCCTTGGTTAGTCTTGCCACTGACTGCAAAATTGCAAGCTACATGTCAACCCAAAGATCTGCTTCGAGTAATTCTGATAGGACATTATTCTAACTACATAAAGAGTCAAATGATGATGCATCAACAGAACTAAATATAATGAAAGGAAACTGATTGATTCTCCACCTTAAGATGTTAACTACAAAAAATACCAAAATCAAACCTCCAACTAGGTGCAGGTACAAAGTCACAACGCCTTCCAAGATAATTTTTAGATTCTTTTAACATCATTATTAAAAAAATTAGGGATCAGTTAAATATATGATACCTGGCTTTTCACACAGGATATTCTGAACTTTATATAGAAATGGACTGAAACCTATATAACAAAAACTT
Organism: Corylus avellana; assembly: GCF_965113065.1. NCBI lineage: Eukaryota > Viridiplantae > Streptophyta > Magnoliopsida > Fagales > Betulaceae > Corylus > Corylus avellana. The sequence goes on from NC_142491.1 coordinate 44,698,932, forward strand.
TATCAAAACCTTTTAGATCTGTATAACAAAATGGCACAATGGATATGTAAACTCCAGCTTTAAGAGGTATCATTTATAGTGGTGTGGTTTGATGAAGTACATCAATACAGCAGAATGCCATATTATGTGGCACAGACTCTCATCTAGCCATCTCACAGTCTCTTTTTTCATCACCATATCCTAGCCATGTTATGCAGCCACTAACAGCATAAAAGGTGCCAAAAGGTTTTAAACATACACAAGTTGCGATTGGACACATTGTGATTTTACATAGCCATGGAAGATGAGGCGGTAAATGAAATAAAGATGAGGTAAGAAGAAAGTTATCATGACTGTCCACATTTGTGAAATCCCCTAAAGTAAGGCATCCTTGGAAATAGGAGTAAAATATGATTTTGCAATCACTATGTCAAATCAATAGCTAATCCATTTAATACAATTCAAATTGGGACTAAGCTATGAGGAATTCAGATACCTAAACCCAGAAGTTGGATAGCAAGTTGCTACCTACATGTGTTTCTATCTTCTACTTCTTTTTCAAATTAATTTGACAGCAGGTATTAGGGTTATGTAAGGACACAAAATTAAAATATTCCAAAGGTCCACTTAAGTTTCTGAAGAGTACATGAAGCCTATAGTTCCTTCTCATGAAACCCAACCAAACACCAATTGCAAAGAGAAATTGACATGCCAAGAGGATTCCTTTAAAAAAAATAAAAAATTAATTAATTAAAAAATAAAAATAAAAAATAAAAAAAGAAAGAAAATGACCTTTGGGATTTTACTCCTCCCTTGTAAGCAATATGCCTAAGTTGCCAACTATGCCAGACCTTCCATCTACTTCCCTAATCTTTTGAAATGCCCATATTAAGTAGAAAAATGCTCAAGAGAGGAAGGGAAACTATTAAAATATTGTTTTCTTAAACTTCTTACTCATCGAGGGGAATCATTTTTTTTGATTTGGCACCGGGTATCCGGAGCTTCGCTCTGACTAATCCCGGATGCAAAGGCCTTCAGCAAGGAGTTTTCCGCAAGTGCATCTCGGTAAATTCAAGGGGTGAACCTCCAATCCTTTGCACTCAGTGGGTTTCAAACCTAAGACCTTGAGGAGCATACTCAAAGTCCCAGGCTATCCAACCATTGAGCCAACCCCTTGGGGGTTATCATCGAAGGAATCATACCAATGGCCTTTGGGTCAAACAGCACTTCCACCTCCCATTAGGATGGGATGGTGGGGGAGTTCATGGGCTCAAATCCCAAAGGGTATTTAAGTTACTTATCAATCACAAAAAGAAAAAACAGAATGATTCAGAAAGAAGGAAATTTTTTTTAACTCTGTTACTAAGTCCTCTTGGAGTTTATGACATTATTATAGCTTCTTTTTTCATTTTTTCTGAGACGTTATTCTAATCATTTAAAAATAAAAACTTTACCATAGTACATTCTCAAAAGGATGTCTTTAGCTACATTATCATAACGAGGTTTCCTTCTGGTTTTCCTTTTTGTTTTATGTTTTGTATATTATTGTTCCTTAACAACTATTTTGAAGTTGATTATAAAAATAAAAAATAAATAAATCAACAACAGCTATTTTGAAGTTAAACAGAAACAAATATCACTGCTCCAACTTGCATTCTGTGAACTGGGACATCCTAAGCCCTCCCCAAAAGACCCATTCGTCCACAATTGACCACCGGTTCAATCCTAAAGTCAACTAGCCCCATGCCAATGGAGATTCCAAGCTATAATAACTACATAAAAGACTTCCCTTTTCCCATTTCAGCATCAGCATACCCAATACCACACATATATTTCAACATGCAAACTAAAAACGCAGCTAGAAAGACTTGCAACAGAAACAAAAAGCAAGAACACTTACAGATTTTCGCACAACAACGCGCAAAGCTTGCGACTTGATCACAGTCTCATAAGGACAAAAAACGAGCTGCCTTGGCCGCCAATCGAAACCCGCCCCAGCCGGCGCCGCCGATGACGATGATAAGTCCTCGGGAGCACCACCACCGCCAGCCGAATCCTTTGGCTCATTGCTAGGACAGACCTCATCCATGACCCAGACCCAGAAGCCCCAAAATCAAGCTCCAACCCAGAAACTGACCTCGCACAATGCGTCCATACGACCCCTCTTCGCAACACAACAAAGATAAAGACGCAAAAACCCAATTTAGTGAACCGATCACCGATCGGACTTAACAACCCGATTGCCGAACTGGGCGCCGAGCTTCTCTTCCAACTCAACGAACCCGACCCCAGCCGATTCCAATCCCATCCTCCTTCATTCACGGGAATTGCTCTCACAACATCCCAGCTCCCAAAAGACACATCACGACGATCATAATCTATCGGATTGATTGATGATAAATTTTACTGTCTTTGCAATCAAAGAAAAGTCCCCAAAGCAAAAATCGAACAACAAGGAGGCTAATTTAATGCCAATACTCAAAATATACGAATAAACAAACAATAATATAATATAAATTCGTGACACAGAGGGATTGATAGGCGAAGGAATTTTGGGGGAGATGAGAGAGAAGAGAAAGTAAGAGGGGACAGATACAGGCAATTTGTTTTCCTTCTTATACTATTTCTTCTTCTTTTTTTTTTTTTCTTTTTTTTCCCCTTCTTGTCGATCAGCGACTTTTGCTTATATTTCTACTAGTAGTGATCGAGCCTCAGGTTTTCCGGTAACCAGGCCACCTCAGCTCCTAAGCGAAAAAAGAAACATTAAAAAATGATAAGAAGAAGAAAAGAAGCTTTAACAAATAATAAAGACATAATTTAACAGTTATGAAAATTCCTAAAAGATAGCTCAATCTGTTTGAGATCACGTCCTATGAAACGCAAATTACTAGTTCAAATTATCTTTTCTCTTTTCCTTTTTTATGCGGACATATAAAAGAAAAAAAACCAACTTTTTTTTTTTTCAAAATAAAAAATATTAATAAATAATTCAGGACAGATGACACTAAAATATATATATATATATACATTAGTCAATGTTTTACGGGAAATAACGTGCAGTATCTAAAGTATGTTTTGGGAAACCAACGGGATTTCACGTGGTTTTGAAGACCAACTAATTTTGGCGTGTCAATGACTCAATCCACCTTCTTTTTCTTTTTCTTTTTTTCTTTTTTTTTTTTTAATTTTTATATATTCGCACAAAAAGAAAAGAGGAAAAGAAAATTCAAATTAATTATCATTTTTTTAAAAAAAAATTATTTATTATTCAAAATAATAATTCATGTCTTATATTTCAAAATTTTAAAGCATATATTTTGTCAAAATATTCATACAAAATAAATACGACAAATTTTAATCTTTTGAAGAGTTTTGTGTTTATAATTATTTGTTAATATATTTATCGTTAAAAACAAAGAAAACTAAAGAGAAATAAACACGACAGTCGACAATAAGAATTTCAGTATTCTAACTTCTAAGCTTTGAGTTCGTATCAAATTATTCTTTGGATATTCAACTTTCACAACCAACTATATGAATTATTTAATAAAAGTCATCCCAACCTCAATTATATCTCTAAAAAAATTGCCAAGAAAGAAAAGAAAAAACAAAATTAGAAGTTTTTTTTTTTTTTTTTTGTATTTTTGGTAATTCTTTTGTGAGAATAATTGAAATTTTACATATCTTGTGCTAGAAAATCAACAGAAAATATAACGGAATAATCTATGAATGATTTGATATGGATTTAAAAGTGATAAGAAAATTAATTGGTTATTTGTCCCATCAAAAAAAAAAAAAATTGACCATTCAATCATTTCATATATAATTGATGAATACTTTGAACAATACGTTATGCCATTACAATATCATAAGCATATTGAAGAGCTTATTCTATATGAATCACTTTTTCATAACTGTAAGTGCACTTTTTGTAAGCTTATGAACTGTTTCGTTTGCTTCTCATCGATACTAAATTTTGTATAAAAAATTGTAGCGCTCAAGCGTTCAAATAAAAAATATATATATATATAACAAAAGGAGTAGGCCAAAAATATTAATTGTGACTATCCTAGGTATAGGTGACCAAAACATCCAAGTAATTGCTTGTCAATTAACTAAGCTTGTGGTCTTGCAGTAAGTGTATGACCATTCGAGGAAAGATTCTCATGAAAATTGCTACGTAAATGTTAGATACTTTTGAAAGTTTGAAACTATGGCACACGACAACTATTAAGTAACGGTAGGGTTTTTGTCTTGTTGAATGGTCAGAGCTTACGTGGATTACTGTCAGAGATAAAGACACATGTACACGCAACAATCCCTGTGATTTACGTGGATATGTTTGTTAACTTGTTTTTTTATCAGTATTATGTTTAATGGTAATTTAAAAATAAATAAAAGAACTGAAAAAAAAATTAAAAAAAAAAAAAAAAAAATTATGAGAATGACCCCCATAGCCTGTGGAGCAGGTCTATTTGGGCAGATGAGCTTCACAAGGGCTATCTCACAATTGTATGCCCAAATTGCAAGCAATATGAAAAGAGTTGAAAGACAATTGTATAGAATCTTAATTTCATCCATGTAAGCCTTCTATTATCATACACTCTTATCTCCATTATCTCTCCCTTCATCTTCTTAGAGTATATTTAGAATTGCGTTTGAAAAATAAAATTTTTAAGTCAAAAAGAGCTTTTAGGCAAAAACTTTATTTTTAAGCTTTTGCCAAAAATGAGTTTTGACTATTTTTAGGTTTTTTGTACCCTTAAAAACACTTTTAATTTTTTTTACCAAACGAGTATTTTTTTCTTCAAATAGATTTTTTTAAGTATTAAAAGTATTTTTAAGCCCTTTAAACATAATCTCAAACAGACTTTTAGTGTATATAAAAGAGATGTCATTTATTAGATTACTATATGATTCATACGAGCCAAAAGTTGATAATAATTTTTTAAATCATTTTCAAGCTACAAACAAACCGGATAGATTGTCAAATGATATAATGCCATTGTTTCCAAAATGACACGTTTTTGACTTACCAAAGCGGACGGTAGAGATTGCATCTATGGTTTTGTTGCGCAGATACTGTTTTTGGGTTGTCACCGTGGGATTTTAAGTTCTCTTGATCCTTAATCTGAGCCCAGTGGACACGTTAGCTTTGCTTGGGCCCTCAATCATTCCAAGTGGGTTTATAGGACTTTTAGCCCAACGATCACCACCGAGCTTATGGATATGGATCTTAAGCTTTAGGCCTCCAACTCTAATGCTAACATAGCAGCCTGCATGTCTATTGTGGCTTGGGTCCACGTGCATACGAGTGGAGCCTTGCTATGTTGTTTACACCAACAGAGATTCTCATCAATTTTGCTACTCAAATTACTAGTAATTTAAATAATAAATGTGAATCTTTATATGAGTTACTTATCAAACAATTTTTGTGCAGTCCACTCCCCTGTTATGGCGAGTAGGTCTCACAAAAGCTCTCTCCATTTTCCTGCTTAATTTGATAGCAATCGGAACAGTAAATTGCTAGAGATCCGGATCTTATTTACACAAGGTTGAGATTGTGAACGCAACATAATTTATATGATGAGGATTCTTTATTATTAGATTATTTGAATTTCTGTGAAATTTAGGAAGAGAGAAGAGCGGCAGAACCCACATATTATGCACAACTTAAAATGTGAAACCTACCTAATTAGGGCAAGTGGCTCCTACAAACTACCTTTCTTAAATAGAGAAGGATCCAAATGGAGAGGAATCAGTCCTCCTTTTTACAATGATAGAATGGTCTAAAAAAGTGAAATGACCATTTTACTATTGTAAAATAAGGGACTGACTCCTCTCCATTTTCTTTTAAAAGAAAGTGAAGAGGATCCGAGTCTTCTTAAACTGCCTAAATTTCAGCCTAATAATAAAGAGTCTTAATTCGATTTTTGTTGACAACATGACACTGAGATTTGCATGTCAGCACACTAGTAATAGTGGACAACCTTAGGTTGAGTTGAATCTACAATCTAGGTGCTTTGGGGCAGAACATCATGAGACAGCACCATGGAAACCCTTTGGGCCACAAGCCCACAAATTACATCATGAATCAAAAGGATTGTGAATGTGACAGTATTGGATCCCCAATGGCATTATCACAGTGTAGCAAGCAATTGGAATATCAGGCATGGAGGGGTTGTTCAAACCTGACTAAAGTGCTCGCTGAGGCCAGGCATTTAGGTAGTTTTGGACTGAATTATCTATAGGGGAAAATACACTTTACCCTTCTTGAACTCTCAATTCATTTGCACTTTTAATCTCAATGTTTAAAAAGTGACACTTTACCCCTTCAAAGTATTTGACACTGACACTTGACCCTTATGAAATACACTTTACCCCTCGAAATAACTAAGTTTTGAGAGGGTAAAATGTCAATTTAGGGAGATAAAGTGTCAATTCAAAATACTTCAAGAGGGTAAAGTGTACTTCATGGGATCAAGTGTCAATATCAGATACTTTTGAGGGGTAAAGTGTCACTTTTAAAACATTGAGATTAAAAGTATAAATTGGTAGATAATTAGGGGGTAAAGTATATTTTTCCCGAGAATATGGGTCTTGTCCGCCCCTTTCTAGCATTGTCCTTCCAATTACTTTCATTTAATTGTCTTCTATGTATTGACATTATTGCTCTTTGTCTTTCCCATTGTCCCCATATGTTCCTCTTTCTCCTTACATGAAGATTGGATAGAGATATTTTTGCCAAAGAAACAAAAAATAAAAACACCTGATTTCTTGTATTATTCTCATTAAGCACATAAAAAAGGAGGAATCTTATGAGATGAAAATTCTTCGAATTGAACGACTACTGTAATGTATGTCAGCTCAATCTGAAGGAAATTATGAGGCAGCTTTATATAATTACTATGAAGTTATGCAATTGATAATTGGTCCCTATGATAAAAGTTATATACTCTATAACGTAGGTTTTATGTTATTAATAATAGTCTCCCAAGGGTAACTCAATGGTTTAGGGATTACATTTCATGAAGTGAAGATCACTAATTCGAATTTCTCTCCTCTTGTGTGAACATGTAAAAAAAAAATGTTATTACTAATAAATTTTATTAGGGATATAACATGTTGTTATTTATTTTAGAGTTAATATTATAGTAATTATCTTTGTTTTAACTCCAAGTCATAGAGTTAGTATTGTTATATGACTACCATATAATTGGAAAGACGTGACAGTAAAATAATCCTCTAACTTTTTTATAAGTACTGATTCAACGAATAATTTTTACTGTCATATCATCAAATTATATTACAATCGTATACGAAATTATTAAATAGTAAATAGCATTACTTACTTCGTTTTTTGGCGTACAATACTTTTTGGAAAATATTTTCAATATATTTTGATGTTTGGTGTGATAAAAAATAATAGTCAAATTAAAAATATTTTCAATTTAACCAAACAGAGTTTCTTTAGTTTCGGAAAATGATTTTCCTTTCTTAAATTTCGTAAACCATTTTTTGAGTTTAAGTGTCTCCTTCTCAAACTGTCAAACCACTCAAAATTTGCATGACCTTAGCCGGAAGTTCCCAAAAGTCTATCATCGCTCATTTTCCGTCGGATCAAACACCACAAAATCCGATTGCTCCAAATAAAAAAATAATAATAATAATAATAATAATAAAGGAATTAGTGGAGGAAGAGAGATGCAAGATTTCAAAAGGTCTGAAAAGAGAGAATGCCCAAGTGGATCTAATAAAGCCCAAGCCAACAAATAACGGGGATGATCCCATGGCAATTCCATGGGATCCAGATCCTATCCGGTCCAAAATTGGATTAGAAATTATCTAATTAATGGTAGGATCTCTTCAAAGAGATCCAAAAACCATAATTAGGACATCTATCATATTAATATATATATATATATATATATATATATAAAACAAAATAATTAAAAATAAAAATAAAAATAAAAAACTTAAGGCCACCCTAGTTGAGGCTTGGGGTGGATTTGGCCACCCAAAAAAATAATAAAAAAAAATATTTGGCACTTGGGGTAGCTGATCCACCCCTAAGGGCCATGGGGTGGCCAAAGCCACCCCCAAGGGTCAGTTTGGGGTGGCTCCAGCCACCCCATAGCCCTTGAAGGTGGATCGACCACCCCAAGGGCCTAATCAAATTATTATTATTTTTTGATTTGGCCCTTGACAGTGGCTGAACCATCCCCAAGGGCCGATCTGGGGTGACCGAAGCCACTTGCAGCCCTAACTAGGGTGGCCAGCCACCTCCGGCCAACCCTTAATTTTTTTAAAAAAATTTGTTATTATTTTTAAAATATATATAATATTTTATTTTTTGTTATTAATGGGACAAATGTTTCATTTATGGCATCAGGATCTCTCTAGCCATTAACTAGATATTCTCAAATCCATTGGATCCTGTTCCACAATGTGTATTCTATATTAAAAAAAAAAAGAGAGATTAATAAGGCCACGTTTTTTCTGATGAGAATAGGAATTTATTTTAGTTCCTAATGAAACATGGAAATCAATATGTGAACAATTAAACATGGAAAACATGTCCCAATACTTTACTTAATCACTTGCTATGATTTCAAAGGGATAAGATCAAAATATATTTTTTATTCGAGTTTTGGATTTTTTATTTTTATTTATTTTTAAGGTTAAATTGATTAGATTTTATTCTAGAAACTATCAAAAACACTAAAATAATAATATTCCAACATGCACCCATTATACGCACGTGTGAATCTGATCCTCATCTTTTAAAAAAAAATTAAAAAGCGTCTGAGCCTCCAGCCTCTGCATTTGCTGACCTTTCCACCATAATCTGCCTCCAAATAATGCATGTTAAAATATCAATGTATGGCAGCAAAAGCAATTAAGTGGTGATGATTCACCCAAAAGGCCAAAATCTATCGGAATTAAAATATTAATTGGAAAGGCAACCCCCACCACTCACAAATTTGATAATTGATGCACATTCATTTACAGTGCACCAAACTACAGAAACAAATGGTATTTTCTTTCAACATTTTTCCCAATTTTTTTGCATTTTAGTTCTGTTTTTAATTGATATTTTTTTAATTTTTTATAAATGTTTTTAGTTCTGTCCCCTTCTCCTAATATTTTAGTTATGTAACTGACAATTCTCTTGTGAGATTTTACTCATTGTGATTTACTTAAAAAATTAAAAAAGATTATCTTGTTGGCCAGTACACAACTTTAACGCAAGCGAAACATGTAGCACATAATCATCTACAGTAGGAGAATCGACGCGACAATAACGGGTGTCGTGAAATGACGACCAAGTTCGAACGCGTGTTTCTTTATCTGTTTTGGAAACAGTTTTTTGAAAAGGAAAGGGATAATGTTTTGAAGACAACTTTATCTCAAACAAAAAAGAGAATCAAATTTGATGTGTTATTTCAAAAGTTTATTAGTGATATTTGGCCTACTCGCGTGCTTAAACAGTAAGCATGTCGGTGTTAAAATACTATAAAATATTATTAAAATAATATTTAAACAGTAAAAAAATAATATTTTATAATATTTTAATACCGGCGTGTTTACTGTTCAACTACGTCGGTAGGCCAAATATCACTACTCATATATATATATATATAATTTATATTTTATTTTTAGTTGTGAGTTCGATTTTTTTTTTTTAATAAGAAGATTCAAGTTCAACAAATGAAATATTAATTAAAATGAGATCAAAATGATGGAGATAATGTTTAGATTCATGATATTTATATCTAGGAGTGTTCAAACGTTATAATAGTCAGTTATTGGCTATAACCGCAATCACAACTGACTTAGGCAGTTATTGGTTTTTAGTAACCACAACCGCCTAAGCGATTATCGGTTATTTTATGACAGTTAGCAGTTATTCAATTCAATAATATTTTAAAAAAAAAAATTTGGCTTTTTAAGTGTTTTGGGCCTAATTTGCTATTTTTTTGTCTTATTTTAAGGGTTTAAGGCCAAAATGTTCCAAAAAAGATGAAAAAAAACATGGCCAAATAAATTCTAGCCCAAAAACATGGCTAAAAAAACATAGCCCAAATCCATTAATCCAAATTCAAATGAAAAAATTAAAAAGACCAATCCAAAATCTAGATACATATTATAAAATACAAACCAAATGGGAGCAAAGCAAATATAAATATAATAAATATTTATATTTATTAATATAAATATTTAATATTTATATTTATATTATTATATATAAATAGTTATAGGTTATAACCGCATTTTTCTACTTCTAAAACCGCTAACCGCCCTAGTCGGTTAGTGGTTTTTAATAGCCGACTACCAAATCGGTTATCAGCTATCGGTTATCGGTTATAATCGATTATTGGTAACCCACCCGCTTGAACAACCCTACTGATATCAAGTTAAACCATAATTTATTCCAAAGCTTAAGTTAATAACAATGAATGAACTTAATTGTTTAATTTATATTCAAACAACTTAGTTCATGCATGAAAGCTGATTTTCCATGAGATAAGTGATGTTGACATTTAAACTTTTATAATAAATTGTGATTTAACATGGTATCAGAGCAGATGTCATGAATTTGAATTTCATAATTTATCTCATTTTAATTGAGTATTTTACGTATTGAGCTTTATTTATTAAGAGAAAAATTTGAGTTTATATTTGAGAGGGAATTATTATATTAATTTAATGATTAAATTAATATTTTTTCAAAATACTTAAACTTTTAAAATATGTGAATATTTAATAATCACACCCTAAAATAGTTCTTTAGGGGTGAACCATGGCGAGGTCTACTCCACACGCGTGAGTCTCCTCCACATGGGTCTTCATTTTCAAGGAGATCCAAGGCTGGGTTTCCTTGCCCCCCTTTTGAGTTTGTGTTTTTATTTATTTATTTAAATCTAATATAAGAGTATTATCCATGCATGTTACCCTTTTTTATTTTATTTTTTTAATTTAAAGAGTCATTAAAATTGAGGTGAAAGTTTAGGATAATTAAGTATAGTTTTCTCATGTCCCCAAAGAGTAGTTCATTTGGTTAGGGACCATGCCTCATGGAATGGAGATCATTAGTTTAAATCCCTTATCCCCTCTTGTGCAGACATGTACAAAAAAAGGCATACAAAACTACACAACGTGAAACTTTGTAAACATAAAGTTGAACAGACAAATCTAACTAACTCTTTTATTCTTTTTAACAATAGTTGATTTAAGGGTCGGTTGAAAGTTGGAATTACCACATCAACATTGTAAGATGAGTGCCACATCAGCAAAGTAAGGTATATAACATCAATAATGCTATACCCCTTTCTTTTTCTTTTTTTTTTTTTAACAAGAGGCGATGAACACTGCCACATCAACCAAGTGAAATGTGGGTGTAGAATATTACATTTCTTATATAATATTATTAAGTTTTTTTGGTAATGCAAGAACCACACTTTTATCGCACAACTATTACACGTGCCAAAGTGGCAATGCCAATCCAATTTTTAATTTTTTGATTTTTTGATTTTTTTTTTTTAACGATAGTTAATCCAAGGGTGGATTCACGCTGCTACATGATCACAATAAGATGACACAGTTTCTAATATTTCTCTTATTGTTTGTAACTTGTAAGTAATGATATAACATACTTTTATCCCACAAACTATTTCACTTGTTGACGTCTGAGTGTCAACTAGCCTAATTTGAAGATCGATGAATATTGACACAAAAAAAAATAATAATAATTGTAAGATAAAATTATAATTTATAATATTACAGTTATTATATATTTTTGGTGGCTACCAATCAGTTTCAGTGAGGCCCTGGGAGGGTTTTTGAATATTCCAACTCGAGGGTTCATATTATTAATTTAATGCGTCCCAATTCAGCTGACAAGGAAAAGAAATTCACACCTGATGTACGCACGCAGAAATTCCAAACTTCAACAACCAAAGCCTGGAGAAATGAGAATCCCATTCCCACTTAACATATTTTTGTCGTTTACGACCAACGTTATTTAATATTAAATCACACACTAACCCAGTAATTAACCGGGATTATTCATATTAATTCATCGCATGTCTTAGAATAGTCGAGGTTGAAAATGACTCCAAATTATGGAGGTTGGTTGGGAAATTTCAAATTAAGGAAGCGTGAAAGCATCAATTGATTAACCGGGATTATTCATATTAATTCATCGCATGTCTTAGAATAGTCGAGGTTGAAAATGACTCCAAATTATGGTGGTGGGTTGGGAAATTTCAAATTAAGGAAGCGTGAAAGCATCAATTGATTAGACTTAGGAAGATTTCAAGCAACCACCGGTGCCGATGGTTCACTGGTATCAAAATTTAGGGTTAAATATTTTTTTGTCCCCTTAATTTAATAACTTTATTTTTTATCATTTTGGTTTCGTTTTGTATCACAGTCAGTACATCGGTTATGGATAAAGATGGAGATTATACCTCCGTTTACTATCCTAGACCAAACAAAAGTGGCCGAGCCACCCCTAACAGCTTTGGGGGTGGGGTTTCGAACATTTCCATTTTGCAACTTAAGCATAGTTCGTTATGATATAATGCATGCGCACTAAGAGACACTAATTATTAATTAGTTTATAAAGTAGCTTACTTATTTAGCTTATAAAACTAAACTAGTTGAACTATGTACTATATTACGTTTAATTTGTTTATTTATTTATTTTTTATATAAAGAGGGTTGTTAAAAATTTTGGGGGCAGGTAGTGAGAAATTATGAGGAAAATACGAAGAAAGGATTATACATGTAATGTCGTTTTCAAGCGAAAAGAATAGTCCAGTCGTCAGTCGTCAGTCGTCACTTAAAATAATTGACTTCCCTTTTAATTTGTAGGTCTTCGTCTTAATATTTTATTTTTTCTGTGTATGTTTATAAAATTTTAAAATATATCGTCTTATCCAATTAATTTGTTAGAGAGTGGCGGTCCATTGGGAATCCTTGACCATAGACTCAACCTCAAAGGGTAGAGTAGGTCAACATTAACTAATCTAAAATGGGCTGCTTGGAAAGATGATATGCCTTTGTATATTCTCTTGGGGTGTACATCAAAGGGTTTTTTTTTTTTTTTTTTTTGGTGTGAAAAAATTAAAAATTGAGTGGGTGCATCCCAACTTGGAAGATGCTTAGAAAACACTTAGAAAGGATGGATATATTTTACATGTATCGAGCTCTATCACAATTGTTTGTCTAATTATCGAGAATTTCTAATATAAAAAAAACATCCCTATTCATAAGCAATTGCAATTGAGTTACAAAGGAATATCTTTTGGATAAAAAGATTGTGAAACTGAAAAGTGAAGGAAGCTACCCACTATTCACTTATTCAGGTGAAAAAAATATAAATAAAATAAAGGTTGCCTAATCCTCCTCAAAGAATTAGGGGTCTCTCTCTTTTTTTTTTTTTTTTTTTTTTAGGCAAATACAAACAAAGAAACCCAAAAACATTCTTAGCAGTCTCATTAAATTTTAGTCACCAAAATAACTAAAAGTACAATTTTCTTTATTTTAACAACTCATCTTTTTAGAACACTCCAACCACTTCACTATTTTTCAATCCACTTTCACTATTCCATTTAAATATTTTTTTCAAATATTTGTTTGTTCTTCTTTTAACTATTAAAGGAAGAGAGAGAAGTGAAAAGCAAAAAAGAAGAGACAGAAATGAGTTATTAATCAATAAGTGAGTAAATAGCAATTTTTAAATTTGGTAAGTACTGTTCACTTCACTATTTTTTTTTTTTTTGTTAAAGTAATGATGCTGAAATTGGACATTTAGACAATTTTAGTTAAATTACCTCACCAAAATAACAAAAAATTAGCTTTAGTGAGGCTGGAAGAAGTGATCTAACAAAAACAATAAACCAAAGAAAGAGCAAAAGGTTAAAAAAGAAAAAAAGAAAAAAAAGAGAGGGACAGGGAATAAAAGATTTGTCAGGTCAAAGAGAAGAAAGTGAGAATGGTCAATTTTTTTTAATTTTTTTTTCTTTTTCTGATGAGCCAAGTCATAGGTCAGAAGCCAAGTCATAAGTCATAGTCATACATACTTTGTTTGGAAGATTAGGCAAAGAGAAGAGAGTAAGAATGGTAAGAAAATTGTTGGAAAGTTCAGAGTTTTTGAATTATTGAATCTTGACCGACTATTTTACTTAGGGTGCGTTTGGGAGTGTGTTTTTTTAAAAATAATCTGCGATTTTAAATTAAAGCGCAATTTTAGGGTGTTTGGAATTGCGATTTTAAAAACGCAAATTTTAAAATCGCAAAAAAATCTGCGATTTCTATAAGCTGATTAGAGGGTGCTTATTTGAAAAAGTGCGAATTTAAAACAAAATTACGATTTCTATTAAAAAGATATTTGGTGCAATAGTTACCTTTTTTTGAGCGGGAATGAAAAAAATACCAAGAATACCCACCTAAAATATATTAAAACCTTTCTTTTATCTCTATTTTTTTTTTCTTCATCATCTCTGTCTCGTTCATCCTTTCTCCGCCCTGTAGCAGTGTGCGTCGCTGTTGTCCATCTCTCCGCCCCTCTACTAGGTAATAATCTCACCTTAATATATTTTTTTTTCTCCATATAACTCCTTTGCTTTTGTAAAACTTTCCACTGTTTGGTGTTCGATGTTATTTTATGTGGTTTGTATGATTATTGTGCCTTTTTATATATGTGTTTATGTTCTTCGACCATTTCTACAGTGTAAAGTTGTGATTTTTTTTTTTCAAAATTTTATTTAGATTATCGTGCATGCATAGTGATCTGCAATCTATCATAGTATGCAGTGATAAATCACTGTACACGCACAGTAATATGATAGTGCGTGTACAGTAACCGAGTAAGGCTTTTTCTGTTTTTTGAAAGAAAAAAAATACTGTACAGTGACCAAGATGATGATTTTTCTTAGGTCACTGTGCACTGCATAGTGATGTGCACAATGACGATTTTTTATGGCTTTTTTTTTTTTTTTTTTTAAGGTACTGCATATTAACAATTTGTGCTGAATTTTTATTTTTATTTTTTAATGGGTATTATACTGTAACAACTTGTGATATTATATATATATATAATGGGTAATAAACAGTGATAATTTGTAATTTTTTTTATTTTTTTATTTTTTATTGTGTAGTGCACAGAGACCGGCGTATTTTTCTGGATCACTGTGCAGTGCACAATGATCCATTACTGTGCATTGCACTGTAACAATTTAAAATAATGACTTTTTAATTTTTTTTTTTAGTGTTGTTTCGTTTCAATGTTGGTATCAACTCCACATGTCCATATACAAAATATAGTGAATGATAAATTCAAACATTATTTATATATTAAAGAAACATGTTGCAACTTATAAGCTAAAAAATGACGAAAGTAAAGACTAAAATAAAGCTTTGATGGTTTATATATAGTTGAATGCTATACTTTTATGTTAATAATTCTTTTGGTTTTTATTGGTATATGAGATGGTTAATATATTAGTGTCTTACTAGATTTCTAAAATTATAATTTCGTAGATGGATAAACAAAATACGATATCCAATCTTAACCCTGATGATGATGTAAGGATTAACAGTCAGGAAATATTTACAATATACATGACGAGGCGATGAAAGTGATTCGTGACAATATAGCCCGATCCGTTTGTGGGCTGTAAACAATGCTTTATTATTTATGTTTTAGGCTAATTTTTAATGTCCTTTTAAGTTTTTTTTGGTGATTGATCAAGTACTAATTTAAATTATTGGTGAATTATGTAACAGTTAAATTTGATAAACATTATTAGTTTAATTTGATGGATTGTTCTTGTATTTTTTATTATATGTCTGTTTGGAATATGTTTCAAGAAAATAAAAATACAAAAGCACAAAAGCATATAGAAACAAGTAATATAGCAATATATAATTGCCTAAGTAGAAAACTCAAAGTTAATGTCAAGTTATAAGTCATACTTTTGTTTGCATAGGTGTTAAAAATGGAGGCTTATAGACAATGTTAGTTATTTTACTGTTATAAAGAAATGTCATTATTTGTAATTTGGTTATGAAACCGCAATTATATGCTAATATTATCAAAACACTCAATTAATAAAAAAAAATATTTTTTAGTATATTTTACTAAACGCCTGTGCGATTTTAAAAAGTTGCAATTTTAAAAACGCAATTTTTAAAACCATACTCCCAAAAGAGCCATTACTAAGTAAAGATATTAGCTCAACAATATTATTTTTTGCGGCTACAGAAAAACTAAACAAGATTGTGAAGCGCTCAATCACATCATTACTTAAATTAGGTTCATGTCTTGTTGCCGTCAATAGCTTTTATAGGGAATCCAAGTGTGAAATAATATGTGAACACAATTTTCCTCCCATTATAGTGCTAGTTGGCATTATTAGGAACACCCTTTTTTTTTTTCTTTTTTTTCTTTTTTTTTTTTAAAAAAAGGAACACCCTTTTTCAAAGTTGATTACCGTATGTTTCAAACTAATTAAAATACGGATTCAGATACCCTGAAATTCTTAGGAGAATTTTAGTTTCTAAAATTTGAGATTTAAGCCATTTATTTTCATTTAAGAGCCATTATCCTACCACGTATTCCACTTTTAATAAAATAATAATGATTATTAATATCATTAATATTGTTAAAAATTTTATTATTATTTTATTAGTAGTGGGACACGTGACAGAAGAATAGTTCTTGAATAAAAATTGATGGTGTAGATCTGAAATTTCAAAAACTAGAATTCTCCTAAGAATTATAGGGGATCTAGATTCTTAACAAACAACCCGTGATAATTATACATACAGTCATGTTACCCAAGAAAATCACAAGGCAACTTCTCCCAACAACCGCAGTGCGCATTTCCACTAGCAACGAGACCAAAAAGTTGTGTATTATTAATTTAATGCATCCTGTGGTTCATGATCTCTTTCCTTTTCTATCTATAAATACCCGCTTCAAAAATCCATTATAACACGCACCACCACAACCAAATTAACTTCCCCCCGGCCGGCCCCCCCCCCCCATTTTCTAGCATGGCAGGAGCAACAACTAGCTCTCTAGTATTCTCAGTGCGAAGGTGCAAACCGGAGCTGGTTGCTCCGGCCAAGCCAACACCACATGAGTTCAAGCAACTTTCTGATATTGATGACCAAGAGGGTCTTCGATTTCAAATCCCAGTGATACAATTCTACAAATATAATCCCTCCATGAATGGGAAAGACCCTGTCAAAGTCATCAGAGAGGCACTTGCTCAAACGCTAGTGTTTTACTACCCCTTTGCCGGCAGGCTGAGGGAAGGACCTGGCCGGAAGCTTGTAGTGGAGTGTACCGGCGAGGGCGTTATGTTCATCGAAGCCGATGCTGATGTTACTCTTCAGCAGTTTGGCGATGATCTTCAACCTCCATTCCCATGCTTGGAGGAGCTCCTTTTTGATGTTCCCGGCTCTGGAGAGGTCCTCAATTGCCCGTTGCTGCTTATTCAGGTGCTTGTTCTGCTAAACAACTGGTCAACTTTTTTCCTTTTACATATGCAAGATGTCATGTTGCTGTGTTGGATTAGTGGATCCAAAGAAATAACTAAAAGTCTTAAATTTGGAATTATTGTAAACTGGTAAAATTAAAAAATTATGTCTAAAACATATATGCAGAAAGTTTTGAAAAATTGAAAATGATCGGAGTTGGCCTTTGTGGAAAGCTGTTGGATACTTGTGTACCCTTTTTTTTTTTTTTTTTTAAAACAATACAATTAATTAAGGAAAACAGGCTAAGGGGGGGCCCCCCAATTCCACTCACTTCACCTACTTTGTCCACATATGATCATCACCATGTGAAACACTGAAAGTGGGACACTTTTGTTCAAAGAGTCATCACACACGACACACATTTCATCTGATAATCTCCGTCGATGTCAGTCAACTTAAACAAACATATACTTGTCCTCTTGTTTCCGGATTGGCAGGTGACACGACTCAAGTGTGGTGGATTCATCTTCGCCTTGCGCCTCAATCACACGATGAGCGATGCAGCTGGCTTGGTCCAATTCATGACGGCCGTGGGCGAGATGGCTCGTGGTGCGTGTGCCCCATACATTCCGCCCGTGTGGCAGAGACACCTTCTCAACGCAAGGGATCCACCGTGCGTGACTTGCACACACCAAGAGTACGAAGAAGTGGCTGACACTAAGGGCACAATCATCCCACTCGACGACATGGTCCATCGTTCCTTCTTCTTTGGCCCCACTGAGATGTCCGCCCTCCGTAGATTTGTGCCACGTCACTTAAGCCGATGCTCCACGTTCGAGGTACTCACTGCGTGCCTCTGGCGTTGTCGTACCATAGCGCTCCAACCCGATCGTGATGAGGAGGTGCGCATCATATGTATCGTCAATGCACGTGCCAAATTTGACCCTCCGTTACCCACCGGTTATTACGGTAACGGTTTCGCATTCCCCGTGGCAGTAACAACCGCTGGAAAGCTCTGTGAGAATCCAGTAGGTTACGCCTTGGAATTGGTGAAGAAGGCCAAGAACGATGTAACGGAAGAGTACATGCGATCGTTAGCTGATTTGATGGTGATTAGAAGTCGACCCCACTTCACTGTAGTGCGATCATACCTAGTGTCAGATGTGACACGTGCAGGGTTTGGAGAGGTGGACTTTGGGTGGGGCAAAGCGGCTTATGGTGGGCCAGCCAGAGGTGGGGTCGGGGCCATTCCTGGAGTGGCAAGCTTTTATATACCTTACAAGAATAGTGAGGGGGAGGATGGGATAGTGCTCCCAATTTGCTTGCCGGCCCCAGCCATGAAAAGATTTGCGGAGGAGTTGGATTACTTGTTGACTAATAAGCCCATTAGGGACCACCAAAAATCTACTCTTATTGTATCTAGCCTGTGAACCAAATTTTCCGATGGTTGTTGTGAGATGCATGATAGAGACACTCAAATGTGATGATGGGTGAATGTATCATATATATCTCCTACTGTGTGTGTATGGTCTGCATTATCTGTAGACTTTGTTCCGATGCTATGTGAAAGAGTTTTCTGTTTTTATGCTAGATTGTATCTTACTCTTGCATTGTGGATATGTTTAATTAAATAGGTTTGGTTAGAGTTGACTTATATAGTCTTATATTCATGTCTCGATACGATCTGAACCCGATAAGTGACATTTAGGGCTGACAATTTTTGACGATTAGTAAACATGATGCAACTAGTCTGACCTGTTTTAAATATATCTAATTAGAATTGACTTCTATAATCCTATACATTATTAGACTTGAAATTGAAACAAACACGAAGTTCCATTCCCAAATAGAATCGGATCATCTCCATTCCCAAATGGAATTAGACTTTTTGATGATATATGTCAGTATAAGTGGCATGTGCTAAAGATATTTTGGAATTTGGACCACCAAATCAAAAGGCAAATGATTAAGAAAAATGCTATCATGTTATGAATTGAGTCTAGTATATATTTGCCTTGTAATTTTGGATTTTGTACTAGTGTCGTGTAATTATCAAAAAGTCAATGTAAAATCTATTTTTCATCTCTGACTTGACTCTGCTTTTTCCATTTTTGACAGGATTGTGCAATAAAAATTAGAAAGTTTTTACTCTTTGATGGGTTTTTGGCTTGAGAGATATTATACTTAACAAATTTTCTCTTTAAAATTGGTTTTTAAGTGAAGTGTCATAATCTCATATTATTTGAAAAGAATTTTTCAATTTTTCTGCTTAATTAACTTACTATATATGGATTTTACACTGCTTTTATAACTCCCACGTACGGACCCTTCTAAATATTTGGAGAGGTGGGATCTTTTTCCAATCCTGAGACATGCAATACATTTTCTCTTGTTTTTTTTCTTTCCATTTTCTACTTTTTAAAATCAACATTAAATTTGTGAGTCCCACATGTGAGGCTTGAAGAGATGGACTTTGGGTGGGGCAATGCGATTTGTCGTGGACCAGCCAAGGGTGGGGTGGGGGCTATAGCTAGAGTGCAGCAAGCTTTTACATGCCCTGTAAGAACAGCAAAGGGGAGGTCCGGAGGATAGGATATTGGTGCCTATATATACTTGCCAGCCATGGCCATGGAAAGATTCATCAAGGGAATTGCTTCTAGCAGAGTGTACCGGCGAGGGTGTCATGTTTATCGAGGCCGATGCTGATGTTACTCTTCAGCAGTTTGGTGATGATCTTCAACCCCCATTCCCATTCTTGGAGGACCTCCTTTTTGATGTTCCCGGCTCTGAAGGGATCCTCAATTGCCCATTACTCCTTATCCAGCTGGTGCATGTTTGCTAAATAACTCATCAACCTTTTTTTTAATTTTATTTTATTTATTTTTTTATTATTATAATGATTTGATGATTATACCAAAAAAAAAAAAAAAAAAAAAAGAGGGGGGGGGGGGGGTTTACTTGGTTCGTGGAATAGACCGTACAATTAAAATTCTCTTTCTACTATTATATTCTCTTTCTAGGACTTTGAGAAATGAAATAGGTTTTGCAATCCTGGTGGTTGTAACAACTGCTGGAAAGCTATGTGAGAATCTGGGCCAAGAACGATGTAACAGAAGAGTACATGCAATCGTTAGCTGATTTGATGGTGATCAATAATCGACCCCATTTCATTGTAGTTCGATCAAACTTGGTGTCAGATGTGACACGTGTTGGGTTCAGAGACGTGGACTTTGGGTGAGGCAAGGCGGGGTATGGTGGGCCAGCCAAAGGTGAGGTCGCGCTATAAAAAAATATATCAATTAGTAACGTGTTTACTGTTCATTACTTTTTGGCACGTTACGAATTAGTAACGTGTCAATTTGTAACACGTTACTAAATATTTTAGTAACATGTGAAATGCAACACGTTACTAATTAGTAACGTGCCAATATGACACGTTACCAATTTGGCACTTTATCAATTGGTAACGTGTGAAACTGACACGTTACTAATTTTTTATCCAACTAATTAATTCCATTAGTATTATTTATACTATTAACATTAGTAATTCCATAATAATACTAAAATGATTTATTTAGTTTTCATAATAATTTTGTTATATTTTATAATAATATATACTAAAGTAGCTATGAAGAAATCCAATTGTTGCTCAAGTACAAATTATTCATGTTACAGTAGTACTATATATATATATATATATATATATAAAGCTTTATATTTGATATATTTATCATATTGTAATGATAATTAAACTATTCAATGTTATTAAAAAATAACATTGTGATTTTTAGTAGTAATAATTTTTAGTAATAACACGGAGTTGCTAGTGTTTTCCTAATCTTAGTATATATATATATATATATATTTTTAAAATAACCAATTAGTTTGTAAGAGCCATATATATATGGATAAAATTTTATTTAAAAAACATGTGATTCTCATGTGTTTTTAAAAAACTCCTTACTGAATCCTTCAACCACCCAAATTCTAACTATGATTCACATTATATTTATAAGAAGAATATGCAAGTTTTGCTTGGTTGTTGTTGTTTTTATTTTTATTTTTTTGTGACAATTTGGTGTCTTAATTGATCTTAAATAAAGAATTCTTAGAGAGTATATTTAACATATACAATATATGTATATGTTGTCAATTTATTTAAAAATTTGAAAAAAAAAAAAAAAAAAAAACACATCTTGAAACTAACACTCAGTTTTTAATATCTCTCGAATTAAAGATTGTTTTAATATCAACTCAAACTACAAGAAAAGTTTGCAAGGTAACCCTCTTTGCACCATAATGATAAAAATACCCCTATAAAAAATTTAGGAAAAAATACATAAGATCAGGAAAAATATTAAAAAATTGGTAACCCATTTCAGCGAGTAATGGGTTACCATAAGTATATGACAATTTTATATGTCCAGTTGAAAGAAGTTTTTCCGACACAGTTTTTTTTAAATAAAATCCTTGTCCAAAAAGAGTTTTTCCGACACTATATATATATATATATATATATATTCAAAATATTAAAATTGGTAACGTGCCACGTTTGGCACGTTATACAAGGCACGTTACTAAATGGGTTTGACAAATTTGGGGCTTACTTTCTTTTTCCCCCAATTTCTCCTCTTCTTTTTCTTCTTCCTCTTCTTCCTCCAGCAGCGCGCTAGTGCTACCCCTCCCAAATAGCGATTTTTCTCTCTTCCTGCTCCGGCCATTTGGTTCTCCTCCGGCATTCCTCACTCTCCGGCGTTCTCTCTTTCTGCTTTTAGCTCCTCCCGCACACACGTACACCCTCCTCTCTCCCTAGCTCGTTTTTCTCTCTTCTACTCCGGCCAGCATTGTCTCCCTCTCGGCGGCCTTTGTCACTCCGGCGGCATCAAACCCAGGTGACTCTCCGACACTCTCTCCCTCTCCAATATACTGCAGGTATATATATATATATATATATATATATATATATATATATATATATTGTTTGATTTCTTGATGGTATTGTAACTTTAAAATAAATTTATCAGTTTTAATTAATTTTGCAGGAAATTGGGTGATTATTTAATTTGTTTTATCTATGACCTGACTTTTATCTTAATATATTAGTTAATTGCTATTGGAATAAAAATGCCTATGGGCATTACCTACTGGAGAGAGGGGACTAGGAATTTTAGATTGGCCATTTTCCCCATAGATTGGCCATTTTCCCTACAAATGTGCGTTTTTGAAAGTTATCTAGAATGGTTAAAACATCATCCATTTGTCACAAATTTTGTCCAGCTGAATAATTTGCTTCAACTTTGGTATCTGAAAATCCTTTTGTTGGACTCGTGTGTTAAATGCGGGCATTGAGCTGCTTTTAGATACTATATTATACTTGCTACATATATGTTCAGTGGGTGCTTTCCATTTTCCTCTCATTTCTGTGTTAACCCAGGACTAATGTGTCACGATTCCGGAATAGGATCCTCTCCATTTCAAAATCCCTCAATTTCCTCCATTTAGTGCATTTTGAAGAGTATTGCATTTAATGCACTACTATCATTAAAAATTTTAGACAACACTACCCTTCAAAATGCACTAAATGGAGGAAATAGAGGGATTTTGAAATAGAGAGGATCCTTTTCCCACGATTCCGGCCATTACTTTCTGCCTTTATTTATTAAAACAATAAATCACTTGAGACCGTGACACAAACTAACCAATTTTTTAGAAAATGTCTTGGAAAACCAAGCATTTCTTTATGGAAACTTTCAAGCGTGTGTGCTTTGGAAATGAAGCAAAATGGAAGAGGAATCACCATTATCTCTTTTGAATTCAATATCTGGGCTCTAAACAAATAACAACTCTGGAAGAATTCATATTTTTTGAAAAAACAATTTTGTGGGGATAAAATTAATTTTTGAAGGTCTACCTCATAAATAAACAAAAAATTAAAAATAAAAAAAAGTTTTTGGGAGATTTTTTTTGTTTAAAAAGCAAAATTTTAACATGAATTCGGCTGGCCTTATAATGTTGCATGGACCGTAATATAAACAATGGCGAGATACTCGGCATTTTTTTTGTTTAAATCTTTATTCTCTTTTTTAAGTCTATTGTTTTGTTTGCCAACATGAATGCTTTGAACTATTACATTTCTTCACAGCATGTACCAATGTTATATATATGTTGTAAAAATTATCCGTATGGTTGGTTGATTTTTCAGCTTAATTATTGGCAGAAGTTCACATATTAATCCCAGGTAACTGGCCTAACCCTATGGTTCATATATATATATATATATATATAGTTAGTTAGAGTTAATTATATATAATTATTTGTATATAATGTAAAAATTATTGACAATTCTATTTTGCTCTTTGATTACAATTTTGATTAAGAAATTTTTTGATTCAAAAACTATGATGATTTTGATTTTCATTTACTTTCCTTATGCATTTCATGTATTTATTAATTTCACATCTACTTAACTTGAAAAGTCATTATCGAATATTCATAAATAATGTATATGTTTAACTCAAAATACATGAAAATTAGGAATACAAATTAATATGTGTTGTGGTTGTGGAAATGCTGGATACACGTAAATCATATATATGCTTCATAATTTCAGATCATTTTCACATTTTGAATTGATTATCATTGAAACTATGTATATACCTTGAGGTGTGTGTTGGCAGTGTAGATATAACGTTGAAGTTGTTTATCATCCGTTTATTCACTTCACTAAACTTGAATATTGTTGAGTATGACTTTCGTATACTTTGACGTTGCTAATTGCTTAGGACTTGATGATTCTTGATTGATTGTTCGAGTGTTTGTTTGTTTGCAGACTGATTGTTGTTTAATCATTTGCAGTGAGTGCGGAGAAGTCGACCCGTTATGATGGTATTCACGAGATTTTTTGTTGGGGTATTTGAATGTAATGTATTCGCGAATCACTTAAGTTGTATGTTTATGTTTTGTTAATGTATATATATATATATATATATATATATATATATATATATATAGTTTGAATTATTTATTTATTAACAATGTTGATATATACAGACAATGATGTATATATACATTTTCTGTTTTGTGGACATCAAATGGATATATATATATATATATGTTGTGGACAATGTTCGGATACGACTTGAGAAATGGATGTATGTCGATAGCAATTGATGTTGAGAAATTGATGTATGTTGAGAAATACATCCAAATGTATGTTGATGTTATTAGGTGTACAAATAAATAAATTTTGGAGAAATTTATTATTATTATTATTTGCACGTTACTAAACTGGATTTAGCAACACCCAATTTCTTAATACGCCAGACGCGTTACTAACATTTAGTAACGCGTCAACCTTATTGACACGTTACTAAACTACTGTAACTAAAAAACCAATTTTTTTGTAGTGCATGATCGGGGTCATCCCTGGATCGGGTGATTAGCTTTTATATACCTTAGAGCACTCATTGTTGCCTCACCAAAACTATTTTTTTGGTTATTTTGGTGAAGCAATTTAATCAAAATGGCCTAAATGTTCACTTTTCAATCTCACTACTATAACAAAAAAAAAAAGCAGTGAGGTGAACAGTACTCATCAAATTTAAAAATTACTATTTATTCACCTATTGATTAAACAATTAATTTCTCTCTCTTCCTTTTATCTTCTCGTTTCTTTCTCTTCTTTTAATAATTTTTTTAAAAAATAATATTTAAATAGAATAGTGAAAATATATTGTTAAAATAGTGAGGTTGATAGGATGTTATAAAAAAGTGAATTGTTAAAATAACTAAAAATGTAGTTTTTGATTATTTTAGTAAGTAAAATTTAGTGAGATTACTAGAAATACAAGAACGGTAAGGAAGAGGATGGGATATTGCTCCCAATTTGCTTGCCTGCCGGATAGTGAAAAGATTTGTGGAGAAGTTGGATTACTTGCTGACAAACAAGCCCATTAATTAAGTGGCCACCAAAAATCTGGTCTTATTATATCGAGGCTGTGAACCAAATTTTCCGATGGGTGTTGTAAGATGCATGGGATCAGAGAGAGACTCAAATGTGTATGGTGTTAAGGATATAAATCATTTTGATTAATGAGGATTTAATTTGTTATTAATTACTTTTAATTTAAAGAATTTGTTTTGTATTTGAAATTATGTTAAAGTTCTATAAATAAAGTTATGTACTCACCCACAAAATTTTATCTCTAGAATTCTTATATCTTTTCTTCTAGATAACACAAAGAAAAATTTCAAGAAGATCTTCCCTCCTCCCCTTTCATGGTAACAGTGCTTAGTGTCTTCCCTATATGTTCCTCCGGTTTTCATTTATGGCGGGTTGTTTTAGATCTTGTTTGTAGATCTAGATTCAGATCTAGTCTCTTCAACCTTAGATCTCATCATTTTTTTCGACTAAGGCGTGTCTTTTGAAAGGATGTCTGCGATGCCGTGCTCCTTCGCTGCTGCTTGTAGGGTTTTTGTTTTTTGTTTTTTATTTTTTTTGTTTGTCCTGACCTTCGAGTTGATGATGGATTTATTGTCCTAGCATTCGGGTTGAGGATATAGTAGATCGGTGTGAGAGCTTAACTCTCACGGCCGAATTTTTAGTTTCTAGTTGTTTTTTTATTTTTGTTTTTGTATTTGGGCTACCCATGTCCTAAATCTAGTCTGCACGAAGCATATATATTTCTTAAATGTAATTGTACATAGGTTAGCGGAAGCTTTAAGTAATTTTTATGACTTTGTAACCTTCATAGCTTTTGGCTATGATTTTTCAGAAATGTATGCTCAGTGATATAAGAGTTTTATGCTCCTGAAATTTTATCAATGGAAGTTCCATATTAAAAAAGGAAAAAAAAAAAATGAAGAAGAAGCTATGTACTCGAAGTCAAATTATTCAATAAAAGAAAATATGTAGCTTATAAAACTTTAATGTATAGATGTATATTATATATCAAATTCTATTTCCTTTTATTATTATTATTATTATTATTATTATGCTTTTATATTTTGATCAAATAATGTGTTTCCACATGTGGGAGAATGTGAAAGGCAATATATGTAAAGTTCGTGTGTGCATATTGACTTGGTGAATGTATCATATCTGCTACTGTGTGTGTACGTATGGTGTGCATTGTATGTAAACTTTGTGCGGCGCCGGTGCGATGTACGTGTACACATTCTAACATCACATTCAAAACGCGTAATTTTTATTTTTTCTAATTTCATTCACGTGATTTGATTCCACATTTGTCAGAATGACATTTACATCATCTCGTACCTATGAATGGTTAGAAACCTCAACTTTATGAGAAGATCGTTGATGTGGTTAGCATTTCTTTCTACTTTTTTAAATTTAGTTTTTATTTTTATTTTTTTAATAAAAAAGTAGTTATTTAATACGTGTTTTACTCTATTTCAAAACTAACTTTTTTTCACACAAGAGTTTGATGTTTAATTTTTCTCTTGTTAGCTATTGAAGTGTAAACCCAAATGCAAGCTATGGCAAGTAATAAATTCTCAGTAAGAATGAGATCGATCCAAAAAAAATGTAAAACACTAAAGTAAAATTTCTATTATTGTGCAGAAAAAATAAAACATAGTTGATTTTAGTTTTGCACTATAAAGTGGAGCAATGGAATAGAAAGTAGATTAAAATTAAATTACGCAACTAAACTAATGGTCTGTTTGAGATTGCAATTTAAATAAGTGTGATTTTTAAAATTATATTTTTTAAAATCGCTACTTTTTAAAATCGTAAAGACGTTTGGTAAAATATGTTAAAAATTACTTTTTTATTAAATATTTGTTATGAGAAATCATGATTTTGGTTTAAATTCGCTCATTTTCAAATAAGTAGCCCCTAGTCTGCTTATAGAAAATCTCATATTTTTATTTTATTTTAAATTAAGTACTGTTTAAATTACAATGCAAAACACTTTATATTTTGCAATATCTTTTAAAAACACAAATTATTCTTACGAAATGGCATATTATACTAGACTTCAAGCTAAAAATTCATAACCATAGGAATAAATTCTATAACTAATGTACTAAACATCAAAGTTTAACTGAAATAAATAAATAAATAAATAAATAAAGCAATAAAAGAAATAAATTGTCAATTTGGCTCCTTCCAAAGTCGTTGTCCCGTGTTGGCATAGCAAAAGGCATCCTCAAACCTACGGGCCCCACGTCACCTCTTCTCAATTATTATTGCTGAGGTGTGATACAGTCACAACTTAAACCTAACTTTAACTCAACTTATACATCAAATTTTTCTCTCTCTCCCTAGTTTGAGGCTCTCTCTCTCCTCCACAGTTGTTGTGCCTTTATCATTTTCCATTATTGCTTGTCCTATTTTTGGTCTTCTTGTATGTGGGCCCCACGATTTAACTCCTTATTTCTTGCTCTTTCACACGAACCCCCTCAATCTCTTGTTTTCTTTCCAAGAAATTAAGCAATTTTAAGCTAATTATCGGAAGTGGTCGGTTCACACAAGGGAAGTGGTCGGTTTACCTTTCTCATGTGCCTTTGTTATGTTCAACGTGATCCTCAGAGTCATGATTAGCAGCACGCGTCGTGCGTGGCACGCCCACGCACGACAGTGCAAAAAATTTTTTTTTTTTTTTTTTTTTTAAAAAAAAAATTTTTTTTGCACGCGGCATCCATCTTTACCCTGATCGTCATGTCTGTATAGGGTAAAGATCAACAGCACGCGGCATGCTTTGCACGCCCGTGCTGTTGATCTTAAAAAAAAAAAAAAAAAAAAAAAAAAAAATTTTTGCACTGGGCGTGCCACGCCCACGCGTGCTGCCAATCAGTGCTCGTCTGTATATATTTCAAAGTTTGGCAGACATATAACCAGCTCTGAAGTAGAATATATATATAGTCTTAGAAGCCAAGAAAATCGCGAAACCAAAAACTTGTATGCTTTATTCCTCATCTGTCTCTATAAATACCACTTGGAAAACTCATCATAACACACACTACCAGTCTACCACAACCAAATTAACTTCCCTTTCTTACTTTTATCAGACCTCCCATTTTCTAGGCATGGCAGTGGCAGGAGCAACAACTAGCTCTCTAGTATTCACAGTGAGAAGGTGCAAACCAGAGCTGGTTGCTCCGGCTAAGCCAACACCCCATGAATTCAAACAACTCTCTGATATTGACGACCAAGAGGGTTTTCGATTTCAAGTCCCAGTGATACAATTCTACAGATATAATCCCTCCATGCATGGGAAAGACCCAGTCAAAGTCATCAGAGAGGCACTTGCACAAACGCTAGTGTTTTACTACCCCTTTGCCGGCAGGCTCAGGGAAGGGCCTGGCCGGAAGCTTTTTGTAGAGTGTACCGGCGAGGGTGTTATGTTTATCGAGGCCGATGCTGATGTTACTCTTGAGCAGTTTGGAGATGCTCATCTTCAACCCCCATTCCCATGTATGGAGGAGCTCCTTTTTGATGTTCCCGGCTCTGGAGGGATCCTTAATTGCCCATTATTGCTTATTCAGGTACATGTTCCGCCTAAAGAACTCGTCAACCTTCCTTTTTTTTCTTTTAGATTTAAATGTCATGTAGATGTGTTAATCATTGGATGATTATTCCAACGAAACAAATCTCACACCTTTCCAATGATGCGTTTTCTAAGGCAGTAAGCGTGTTTCACATTATTAGAAGTGGGATTTTAAACTAAATTAAATATGTTCGTGTTTTTAAATTACATGCAAATGGTATGCTTTCAAAAGTACAAAGTTTTATTTTCAAAAAAAAAAAAAAAAATACAAAGTTTTACTAGTCAAACCATAATTTTATCAAATTTTTAACGACCTTTTTTAAAATCACATTTTTAAATAGCAAGCACGTCATCAAATAAAAGTCAAAAAAAAAAAAAAAAAGAAAGGCGCTTCACAACTATATATGTAAACATCTAGTTGCCCTTTTCTTGTGTTGATTGGCAGGTGACACGTCTCAAGTGTGGTGGATTCATCTTTGCCCTACGTCTTAACCACACAATGAGTGATGCTACTGGGCTGGTTCAGTTCATGATGGCTATGGCCGAGATGGCACATGGTGCACGTGCTCCATCTATCCAACCCGTGTGGCAAAGGCACCTTCTCAATGCGAGAGACCCAACAAGCGTGACGTGCACACATCGAGAGTATGACGAAGTGGCCGCCACCTTCCTCTCACTTGACGACATGGCTCACCGCTCCTTCTTCTTCGGCCCTATTGAGGTGTCTACCCTCCGTAGATTCATGCCACGTCACCTGAGCCAATGCTCCACATTCGAGATAATCACCGCCTGCCTTTGGCGTTGTCGTACCATAGCGCTACAATACGATCGTGACGAGGAGGTGCGCGTGATGTGCATTGTAAATGCACGCAGCAAATTGAACCCTCCGTTACCGACTGGTTACTATGGTAATGTTTTCGTGTACCCCGCAGCGGTAACAACCTCTGGGAAGCTATGTGAGAATCCATTAGGTTACGCTGTAGAATTGGTGAAGAAGGCGAAAAAGGAGGTGACAGAGGAGTACATGCGATCATGTGCTGATATGTTGGTGATCAGAGGTCGACCCAACTTCACTATGGTGCGATCTATCGTAGTGTCAGATGTGACACGTGCCGGATTTAGAGAGGTAGACTTTGGATGGGGCAAGGCAACTTATGGTGGACCAGCAAAAAGTATGGAGGGAGCGGGGAGCATAAGCTTTTATGTACCTTACAAGAACAACAAGGGAGAGGATGGGATCGTAGTCCCAATTTCCTTGCCTGCTCCAGCCATGGAAAGATTCATCAAGGAGTTGAATTGCTTGTTGACTGACAAGCCAATAATTACTGGCCTGAAAAAATCCAAACTTTGAAGCCAATAATACGACTCAAATGTGTTGAAGAGTGGATGTAATATATATATATATATATATATATATATATATATATATATATATATATATATATATATATATATATATATATATATATGTCTGGTGTGCATTTTTCTAACCTTTCTGGTCAACCATATTTGAATCTTGCTAGGAACGAGGTATTTGCCTCAAAGTTGATGAATGTTATCAATTCTAGCAAATAAATAAAAGAACATATAGCACAGTTCTTGCATTGAAGCTTACTCCGGTCTTCCGTGAACGTCACGGCAATGGACCCTCTCCATTTCACTTGAAATGGAGAGGATCCTTCTCCGAACGTCGACGTTGAATTATTGAAGACCCGAAGACGCGTTCTATTTATTGAAGATTTTACCACGTTGTTGACTTGATGTTTTCAACATCAACTACAAACACCAAGTTCACATATAAAAACGTCTTACATGTGATAATACTAAATAACATTTTTCTTAAAATATTACACAACTTGTACGAATTACGAACCTATAAGTAGTCAAAAAGAAGAGTACTTGAGGTCATTAGCTAATCTAGCGGCGGGCGATTAAGGGCCGGCCCGACCTCATTGATTGTGGGTCCGTTGTACGTACCTTGTGTTGGCTATCATACTTACAGGTTGTTTAGAGGTGTACTTTGGGTGGAGCATGGCGGCTAATGGTGAGCCAGCCAGCCAAGGGCGAGCCCCTAGCTTCCCCAGAGTGGCAAGCTTTTATATTCCTGCGAAGAACAACCGTAGAGAGGATGGCATAATGGTGCCAGTTTGTTTGCCACCGACAAACCTTGGAAAGATAAAGATCATCAAGCCAGTTCGTGGCCGGCAAACTTCTAAAATTTGAACCCAATTTATCCACTTCGGTTATAAATTAAGAGGGACTCAAAATTTGTTGATGAGAGAATGGAATTAGGGGAGGGGGGAATTCAAGTTTGAGTAGTGCAAAGAATGTTTATAAGACTATATGAAATTATGAATCAATTCTAACCCAATTAATTTAATTAAACACGTTAAATTTTTCAACCTTAATCCTCTAATTTTATTTTAGGTTCATGTTAGATTCGTCGGTCATGTCAAAAATTACATGTCATTTTATGTCACATGTCTGGTTCATGCACTACAAAAATTATGGTCAATAGCGGCAACCTTAGTGTTGCCGCTAATATTTTTTTTTTGCCGGAAAAAATGGTTCAAAATGGTTCTAAGGTTGCCGGTATTGTATATCATTAGCGGCAACCTTTAAGTTGCCGCTATTTGTATGTCATTAGCGGCGACATAAAGTCGCCGCTAATGATATAAGAAAATTAAAAAAAGTCAATAGCGGCAACTCTATTGCTCTATCATTAGCGGCAACCCATAGTTGCCGCTATTTATCCAGTATTACCGGCGACAGTAATAAGAAAATTAAAAAAAAAATTGGAAAAGGTCAATAGCGGCAACTTGGAGTTGCCGCTATTGCTCTATCATTAGCGGCAACTCATAGTTGCTGCTATTTATCCAGTATTACTGGCGACTTACCGTTGCCGCTATTTGTAATAAGAAAATTTAAAAAAAAAAAATTGGAAAAGGTCAATAGCGGCAACTTCAAGTTGCCGCTATTCCTCTATCATTAGCGGCAACTTAGATGTTGCCGCTAATGAATTAAAAAATAGAAACTCAATAGCGGCGACCTAAGGATCGCCGCTATTGGAAAAAAAGAAAAAAAAAGCACATATATATATATATATATTCATATGCAAACACTACACATTTGAACCAAGAAAGAAAAAACTCCAGAATAACAAATTCACCGTCAAAGCCAATGTTCACAGAAAAGAAAACAACATATGCAAGCTCAACTCAAAATTACAGGGGACGAAAACAAAGACCCAAATCCATAAACAGCCCCAAAACATGAAAATACACAGACCCACGTACATACCAGGAGGATGTGCGTATGTGGGTCGGATCCGATTCGATTCGATTCGATCTAGGTCCGTCTATCTTCTCCTTCTCCTTCTTCTTCTTCCTCTTCCTGTCTTGTTGATTTCGCTGTTTCTCGGAGTGAGATCAAGAGAGAGAGTGAGAGTGAGAGAGTGATTTTATTTTGAGTCAGAGTGATTTTCGGACTTTGAGTCAGAAAAAAAAAAAAATGGTATGAAAATTTCATAAAATTTCAGAAAATTAGCGCCAATTTCAGAGATGGCGCTAATTTTATTTGGTACAATCAATAGCGGTGACTACAGTCGCCGATAATTATCTCAAATAGCGGCGATCCAATATGTCGCCGCTATTTGAGGTATTTTTTTTTTATAAAAAAATTATACTTACAATTTATTTATTTATTTTTTAATTTTTCTCTTGTAATATGTTTTTATTATTACACTATTAACTAAAAATTTTCGTTTAATAAATTTTTATGATAAAAATAATTAAGTTGATATTTATCTTAAAATTAATTATAAAATAATACAAAATCCAAAGATAATATAAGATCAATATAACTAAGGCACTAAGATAATATAAAAAGCTTACAGTTCAATTGAATGTTCGATCGAACCTAGAATTGTATCCAATTTGATCTATCAATTGATCATACCATGATCAATTGAACTAATTCATTAG
This sequence comes from Corylus avellana, assembly GCF_965113065.1. Taxonomy (NCBI): domain Eukaryota; kingdom Viridiplantae; phylum Streptophyta; class Magnoliopsida; order Fagales; family Betulaceae; genus Corylus; species Corylus avellana. The sequence continues at coordinate 44,731,903 of NC_142491.1, forward strand.
GATCGATCGGATGTTTGTTTTTTTAACTTTTCTCTTGTAATATGTTTTTATTATTATAATATTAACTAGAAATTTCTGTTTAATAAATTTCTATGATAACGATCATTAAGTTGATATTTATCTTATAATTAATTATAAAATAATACAAAATCCAAAGATAATATAAGATCAATATAACTAAGGCACTAAGATAATATAAAAAGCTTACAATTCAATTGAATGTTCGATTGAACCTTCAATTGTATCCAGTTTGATATATCAATTGATCATATCACGATTAATCGAACTAATACATTAGGATCGATCGGATGTTTGATCGAACATTTAATCCTATCACGATCAATCGAACTAATTCATTAGGATCGATCGGATGTTTAATCGATCATTTGATCCTATCACGATCAATCGAACTAATTCACAAGGATCGATCAGATGTTTGACCGATCATTTGATCCTATCACGATCAATCGAACTAATTCCTTATGATCGATCAGATGTTTGATCGATCGTTTGATCTTATCATGATAGAGAGAAGGGGTGAGTTCGACAACTCAGTAAGTAGCCATAAAACCAAGATGCTATAAAACATGCTATACAAATTTCTATGTCAAAATCTCAGTTATGCACAATAACAATTTAGGCAGAATAACATAATTAACAAAATAAGCATGATAGTTGCAAAATGAGTAATTGACAATTAATACAGAATCGCAAGTAAGTTATGAGATATGCAAGCATTTCATTTTGCTTTTCTTTTAAAATTATTGTCTTACCCTTTGACCCGACGCCACAATTTTACTGTGAGCAGCGCACGTTGGCGTGTCCCAAATGACCTATATGCTCATCTTGTCGTCACATGGGAGAGTTACCAGGTTGGGAACTTCCCTAGGTGAAGGCCACCTGGCCGGTAGCACACACCTTCTCGTAACCGTCATTCGGTGTGCTTGCCATGCTACCCTATATGGTACCGATCGTCACTATAATCATGTCTCGGGTTAAACGTTTTTAATCATGAATGCACATATAACATTTCATATGATTTGTAAACTCATCTGTAACTGTATATTGTGCCATGAATGCACATATAACATTTCATGTGATCTGTAAACTCATCTGCTATGCCATGAATGCACATATAACATTTTATATGATCTGGTAAACTCACCCGTACCATGAACTTTGAGAGCTCTTTTCATTCATAATTGCAATCATGTATAAATCATGAAATATGGTAACTGTATCAAAATTCTTAAACAATGACATATGAACTTGTCATTAAAATATGGAAGGAAGTGCAATTGAAAATCATGTAAGTGGATTCTTTATAAAATCTCCAACATTTTTCAAAAGATTTATAATAAAAATTTGTTGGGGTTTTTGGTGTTGTGTCCCCTTACCTGGCATTGCATGCCCTTATTTTGAATCCGCATCCAACTCACAATTCCTAGAACGGAGGTAAAAATTACCTTAGTCATTAATTCGTTTTCAAGTCTCAATCATGCATCACTCTAGTTGCTAAGGATCTTAACTCTAATCTTTATCCTACCATCGTCTATCCTTAGCCAAAAACATTATAGTGACATCAACCCTACCATGCTTGATTTATATGCCTCACATAGAATTCTAATAATCAACTCCACTAAGGCCTTAATTTAACCAATTGTTTTACACTAAAATACCAAGGTTATAACATTCTTATTATTTTAAAATCATCCGACTACAATTAACAGCTTAAGAAGTCTATCTAGCCAATATATCGCTATCTTCCTAAGCCATTTAATTTAGCAACTTACTCCTAATATCAAAAGCTTAGAAACATTTACGACAATCACTCTAATTATCATAAGATGTACTAGCATCTAAACCCAATAAGCATCAACTTGATATTAGGAATTTAGCTACATACTAAAAAATACCATAAAAGATATGAAAATATTACCTTGGAGAATTCTCATATTTTTTATTTTATTTTCCTTCTTCCTCCTCTTTCTTTCTTTCTCTTCTCTCTTTCCTTTCTTCTCTCTTTTCTTTCAGTCTTTTCTTCTCTCTTTTCTCTTCTCTCTTTCCTTTCTTTTCTTCCTCTTTCTTTCTTCTCTTCTTCCGGATCTCTCCCTCATCTCACGCTCACTTGAGCTGTGAGCAATTGAGTGGATGTCCCACATACATTCAACTTCTGCTACACACAAGACAGGTGTGAGAAATGGAGAGAATTGCTCCTTGTGAGCTTGCCACGTGTGGGACATTTGCCCCACATGCACTCCACTCCAGCTACAACAAAGACAAATCTCCAGGAATGTCTCAAGAGAATGACACCTTAGAACCCCAGGTGTTCACCGAGAAAGCAAGGGCAACATGTTATATAACACATGTACCTTTAGGTGTCAACCAATCAACTTATCATGTAAGGCCATGTGTCATCTTGAACTTGATGACTTGTCAAACAAACTCCTCATGCATTTACATTAAAACGTGATTATAAAAATCTACAATTAATCCTTAATGAACCTAAACCTTTTGACTAACATATACCAAAAAATCGTGGCTTACAGACATCATTAACCCATCCAATTAATTTCCCAAATCACAGGTACTTCAACTACTCCGCAGCTTGACCTATTAAACTTCGGAAAATCATAACTTTTTCAATTTATCTCCAATTGACACGAAATTTGGCTTGAAATTTTCATCATTCAAAGATCCAAAACATATCCAAAAATCATAGCAACCCATAACATTTTGGTACCTCAAAACGCACTCGAAATCCTGTGCCTCTGTTTGACTGAAATTCCTGTTTTGACACTTGAATTTTCTAAAAATCATAACTCCTTCTACAAGTGTCCAAAAATCATGAAACCACTTTTAAAATCTTTATTTCTTATCATTCTATAAGCTATGAAAACATTTTTATTTAAGGTCACTCATATAAGTTTTGGCGTCCAAAACAATGTGACTTTTCTTTCAATAACCCACTAAAAATTTAACTAGCAATTTTTTCATCATCTTTTACATTAAGTCTATTTACCTAACTCCATATAAATCTTAATAAGATTTAAGTCTATCCAGCACCGAAGTAGCAGTATGCTTTCTTCGTATCTCTCTATAAATACCACTTCAAAAATCCATCAGAACACACACTATCACAACCAAATTAATTAACTTCCATTTTGCAGGCATGGCAGGACTGACACCCTCTCTAGTATTCACAATGCGAAGGTGCAAACCAGAACTGGTTGCTCCTGCTAAGCCAACACCACATGAATTCAAACAACTCTCTGATATTGATGATCAAGAGAGTCTTCGATTTCAAATTCCAATTATACAAATCTACCGATACAATCCCTCTATGCATGGGAAAGACCCTGTCAAAGTCATCAGAGAGGCACTTGCGCAAACGCTAGTGTTTTACTACCCCTTTGCCGGCAGGCTCAGGGAACGGCCTGGCCGGAAGCTTGTTGTAGAGTGTACCGGCGAGGGTGTCATCTTTATCGAGGCCGATGCTGATGTTACACTTCAGCAGTTTGGTGATGATCTTCAACCCCCATTCCCATGCTTGGAGGAGCTCCTTTTTGATGTTCCCGGCTCTGAAGGGATCCTCAATTGCCCATTACTCCTTATCCAGGTGCATGTTTACTAAATAACTCATCAACTTGTTCTTTTGTTTTTGTTTTTGTTTTTTAATCATTTGATGATTATACCCAAAAAAAAAAAAAAACAAAAAAAGGAAGAAAAAAGAAAGAAAGAGGTTTACTTGGTTCGTGGAATAGACCCTACAATTAATAAGAATAATTACTTTTATATTCTCTTTCTAGGACTTGAGAAATGAAATAGATTTTTTTAAAAAAAATTATTACTATTATTTTATTTTTTTCAAACTAAAAAAAAAAAAAAAAAAAAAAAAATCGCAAAACCTAGAGCCCCTTTTGGAACCCCTTTCGGATCTTGAATTTTCGTAACTTATGCCTATTTTTCAAGAATTTTACATCATAGTGAGCATTTCCAATGGAGGAGCCATATTTTTATGTAAAATTGCTTCTCAAAACTCACTTTTATTTAGTTTAGTTAAGCCATTTTTAAATATCTTTATATCTGGTTAGCTATATTTCTATCTATTCTATTAAAATATTATTAAAAGCAATAAAAATTTTGGAAAAAATTAAGAGAACATGTGAGAGGAAAAATACGAAGAGTTTTGGAAAAAAGAGAACATGCCGAGAAAAAGTAGGAAAAGATTTGGAAAAAAGAGAAAATAGGTGAAAGAAATAATGAAAAATAAAATAACTCTCTTGAAAAATGCTGCTACATTTAGCTTTTTTTTAACTCTTCTAATCAAATATCTATTTTACATTTTCTTTTGGCTACGTCAATGTAGCTAGTAGGTTTTTTAAACATTTAAAGAGCTATTTTAGATAAAAGTAACATTTGGCTCTTCAAATGTTTAAAAAATCTCCTAGATACATTGGATTAGCCAAAGAAAATGTAAAATAGATATCTGATTGGAAGAACTAAAAAAAAGCTAAATGTAGCACCATTTTTTAAGGGAGCCATTTTATTTTTTATTGTTTCTCTCACCTGTTTTCTCTTTTTTCCCAAATCTTTTCCTACTTTTTCTCTGCATGTTCTTTTTTTCCCAAAACTTTTCCCATTTTTCCTCTCACATGTTCTCCTTTTCCCAAAACTTTTCTCACTTTTAATAATATTTAAATGATATAGATAAAAATGTAGCTAATCGGATGTGGATGCATTTAAAAATTTATTAGCTAAACTAGATAAAAGTGAGTTTTGAAGAGCCATTTTACATAAAAATTTAGCTCTTCCATTAGGAATGCTCTAATGGATGAAAAGGCAGTTATAATTAATGGTTAATGGCTAAAATCATTATTCGTAAAAAAATCAAGGTGAGCATTTAACACTTGGAACTGAAATTCAAACAAGCTAGTATACTTCCACCAACACTAGCAGCACCCCCCCCAAAAAAATCAAGGTAAGCATCCAACACTTGGAACAGACATTCAGACAAGTATACTTCCACCAACACTAGTAGCCTATCTGACTATTGAACATACTTGGAATTCAGAGTATTAAAGACCAAGCAGTACAGAAACAAAAGATCTGATATGCAACTTTTCAATCCGTCCAAAATAAAAAATACACAAAACTTAAATTTATATGAATTGACACTTTATCCTCCTGAGTTGATACTTTACCCTCCCAAAACTTAGTTACTTCGGGGGTAAAGTGTCAACTTAAAATACTTCAGGGGGTAAAGTGTATTTCATAGGGTTAAGTGTCAATGTCAGATATTTTGGGGGCGTAAAGTGTCACTTTTTAAACATTAGGGTTAAAAGTGCAAATCTATAGATAGTTCAGAGGAGAAAGTGTATTTTCCCCGAATACTTATTCTGCATTTACCAAACAAGCTCTAAGTGCATTGGCACTGTGATTTTTCATACCTGAGGTGTGATTTTAAATTAAATTGTAGAAAATGTATTGTTTGTGAGTTCCATGTTTTTTTTTTAAAAAAAAAAAAATCGCGTTTTCAAATCGCAGGCAAAACAATGTGTTTTTAAAAGAGTACGATTTTAAATACTAAACTGTAATTTTAAATTTTAAATTGTGATTTTACCAAATATTTAATTACATTTTTAAAAATCACATTTTCAAATTAAAAGTTGTGAAATCACAATCCCAAAGGGATAAAAAAAAACTCTTGAAACATTCTAAAGTTCATATATGTAACGTACTTCCCGTACTGCTAGTACTATGTAAACATCTACTTATCCTTTTGTTGTGTTGATTGGCAGGTGACACGCCTCAAGTGTGGTGGATTCATCTTCGCCTTGCGCTTCAACCACACAATGAGCGATGCCGCTGGTATGGTCCAATTCATGACAGCCATGGCCGAGATGGCACATGGTGCACGTGCCCCATCCATCCCGCCTGTGTGGCAGAGACACATTCTCAATGCAAGGGATCCACCGCGCGTGACTTGCATACACCGTGAGTATGAAGAAGTGGCTGATACCAAGGGCACAGTCACCCCAGTAGAGAGCATGGTCCACCGTTCCTTCTTTTTCGGTCCCACTGAAGTGTCCGCCCTTCGTAGGTTTGTACCACATCACCTAAGCCAATGCACCAAGTTCGAGGTGCTCACCGCAAGCCTATGGCGTTGTCGTACCATAGCACTCCAACCCGATCGTGATGAGGAGGTACGCATGATATGTATCGTCAATGCACGTGTCAAATTGAACCCTTTGTTACCCACTGGTTATTACGGTAACGGTTTTGCAATCCCGGCGGCGGTAACAACCGCCGGAAAGCTATGTGAGAATCCTTTAGGTTATGCCTTGGAATTGGTGAAGAAGGCCAAAAACGATGTAACGGAAGAGTACATGCGATCGTTAGCTGATTTTATGGTGATCAATAATCGACCCCATTACACTGTAGTTCGATCATACCTGGTGTCAGATGTGACACGTGCCGGGTTCAGAGACGTGGACTTTGGGTGGGGCAAGGCGGCTTATGCTGGGCCAGCCAAAGGTGGGGTCGGGGTTATCCCTGGAGTGTTGAACTTTTATATAGCTTACAAGAACAGTAAGGAAGAGGATGGGATAGTGCTCCCAATTTGCTTGCCTGCCCCAGCCATGAAAAGATTTGCGGAGGAGTTGGATTACTTGTTGACTAAACAAGCCCATTAGTGGCCACCAAAAATCTGGCCTTATTAGTTATTATATCGTGCCTGTGAACCAAATTTTCTGATGGGTGTTGTAAGATGCATGGGAGAGAGAGACTCATATGGTGAATGTGTCATATCCGCCACTGTGTGTGTATGGTGTGTATTATATATATGTAAACATTTCTATTTTCAGTTGGGTGTTGTAATATGCATGGGAGAGAGAGACTCCTATGGTGAATGTATCATATCTCATATATATCTGATACTGTGTGTATGGTGTGCATTATATATATGTAAACATTTCTATTTTCTGTTGGGTGTTGTAATATGCATGGGAGAGAGAGACTCATATGGTGAATGTATCATATCTCATATATATCTGATACTGTGTGTATGGTGTGCATTATATATATGTAAACATTTCTATTTTCTGTTGGGTGTTGTAATATGCATGGGAGAGAGAGACTCATATGGTGAATGTATCATATCTCATATATATCTGATACTGTGTGTATGGTGTGCATTATATGTAGACTTTTCTATTCACATGAAATGTTACCATCACATTCACATGATTCCACATATATATGCCAGCATCACATTTATATCCTACTTGGGCTTTTCTTTTCTTTTTTTTTTGAGCAAAAAAGGTAAGTCAGGTAAACCAATTGTGGTTAACCTACCTTGGTTACGTAGCATTTACTTACTAAGAGCCACACAGGAGAGCATCAATAGAAATCAATGTGACTAATACTAATTAAGTATATGTGGAGATTTTTCATTACAGAAAATTGAACCTATATTTTAGTATATGTCTAACCACTTTGGAGATTTTCTTGGCCCATTGAACAATCACCCTTGATGGTTACCTATGACTGGTTAGAAACCTCAACTTTATGCAAAGATTGTTGTTGTGGCTAGCATTTCTTGTGAGTTTTTTAAATTTAGTTTTTTTTTTTTTTTTTGAAAGAAAAAAGAGAGAAAATTCAAAAGGTCGTCATTTAATAAGTTTTTTACTTTATTTCAAAACTAATTTTTGTCACACAAGCTCTTCAAATATTTAGACCGTTTGCCATGCACGGACCCCTTTCACTTGCTTCAAAAAGTGAAAGTCAGGAATAATATATATGTAAAGAGTAAAGAGTTTGATGTCTATTTTTTTTTTAACCAAAAAAAAAAAAAAAAAAAAAAAAGCATGTAATAAATTCTCTGTAAGTATGAGATCATCCACATAAAATGGTAAAATATTAAAGTAAAATTTCTATTATTGTGCAGAAAAAAAAAAAAAAAAAGTGTTGATTTTGGTTTTCCACTATAAAGTGGAGTAATGGAATAGACTTTGATTAAAATTAAATTACATAACTAAATTAAATAAATTGGCATTGGAGAAAATTAATGAAAGACACCAGGGTTTCAAGGATCCACCTAACATTATATTATTACATATTTGTGAGACATATAATTATAACTCAACTAGATAAAAAATAAATTATCATAATCAGAAGATAAAACAATAAAGCACTCGTAAATAAAATAAAATAAATTAAATATGGTTTAATTAAGAATTTGATTTTGATAACATGACATAATTATAAATTCGAATCATAACAAATCAAATAGGATAAGCATTTGATATAAATGAAAATTATTACAAATTAAAATAAATTTTGTTTAATTAACTGGGACCACGTTTAATGAAGCAGAGGTCACTAGTTCGAATCTCTCTCGCCTTCTTGTGCGGACATGTAAAAAAATAAATAAATTTTTTTCTCATGAAACTAATTTCATATTAACATTATTCCTGACATTCTATTATTAATCTATAAAAAATAAGAAAGAGTTTCAAGAACGCGTAATAAAAATACTAGACTTCACCTCTAACCCTTGCTAAAAATTTTGCCACTCATAACTATAGGAATAAATTCTATAATTAATGTACCAAATTTTAATGGAAATAAATAAATAAAAACAAAGCAATAAAATAAATAAATTGTCAATTTGGCTCCTTCCAAAGTCGATGTCCACTCCGTTTCTAACGGTAGTGTTTGCCAATGGCCTGAGCTGGTACTGTACCATGCCCTTCCTCAATCTAAAAAAAAAATCATTTCATCTCAAAAGTAATCTCAATATTTCTACTTTTTATACCACATCAATCATTTTTTATTTATTATTATTCAAATAAAAAAATCATTACAAAATAAATTTTTTACATTTTTTCATATAAAATATATTTTTTTACTTTTTCCCATAAAATATTTTTATTAAAATCAATCAAACACATATTCATAAAAAAAAAAATTAAAAAAAAAATGCTACAAGCCCTGGCCACTGCAAACACTGCCAACGTTATTAAACTCCTGGTCCTACTTTTCTTTCTTACGTTGTTCATGTGTGGCAATGTGGCATGGCTAAAGGAATCCTCAAACCTGTGGGTCCCACGTTACCATGTCATTTTATGTTACATGTCTGGTTTATGTTGCGTAAGTGGTCGAAAACATGGATATTAAAGTATATATGTCAATCATAATTCGATCCATTTAATTAAACAGGTTAGTCTCCTCAACACTAATTCTATAATTTTGTATTGAGTTCGTATTAAATTCGTAAGTCGTGTCAAAAATTATCTACCCTAAATAAAAAATATACACAATAACGGGTGTTTCTGATGAGGCCTTTCCGGCAGTATTATGTAAGATAATTTGGCTGATCATAAGTCAAAGGAGCTAACAAACATGAAACAACAACAACTATTAAATAAGAAAATATGTAGATCAGAAATTAATCACTGAAAGTAACGTAACATGCAGCTTCTAACAATCGTGAATGACTCAATTAATACTCTAACAATGATAGGACGACAATCTTCACTACAGGTGGCAGTGGGTAGCTGACTCCCACAAAACCTTCTATAAGCATGTGATAAGATTTGTGTGGATGACGATATTTATCTAAATTTTTGGTTCGGAATTTAAAAAAAAAAAAAAAAAAAAAAAAAAAAAAACACAAAGAATACATATATTTAGAAAGTGACATTTGAAAATAATTTTATTCAATTTCAAACAATAAAAATAGGAAAAACTTCATTTTACACCTTTGAACTACCAATAAACAAAGAAACCTAACAGAAACAATAAAAAATAATAATAATAATAATAATAATAAAATTAAAAATAAAATTAAAAAAAGAAAAAGGAGGAGGAACCTGGAATAAAAGATTTGTCATAAGTCATAGCTCATAGTCATATTATAATTTGTTTGGAAGATTAGGCAAAGAGAAGAAAGAGCCACTAAGAAAGTAAAAATGGTTGGAAAGTTCAAAAGAGTTCAGGGCCGGCTCAATGGCTAGGCCATTGAGACGGTCGCCTAGGGCCCCCAATTAGTAAGGCTCAAAATTTTTTTTAATAAGGCCCAAATAAATTTTTAATAAGGCCTAAAAAAAATTTTAATTTTATTTTAACTTAAGGCCTAATTTTTTTTTTAAATAAGACCCAAAATTTTTTCCCATAAAAATTTAAGGCCTCTAAAATAAGGTCCCAATATAATAAGCTCATTGTGAAATAAGACCAATTAACCCAAAAAAATAAATATGTCGCATCAATTTTTTTGGGCAACTAGTTAAAAGTTAAACTTAAAAGTCATGAAACAATAATGAGAATGAAAATAATAATAATATTATAAATATATAATAATATTATTAAAATAAATATTATTTAATTAATATTTAAATATTTTAAAAAATAAGATACAACTTCAAAATTTTGCCTAAGGCCCCCAAATATATTGAGCCGGTCTTGAAAGAGTTTTTTGAATTATTGAATCTTCACAAACTAGGGTTACTTACTAAATGAAGATATCGGCTCAACAATATCATTTTGAGAAATACTAGGGTTACAACCATTTTACACAAATAGAATTCCACAAGCTGATTTGGTTAAGCCACGTAGGTGTAGCCACCCAGCATTTTCAAGTTCCATCTTCTATAACAAACCAACTTCATCTTCAAGTTTCATTTTTCAGAAAAGCTCTATCTTCAAGCTCTATTTTCTGAGAAATTCCATCTTGTCCGTGTACTTCGTTGACAAAAAATCCCATTCGAAAAAATTTAACCAAAAAAAAAAGGAAAATGAGAATTACCAAGAGTTAATTTGAAAAAATGTTGGGGTTTTTTTAAAAAAAAAAAAAATTTATCCATCACTCCTTTAATTTTTTTTTTAATTTTTCAATTTTTATCCATTAGTGACCACCAACAATCTGCTCTTATTGTATCTAGCCTGTGAAACAAATTTTTCGATGGAAGTTGTAAGATGCATGAGAGACACACTCAAATGTGGTGATGGGTGAATGTATTATAAATATCTCCTATTGTGTGTGTACGTATGGTCTGCATTATCTGCAGACTTTTCTGTTTTTCTGCTCGACTGTATCTGATTCTTGCAGTGCGTATGGTGTCTCGGCCCTATTGTATGTGCACGTATGGTCTGCATTATCTACAGACTTTTCTGTTTTTCTGCTCGACTGTATCTGATTCTTACAGTACGTATAGTGTCTCGGCTCAGGGTTGATGAATGAGTTATGTAGTTCGCTAATTGGTATAAACAAAGGTAACCCGAATTCAGACAGTTTGATATATGATCGACAATTTTTTACACGGCTTATAAAATTGATATGAATTTAACACGAAATTAGCAGGTTAGGGTTAAAAGATTTTACCCGTTTAAATGGATTGAGTTATGATTGACCTGTAAGAATTTAATGTCCCACATGACATGGTACATATGAATATTTATTAGACTCCTTAAGTTATGAGATTATTTAATTCTGATCATTAATAAACTGTTGGTTAATTAATTAAGAGAAGTGATTTCTCATTAAATTAACTCTTACTTTAATGGGAAGTTGAGTTATAAAAGAATAAAGAAAAACGGTCATCTCTCTGCCCTATAAACGTACGCAATTTTCATCATCTTTGTGTACCTTAAGTGAGTCAAGCGAGAGAAACTGATTTTTGGTGTTTATGTTTTCAAAGAAAAATGAAAAGAAGCAATTGATTCTAGTATGTTTATTTCATTAATTTATTGTGAAATTCATGATAATTAAGATCTTGTAAGTTACAATATGTTGTGTCAATTTTATGATTACATGACCTATAAAGTTTTATATTCATGCCTTGACCTAAGTTCGATACATAACATTTGGGGCTGACAGTTTTGACATAATTATAAGTAAACATGACACAAACACAATTACACAACACAAAGTTAACTAATTAAGATTAATGGTCTGGCACGTTTTAAATATTGACTTCTATAATTTTATAGCAATTGAAACAAACAAGAATTATCAGCATGATGATATTGGTACGAGTGGCCTGTGGTAAAAGCGATTTTGGGCCACCAAGTGCAACCATATTCGACAAAAGTTCTTTTAACTCTCCCCCAAATTTATGGAATCGTGTCATCTCCATTCCCCAAATACGGAAATAGACTGTTTGATGGTATATATCAGTACGAGTGGCACGTGCTAATAATAATATTTTGGACCACCAAATCAAAAGGCAAATGATTAAGAAAAAAGCTATCATGAGAACGGCTTCTTATGAATTAAGGCTAGCTAGTATATATTTGCCTTCTAATTTTGGGTTTTGTTCGAGTGTCGTGTAATTATCAAAAAGTCAATGTAAAATCTATTTTTCATCTCTGACTTGACTGCTCTCTTTCCTTTTTTTGACAGGATTGTGCAATAAAAATTAGAAAGTTCTAACTCTTTGACGGGTTTTACGAGTGAGAAATGTTAAATGTTATACTTACTAATTTATTTCTTTAAAATTAGTTTTTAAGTGATGTGTCATGATTTTTTCAATTTTTCTACTTAACTAACTATATGTGGATTTTTCTACTTCTAACGATTTGGAGAGAGGTGGGATCTTTCTCCAATCCAGAGACATGCTGTAAGAATTTCTCTGGTTTTTCTTCCATTAATTCTCTACTTTTTACATCTCATGTAAGAACATTAAAGGGGAGGATGGGATATTGGTGCCTGTATATACTTGCCAGCCATGGCCATGGAAAGATTCATCAAGGAGAGTTGGATTGCTTGTTGAAGGAGAAGCCAGTTGGTAGTCATAAAAAATCCAAACTTTGAACCCAATTTACTAGTGGCTGTTGCAAGAAGGACTTATTTTTGTTGATGAGTAAATGTAACCAGCAACATGCAACTTTGAAAGTTGACTACTTATGAATTTATAGTTATGCTACAAATTAAGCCAAAAATTGGGATGGCGATGGAGATGGTTTTTGTTTTTCAAGTTCGGTCTTTTGTTTTTTGTTTTATGGATGATTTGGTTGGTTCCCTAAACCATCCATGTCTTTTGTTTTGCACTTTTTAGGATTTGTAGATGCAAGGGAAAATTACAACTTTATCCCCTCAAAGTTTGGGGCGATTTTCAATTCGACTTCTAATGTTTCAATTTTTGCAATGCACCTCCTCCCCCCCCGCCCCCCCCCCCCCCCCCCGCCCCTCCCAAACTTGCATTTTTTTTTTTTATAAAAAGAAAAAAGAAAAATTGGGGGTGCAAAAATGGCCAAATGTAACCACCATGAATTAAAAAAAAAAAAAAAAAAAAAAAAAAAAAAAATTAGGGGCAATATAAGAATTTTGGTATAACATTGGTTGAATTAAAAAACATTTGCAAGTTTGGGGGGTGCATTGTAAAAATTGAAATATTTGAGGTCGAATTGAAAATTACCCCAAACTTTAAGGGGGTAAAGTGTATTTTTCCCTAGATGTAAGTATGGAAGGTGGAAGTGGAAGGGACAAATGTGAAATTAGTCTTGGAATTTGTAAAATTACTTTTTTGGGATAACTTTACTTTAGACCACTGAATTACCACGGGATTTGACAAGCTCTCCTCAAACTTCAATACCTCTCAATTTGAACACCTGAACTTTCAATTGCAATCAATTTGAACCCATCCGTCCTAGCTCTCTCGATAGAGTGCCGCACAGGTCCTCAGCTTCCCTCCTCCCCCCTCCTCTCTGACTATGCAGTTTTTTCATTTGTTACTTCGCCTTGCCATCTCCATCGCATCTTTCCATCGCCCTTTTTTTCGCTCCCCTCGGTAGCCTCCTCCGCTCCTTGCTCCGATGTTTGCTCCTGTGTTGTGATTTTTTTTTTGGTTGTTTTAAATTTTTTTTCCTATATTTTCTTGCTTGTTTTGTTGTCCTGGTGTTTGGACTTAGGACGTGAATAATTTTCTGGCCTTTCAGGTCTCGAGAATGACTAGTTTTGATGTGGTGTTTGTGCTTATGCTTAGAGAATGGCTACATATGTCTTGGATTGAATCTGCACTGGGCAGATCTATTCTATAAGACGAAGATTGGGCATGGGTTAGCGGATGTAGACGTCATAGGATTTCAATGTAAGATTGGTATTTTTTTGACCTCTATGACGTGTAATCCTTTAGCTTCAGCAATGAATTCAAAGTTTTATGCTTTATGATTGTAAGACCTTTTACGCTCCAGATTATTCATGAATGAAATCGGAATGAATTTCTCTTCAAAAAAAAAAAAAATTTAAACTCATCCGTCAGATTTTAAGCGTTAAAAGTGGGACAATGACGTTTATACCCCTGGCTTTTTATACAAATCCAAATTTACCCTTAATTCCAAGGGTTCTTTGGCTTTTTGTTTTTAAGAAAAAAAAATTATGGATATTTTGGTCTTTTTAGGTATTGCTGTTAGAAGTTAATAGCGAAATCTGACGTTGGAAGAGTTCAAATTGACTGTAATTAAAAGTTCAGGGGTTCAAATTGAGAGGTTTTGAAGTTTGAGGGGGACTTGTCAAATTACGTGGTAATTCATGGGTCTAAAGTGAAGTTTCTCCTCCTTTTTTTTTTCTTTTTTTTTTCACATCAAGCTACAATATCGGGCCAAAAACTTTTAACAAACACACCCCGAAAATAACGTAACGTGTAGCATTTGACAGTCGTGAAGGATTCAATTAATAGTATGTACTCTAATAGCACAATTAAAAAAAGTGTAGAGTACATAGGTGTTTAACAAACACCACATATTAAATTAAGGGAAAAATATATTTTAGCCCCCTGAATTATCCACACATTTGCACTTTGACATCTAAGGTTTAAAAAGTGACACTTGACCCTCCCAAACTTCCAAATTGTTACAATTCGACCATTCTGACCTTTTTTTTTTTTTTTCCCCAAAATGCCTCCATCACAAGTTAAAAAAATTTAAAAATTAAAAATTAAGGAGCTGAAGCCACCCCCAGGCCCAACTGGGGTGGCCAGCCACCCCTTAATTTTTTATTTTTTTTTTAACACTTGGGATGGGGGCATTTTGGAAAAAAAAAGAAAAGGAAAATTACAGTTTACCCCCCCAAAGTTGTCAGCGATTTGCAATTCTGCCTCCAAAGTTTCAATTTTTGCAATCCACCCCCTTAAAGTTTCAATTTTTTTCAATTCAGCCATTCCGTCAGTCAAAACCGCTTTGACTGACGGAACAGTGATCACGTGCGACGCACGTGATCACTTAAGGCGTTTTAGTACCAAAAATGCCCCCCGAATATTATTTTCCACGTTCTGCTGTCAACCACCTCCGAATCTCTTCCATTACAAATCTCCCATGCTTCTCCCTCCATGTTCTGGTGCGTTGCAAACTCTTTAGAGATTCAACGGTAGATTCTCTCAATCTTTGCGCCAGTTTCGTTGCTACTATCTTCAAATTTTGTTAGTGTATCATTTCCTTCACAAATTCGTCCAATATTTTCGGAATCTGCCTGCTTTTCCATCAGGTATTGTTTTTCTTAAGATTTGAAGCATACCCATCTGGTTTCTTAATAATTTATGTCATGGGTTGCCTCCACACTGTTGTTGCCCCTCTCCCTCGCCGTTGCCTCCAAAAGGAAGAAGATTGATCTTTCTTTGGCCAAATGGCCCAAATCTCACAAAACTGTTGGGATTTTGGCCAGATTCAATCCCGAAACACCTTGGAAACGACAATGGAACTACCAAATTGAAACAATTGAAACAATTAAATCCAACTATCCAAGAACCGAAGTCCTTACATTTCATGCATAAACAACCGTAAATCAAAAAAATTCTCAAATTTATCACAACCCAGTAGAATGTGAATGATCAAACATATGATTCTAACATCTATTAACATAAATCAACCATCAATTCCGATAAATTAATCTTCTCTGTCGTTGCCGGAGAGGGATCAATTTTCTCTGTCATTGCCGGAGAATGACCTTTGCCGGAGAATCCAAGAATCATTCGTTCAAATGAACAGGGGAACATAGAAACAAAAACGCCTTCTTCCCAAGACTTGCTTTGCCTCTTCCTGCAAGACCCTTCTCACTCATTCTCATTTCTTGTTGACCAATAGCAGATCGATCAGTTTGGCATGGAGAAGACGAGGTAGGCGGAGAAGAGGAGGTAGGGATGGGGGCATTTTGGGAAAAAAAACAACCAACAGTGATCACGTGACTTGCACGTGATCACTGTTCCGTCAGTCAAAGCGGCTTTGACTGACGGAATGCCTGAATTGAAAAAAATTGAAACTTTAGGGGGGTGGATTGCAAAAATTGAAACTTTGGAGGCGAAATTGCAAATCGCTGACAACTTTGGGGGGGTAAACTGTAATTTTTCCAAAAAAAAAAAATTCAGAATGGTCGAATTGCAACAATTTGGAAGTTTGGGGGGTCAAGTGTTACTTTTTAAACATTGGAGGTCAAAGTACAAATTGATGGACAGTTCAGGGAGGTAAAATATATTTTTCCCTTAAATTAATATTACAGCAGATAGGAAAAGATAAATTTAGTCATTTAATAAATATAATGTATATAACCACCACCCAAGTCGTATGCTTTTTTTCGTATCTCTTTATAAGGAGTCCTGCTATCAGGCTGCCAAGAGTCAGACAAGTGTCTGCCAAAGTCTGATGTGGCTTTATTTAAAAAAAAAAAAAAAAAAAAATTGTAGAAAAATCTCTCTCTTCCTAGTCCTGCTAGATTTTTATTTTTTTTTTTGTTAAATTTTTATGAGTTAATATTTAATTTCTAATGCCTCAAAATTTATTTTTTGATTTAAAACTAAAACCTATGGGTAGAAGGTTAACCCTTTAGGGACGGTATCACTTAAAAAGAATTTTATAATCCTAAATTTAGTGCTAATACCTCAAATTTGAATTTTCCTTTAATATCTCTCTTCTCCAATTAAAAAAAAAATTAATTAATTTTTTTTTTTAAAAAAAAAGGTCACGTCTGACGCTTGAGGCAGCCGAAAATCTCAACTCCTCTATAAGTACCACTTCAAAAATCCATTAGAACACACACCATCACGACCAAATTAATAAACTTCCATTTTGCAGGCATGGCAGGACTGACACCCTCTCTAGTATTCACAGTGCGAAGGTGCAAACCAGAACTGGTTGCTCCTGCTAAGCCAAGAATTAAAATAAGATAGATGATTTATTTGATTGTATTGAATCTTGATTGAAACATCAATTTTTTAAAAGTATAAACCGGTTTTTTAACTCATTATTTTAAAAAGTGAACAGTAAAAAATTGAACGGTTTATATATATATATATTTTTTTCTCTCTCTCTCAACATCTTTTTTTTTTTTTTCTCCAAGTCATTCACTCTCATTTCACATCTCTCTCTTGAACTGGTTCATATCTCTCTCTCTCTCTTCTATTGTTTCCTCTCTCTCCACGTCTCTCTCTCTTAATTTCAAAAGAAAAAGACTTCTCTCTCCCTCCACTCTCCAACATTAATATCTCTCATCTTTTTTCTCTCCATCTCTATCTTTCTCTTTCTCCACTCTCCAACATTAACAAAAATATAATCTATTACCCTAAAAATTCAAATTGGAGGTAATTATTCTTCTTAACCTTTTTTTTTTTTCCAGGCCAACAATGTTTTAACATATTCGAATTTATATAAATTAAACTAAAATTAAAGGTCTCATGTTTTAATTCATTTGAATGTTTATGGATTTTTTTGTGTAATTTACTTGGATTTTCAAGCATATTTTTAACGTTTTTTTTTCCTCTACTTTTGAAAGCAATATTATTATTATTATTATTATTATTTTTAATATTCAGAATTATATAAGTTTTATTTGTATTGAAATAAGATAGATGATTTATTTGATTGCATTAAATCTTGATTGAAAGATCAATTTTTTAAAAGAGTAAACTGATTTTTTAACTCATTATTTTTAAAAATGAATAGTTAAAAATTGAACGGTTCATATTTTTTTTTCTCTCTATCTCCCTTTTTTTCCTCTCTCTCAACATCTCTCTCTCTCTCTCTCTCTCTCTTTTCTCTCCAAGTCATTCATTCTCATTCCACATCTCTCTCTTGAACCGGTTCATATTTCTCTCTCTCTCCTTTTTTTTCCTCTCTCTCTTTTTTCTCTCCAAGTGTTTCACTCTCATTCAACATCTCTCTCTCTCTTAATTTCAAAAAAAAAGACATCTCTCTCCCTTCACTCTCCAACATTAATATCTCTCATCTTTTTTCTCTCCATCTCTATCTTTCTCTTTCTCCACTTTCCAACATTAACGAAAATATAATCTATTCGCCTAAAAATTCAAATTGGAGGTAATTATTCTTCTTAACTTTTTTTTTTTTTTTTTTTTTTTTTTTTTTTTTTTTTTTTTTCAGACCAACAATGTTTTAACATATGCCAATTTATATAAATTAAACTAAAATTAAAGGTCTTATATTTTAATTCATTTGAATGTTTATGGATTTTTTTTTTGGGTGTAATTTACTCGGATTTTCAAGCATATTTTTAAGTTTTTTTTTTCCTCGACCTTTGAAAGCAATATTATTTTGCTTTTTTTTTAAAAAAAAAAAAATTAATATTCATAATTATATAGGTTTTATTTGTATTGAAATAAGGTAAATGATTTATTTGATTGCATTAAATCTTGATTGAAAGACCAATTTTTTTTAAAGACTAAATTGATTTTTTTAACTCATTATTTTAAAAAGTTAACAGTTAAAAATTGAACGGTTCATATTTTTATTCTCTCTCTATTTCTATTTTTTTCCTCTCTCTTTTCTCTCTCTCCAAGTCATTTACTCTCATTCCAGATCTCTCTCCTTTTTTTTTCCTCTCTCTCCACGTCTCTCTCTCTTCTCTCTCTCAAAGTGTTTCACTCTCATTCAACATCTCTCTCTCTCTTAATTTTTTTTTAAAAAAAAACATCTCTCTCCCTCCACGAGTGATGATAGAGAGAACATGGGCGTGCATCACACCCGTGTTTTTTAATATTTTTTAATATTAAAATAATATATTTTAATTTTTTAATTTTATATATATATATATAGAGAGAGAGAGAGAGAGTTTTTGACGTGCTGGGTTTTGGCACGTCAGAAACTATATATATATATATATATATATATATATATATAATCAACACAGAAAATAAACCAATTAAAAAAAAAAAATTGGAACAGTAATAATTTCTTACGTGCCAAAACCCAGCACGTCAAAAACTCTCTCTCTCTCTCTCTCTCTATATATATATATATATATATAATAACCATTAATAATTATAATTATCATTCTAATAACAACAAAATATCATCACCCCACCTTTGTTAGCTAACCGTCTGATCTAACCACATTTCCTGGCATACATTAATATATAGCATGATTATGTGATAATTATATTAATTGGTATATAATATATAAAATAATTATGCATGCATAGGATAATTAACATCATATATATAATATTAAATATCATACAATATTAATAGATTGATATGATTATGCATGTACGTATATATATATATAATATCATTTATATGTGTGATATATATAATTAAAAGAATTTAAAATAATAATTTTTATTAGCCTTTTGATTTTTTAATAAAAAATATATTTTATTTATATATGTATATTTCTGATTTAATATATATATATATATATATATATATATATATATAATTTCATATATAATTATAATAAAACAAAAATAATATGATAAATTATTATATTTTTAATTATATAATATAATGAATTTTAATTAAATATAATGTGTATTATTTTGACGTGCCACACAAGCTTTTGACGTGCCACACAGGGCACGTCAAAAGCTTCAAATTAATACCACATATTTTAATGCAAAAAAAAAAAAAAAAAAAAAATTTGCACGGTCGTGCAAAGCACGACGCGTGCGATTTTGTTTTGCTCCAAAAATCCATCAGAACACACACTGTGTATTATTTTGACGTGCCATGTGTGGCACGTACGTCAAAAGCTTTTGACGTGCCACACATGGCACGGCAAAAGCTTCAAATTAATACACAGTATGCTTTCTTCGTATGTCTCTATAAATACCACTTCAAAAGTCCATCAGAACACACACTATCACAACCAAATTAATTAACTTCCATTTTGCAGGCATGGCAGGACTGACACCCTCTCTAGTATTCACAGTGCGAAGGTGCAAACCAGAACTGGTTGCTCCTGCTAAGCCAACACCACATGAGTTCAAACAACTCTCTGATATTGATGATCAAGAGAGTCTTCGATTTCAAATCCCAATTATACAAATCTACCGATACAATCCCTCTATGCATGGGAAAGACCCTGTCAAAGTCATCAGAGAGGCACTTGCGCAAACGCTAGTGTTTTACTACCCCTTTGCCGGCAGGCTCAGGGAACGGCCTGGCCGGAAGCTTGTTGTAGAGTGTACCGGCGAGGGTGTCATCTTTATCGAGGCCGATGCTGATGTTACACTTCAGCAGTTTGGTGATGATCTTCAACCCCCATTCCCATGCTTGGAGGAGCTCCTTTTTGATGTTCCCGGCTCTGAACGGATCCTCAATTGCCCATTACTCCTTATCCAGGTGCATGTTTACTAAATAACTCATCAACTTTTTCTTTTGTTTTTGTTTTTTGTTGTGTTTTTTTCTTTTTTAATCATTTGATGATTATACAAAAAAAAAAAAAAAAAAAAAAAAAAAAATAGAAAGAAAGAGGTTTACTTGGTTGGTGGAATAGACCCTACAATTAATAAGAATTATTACTTTTATATTCTCTTTCTAGGACTTGAGAAATGAAATAGATTTTTTTTAAAAAAAAAATTATTACTATTATTTTTTTTTTTTTTCAAACTAAAAAAAAAAAAATCGCAAAACCTAGAGCCCCTTTTGGAACCCCTTCCGGATCTTGAATTTCCGTAACTTATGCCTATTTTTCAAGAGTTTTACATTGTGGTTAGAGGTGAAAAGGCAGTTATAATTAATGATTATCGGCTAAAATCGCAATTCGTAAAAAAATCAAGATGAGCATCCAACACTTGGAACAGAAATTCAAACAAGTATACTTCCACCAACACTAGTAGCACTCCCCAAAAAAATCAAGGTAAGCATCCAACACTTGGAACAGACATTCAGACAAGTATACTTCCACCAACACTAGTAGCCTATCTGACTATTGACCATACTTGGAATTCAGAGTAACAAAGACCAAGCAGTAGAGAAACAAAAGATCTGGTATGCAACATATTCTCTGTGCATCCATTCAACATCCAACCTCCAACATGAAACACTTAAACCTACTAAAACTACTAAAACATCTTTTCAATCCGTCAAAAATAAAAAATACACAAAACTTAAATTTATATGAATTGACACTTTACCCTCTTGAGTTGACACATTATCCTCCCAAAACTTAGTTACTTCGGGGGTAAAGTGTCAACTCAAAATACTTCAGGGGGTAAAGTGTATTTCATAGGGTTAAGTGTCAATGTCAGATACTTTGGGAGGTAAAGTGTCACTTTTTAAACATTGAGGTTAAAAGTGCAAATTTGTAGATAGTTCAGAGGAAAAAGTGTATTTTCCCCCGAATACTTATTCTGCATACCAAACAAGCTCTAAGTGCATTGGCACTGTGATTTTTCATACCTGAAGTGTGATTTTAAATTAAATTGTAGAAAATGTATTGTTTGAGAGTTCCTTTTTTTAAAAAAAAAAAAAAATCGCGTTTTCAAATCGCAGGCAAAACAATGCGTTTTTAAAAGAGTACGATTTTAAATACTAAATTGCAATTTTAAATTCAAAATTGTGATTTTACCAAATGTTTAATTACATTTTTAAAATTCACATTTTCAAATTAAAAGTTGTGAAATCACAATCCCAAATGGATAAAAAGAAACTCTTGAAACATTCTAAAGTTCATATATGTAACGTACTTCCCTTACTGCTAGTACTATGTAAACATCTACTTATCCTTTTGTTGTGTTGATTGGCAGGTGACACGCCTCAAGTGTGGTGGATTCATCTTCGCCTTGCGCTTCAACCACACAATGAGCGATGCCGCAGGTATGGTCCAATTCATGACAGCCATGGCCGAGATGGCACATGGTGCACGTGCCCCATCCATCCCGCCTGTGTGGCAGAGACACATTCTCAATGCAAGGGATCCACCGCGCGTGACTTGCATACACCGTGAGTATGAAGAAGTGGCTGATACCAAGGGCACAATCACCCCAGTAGAGAGCATGGTCCACCGTTCCTTCTTTTTCGGTCCCACTGAAGTGTCCGCCCTTCGTAGGTTTGTACCACATCACCTAAGCCAATGCACCAAGTTCGAGGTGCTCACCGCAAGCCTATGGCGTTGTCGTACCATAGCACTCCAACCCGATCGTGATGAGGAGGTACGCATGATATGTATCGTCAATGCACGTGTCAAATTGGACCCTTTGTTACCCACTGGTTATTACGGTAACGGTTTTGCAATCCCGGCGGCGGTAACAACCGCCGGAAAGCTATGTGAGAATCCTTTAGGTTATGCCTTGGAATTGGTGAAGAAGGCCAAAAACAATGTAACGGAAGAGTACATGCGATCGTTAGCTGATTTTATGGTGATCAATAATCGACCCCATTACACTGTAGTTCGATCATACCTGGTGTCAGATGTGACACGTGCCGGGTTCAGAGACGTGGACTTTGGGTGGGGCAAGGCGGCTTATGCTGGGCCAGCCAAAGGTGGGGTCGGGGTTATCCCTGGAGTGGTGAGCTTTTATATAGCTTACAAGAACAGTAAGGGAGAGGATGGGATAGTGCTCCCAATTTGCTTGCCTGCCCCAGCCATGAAAAGATTTGCGGAGGAGTTGGATTACTTGTTGACTAAACAAGCCCATTAGTGGCCACCAAAAATCTGGCCTTATTAGTTATTATATCGTGCCTGTGAACCAAATTTTCTGATGGGTGTTGTAAGATGCATGGGAAAGAGAGACTCATATGGTGAATGTGTCATATCCGCCACTGTGTGTGTTTGGTGTGCATTATATATATGTAAACATTTCTATTTTCTGTTGGGTGTTGTAATATGCATGGGAGAGAGAGACTCCTATGGTGAATGTATCATATCTCATATCTGATACTGTGTGTATGGTGTGCATTGTATCTCTTATCTGATAATGTATCATATCTCATATCTGATACTGTGGACCCCTTTCACTTGCTTCAAAAAGTGAAAGTCAGGAATAATATATATGTAAAGAGTAAAGAGTTTGATGTCTATTTTTTTTTTTAACTAAAAAAAAAAAAAAAAAAAAGCATGTAATAAATTATCGGTAAGTATGAGATCATCCACATAAAATGGTAAAACATTAAAGTAAAATTGGCGTTGGAGAAAATTAATGAAAGACACTAGGGTTTCAAGGATCCACCTAACATTATATTATTACATATTTGTGAGACATATAATTATAACTCAACTAGGTAAAAAATAAATTATCATAATCAGAAGATAAAACAATAAAGCACTCGAAAATAAAATAAAATAAATTAAATATGGTTTAATTAAGAATTTGATTTTGATAACATGACATAATTATAAATTCGAATCATAACAAATCAAATAGAATAAGCATTTGATATAAATGAAAATTATTACAAATTAAAATAAATTGTGTTTAATCAACACGTTTAATGAAACAGAGGTCACTAGTTCGAATCTCCCTCCCTTTCTTGTGCGAACATGTAAAAAAATAAATAAATTTTGTTCTCATGAAACTAATTTCATATTAACATTATTCCTGACATTCTATTATTAATCTATAAAAAATAAGAAAGAGTTTCAAGAACACGTAATAAAAATACTAGACTTCACCTCTAACCCTTGCTAAAAATTTTGCCACTCATAACTATAGGAATAAATTCTATAATTAATGTACCAAATTTTAATGGAAATAAATAAATAAAAACAAAGCAATAAAAGAAATAAATTGTCAATTTAGCTCCTTCCAAAGTCGTTGTCCGCTCCGTTTCTAACGTTTGTGTTTGCCAATGGCCTGGGCTGGTACTGTACCATGCCCTTCCTCAATCCAAAAAAAAAAAAAAAAAAAAAAAAATCCTTTCACATCAAAATTAATCTCAATATTTTTACTTTTTAAACCACATCAATCATTTTTTTTTTATTATTATTCAACTAAAAAAATCATTACAAAACAAATTTTTTACATTTTTTCATATAAAATATATTTTTTTACTTTTTTCCACAAAACATTTTCATTAAAATCAATCAAACACGTATTCATAAAAAAAAAAATGCTACAATACCGACCCGGGTATAGTACCAGCCCTAACTATTGGCAAACACAGCCAACATTATTAAACTCCTGGTCTTACTTTTCTTTCTCATGTTGTTCATGTGTGGCATGGTTAAGAGCATTCCCAGCAGCCTCCTCGTCATTTTCCTTACATTTAAGGATTCAAACTACTATTTGCTTCCCTATGTCAAAATACACCCCAATAGCTTCCCTTAATCATTCATTATATCATTAAAATATTTGTTTTTTTAATTATATTACGTATATGAGATGAGAGATGAGAGAGAATCGTAAGAGGAGAGAGGAGAGAGGAGAGTATAGAGAAGAGAGAGAAACGTTTTTTTTTTTATTTTAATAATCATAAGGATCACAATAGTGGTTCCACTATAGCGATTCTCATGGTTAAGGCTCATTTAGGGAGTCTGCTTTGAGACGGTTTTTGTGATTTTTTGGACATATTCCCTACACATAGGGAACAGACTTCCTTATAGGGAGTCTGCTAGAAATGTTCTAAAGGAATTCTCAAACCTGTGGGTCCCATGTATATCATTAATCATTCTTTATATCATTAAAATATTTCTTATATCATTAAAATATTTGTTTTTTTAATTATATTACGTATATGAGATGAGAGATGAGAGAGAATCGTAAGAGGAGAGAGGAGAGAGGAGAGTATAGAGAAGAGAGAGAAACGTTTTTTTTTTTTATTTTAATAATCATAAGGATCGCAATAGTGGAACCCTATACTTTGGGTTCCACTATAGCGATTCTCATGGTTAAGGCTCATTTAGGAAGTCTGCTTTGAGACGGTTTTTGTGATTTTTTGGACATATTCCCTACACATAGGGAACAAACTCTCTTATAGGAAGTCTGTTGGGAATGCTCTAAAAGAATTCTCAAACCTGTGGGTCCCACGTTATCTCGTGGAGGACTCAATTAATACTCTAACAATGATAGGACGACAATCTTCACGACAGGTGGCAGTGGGTAGCTGACTCCCACAAAACCTTCTATAACCATGTGATAAGATTTGTGTGGACGATGATATTTATCTAAATTTTTAGTTCGCAATTAGGAAAAAGAAACACAGACACACAAAGAATATATATATATATAGAAAGTGACATTTGAAAATAATTTTATTTAATTTCAAACAATAAAAATAGGAGAAATTTTATTTTAGACTCTAAACTACCATGTGATTTATCGCGATTAGATTGCCAACTGTACTGATTTCTATTTTAAATGATTTTACTGTTTATTTGATTAATTTTAAAAATAAAAATATCTTCTTTTTTTATCCATTTTTTTCCCTTTACAAGAAACGCTAAGAAGTCAATAAATAAATATACCTATCACGTATTTAAAAGAAGAAAAAAAAAAAAAAAGGAAAAAAATCTAGAAACCCTAACAACTAACAAGAAGTCAAAAATATTAATCTGTCACACCTTTTTTATTTCTTTTTGAAAGAAATTAAAACGAAAAAAAAAAAAAAAAATATCACGGAGAGGCTTTTTTTGGAGCTCTTTTAAAGGGAGAGAAAAAAAAAAAGAAAAAGAAGAAAAGAAAAGAAAATAGAGCCAGCATAAGCATAAAAAAAGTTGTGAAGAAACTCGCCGCCTGAGACAGAGTATGAAACTGAAACAAAAACAAAGGTAAGAATTGAGACGTTGTTTCATAATACAGAACAACACTTGGAGGCGAAACAAGAGCATTTAGGATGTGTAGCAATCCTCAATAATAAAAGAAGGTGGTAGTCGAGATGGTAAAGCAGCCGGGTAAACCTCCCCTCCAGGGGCACGAGTTCGAACCCGCTTGCGGTAGTAGTGCGTGCTCAACTCTGGGCTTTACCAACTCGCACCTTTGTGGGGCTGTGGTGACGGACTCGCCGCTTAGGCAGTAGCTATGGCTCAAACCGAACATTCCATGGCGAGGGGGGCCCTATGGTCACGCCCAGGGGGGAAATCTACACTGGTCGCCCCTCCCCCCTCTTTAAATTAAAAAAAAAAAAAAAAAAAAAAAAAAAAGAACGTTTTGCCCCATGTGAGTCAATGACCATTTTACCCATCTCTCTTTTCCTCTTCATTTTTCATTCTTCTTCCAAATTTCATATAAATCTTTTAGAAACTTCCAATGGACGAAAAATTAACCCAATAGGAGACAGAGGGGTCCCAAGAAACCCTAAAAGAAAGTCAAATAAATATGCCACCGCTTTTTTTTAAAAAAAAAAAAAAAAAAAAAAAAAAAAAAAAAAGGAAGAAGAAAAATATCTTCTTTTTTTATTCATTTTTTTTTCCCTTGAAACCCTAAGAAGTCAATAAATAAATATACCCATCGCGTATTTAAAAGAAGAAAAAAAAGGAAAAATATCTAGAAACCCTAACAACTAACAAGTTAAAAAATTTTGTCAAACCTTTTTTTATTTTTTATTTTTGACAGAAGTTAAAAGGAAAAAAAGAAAATCTCACAGAGAGACTTTTTTGGGAGCTCTTTTAAAGGGAGAAAAAAAAAAAGAAAATAAATAAATAAATACAGCCAACATAAGCATAAAAGAAGTTGCGAAGAGACCTGCCGCATGAGACAGAGTGTGAAAGGGCTGGCAAAATAGGTACATCCATACATGACACGACCCATTTATGACCCATGACACGATTAACATATACTCGAACAAGACCCGTTTAGCTAAACGGGTTGCGAAAAAATAGCCGGGTAACCGACACGACCCGTTTATGACCCATGACACGATTAACATATACTCGAACAAGACCCGTTTAGCTAAACGGGTTGCGAAAAAATAGCCGGGTAACCGACACGACCCGTTTAACATTACTGGGTTATATCGGGTTGACACGATTCGACACGACCCCCGTGTTCTTAGAAGGTAACACAACCCGACACGACCGACCCGTTTAAAAAAACCTGAATGAAAAATACATTAAAAAAAAAATGTAATAATAATACCAATGCCATTGTTAATTGTTAACAAATTGTTAGTAAAAACATTTACAAAGATTAGCAACAACTCTATACGTATTAGATAGTCCATTTCCATCATAGCAATAAAGAAAAAGATAATAATAATAATAATAATAATAATAATAAAACTAACAAAAATAAAATAATAAACAAAAAATAAACAAAACTACAAAAATAAACAAAATTCCATCATCATTAGATTCATTACAAATTAGGTTCCCTTAGGCCATTATGCCCAGTGTTGTCCACTTGAAGGATTCATGATCTATCACAGGTAATCAAATATATGAATTATGAAACACTACAAATATGTTCATTTTAAGAAATATTAACAAATTATGCTTTAGATGAATTTGAAATGTTACAAGAATTAACATCAATTGTCAAAACATCATCTTCTTTGCTATCCAACTTCATTTGTGTGAGTTCTATTTCAAAAAATAAGAGGAATTAATGTTATTATAGTGTAGTCAAAATATAATACAAGTAAATAAATAAATTAAATATGTAAATAACTAATATTACCTTGATCTCCAAATAACCAATCTCCAGTGCAAACTAATGCCTTAATAATATTAGGCTTAAGTGAGCACTTATATTGATCAATTACACGTCTTCCAATACTAAAAGTGAATTATGAAGCAACAGTAAAAATATGAATACTCAAAACGTCACGAGCCGTAGCAGCTACTTTAGGATAGCGAAATTCATTTCATTTTATTTCCAAAATAAAAGGATGTCAAATGTATCATTCATATCCACATACCTAGGTTCCTCCAAATAAATTTTCAATTAATTATTTTGTGAATTAACATCAACTCCGCCCAATGTTAAGTATTCCTACACGAAAGAAAAAGATAAGAAATTGAAAAAAACTGTTGAAATTTAAAAGCTTGATTTAAATTGTTGAATACTTGGAAGTTTGAAGAAATACTATAAAAACTGCAAATTCTTCTAATTCTCTCACAGAATCACTCAATTACTTGAAGGAATGAATAGAACAAAGAAATGTATCACTTGGTCCCATTAACTTGAAGCAACTAAGAATTTAAGAAAAATTACAAAATAGCAAATCCTTCTATTCTCCTTGAAGCTTAAAACTTTTGTTGTGACTTTGTGAGTCGTGCCTAGACGTGAGATTTGTGAGTCCAAATAAATTTCTAATTGTGAGTTGTTCTTCGACGTGAGATTTGAGGTGCTTGTTACTTATTTATTTCATAAATAAGAGAAGCACAAATTTCAAAAACAAATTTGTAAAGAAAAGTCAGAAAAGTAGGGATTGGGATCCCCCACCCCCAATAGTGATAAAATTAGCAAGGATTTTTTTTTAAAAAAAATCCGGACCATTCATTCTCATTCAATAACAAAAAATTCTTTATATATCTTATCCAATATAAAATAATAAAATAATAATATTTTTTTAAAAAATAAATACAAAATAAAATAATAAAAGATATGGGGTAGTTCGGCCATCGCAGCTCAGCCTTAGGGACAGTGGCAGAGCTAGACAATTTATATTGGGGGTGCCGCTAAAATTTTTTTGGCGTCCTAAAAAGTTTTTCCACCCGGAAAATTTGGTACTTCAATTTTCATATTAGAACCTAAGCCCTATAGGCAATTATACTAATATGACATATTAGAACTTAAACCCCATAAGCATCAATTTTCATTGAACTCATGAAAGTGTAGTGATAATTAACACTTTAAATATAATTAACCCATCCAATTAGCAATCCTAGTGTTCACATACTAAAAGCCATAATTTAATTTATACTATACAAATTAGGGTTTATGTTCATACTATGAACAATAGTGAAATTGAAGCTTTCAACCCATTAATCTAATAACGCCGTGCTTAAATCATGCATAGAAATCCAATAGGTAGAACAAATTCCCCATATCATATGATTTAATTCAATGGGTAGAACTAAAACTCAAAGAGAAACTATAAATTTTAACAATATAGCAAAATCCCCAAAATCCCAAATAAAACCCTAGATTTTTGAACCCAAAATCAACAAAATCACAACACACCAAAAATTTCCAAACAAAAACACTTATCCAATGGGTATAATGAAATTTAAACTACAATGAAAATTCCCAAATTGAACAAAAAACAAAGTTGAACAAAATGTATTAAAAATATAATTAACAAAATAAATAAACAATTCAACAAAATTTAATCATTGTTTAAAGCATATAAATGTAACTTATAATTTATCTTCACCTTTGATGCATTTTGGGTATATTAGGGTCAAAATTTAGGAGAACCATCGCAAACATAAGGTTTGTAGATAATAGAAAATGAAAGAGATGATGTTAAAATGGATGAGTTGTTTATAGGAAATTGGTAGATCTAAAGCATAACTATGGGAATTGTGGTGGATTACTGCAATTCCATCCAGATGATGCTTGGCTTGATGGAAGCCATTGTAGATAAATTGGTTTTTGTCTTGAGGAAAGGCTAAGGGAATATTGGAAATATAGACAAGTATCAAAAAATGATTTAAGAAATGTAGCCATTGGGAAAAGAGGGAAAATTTCCTTTTTTATTTTATTTTAAACAGAAAGCGTTTTTTCACGTGAACATCTAATTCCCATAGTCATAGGAAATTGTGAGTTGAAAAGTAGTATTTTCTTACACCACCTCAGCACTTAAAAGTCAGCCTTGTTTTTAAGACACACATCGTTTTAACTTTTAAAGACTTGTAGCATTTATGTGATGTTGGCATATTAAACGCTCCGTTTGTAACAATTGAAGCGCAGCGTTTTAACCAAAGATTTGAGGGTCGTCTTCTTCATTCTGTAACCTAAATATCTGAAAGTTTGAAATGGTAAAATTAAAACAGAAATGTTCCGCCTCCTTGACAGAGTGTACTTGATAGGTTCTCCTAAAATTTTTTTGTAGGTAATCTCATGCTCCTGATGAATAAAGTGAGAGAGGCTATGGGCTATCAAAATTTTTTGGGGTGCCGTGGGTAGTAAAAATGATTTTTTTTTTTTTTTTTTTTTTTTTTTTTGTATCTTTGGGCGGCACCCCCAAAGACTAACGTGGCTCCGCCACTCCTTAAGGGTAGCAGGAACCAACCCCTAGGGGGTGGCCAATCCATCCCTGGAGCCTTAGGGGGTGGCTGGAATAAGAATGAACGGGTAAGATTTGAAAAAAAATCATTGAGCAATTTTATCACTATTGCGATCTCAATTGCGATCCCCGGCAATGCTAAATAAATTGCCCATTAACAGTTTTAAAAATCTGGTTCGTGCGATATATCCAATGGCGTTAAACATGCCATGTCAACATATATTTAACTTTCAAATTTCAATCCAAAATTTGGAGAAAGTAAAAACTACGTACCGCTTCTTTTCTTTCTATTCCCTCCCTGGTTTTCCAATTTCCACACTAATCTTCTTTTTCTTTTCCCATTTTCTTGCACTTCTCCCCGGATCTGATAACCATTTTCTTGCACTTCTTGAAATACAACATGCTTTTAAAAATTGATGAGCGAGTTAGTGGTGGTACATCTATTGAGCTTATTGAAATTTCTGTTCAAAGCATCCGAGAAGGAAGCCGTAAGAAAAATGAGTGCCCAACATCCGTTCTTGAATTGGGATAAAACATTCATCTTTCATACTGGTAGCTCTTCAGTTTGCAGTATATGAGCACTTGATGGAGATTACAGAGTGGAACCGACGAAGCAAAAAGGAAAGCGAAGATACTTTTGCCTGATGGATCTCAATCAAAGAAGTCAATTTCTAAAGTAATAAATCAATAAAAGTGAGAAGAAAATACAGAAGATAACTCCAATGTGGATGGGAGTTAAACCACAGTTCAGATTCTACTACCCATTATATGCTGAACTACAGTAGACATAACCCACACACACTACAGCCACAACGTGGGCAACCCACTTTGTTACACTCTGTTTTATGAAGCTAGAACAGAGGAAAATATCAAATGGATTTTATACTTGCACCAGTCCTCTGCTCGTGGAACAACTTCTCCCCCATTTCTCTCAACTCCCACGTCTACTTATGCTACGTATTTGAGACTGGGTCTTTGTGTACGTTGTGGCCTATCAGATTCCTTGAAGTTTACAGAAGTAAATTTCCGATTTGGTGGTTTCTTGGATTAAAGTTTTCATGTTCATATTAAATGGAACCTTACAGTTGCCTGTAATTTAGTTATTAACGTATATGAACCAACTAAGCCAAGCAATTTATGCAGAAGTACGAGCCACGATAATGAGTTTATGCAGAAGTATGCCAAACACAAGACATCTCACCCAGAGATAGAGTTTAAGGCTTTAATACTAAAGAATACACCCTTTAATTTGATTATGCAGAGGATCGAATTCTGCAGAGTAGTCTAAAGCTTTACATCAGGTCCGGCGAGAAGTGCAAGAAAATGGGAAAGAAAGAGAAGAAGAAGATTAGTGTGGGAAAACCAGGGAGTGGAATAGAAAGGAAAGAAGCGGTAGTTTTTACTTTCTCTAAATTTTGGATCGAAATTTTAAAGTTAAATGTATGTTTACGTGGCATATTGAACGTCATTGGATATATCTAGGAATGTAAACGAGCCGAGCTTGAGCGAGCTTCCCTTGTTTAAGCTTGGCTCATTTAAATTTTACTCGAGCTCGAGCTTGAGTCGAGCTCAATGGCGAGCCAACAAAATCGAGCTCGAGCTAATAATAAGTCGAGCCGAGCCAGCTCGCGAGCTGGCTCTTATATTTAATGTTTTTGTTTTTTTTTTTAAAAAAAAATTAACTTCAAGTACTCTTAAACGGCTTAAGAAGTTAGTTTACATATGAGTATTTGCTTAACCTAGCTAGTCGAGTATGGAGCCTGAGTCAATACAGCAAGGCATTTGGTTTCAAAGAGAGAGGACATGCATCCTTTTATAGATAAGCAAACTTGGAGATTAATGTTTTCATAACAATGTGGGATAAGTTAACAAGTTGCATTTAGACTGCATTGGGACAACGCTCCCTACAAAAAACTATTTTTTCAACGTCTCTCTCTCAATCCCCTCACCAGTCACAGCGCATCTTCCACCTGAACTCTCATTTTCCACTCTCTCACTCTCGCTCATCAAACAGGTAGTGATAGTGTTTGGGTTTGTATGATTCTTCAATAGTTTATGCCTTTTGCAATCTCCCTCAATAGTTTCTGCTTGATTCTTTTTCCTTTCGTTTGGGTCTGCTCTAATTAAATTGAGGTATTTTTAATGATTGCTCTCTCTCTCTGATCACGAAGGGTTTAGAATTTTTCATTCTCTAACGTTTAAATATAAATGCAATTTTAAAATTTTAATAATTATGAGATTTATAATTAATTATGTATTACTTAGTTTATATATATATATATATATATATATATATATATATATATACCCACACACGAGCTTAGTCGAGTCGAGCCAAACTTGCTTCGTTTAATATTCGAGCTGGAATTTGTGTTAATGAAGTGTTTCATTTAATATTCGAGTCGAGCAAAAACCGAGCTTGCTCGCGAGACGCTTCGCTCACTTAACAACCCTAGATATATTGCACGAACCAGATTTTTAAAATTGTTGACGGACAATTTCTTTAGCATTTTGCCGGGGGCAGTTTTTCTATTTACAAACAAACAAAAAGTGCTCACTTAAGCTAAACGGTGTGTTTTGAAAAGACGAAAAAAAAACCAAAGAACTGCATCGTCTTCAACCTTGGTCTCTCTTCAGCTTTTGTAATTTTTTTAACCTAATTACAGAAACCCTTTGATCAGTGACAACAAAAGCAGATCACGATGGAGGGTGGGCAAATTTGCCCATGATGAGTTGCTGAGTATGAGCATTAACTTGGGCATAGGTAAAATTTATTCTAGGAGTTAGAGAAATTTTTGGGAGTTGAGGGGGGGGGCATTTGACCCCCTCAACCCCCCTCCCTCCGCCCCTGAGTCCGCCTGTGAGGATTGAGGAGGCCAAGCCGAGCGTGATACTGTGATACTGTGGAGAGAGTTTCAGATATGAGAGAGAGGGCTGAATGGCTGATACGGGCATTCGGCGATGCCTGGGTTAGGGTTTTTTTGACATTTTTTTTTCAAAAAAAAGGTTGTGGCGGGTCCGAAATTTAACCGGGTCTTAAACGAGTAACCCGACTAAGATCCGAACACATGACCCGATTATTATCCGAACCCGATAACGCCAAACTCAAAACCTGAGCCGTTCTTTCATATTACAGAACAACACTTGGGGCGTTGTTCCATAGTACAGAACAACACTTGGTGGGAAACAAGAGCATCTCTGTTTCTGTTTTTCCGATTTCATTCATTCGGTCGGGGTGTATCTTTTCTTTATATATTCTTTCTTAATCGAAAGAGAGAGCTCTAATCCTTTTTTATTTTTTGTTGTTGTAAAGACTTGGACTTTGATAGCGTCACAGAAAGCCACAGCAAATCCCAGAAAGCAAAAAAGGGGCAAAGTCTTCGTAAATACCGCCATTGTGAAAAAGGTTAGCTTCCCTCATTTTTCTCTCCGTTCATGCTACCTTTTTCTTTGGTAGTATAAATTCGTGCTTTCTTCTTTGACGTTGTGGCAAACATTCTTTGATTCTATGAGAAGAAAGACGAACTGGGTCTTAGTTGGTTGCTATAACTAGTGCTTCTGGTGCTCTAGTTTTTTTAAGCTGTGGTTTGAGAAATTTTTGATAGTGGGTTGTTGTTATTTTATTTTATTTTTTTTGTAACAATAGTGGGTTGTTGTTTGGTTCCATCAGAGTTTGGATTTTTGTAGAAGGAAGATAAAAGAGCGAAAATGAAGTACGTATTGGTCACGGGAGGCGTAGTTAGCGGTCTAGGCAAAGGGGTCACTGCTAGCAGTATTGGACTCCTCCTTAAAGCCTGTCGACTGCGTGTTACTTCCATTAAGATTGGTATTTTGCTCTCTCTCTGTCTTGGTTTTTCAGGTGCATTTTTGGATTTTTTTTTTTTAAATAGAATTTTTGATATCTTGTATTTTTCTTTGTTTTTACCTTTTTTTTTTTCTTTTTTTTTTTTTAATTCTTGTTACTACTAAAGTCATTAATGAATGGATTGGCTGGGCAATCATCTTGAGCATTTGCAATCTCATTCATAGTTTCTGTTGCCAGATATCTAAATTGGTAATTTTGTAATGCAAATGGAAAAATTTTCACACGAAAATGGTATCATTTTTCATCAATTAGGTGTTGGTCAAATATGAAACACGTGACGTTATAGGTTCAGTTTAATTTCTTACTGTGCAAGAAAAGGTACGATTCCGTTTGTTAATGTTTCTTAGAGTGTTTTTTGTTAAAAAAGAATTCTACGTGACATAAAGGTAGAAACAGTTATGAGTGTATTGTGTTTTGAGTTGTTTGTTAATGTTTTTGTTTTGAAAAGAGAAAACAAAAGGGAGAAAAGGGAGAAGGAAAAAAAATTTATCAAACAAAGCCCTGTTTACCATTAAGAACCAATGCCTTCATTAGCGTGTTAGAGTCATGGTGCATATTTTTAAAATACCATCTTGGATGCCAAATTATTGAGAAAGAAGGTATTTAAGTCAAGCATGTAATAAGCACCATCTCTTTTATTTGTCATTAAAAGTGTCCTTATCCTGTGTTGGTCCAAACCTAAGTGGTGTTTGGTAGGGATGGCTTGGATAGGTTCAAACCATAATTTGTATTGTTCTTCTTATGATTTTAATTTGTTCCATACATGCAGATCCTTACCTGAACACAGATGCGGGGACAATGTCTCCTTTTGAGCACGGGGAGGTATTTGTCCTAGACGATGGCGGTGAGGTAAATTGACTTCATGGATTGTTTTTTCTGTTTGTCTATTTTCCACATAAGGTGAAGAAAGCATTTGTGTAAGAAATGTCAGCTTTCCGGATAGAATAATTACTGCAAGCTGAAGATGGTTCTGACACTACTTTTAACCACACTTTCACTGATTTGTAACTTTGGGTTATCTGTGTTCTTATCTCATATCCTTTAAACCACTTATGTATATATATATTCAATTACTATGTTTTGTCTTTAGAGGGTGGTACGATCTATTATTGTTATGGAAACAAAGAATGACTTGCTTTTTCCTTTGAAGGTGGACCTTGACCTTGGAAATTATGAACGTTTTCTTGACATTAAGTTAACCCGTGACAACAATATTACAACTGGTAAAATATATCAGGTATACTAAATTTATACTTCTGTTTGTAGTCATGTCTACCAACTTGAGTTTGTCTGAAATACCATAGACTTATTGCTGTCCTTAATTCTTTGTTTTGATATTTAACAGTCCGTTATTGACAAGGAGAGAAGAGGCGATTACCTTGGAAAGACTGTCCAGGTCTTTTCATTATTCAACTTTTTTCCTTGTCTAATAAAGCTTTTCATTATTCTTTATAGTTCATGAATTTTGTTTCTATGTTTGCTTTACTCTAGGTTGTTCCACACATTACAGACGCCATTCAAGAGTGGATAGAGCGTGTAGCAAAAATACCAGTGGATGGACAAGAAGGTCCAGCTGATGTTTGTGTCATTGAATTGGGTGGAACTATAGGTACATTAACATCTTTGATGTGAATCAAGACCAGCTATTCCCTAGTTATATTGTTAAGCTTAAAATAAATGCGTATTATGCAGGAGACATTGAATCGATGCCATTTATTGAGGCGCTTGGCCAATTTTCATACCGTGTGGGTAAGAAAAATGAATGCACCATGTTATTTTAGAGATTCTTGTAAGTAATTTTTGTCTTTTTTGAATTTATGTGAACTGGTGTTAACCAAGCGTTTCTTGTATTAGGCTCTGGTAATTTCTGCTTAATTCACGTCAGCCTCGTCCCTGTTCTTAATGTTGTTGGTGAGCAGGTATTCAACGCTGCATTTATTTTTGTGGTGCATACTAGTTTTATATTTCATGAATATGGATAGCACTGAAGCATTGCCTTATACATCTTGTTGTTTGGTATGATAAAAAATAGGATGGCTTTAATTAGTAGTGTGCTCAATTTTTCAATAGAAAACAAAGCCTACCCAGCATAGTGTTCGGGGACTTAGAGGACTGGGGTTGACGCCAAATATTCTAGCCTGTCGTAGTACAAAAGTATCTTTCTTTCCCTTTCTCTATTTCTCTTTCATGAACTTCATGCAACAGCAGTAGTCTCAAGTTTATAATTTTGTCCTTGACAGGCACTTGACGAGAATGTTAAGAGAAAACTTGCCCAATTTTGCCACATTCCAGTATGATCACTTACATACCAATATGCATGTTTGTGTGTCTGTCTCTGACTGTGTGATGTTTTCCTTTGCCTTTCTCTAAACCATTAGTTATGATTTCTAAGCAGAGATGACTTATTTACAGGAGGAAAACATTGTTACTCTCTATGATGTCCCAAACATATGGCACGTTCCTTTGCTATTAAAAGTAAGTATTATTGTTATCAATTTTGAAACTGTTTATGTTCATACTCGTTTCTCAGAAAGGATTGAAAATGTTTTGTTTGTCTCTCTCTCCCCCACCATCACAAATAGGATCAGAAGGCACATGAAGCAATCCTGAAAGGGCTGAACCTTCTAGGGTTTGTTTTACTAACTCACTCTCTCTCTTTTTATTTTCCTGTTTAATCTATTTCTTGCTTCTTTTGCCACATCTGCTCTCTCTCCTTTATAGGGTTCCACTGTGTCAACAATGTTTATGCTACTTCAAGAGGCATTTGTTTTCCAGCGGCCCACTAACATTTCCATAATTTGCAGTGTTGCTAGGAAGCCTGAGTTAAAGGAATGGACTGCAAGGACAAAAATTTTTGACACATTGCATGATCCTGTAGGTTAAAGGCATTTTCATACATATGTTGATACCCATTTATTTGAATAATCCGAAGAATAATGCTCGGAATGCCGTTGGTATTGCAGGTTAGAATTGCTATGGTTGGAAAATACACAGGCCTTTCAGATTCTTACCTCTCTGTTTTAAAGGTAAGTTGCTTTACTGTTCGAGGCTATGTAAATCCTATTTCCATTAATCATCAAGACATTTTTTATTTGCATGCAAATTGCTTCTTTTAGTACACTGGTGAACTTCTCTTACATTTAGATGCTGTCGTCTTAGTTCTGCTTATAGCCTAATTGATGTAGAGCAATTGTATTTGCATTTACTACAACTTGGATTAAGTACTAATGCAGTTTGAAATAACAAATTGTTAGTGTGCATCTGTGTGCGCCACAGCACATATGCATGTGTGTTTGTGCAAATTTTCCTTTTGTGGTGTGACCCATATTTTCCTTCTTTTCTATTTAATACTTGTTTCTGTTAAGGGTAGAATCACTTGTCTCCCAAGGAGTTTGTAATTGTTGGTAATAGGACACATGATTTTGATTTTCGGAAGTTGCTGAAGAAAAAAGATTAAATTTTTCTTTAAGTTATCCTTTTCACCTTGTATGGTTATCCTCTTGTTATCATGCTTTGTACCTTTGGACTGTTGCGCATGTCTTTCCGATGTCGATTAGCTATGTGATTTTCTTGTTCGTTTTTCCCTTTCTAGTTAGGTGATCCTATTGTATACTCCCAGTGTACTTTGGGGCGCTTTACGCTTTTAATAAGACTGGTTATTACTTATAAAAAAAAAATGGTTGTGTTGAATATTTCAACTTGGATACATACACCATTTCAGTGAATGATGTATGCAATTCACTATCATCATGGCAGCTGCAATATTGTGAATATAAAATTGTGTGGACCAATTAGCCACTGAACGTTATTTTGAAATAGCCCACTTGGTCCTTATTTCGGATCTGTTTGTTTTTGTATAGGTTTTCTTATCCTCCCCACTCCAGGTGGAGGAGAGGTTTTTGTATGGGTTTTCTTTATCCTCCCCACTTCGGGTGGAGAAGAGGATTTTGTTTGGTTTTTTTTTTTTTTTTTTTTTTTTTTTTTTTTTTTAATCCTCCCCAATTATAATTTGACAACTTTATCCTTCAATTTACACCTATAAATAAGGTGATGGTGTAAGTGGGTGTGTCTAGGCATTTGCTATCCTTTCAAAATGAGGAACTTGGGGTTAGATCGGGGAGGCTCCTATTCTCCACTTGAAGGTGGGAAAGATGCACATACATACACACACGTGTTAGTTCTTCGATTGCAAGGGTTAAAGACAAATCTATTCTATATAC
The DNA here is from genome assembly GCF_965113065.1 of Corylus avellana. NCBI lineage: Eukaryota > Viridiplantae > Streptophyta > Magnoliopsida > Fagales > Betulaceae > Corylus > Corylus avellana. The sequence continues at coordinate 44,770,321 of NC_142491.1, forward strand.
ATTTTCTTGTGCTATAGAAAAGTCATGCATAATTTTTTGTACATATAAAGCAATTATTACATGTTTCATATGTTGCATGCTTTTAACGTAGTGGTTGATGAGATCTTACTATCTAGCTTCTTGTGTCAGGCTCTTTTGCATGCTTCTGTCGCTTGCCACCGGAAGCTTATTGTAGAATGGATTGCGGCAAGTGACCTTGAAGACAGTACTGCTAAAGAGGTGGATACCATTTTTTTCTTGCCTTAATAATATTTATTTAGGATAGATTGCACATCCCTCCCTTGAGGTTTAATGAAATAACAGAGACATCTTCCTTATTTTTAATTGACAGTCCACTCATTATATTTTTATGTAAGGTTAGCACTTTCCCTGTTCTGTTAATTGTCACTGATGGAAGTTAAAGGCCACATCATCAAATATGCCTTTTGTTTCGAAATAGCCTTTAAACAATTAAGAACATTTATGTACAAAGAAAAAGGGAGAAAAAAATAGAAAAGGCTGACTATGCTTGTGCGTGAAGTCCACTGGTCTCACCACTGTGCTTTACATGCAGAACACAAATCTAAGGCCATTCCTTGTTTTTCTTCTCAAGATCCCTCTATTTTTTTTTTTTTTTAAGTAATCGAGATATCATTAAAAGTGTAAAGTACAATACATGTGCATAGGAAGTATACAAGAGAAACACATGGTTAGAAGGAGAAAAAAGAGCAGGGAAAGATCCCCCTCTATATTTAGATTTCAACAACCAAAGGAGAAAAAAAAAAAAAGAAAAAAAAAAGAAGGAAACTAATGAAAGAGCTTCTGCCACATCCATTCTCCCATTATATTTTTCTTTATTTTTTCCTCTAATACAACCCCCTCCTCTGCATGTCTGTTTTCATTTCATTTCCCCAATTTTTTCTGTTATTTTCCTCATCTTCGTTCTTATTCTTTTTATCCATTAAGCATATAAATTTTGCATATGGATAGCTTAAAGACATCTATTTTAGTGAGATGAAGGATTTGTTGCTGTGACCAGCACAGTGGTTCTCTAGTGAAGGGTGTTGATAGTAGGTGGGATTTGTAGCAAAATAAGTGGTAGCCTGTGTGGTTATTTGTGTTTTTTGTTGGGTAATGGATTAATCAAAGATAGGGAATAAAGGTTGGTTGAGTGACAATGACACATTGATCTGGCTTTCTGGTTGTTGGGAAGTGTCGTATAGTCGTATTAATAATGGAGGTCATGGGATGCATCTAATTTGACATATCTTTGCTAGAGCTTTATCCTCCCTCTTGGTTTTTTCTTTGGAAATGTTGAAAATCCTTCAAGATGAAGATTTGCACTCTCGGAATCTCTCACCATGTTCTCCAAAATGTTGTCAAAGAGAGAGAAAAAGATGCTATTAGTCAATATAGGGGTAACAAATTAACCTAACATTTGTGAGAATTGCTATAAACCACATTTTATCCCACAATTATTCCACAATGTTGATGTGACACTCTCAACCAATCCATGGAATTTTTTTAACAAGAACTAATCAAGTGTTGGTTGGGACTGCCTGTAAGCATTATGAAATAATTGTGGGATAAAAATGTAGTTTTAGCATTACTCAACATTTGTTGTTAATGTCTTTCGTCTCATAACCCTAACAAGTAAGGCCAGTGCTATCTAAGAAACAAGAAGGGATGTCTTTTTCATTTTGTGATATCTGAAGGGAAGGTTGTGTGATTTACTCATTTATTTATTATGTGTTAATCAAAAATTGACTTCTATCTTCTGCTGCTTGCAGGCCCCTGATGTTTATAAAGCAGCATGGGATCTTTTAAAGGTGAGTCTTCTTCAAGGATTGATTGCCTTAAAATTATATTATGTTTTCTTAATGACTGTTGGTTGCACTTTATTTAATGTGCAGTTATTTTTCCCATTGATCTTCTAAAAAGTCTTCCATTGCAGGGTGTTGATGGTGTACTTGTTCCAGGAGGATTCGGTGATAGAGGAGTGCAAGGGAAAATTCTTGCAGCAAAATATGCTCGAGAGAAAAAAGTTCCATTCCTAGGGATTTGCCTGGGGATGCAAATTGCTGTTATTGAGTTTGCACGATCTGTTCTTGGTTTGCATGACGCTAACAGCACAGAGTTTGATCCTGAAACTACAAATCCTTGTGTAATATTTATGCCAGAGGTATTTATTCTTTGCACACTTCTTAATGAAGCTGATGTCAAATAGCAATGTTCAATCTGGTTAACCTAGTCTCTGTTCTATATATTAGGGTTCAAAAACTCTTATGGGTGGTACTATGCGGCTGGGATCAAGGAGGACTTACTTCAATGTTACCGATTGCATATCTGCAAAGCTGTAAGGACTTAGTACCAACTTAAGCTTACATATACCACCATTCACCCTCCACGACTTCGTTGGGGGTATACTACAGTGATGATTAATATGTTTTGTACTGTACAATTTATCTCCATGTAGGAACTTATAGTGACACCTTGTGAGATGAATGTCATGATTATATTTAATGGATACTCATCAGACATCTCAACTCAGCTAACTTGGCCATATGATTTGAATTTATGTTTAGGTATGGCAATGTAAGTTTTGTTGATGAGCGACATCGGCATAGATATGAGGTGATGTGCCCATAGTCCTACATAATCCATGCATGCATACCACTGTTTTTTATGGAAAAATGATACAGTGTGTACCATCTTGACTAATTAGTCACTGAAAATTATTTCTGTTTTACAGGTCAATCCAAATATGATATCAAAACTTGAAAATGTTGGTCTGTCCTTTGTTGGCAGAGATGAAACTGGTCAGCGCATGGAGGTAAGTATTTGTAGCAGGATAGGTCATAATGTATACGATGAACATTAAGTTTATGGGGTTGAAACAAATGCAAGATTCATCAGTCTTTAACTTTATCAATTGTTTGGTTTCTGGTAATTTTGAGCAGTTTATTGGTGTAATGAATGCAGATTGTTGAGTTGCCGAGTCATCCATACTTTGTTGGTGTTCAGTTCCATCCCGAGTTTAAGTCAAGACCTGGAAAACCTTCTGCACTATTCTTAGGTACTTCTAAAACCCAATTGTTGATTTCAATGGCACCTTGGAATCAATTGCTGATGCATCGCAAGAACTACAACTTATCAAATTATTTGATGTTACATTGGTGACTGATAATAAAGGTCAAGCCTTTACTTGTATGTTAATGATGCGTTGATCCATATATTATTTTTAACATTCACCATTAAAAGGAAGTCATTCTAAATAGTATGTATGCAGACATTGTAACTTTTAGGGCCATGGTTTGATACAGATCCTAATTTTTTAATCTGTCACTTTGAAAGGTACTTTTTATTTCTCAGTATTTGTTTATCAGGCAAGCATCCTAACCTCATTTCCTTCTAGGTTCAATAATTTTAGCAGAGTCCATTTGAAAGTGTTCCACTAACAATTGTAGTATCTTCAGTAATTTTTTTGTATATGTTTGTATGCCATGTATATATTTTGCATGATGACTTATTGGATGAAGTTTTTAAGGCAACAGATGGATAGAAGTAATTAGGAAAAACTACACTAACTACCCTCAATTTACCATGAAATTTACAATGTCTCCCCAATCTTTCAATTTGGTTAATGTACCCTACTACTGATCTACTACCATTGAGGTTGCATTGTCTCTCTTCCTCCTCCAATATGACAAAAATACCTTGCATAAAAATACAGAAAAAAGGACCATTCTGAATAAAACTAAAAACACAAAAAGAAAAAAAATTATAATAGACCAAAGTGATGCCTTTTAGTTTTTTGAAGGTTTGTCTTTATTTACTTTTTCCTTTTTTCTATGTTGGGAATGTTTTTTTTTTTATATTATGCAAGGTATCTTTTTTCATTTTGGATCATGGAAGAGGTGGATATTGCAACCCAATGGTAGATCAGTAGGATACATTAATCAAATTAAAAGATTTGGGGTATTACAAATTGCGTGAAAGATTGAGGGCGATAAGTGTAGTTTTCTCAAGTAATTACCTCCTTGATTTTTTTTTTTTTTTTTCCTCGAATTCAATAAGGTAGTCGTGATTTAGAGCAGGCTTCTTTAGAACACGACTATATGGGTAATCTATTCTCAGTTTGAGTGATTGTTGTAGTGATATTTCTTGTTATTTATTATAGTGACCTTATCGATATCGTGGAAGGTTGCTTTGTGCGAACTGTTGGCATGTCTCTGTTCATGTATGTCTGTTTAGGGGCACAAGAAAGTGTTCCTTGCGAACGATCAGTGCAACTATAATTATTATCAAGTAATAGAAGCATATACTCTCTTATGTGTCAGTAACTATCGTGTCTGTTCGCTATAGAAGTAGAAGTGTGCCTTATTCCTGAATACTTAGAATTCTAACAGCTTTACCTCATGAATTTGCATCTATTTTGGCGGGCTGATGTTATTTCTTGGTCATGTTTGCAGGACTTATAGCAGCAGCATGTGGGCGCTTAGAGACTGTCCTACATGACAATGGCCATGTAAGGAAGCCCTTGACTAGTGCGATGAGTAATGGACACTCGATGATGGAAATCCACCAAAATGGAGGCGCAATTAAGTCATCCAATGGATCAGTAAATGGTGTGTATAGCAATGGTAATGGCGTTCACTTGGAAGAAAGTTGGTGATTTTCTTGTGGCAGTTTCTTCTGCAAGTGCTATGGTTTTCTTGAAAGGCGTTTTGGTAGCCGTCGGTTTTGTCTGTACAGCAGTTGAGTATGGGTAGATGTTTTAGCTTCTTCAGGATAAAGATGGTGGTTTTTTAGTTTTTTGAATGACGGTGGTGAAGCTGGAAATTACTTTTTGTTGGACTGAGTTTCCTATTTTTGCTAGGACTCAACTTTGTTGGCCTTGGAAAAGAGAGATATATTGACCAGTTTCTAATAATATTAGAGCAGATTGTTTATTGTTTTCTGGAAAAACTAATATATACCTTCTCTATCATTAAAAATCACATGGGTTGTGTTTAAATGCAAGAGTATTATTAGCTCCTCATTTATATGATCGCCTGGCATAGAGGATAGAGCTCCTTCTGCAACTTTAACCTTGTTAGTACACTTTTTCAGTTGTATTACTGCTGACTGGCAGATTGGCCCTCTTGCAGATATGCACTCCATCTTGCCTCAATTCAAAACCTGGTCAACTACAAGGGCCAGCTGCATAGCAAATGCAAGAGCACATTTTGTTTGTAAAATGGGCCGCTTTCCATCAATAATTTGGAAGCATTCCCAATACATTGTACCCTGTTTTCTCTTTTAGATTAGATTAGCAGCAAAGATCCCCCACCCTCCCCCAGCCCTTCCCTTTGTGTTGCTCAAAAGAGATGAAGGTTTGAATTTTCAGTTTTGGCATTGTGACAAATAAGTACTTTTGTCATATTTTTCATCTTGGTTTAATGAAAGATTGATTTGTCAGTTATGTTCTCCATATCAAACCAATAAGAAATGTATATATATATATATATATATATATATATGTCACCCAAAAAAGAGGGGCAATTGGGAGTGGTGACCAGAGTAATGCTACAAATTTTTCTTGTGTCACTCTTGTGTTTCTACAAGAATGATATGACTCTTAAAATCACCATTGAGCTTATAATTGCTTATAATTGAATTTTGATCAAATTGTAATTTTAAAAGTCGCATCATTCTTGGTGCGATACAAGAGTGACATAAGAAGAACTTTTACAATTATTCGTGGTGATTATCACCATCCTATGCACCTTGCACCTCCAATGAAAGCTAAGCTATAGGGATAAGTGGGATGGCTCCATCCCAACAAAACAAAAGGAATCGTGGGGTGGTTACATCATCGCTCATCTCTGAATGGATGTTAATCCACCTTTATAGAGGTGGGCAAGGGAGGAGCCACTCTCACCACCCCTCTCACCACTGCATAAAGGGTTATGGAGCGGTGATTCACTCCACACAATTGTCTTCACCCTTTCCTTTTTTTTTTTTTTTTTTTCTTTTATATTTTTGGTGGGCAAGTGAGGAAAAAAATTGGCACATTTTCCTATGTGGTATGGTGAGACGTGGATATGAATACGCATGACATGTTTTTATTGGTCTGACATAGGAATATGACAATGGCAAGACTTTCTATTTTATTGTAAAAATTACAAACTTAGGCCTTTACTTGTCAGAGGGGCAAATCTCTCAAGATTTTTGGAGACAATTTTTCTTATTTTATTGTTAGAAAGAAGATATTTACTCACCCGTGCAAGTTGCAAGGAAGTATAACAGTATGATTAAGAGTTTAAGAGGAAGGGAACAAGGAAAGGGTAACGGAGGGAATTGGAACTGAATGGAATAAATGGGGTCATTTCTTTTCTTTTGTTTAGATGTTTAACAGTTTAAGATAAAGAAAGGAATATAAAGGAGACATATATAATATGATTCAACTATTATGTCTGTTTTTTAATTTGTGTTTTTGTTATCTTTTTGGCATGAATTTAATTTAGGGTCTGTTTGAGATTGCGATTTCAATAAATGCGATTTTAAAAACCTCAGTTATGAGAACTATTTCAAATATTGCATCCATATACTCTACATTCAAACATTTGGTCTAAGGGGAATTGAATGGAATAATCTGCTTGCACATAAACCCTCTTTCAGATTTTATTGCTAGAATACAAATTATCCAAAGAGATTGGTCTTCTCATTATGGCTTCTCAAACACAACATTAAGTTGTAGGTACATGTCTACTTTTTCGGTAAGTGAAATAAATTCATTGATAAGAGGAGAACCTAAGTATAGAGGAAGTAAGCGATTGAATATATAGTCAATTAATCAACAAAAGAATGAAAAGAAACATTGTCAAACGTGTTAGACCACTCATGCAACATGAATAATGATCCAAAATAACTTTCATGGCAATCCAACATGCCACCCCTCAGAAAGGAGGCTTAAGACACCCCTTAATATTTTTAAAATAAATAATATTAATGAGACATATGAAATACGTTGTAGTTGCATGTTTATTGATTTAACGTGGTACTCTATTAAATTATTGGACAGAACATTAATAAAAGGACCAACTATGATTATCAGATGTTCCATAAGTACCATTTACCATACTTTTAAAACCAAGAGGTCCATTTGTTTTTGCATTAAGTTAAACAACATGTAACTATAAAGAATTTAACCCCTAGCTAGCTAGTAGTACTTGTGGGGGGGTGGTTTTTGCCTTTTTGGAAGAGCTTAATTGAAGGATTCAACCACATAAATTGTCAACTAAGCTGGAAGAATTGTGTCTAAAAAATGCACGTTATCAAATCAAAGTAAAAAAAAAAAAAAAAAAACTCTTAAAACTTACTAAAGCTCATAAAACGTACTTCACAACTATCTAAATTAAACATCTACTTGCCCTTTTGTTGTGTTGATTGGCAGGTGATACGTCTCAAGTTTGGTGGATTCATCTTCACCCGGCCCTACGCCTTAACCACACAATGAGTGATGCTATTGGGCTGGTTCAGTTCATGATGGCTATGGCCGAGATGGCGCATGGTGTGCGTGCTCCATCTATCCAACCCATGTGGCAAAGGCACCTACTCAATGCGAGAGACCCAACAAGCGTGACGTGCACACATCGAGAGTATGACGAAGTGGCCAACACTAAGGGCACCTTCCTCTCACTTGACGACTTTGCTCACCGCTCCTCCTCCTTCGGCCCTATTGAGGTGTCTACCCTCCGTAGATTCATGCCACGTCACCTGAGCCAATGCTCCACATTCGAGATAATCACCGCCTGCCTTTGGCGTTGTCGTACCATAGCGCTCCAACATGATCGTGATGAGGAGGTGAGCCTGAAGGCAACAAATTGAACCCTCCGTTACCGACTGGTTACTATGGTAATGTTTTCGTGTACCCCGCGGCGGTAACAACCTCTGGGAAGCTCTGTGAGAATCCATTAGATTACGCTATAGAATTGGTGAAGAAGGCGAAAAACGAGGTGACAGAGGAGTACATGCGATAATGTGCTGATATGTTGGTGAACAGAGGTCGACCCCACTTCACTATGGTGCGATCTTTCGTATATAGTGTCAGATGTGACACGTGCCCGGTTCAGAGAGGTGGACTTTGGGTGGGGCATGGCAACTTATGGTGGACCAGCAAAAAGTGGGGCGGGAGCGGTAAGCTTAAGCTTTTACGTACCTTATAAGAACAGCAAGGGAGAGGATGGGATTGTAGTCCCAATTTCCTTGCCTGCTCCAGCCATGGAAAGATTCATCAAGGAGTTGGATTGCTTGTTGACTGACAAGCCAATAATTAGTGGCCTGAAAAAATCAAAACTTCGAAGCCAATACGACTCAAATGTGTTGAAGAGTGGATGTAATACAGGCATTATATATATGTGTGGTGTGCTTTTTCTAACCTTTCTTGCAGTCTTATGATGAAGACTTCGATTTTCTGGTCAACAATATGTGAATCTTGCTAGGAACAAGGTATTTGCCTCAAAGTTGAAGAACCTCCAAAAGTCGATGAATGTTGTCAATCCTAGCAAAAAAATAAATAAAATTCAGCCTTTCTTCTACCTTTTTGGGCCAATCACTTCTTGAGGGGTAGCTGTGTAAAAGCACAGTTCTTGCATTGAAGCTTACTTCTTATAAGCTAAGTTGACATATAAAAACGTCTTCTATGTGAGAATACTAAATAACATTTCTCTTCGAGTTGTCAAAAAGAAGAGTACATGCAGTCATTAGCTAATCTAGTACTGGTGGGTGATTAAGGGCCAGCCCGACCTCATTGATTGTGGGTCCGTTGCACGTACCTTATGTTGGATATCACACGTACAGGTTGTTTAGAGGTGTACTTTGGGTGAGGCATGGCGGCTAATGGTGAGCCAGCCAGCCAATGGCGTGCCCCTACCTTCCCCAGAGTGGCAAGCTTTTATATTCCTGTGAAGGACAACTGCAGAGAGGATGGTATAATGGTGCCAGTTTGTTTGCCACCGACAAACCTTGGAAAGATAAAGATTCATCAAGCCAGTTCGAGGCCGGCAAACTTCTAAAATTTGAACCCATTTTACCCACTTCGGTTATAAATTAAGAGGGACTCAAAATTTGCTGATGAGAGAATGGAATTAGGGGAGGGGGGAATTCAAGTTGGACTTGTGTCAGAAGAATGTTTATAAGACTATATGGGTTAATTCTAACCCAATCAATTTAATTAAATACGTCAAATCTTTTATCCTTAATCCTCAAATTTCATTTTAGATTCATGTTTGGTTTGTCGATCATGTCCAAAATTACATGTCTTTAATGTATGGCACATGTCGGGTTCATGTTGTGTCGAAAATATGGATATTAAAGTATATAAGTCAATCATAATCCAATCCATTTAATTAAACAAGCTAGTCTTCTCAACACTAATTCTATAATTTTGTATTGAATTCATATCAAATTCACGAGTCATGTCAAAAATTATCAACTCTAAATGAAAAGTATACACACTAGCGGGTGTTTCTGACGAGGCCTTACCAACAGTATTATGTAAGAGAATTTGGCTGATCATAAGTCAAAGGAGCTAACAAACATGAAACAACAACAACTATTAAATAAGAAAATATGTAAATCAGAAATTAATCACTGAAAGTAACGTAACACACAGCTTCTAACAATCGTGAATGACTCAATTAATACTCTAACAATGATAGGACGGCAATCTTCACGACAGGCGGCAGTGGGTACGTAGCTGACTCCCACAAAACCTTCTATAACCATGTGATAAGATTTGTGTGGACGACGATATTTATCTAAATCTTTGGTTTGCAATTAAAAAACAGAGAATATATGTAGAAAGTGACATTTGAAAATAATTTTATTTAATTTCAAACAATATATATATATATATATATATATATATATATATATATATATATATATATATATATATTGTCGCGATCACAGCTGATTGCCAACCATATTGATTCCTATTTTAAATTATAGTTTAAGTTATATGCTTTCTTCCACATCTCTCTCTGTAAATACCACTTCGAAAATCTATCATAATGCACACTACCACAACCAAATTAACTTCCCTTTCTTCCTAATTTGATCAGACCTCCCATTCTCTAGGCATGGCAGGAGCAACAACTAGCTCTCTAGTATTCTCAGTGCGAAGGTGCAAACCGGAGCTGGTTGCTCCGGCTAAGCCAACACCCCATGAATTCAAACAACTCTCTGATATTGACGACCAAGAGGGCTTTCGATTTCATGCCCCAATGATACAAATCTACAAATATAATCCCTCAATGCATGGGAAAGACCCTGTCAAAGTCATTAGAGAGGCACTTGCGCAAACGCTAGTGTTTTACTACCCCTTTGCCGGCAGGCTCAGGGAAGGGCCTGGCCGGAAACTTGTAGTAGAGTGTACTGGCGAGGGTGTTATATTTATCGAGGCCGATGCTGATGTTACTCTTCAGCAGTTTGGTGATGCTCATCTTCAACCCCCATTCCCTGTATGGAGGACCTCCTTTTTCATGTTCCCGGCTCCGGAGAGGGATCCTTTTTTGAAAAACGGAATTCTTAATTTTATCAAACACTTAATTATATTTTTAAAAGTTACACACTTTAAAATTATTATTTGTAAATGGCATTTTTTTGATATTGTAAACCTTATTTTTACCTATAAATAGGACATGTCTCTTACTAATTAAAAATAATAATAAAATATTATTTAAAATTTAAAAAAATAAAAAATTAATAATAATGGGATGGCTGAAAACCTCATCTTCGCCAAAGGGGTGGCCGGCCACCCCATTTTTGTCCTAAGGGTGGCCGAACCACCCCAAGGGCCAAATAAATAAATAAATAAAAAAATTGTAGGGTTTGCCTTCGACCACCCCTAAGGGCAAAAAAATATATATAAAAATAAAATAAAATAAAATTTGTAAGGTTTGCCTTGAGGGTGGCCGAGGGCTCAAGGGGTCGCTTCGGCCACCCCATACTGGCTGGCCACCCCAAGAGCCAAATTAAAAATAATAAAAAATAAAAAATAAAATAAAATTGTAGGGTTTGCCTTGGTCGGCCATCCTTTATGGCCAAAATGAGGTATTAGCAATTTCATTATTTTTTTATTATTGTAAATAATATTTTTTTTTTTTTTTTTTTAATTAGTAGACACATGTCTCATTTATAGCCATAAACTTGATATTTTTATAAATCCTAGCCAAATAATCTCTTGTTCATTTTGGACCAGAAATGATCAAAATTTTTATTTTTTTAGCTTTTAAATTTTTATTTTTTGACATGTCCATAAAAGGAAGAGAGTTTCGAATTAGTAACTTCGCTTCACGATAACTGGTTCATAGCGATTGAACTAGTTTTTTAATCTATCGAGCTTTGTTATCGGCCCGTGACATTTGAACAAAGTAAAGTTCCGAAGAACAATGGCCACCAAGACGCTGATGGTGCGTCCGTACGTCTTTGGAGCCTCGTCACGCGCCGCCAGCAGTATTTTCCTCCGACAAGCTCAGCAAACAAAACCCTTTGTCACTGCGGTGCGATTGGGGAGTAGAACGCGCGCCACGTGCAGCAAACTCCGAGTTCGTAATGATGGTAGTGAGAATATTAGTATTGGAGAAGGTTATGGGTATGGAAGATCATCCGGATTCGGGTTTGGTCCGGTGGGTGGTCGGAGGTTCAGCACGCGAGCCACGCACGTGAACGATGCTGGGTCCATTGACTCGCCACTCATGCAGTCCATGGAGAATAAGGTAAGCATAAGCAACGGCTATCCCTAGAAAGTTTATATATTTGATTATGGGTATTGTGGTTTTATTGTTTTTGTTTCCGGAAATGAACTAGAAAGAAGAAATAACAAGCGCTGCTCGATTTTGCTTTGGTGATTGAAGTATTTGGGGCTTAATAGGATGGAATTATGTTCTGTTTTCTTGGGTTATCAATATTTAAGATTTAGAATTAGATTCGTTTTGTTGTCCTCCATGTCTGTGTTCAATCAAAACACAGAGCTTTTTTTTTTTTTTTTTTTTTTTTTTTTTTTTTGAAATGGGTTAAATTAGTCATGAAGTTCAATATAAATGATTATCGGGCTCTTTTTAAGAATGGGTAGTGGCGAGCAATTGACCAACATTTGTTGGTGAAGGGGGGTAAAAGAGCCAATGGTGTTAGAATGAGCAATATGTAAAAGATTTACTGAAGAGAAGAAGTTGTCTCTATAGAATAGAGAACAACAAGAAATGTCTCTATAAGTCTCTTTATCCTGATCAAGCAAATACTCCAGTCTGAACATGTTAACTATCACCAAGAACAGACAATCTCGTTTGAAGGTTATCACAATGAAATGAGTCACTTATTTGGTCTCTTCTTCTCTAGTTGGCATTCCTTTCCATATCATCGCAGCTGGTATATCATTTTCCAAAATGATCTGGAAAGTTTCCTATTGCAATTTGCAATCTTCTCAAAAGCACGCAAGCCTATTGTTCAAAGTTAAGGCCTGTTGTCTTGCCTAGAAGAAACAATAATGATGTTGGAATGGCATCTCCGTTTAGGCTATGGATATCCATCTGAATCGAATTTCTGGTATAAAAAACTGCTAGCATTATACTTCATCTCATTGAATGCTGCCATCATGATTTATTGCGGAGGTCAGAGGGAAAGCAATAGCAGGATGCAGAAAAAAATATTGCACTCATCTTCTGGGGGAGGGGGAATTGTTCAAAGTTAAGGCCTGTTGTCTTGCTTAGAAAAAACAATAATGATGCTGGAATGGCATCTCCGTTTAGGCTATGGATATCCATCTGAATCGAATTTCTGGAATAAAAAACTGCTACCATTATACTTCATCTCATTGAATGCTGCCATCATGATTTATTGTGGAGGTCAGAGGGGAAGCAATAGCAGGATGCAGAAAAAAATATTGCACTCATCTGCTGGGTGAGGGGGAATGGGTACTGCGCATGTCTGTGAGAGCGAATGAAGGGGGAAAAAGTGATGTCACTGTCCACGGTTGAAGATCAGAGAGCAAAGAGGAGGATGCAGAAATTACATTCACACCATCAAGAGTTGGCGATGTGGATGGTTATGTTATTTATATATCCATTGATGTTGAAGGGTGATACAAATATTACAACATTTGAACTTGCTGTAGTAAGTCACAGAAAAAAATGGAAAGTGCATGTTGAGTACTGAATGTGCCATTTTTTCATGTTGTGTGAAATCCTTACATGGAATACTCATCTGCAGGAAAAAGAAATAATAAGAAGAAATGAGAAAGAAAGAAGGGAAGAAAACAACGATGAAAGAGAATTTATGGCAATCTGGTCCTTTGTTTTAGATATTCCAATGTCACATTGCGAAATTCAGATTACTTGTCTTCTTTTAAGTTAGAGACCCCATTATAGCCTGTAATACCTGTTTCTAGTCCAATCTGGAGTTGATTCTGCTTGTCCACCTTCATTCAAAAGCTATTAATTTTTCCTCTAATATGTTGCAATTTGCCTCAACAGATCAAGGAACATCTCAATGCAGATTCAGTCACTGTAAAAGATGCTTATGGCGATGGTCGGCATGTCAGGTAAGCTCATGTTCTTACTGGCTTATGTTTATATGACAAGAAGAAATTAAATGCATGATGCATCATGAACCATCTTCATTCGTTGCTTTTATTCTTTTATCAAACAAGTGATATATCACTTCTAATATATTTAGTGATGGAATCGCCGGGTAGTATGATTAGTGGCAGCTCCCAATATTCATTGTTGTATGTATGATGTTATACTAATGTAGCTGCTTATCCAAACTAATCTGTTATTAATGACAACATCCAACTTTCCAGGTGTTTTAGTGATGCTATGCAGCTAGCACTGCAGTGTTCCTATAGTGTCATGATAATTTTCTTCGAAAAAAGAATTTGAATGAATTGTTGTAGAGGCCATCACCCGGGTGTTGAGACGTTTGAAGAAAGAGTTTCAAAGTACCATTGTACTTCTGAAAATGATTCTTCATGAATATATATTATAATGCTGCCAGAGCAGCATACACGATAGTCTTCTAGGAGACTTTCCCCTCCAGAGCATTCGTAGAAGCCTTGTGTTTCCATATTGATGCAAACTCTTGAAAATGATTGACCCTTTCAGCATTTCTCTGATACACTTTGTATTGTCCAAATGCACTTGAGAAAATGATAATGTATTAACTATCAGTTGGTTAAAATGAAGCCATGCAGGTTTATATATATATTTTTCAGTTCAGTGAAGTTGTGAAGCCATATCCCCATGTCACCTTTTCACGGCTACATATTTTTCTCCCCAGTTAAGTCTGAATTCATGTGCATAATGCACCTTATGCTTGCTTTAACTTTTTCTTTTTAAACGTCAGGAATCTTCTGTATGTAAGTTCTGATATCCCTTTCTGTGACCATCAGACCATTTGGATCACATATGGCATGTTTAGTGCTCTGTGCTCATCATCTAATGTATTTGCATTTTAGGTCTGGCCTGAAAGCTGACATATTTAAATTTAGTTGCTAGATTGATTTAATCTGCCCTGCACTTGCAGCATTGATGTTGTCGCTTCAGCCTTTGAGGGACAGTCTGCTGTTAACAGGCAGAGGATGGTGTACAAAGCCATCTGGGAGGAGCTTCAGAGCACTGTGCATGCAGTTGACCAAATGACTACAAAAACTCCCACCGAAGCAGCAGCTGGAAAATGATGAAAGCCTTACAATAAAGCCTAGTTGGAGGCTAGACTCCCCTTCAATGGATTTCCCAGTAGTATGTCTTCAGTGTTGCCTGTTGGAGTCACCATCTTCATCTGCACTCCATTTATCTGAATAGCTTGTAGTTGACAGGATTCTTTGTTGTATTAATTGTTAGTCTCCCTGAATGGGGTGGTGAACTGGTGATTCACCCTATATTTTGTTTTTTGGGATTTTGCTTTCTTTTTTTTTGGGTTTAATCCTGTGTCAATTTGTCATTGGACTTGCACAATTGCGAAAGATTTCTTGAGAGAATATTTTGAGGGATTTGACTTTGAAGCCTTAAAATCCAGTCATACTCCAATAGAGCCGAAAGGGAAAAAAAGGTTTCCAATGATGATGTGAATTTCAATAACTCTATTTGCATCGTTTACAGTACCAGTGAAAAGTAAAAACCGATACGTATCTTTGTGAAAAAAATGAGAAAAATTATCTTTCTTTGTTTTCGTAAATAATGTGCTTTCCTACAGAAAGAGTAGAGAGACAAGACGTTTGACTTTATGTAGATTATTAAAATAAAAAACTACATGAATTAATTGGAAAAAAAAAAAAAAACAACTCTTTTAAAAGGGGACCTACGGCTAAAGTTTTGAGGACAAAGTTTTCCTATTAACTCGAATTTTGAAATTTTACCTAAATTTTAATGCATTCAAGCATCAATTTCCTCCCAATTGAGTTTTTTTAAAAAAACACAAATCAATCCAGTCTACCAAATTGTGCAGTCATATATATATGTGTGTGTGTTCATCATTTCATGTATTTCCACATTTTTTCCTTGACGGTATGCATATACACATGTATGATGTCTAAAATGTTTTAACGGGCAAGAAAATACTTGGGTATTACTGCTTTTATTATAATTTTCTTACAAATGGACTAAGCATAAATAATTAAGTATTGTCAGACATTAACTAAATAAATTGACAAATCAAATTTTTTGCTTAATCATTTCACCAATTATGAACTGTCACATCAATTTGTAATAAAAACTATAGTACCCCTAACAACACTCTAATAATGTCAGCCTTAAATGACTTCAATTAATATATTTGTTGACATGGTTTTAGTTAGACTACCGTTTCTGCTTTACTTGTAGACGAATTAATACTCTCGCTTTCCTTTTTAGAACAATGACCAGTCATCACCATTGTCATCGTCCTTATATTACAACCACAACTTGGAAATGTTTATGCAGATAGATTTATATGAAGAGTTAAGATCATGCAGATGATACAAACAAGAAATAAAGATGTGCAATTACAGATGTAAGTCACTTTAAACCTTCTGTTCTTCCATAATAGATGAAAACAATATAAGTACATTGCTGGAGTCGCAAATTAGTAAGACAAAGAACATTTGAACTATATTAATTAAGACAATGAAGTTAATAAAAGATGAAACTCATTTGTTGCTTTCCTAGGCAAACAACAGAAGTGTTTTCGTGTTGATGGAACACCAAAAAGATTACCAGAAAACTAAGCTGAAGTGATTTATAACTACCAACACCCTGGCTTCAGTTTGGAATCTTCACCTTTCCATGCACTTGGTGTTTTTCTGAACATATCATGACAAGACCTATGAGGATCACTGTCGGTGTGCTCATTGTGTCGATGTGATGGGCCAGAAGGTGGAATTGGTGCTGCTTTTGGGACGGATGCCAACAATGGGTAATCAAAATTGGCCATTTTTTGAGGATGGTTATTGCTCTTGAGGTCTTTATTGTGGAGGTTTAGATCATGGAATCTGTAGATTGCTCCGTATCCTATATGGGGGGCAAGGAAAATAAGCAGGAGAAGAAATGGCACAAAGTGTTTAGAAGCCATGAGAGAAAGATTTGGTCCCATTATAACTGCTATGACTTATATATACTGCTGTAATATATGTGAGAAGTCAAAGAAAAGATGGGTTGATTTGGTACGTTTGTCAAGGAGGTTGAAAATACAGAAAAAGAAAAAGTTTATAGTTGAAGTTGTATCAAACTATGTCAAAAGTCTTGCACTGTAACGGATGCTGATAGAGAAAAAGGTCAAAAAGAGAGCTGAATTAATGTGGTTTTGTGGGGAGGGTAACAAGAGACAATTTGGAGTATTGATTGAGGCAGAAACGGGTTTGCAAGGCTGCAGGCAGCAAGAGGAGAAAAAACAGTGTTGGGAGAATCTCATTAATAAGTTTGTTACCTTATATTGGATGACATCTCTCTCTCTCTCTCTCAGAGGGGGTGGGGGCTGACTTCTGCCTGCACGAAATAGGGTACCTCTTACCCAATCAGTTTCAGAGTAACTTACCCCTCAGAAAGGTCGGGGTTTTCATGTGACATGAGTAATTGATAGAATGGAAATAAATTCATCAGCAGCAATGGCATTAAAGTCTACATATCATTTCTGTGTTTGTTTCAAATAAATATCAATTTATTAACACAATTTTATAGAAGAAGGGAGCATCTTATCGAAGTCTTTGCTATAAGTGTTTTGAAGATAGAAAAGAAGCGAAGAATTTAATTTGTCTTCTGTTCTAATGCTTGCTTCATTAATGGACAGGGAAAGGATTTAAAACTGCCAGAAAATTATGAAAACAGTTTCCAATTCTCCTCCTAAACCTAATAAAACTTTCTCTGTATAGTTGGTAATATTCGAGAGAGTTTTGCGCAATTTTATTAATAACATAGGAATCCAATTATATTACATGATTCTAATTATCGTAAATCTGCTCGCAAAATACTTTGACGCATTGCGTATGAATTTTCCTGAAACCACTCTCGATTGTCTCTTATGTTTTATTTATTCTTTTCGAATTAACATTCTACACAATTAAGTTTGATTCAATTCATTTGTAGAATCTTAGCAACACAATTAACATTTTTGGTAGCTTGGGTTTTTTTTTTTTTTTTTTTTGCTAAAAGGAAAAAAATCAAAAGATATCCTTCACATTTATGATCCACTCAAGCTAATTTTGGAAGTTTGTTAAATCCATTTTGACTTTTGGTAGTTTAACATTAATAATAGCGCGTTGCTAAGGATACAGCTTTTACTTGAAGTCCCTTACGAACTGATTTATCAATCCATGTGTCATTTATCACGACAACCACTATATAACTAAATTTTTATCTGTCAAATTTTGTTGCTCAACTTTTTTCACCATGAAGATGCTGCTACTTGAGTTTATAAGAAAATTATAGTAAAAATAGTAATACCCCCAAACATTTTTCTACCTATTATAGGCTTCCCATGGCTAGTGAAAAAGTGATGTGATCCTTGGTCTGGTACATCATCATCAAGAGATTTCACTAGCTAATGGTAATGATGGTTATATATATATAACCATCTCTTCCCTGCTATTTGATGCACTCAAATTGTATACAAATCAGGAATTGAAAATGTGTGTTGTTTATATACAAATTAATCAATGGATAGTTACGCAACTATAATACATTTTTCTGTGGACCAAATGGAGGCCTGCTGTACATGAATTAAGATGGAAATAGATGCTGACAGGAAAAGAGAGCAGGCATCTGCATTTCAGTTGTTGTGCTTCAGAATAATCACCAGTCGAAGAATTATGTAGAGAAACCCCATGCAAATTTAACTGATGGAGGGCAGCATTGGGTTCATGCCAAGTCCAGATCCCCCAAAACTGCCAGGCTCTGCATGCTTCACCCTACCAAAATAGCGGATATGACGCAACAGCCTTGCCAGGAAGGTGTTGTGGCATATTGTTGAGCTATCACACACAACTGCTACATGTTTGCGTGCCCTTGTTATGGCGACATTCATCCGCCTACTGTCCCCAAGGAATCCGACCGCTCCTAAAGTGTTTGACCGCACCTAATACAAGATTGAAACAAGCACCATATATCAGTAGGTTATACAAACATGAGTAGAGAAAAAATTTCAGTACAAATATCTTTTGAGAAGACTTTTTAGACAATATCAAAATTAGGGCCTCACCGCTCCGCATAGAGAGAGCACCGATGACCAAGGAAGTGATTTAACAATATGCAAATAGCGATCATCTAACTGTATTTAAACAAACAAAGCCAATCCACATTATTTTTTTGTTCTTAACAAGATTCCAATCTTCAAACTTTTCCTAAGGCTGCAGTCCAAACTAAAATCGAAAAGGCAACGTTTTAAGGCGTCTTAACCTGCCAAATATTATCCCATGATAAGAATGGGCATCAACCAGACTATCTCTTCTCAACTTCAACATATTCTATCCTATTCCCCACCTGTAAACTGGTGTGGCTACGATAAATAGAAAAGAGAAGCAACTAATTCCAATTCAGTCATGAATTTCTCTGCAAACCTAAGATTCTATTTTTTGAATCTTATGAAAGGCATCCAAATTCGAAGCAATAGATCTGTCCTTATGCAAAGCAATGAAATACAAGTCAGAGATCTTTTGAGCAACCTCTCCACGCCATATATCATGCTAAAAGCAGACTTGACAAACATCACGAATTGCAAATTTGTATTACTCGAAGAAAACTCCCAACCACCACTTATCCCTTTGTATAAACCCAACCATGAAAACATTTTAATTAGAGTGAAGCCACCCCCTACGACAAAAATAACTTCTTCCACCCAGCTGATTGCCTCTATATCCTTTTCTATAATTCCATTCCACAATACTCCAAGTGGCAACTCAGGTATGTTAGGGGCAAAGCACTCACCTTATAGCCCAGCTCCCCTACTCCTTTGACCTCCTCCACTAGTACACGATTAGCTGTACCAACTTGAAGGGAGTATTGTCAAGAACTTAATTATGCTTAGCAACATTTAACTCTTATCTATAATTCTCATATGTTTTTTTTTGATAAGTAATAATTCTCATAGTACTGTCTTATCTATAATTCTCATATGTGGAGGAGTAACGCTAAAAGGAAGACTCATGTCCTCCTTGTGTCCTCCCAAAATTGATGTGACTTTTAAAATCAACATTAGATTTATGATAGATGATTATTGGATTTGATACAATGGTAGTTTTAAAAGTCACGTCAATTTTGGGAAGCACAAGGAGGATATGGGGTCTTCTTTCTAGCATTACCCTAGGTCATGTCACCATCCATGGACAGTACTAGTCACATTTATGTTATTACTCCGAAAGAACTAGTCAAAGCTATAATTGGAGATTCCTAGAATTACTTAAATAACTGTCTCACCTAGTAAGTAACCAATGTAGGCCAATTTAAACACCTTCACAATCCTCCCACCCAATATAAAACAAATTTTCTGGGGTGTCATAGGTCATCTATAACAGTTAAATGTTTATTACTTCTTTCACTACTCTTGTTCGAAAACACCATAAAACTGATTTGGCATTCCAAAATATGTATATTTCATTAAATCTTTTGAGACAAGTAAAATTGAAAACTAGGTAAAGCAGCATTTATTTCCTGGTAGAAGATGAAGTATAAGGTTTCTGAAAGGTGCGTAAAAAAGGGAAATACTACTCATTTACTTCAAACATTAGCTGAAAAAATCATACCATTGATATAATTACAGCATCAGCCTCCCGTCCTTGAAAGCTATCAATTGTCGCAACCTCAACACCTGCAGCCTCTGGAAGCTCATCAAGCTTATCCCTCAGGAGTTGTACTTGAGCTACATAAGGAGATTGTACTGCAATAGCTTTTGGGCTAACACCTGCCCAATTGATTTAAAATCAACATGAATTTACCTAGTTACCCAGAAAGGGAATACATAAGGGAACCAGAAAAATCAATCAACCAGTACAAATGGGGCACATAATTATTTTACCTAACATCGCAAACTTGCCTTTAAATCTTAGGTTCATTTAAGTTAAGCCATCAGGCATGAATGTATAAGAAGGATTACAGGGATTTCAAATGATAATTTGCAAGTTTGAGTATTTCTCATACAAAATGCACAGCTTCAGTAAAAAATGTGTCTCAAATAGTTCATCATACAACTGAGTCTAAGATAACAACGAGAGTAGAGGAATATATTAGCACAAAATCACTTACCAGAATAAATCAAAGAAAAGACATGTTGCACAACAATATCCGCTTCCCCTTCATTGTAAAATGAGCCTGTGCCAGCTGGATCTAAATGTTCTTCACAACCAACTGACAAACTTCCATATGGCATTCTAGTATCAAGCAGCAGCAGTGGGCATTGGGTTATCCAGGTGGGCTGCATCAATTTATAGATTTTTTTTTTTACGATTAATCGAAATTTCATTAAAATTGAAAAACGCAACTCAGATATACAGGAGAAACACCTAGGTAGAATTTATAGAAAAAATATTAAGATGGTACTTTGTACATTAAAAGTAAAAAAGATACAAGGACGAAACTAAAACAAACAAGGTAAAAAGCCTCTTATCAACAATAATTTTGGCAATGACGCAATCAAAGGCTTTTAAGAGAACTTAATAGTCCACATGGTATCATTTGCGGTTCTAAATCACTTTGTATTAAATGAAAGGTTTATGCGCATAATATGTGGATTTTCAAAGAGAAAAAAAAAAAAACAGAGGAAGCTTGTGATAAGAAATTTCTCAAGCTTTAATTAATTTTAAAAAGTCCACAAGCACTTTGAGAAACCGAAACCAGTGCGTACACCATAATAGATCGAAAACAGGAAACATGGCTTAACCTAAGTGCTGTTCATTCAGCTGAGAGGTCAAACACAAGCACAAGATGATGGAAGAAGCTCAAAAGGATTCAAAAATCAAGACGCATTTCATTTAGCAGCTATATGCCTGAATTGAAAAATCTCCAAAAATAATGTGAAAAATGAAAGGAAGAGATCAGGGATGGGTATGATACCTTAACAAATGGAGAATCTACAAGAAGATGAGAAAAGACAGTCGAGGAGGACTTCAATGATCCATCATACATTTCTTTTGATGCCCAACTGGAAATTGCATCATTCATACGATACTGTGTTGTTAACTTGGTGGCAAGAATTCCGTCATGCAAAGTCACAGCTCTCTCCAGCAGTGATATTCCAAGACCACCTTCTAAGGCTTTTCTAGATAGAATCACTGGAGCGAGCTGGCATTGGTCACCAGCAAGAATACAGCGCTTTCCCTGCAATATTGAGATCCAGCAAGACGGTTCAATTGCCTGGCCTGCTTCATCTATAACAACCAGGTCAAACGTATCCAGCCTTCGAACTAATGGATCAGATGCTCCAGTGTTGGTGGCAAGAACAACTTGAGCACTGGATAGTACTTCCTTCACAGTCTCCTTTTCCTTCTTCTTTAGTGTCTTCCCCAGCTGTTTTAAGAGCTGGCGTATGCCAGCGGCTAAAGAATCATCCTCTAAACAGTGACTGAGGTCCTTTCTTAGATCTGACTTCTTCCTTTCAAACTCTGCCTGAAAACTGGAAAGCTTAGATTTCACAATTTCAGCCAAAGACTTTGATGCCACAGTTGTAGATATACGTGCTGGATTGCCGACCCGCACAATGTCCAAACCAATATCTGATAGTTTTTCGACCATGTTGTCAACAGCTGCATTTGTATGTGCAGTCACAAGCACTCTTTCACCTCGTTGAACAGAAAGTGCTATAAGTTCCTTCAGCAAACATGTCTTTCCAGTACCAGGTGGCCCTTGGATTATCAATAGTGGTCGCTTCTTATTCAAACCTAAGGCAATTGTTCTTTCCTGTGAATCATCAAAAGTTCCAGTCATCAACACTCCGTCCAATTCTTCTTCATCCCAATCTGCCAAATTATTCTCCTCCAACCATTCAACATCTTCCTTGTCTCCAAATAGGGTAGCTACAACTGCAATCGAAGGATTTTTCTTCCACAAACCGTTCTTTTGAAGCAGCATCAGGGCTTCACAATTGCGCTACACAAAATAAAATTATAACAATGCAGTAAATATGTAAGTTAAACTGCATGAGCACCATAAGGGGAAAAAAAAAAAAAAAAAATGTAGAAACCAGAAGAATGAGAACTTATTCCAGTTGGAAAAAAGAAGTTGATCAATGCATTCATGTAGGTCGCATGGATGAAGACACCAAGAATCATTTGCTTTTGTGCCTATGCCTTATATAGGTAGTATATATTAGGGCTGAGCGTCGGTCGGTAATGTTGGTTTCGGTAGAAAAATTGTATTTTCGCTTTTCAAACCGACAATGTCAATAAAGTCTGTTATTTCACCAACTTATTCCACCAAATTTTATTTTATTTCGCATTTCGAACCGAATGGCGGTCGGTAAAGTCGGCTGAACGTCGGTCAATAAAGTCGGTTTGGTTAAAAAACCTCTTCCGCCTACCGAACCGAAAAATTCAGAATAAAAAAAATCATGCCGCCTACCGTCCTCCATCTAGTTGGTAACGGTAGGTGTCGGTCAAAAGTTGGT
Organism: Corylus avellana; assembly: GCF_965113065.1. Lineage (NCBI taxonomy): Eukaryota > Viridiplantae > Streptophyta > Magnoliopsida > Fagales > Betulaceae > Corylus > Corylus avellana. The sequence goes on from NC_142491.1 coordinate 44,793,406, forward strand.
CAGAAGTCGATTAGTCGGTAATTTGCTCAGCCCTAGTATATATCCTATTAGCTCATTAGAAAGTTAATCTCATGGAACACCTTTGGGAAGTTTTGAGGTAACATCTTTAATATACTGAAAAAATAATTGTCCACATCATAATTTATGCAAAACTATATGGACTCATGACTGCTATAAAAGTAATAATGGTAGCATAAAAAATTACTAACAATAGGAAAACAATGAAGCCAAGCTATTGATGAGAAAATATGAAATTTCAGCCCGACATCATTTAATTTTAAACAAATTTTATTTTCTTCAAGGAACAAAAACAAGCTTATCATTTCTTATATTTCAAAAATTTTGTAACCATAATAGTCTTCATTGTCTCAATTTCCATGTAAGCTACAGCATTATTAACATAAATACACATTCTCTAATCTCTATGCATGTCAAGGTCTAATGCAGACACAGAAAGAGTAATGGGATATCGTCATTGCAATATGCATTCCTTGTAGTTCTCTCACTCAGGGAGTCAGGATCGTCACAACTCTATCTGGAGATGTAATGGGATGTAGTTTCTGGAAAGTTCCAGCAAAAAGACTAGCTCTAAATCCTAAGAATAAGAAAAAGCATGGCTTTCTTCCATAACATTCCCTTCGCTGCTAGAAATGAAGATTGGCAAAGTTTTATAACATTTTCAACAATATTATCAGAGAAAAGTGGGCCACTTTGAATTCAAACAAGGTAAAAATAAAAAATATATATATATAAAAATAAAATAAATAATAAAACAAAGGTAGCCCTGTCACGTGCTGTTTCAGGTTGAATTTCTGAAATTGCAACTCAAAATGCTGTTGGGCTTTCAAGTAATATTTGCCTTAAGAAACAATAAAAGAGAAGGGATAAATTTAAGAAAGCAGCCATTCGTGGACGTACCTCATATGTGAGAGTATCAGCCAATCCGTGGATACGATCAATGCGCACGCTCTTGCCAAAGAGCTTTGAGAAGGTGGGATCGCCATGACGAGACTCTAGAGCTACACTGATGCTACATCCATCCTCCCCGAGGTTGTTGACAAACCCTTGCATGCAAGAAGTTGCCACTGCACCCCTGCTATCACATGTTCTCACACAAACCATGTCTCCGGGAGAAAGGGTGGTTGGTGGTAACCGGTGGTGCCCCTCAACCCTGAACAATACCAAATGCATTCCACCTAATCCTGCTTACAAAGTCCAATTCCATCCTCCTAAGATAACAAACTCCATGAACTTGAGGGTAAAATTGAAAGCTGCTATTCATTAATTCCAATTACTTGACATATAAACAATTAAGAACATGTATATGAGCATGTGTATATATGCACTAAGAGACCTGTAGATGTGCTGACAGCATTCAAATTGCAGATGGTGTCACAGAGTTCTTGCTGAGCCTGGCCATGTCTAACCAAGAACTCGATGGGTTTGGAAGAATCCGAAGTCTCGTCCGGTGTGGGAACAGCATCCAACTCCTCCTGTGTGAACTCCAATTCAACATCCCTTTCTAATCGAAGCAGCTCAGACATTCGATTCGTGAACTCATCAATCCTGCTCTGTATAGCCTTGGCCTTCTGCAGGTCCATCCCTAACACACCTTGCACATTCTTCTTCGGCTGCACCACCTTCCTCGCCATCTCCCTGTGCTGAGCTGAAATCACACGCCATCGATTTCAGCCAACTTAAGCAGAAACTGATTTATTTTTTCGGAGTTTCATGCTTAGAAATTGGAAAAGAGAGGGAGGGAGGGAGAGAGACCTGAACTGGCGAGCTCCTTGAGGAGCTTCCACGACTCGGTTTCCGACCAATTCTGGACGAGTGACTTCCGCTGGAGGTCTTGGAGAACGTCCCGGAGCTCTCTCTGGAAGTGGTCGAAGAGAGTGGGATAGTGAGTTCCGGCCTTCAAGCAAAGGGCCTCGAGACCGAGCGGCATAGGAACAGCGTTGAGGTAAGGCTGGGCCTGGATCACGAACGTGAGGCCCGGGCCCATCCGCTGCCGGAGCTCCGGGAACTCCCCCTGCGCCTCCGCCAACGCGAAGTCCGACGCCATGGCCTTCATTCCCTCTCGAATCCACCCGACCACGCTCTTCCCCAGCTCCCTCCGCCCCAGAGGGTCCCCGTTCTCGTTCAAACCCCGCACGCTCTTCGCCGGGAACGCCTCCGCCGAATTGCCTCTGAGGATGTCCGGCTTGCTCTTTCTGTTGCTGCGAACGCCTCCTCTTCTCTTCGTGGCGGCGTCGTTTCGAATGAGCTTTTGGTTGAAGAGGCAAGACAACTGCGGCACAGGCACCGCATTGTGGCAGAACCGCAGACTGAAGCTGCTCGGTAACCTCTCGCATAAAAAGCATGACTTCGCCTCCATTAATCAATTTCTACTTCCTATTTCCCAAGAAGCGAAGTCATGTTGAGCGGCAGAGTCCCCCCCACCCCCGAAATGGCACCTCTGGAAACTTAGATATAGTGGAGAAAAAGCGAGATATTTCGGTCCAATTTGCTTAATCAGCATTCCAAGAGGAAAGTTTCACTGTGAGCCGCTAACTGAAATGGCAACGAGGTCGTTATCTCGTGGCAATAGAATGGCGTCCGGGGATACCCAGAGACGTGTTGTGATTGGCTGCGCTTGATTCTGTGGCCGGGGCTGCCTCTCCCGCTGACTGGCTGCTGGGCACACCAACGTGTTCTATTACTGTTCTGTCCTTCCTTTGTTCGTGGTTATTCTTTTTTGTGGAGCCGAAGATTTTGAACGTTATAGTCCCAAGTTCAAGCTTCGCAATACGTGTTCCTCCCTCCGCCATTGAAATAAAGCAATTCCCATTTTCTTTCGTCTTTCTTTTTTCTTTTTGGAATTTAAGAAAGACGAATAAAGACACAAACTTTACCAAGAAGTGGGCTGGGCCAGAGAGATTCGGATTTTGGGTTTTGGTTTGGGCTCCCGGTATTTTGGGACCTACGATCCGCAGTGGCAGTAGCGTAAGTGCTGGCATGGTTGGAAGCGGTGAGGTGAGAGGCACAGAGAGAGAGAGAGAGAGAGAGAGGCAATGATGAAATTGTTCGACGCACACTGTCACCTTCAAGACCCAAGAATATTGAGTAAGGCGCCCCAGCTGATTGCCAAAGCAATCGACACTGGAGTTGTTCGCTTTGCCGTTAATGGCGTTTCCGAGGTACACAAGCACCCATTTTGTTCTGTTCGTTTTTTTCTTTCTTTTTTTCTTTTTAGCTGCTTGTGGTGGCACTTTTCTAGTTATGGCGTGTTGTTCTTGCAGAAAGACTGGGATTTGGTGAAACAGATGGGTGAGAACTATCCTAGTGTGATCCCTTGCTTTGGGCTCCACCCCTGGTAAGAAATTTGTTACTTGATTGATTGATTGCTTCCTGTTTTTGAAGAAAATGTTAATCCTTTGTTGATGACCCAGAAGCGTTAGACCGTACGTTTGTGTCTAATTATGTTATATCGACCATTTAAGTTTGTTGTTTCTGCTTAGATAATGCGTGAAACTCCTAGGCCTTCACTTTAGCTGATGCTCTTTATATTGCAGGTATGTTGCGGAGAGGACTCCCAACTGGTTCAACATGTTAAAGGAGTGCCTTGAGCGCACTCCCTCTGCTGCTGTTGGCGAGGTCATTCTCTCTCTTCCCCTTCCTTTTGCTCTTTTTTTTTTTTTTTTTATTTACATATGTAATTTTTTTTTAATGGGAAAAATATTGTCAAATTTAGGACAGGGATTCATGAAGGAATTTGTTGCTTCCTTGGTCACTTATACCGGTTTAGTAAGCTTTTGGTTTAAAAATATATATTTAGCTAAAAACATGCATTTTTAGGCATATTGGTTCATATAACATAATTATTGGTGTAACACTGTAACTATAGCTAAAAACATGCATTTTGAACTTTTTTCTTTTCAGATTGGTTTGGACAAAGGTTCACGGGGAAAAGAGATTGATTTCACAGATCAGGTTTTGCTATCCCAAATACTTGTTGCTCAATGCTTCTGTAAGTTTTTCTCTCTTCATGGGTCTAGATGTTTCTCATCCTTCGCTAAGCTGAAATCCATGAGTGGTTTATTTCTTCTTTTTTTCAATGTTAGGCGTACCAGAACAAAGGGCCAGTCTGAGTCCCTCTCATACATGTTTTGCCATAGTTAACTTATCCTCTCAAATTGACAACTTAATTTTATTTCTTCTTAGTGGAAAGCACATTGGATTTACCTCTATGCAGATTTAATTTTTGTTTGGTCCAGCACACTTGTTTTGAGGTGATGCTTGACGGAGTTCTTCCCTGTGTATTTTTACAAGTCTCTAACACCCCTCAGTGGAGCGTATGGATTGGTTGTTGATAACTATTATTTGATGGAGGGGCAGACCTCCTTTTCCAAGTAGTTATAATTTTTGTAATTGATTCAAACTTGTATTAATATAGGACAAGATTGCCTTTTTTACCACAATTAGTGGTATCTGTGTTTAAGGATTTGTTCAAAGCTTAATTAGTTTAGGATGCAAATTGCTCCTGGAATTTCTTGAATTATTTGCATTTCATCATGCCACTTTTGATGGTTTCTGAGTAATTTATAACATATGGATGCCAACACCCGCATACAAACAAAGATACACATACACAGGCTTTATAACTCATCACCATCAAAACTCCGAATTCACAAATATTACCTAGATTAGTAGTTTATGTATCCCTTGAGCTTCCAATTCAATGACACAAAATATTTTTTACTCTGATCTTGGCATGTGGATGCAATCATTTTAGTGCTTGTAAAAAGGCCAAAGATAGATTTTATTTTTCTTCTAATTTAGTGATTCCTTGCATCATCGTCTGCAGTTTCTATCTCGAACTATCTGTTGGATGACTAAAAGTATTGTTTCTTTAATTTTTTTTTTCTTTTTTCTGAACTTTTTGATACAATATAAATTGTTTTGTTTTAGTGATGGCTACTGGAATGTTTATTTCTAAATTTATTTATTCCAGATTGATGTATTTCGGCAACAACTTCTGCTTGCAATAGAGTTTAAAAGACCAGCATCCATCCATTGTGTTCGTGCATTTGGTGATCTTCTTAAGATAATGAAGTATGCTCCGTAATGATATTTCTATTCGTATGTACATTTTACTTCAGGATTATTAGGAGGATAAAAGGCAAAAAGTTATATGGTGTTAACCAATGGGATTTAAAGAGATTATTGCAGTCCTTGATTTCTGGGTCAGGTCTCTAAAATACAAATCAGAGAGATGCATTAGTTGTTTCATAGTGGTTTCTTGAATGGAAACAGGTTTTCATGCTGAGGGTTTTTACTCTTTTTTTTATTTTGGACTTGTGGTTTGGAGATTGCATTTGCAAATTTTTATTTTAGGGACATTATACTAACTCCCCCCCTCCCCTTTTCCTCGCTCTTCCTCCTCAAAGTTACACCCAAATTGCAATATCCCCCAAACTTCCTACTTTTAAAATTGGCTGTACACCAGCATGTGGGCATTGGATCGGGGCTAGGAGCATTTGCTTTGGGCTCTTCTAGGTTGTTAGGACCCAAATTGGACCTGTTTGTTCATGATCTAATATCAACTAAAAGTCTTCTGATATTTGTGCTTGCAAGGAGGTGTTGTGTAGCCTTAAAGGCATTTGGCTTCTTAATAAATGGGACGTGGCTATTCTTCTAAAATTCTGCTTTAAGATGTTTTTATGACTTATTGTTTCTTTCTGCATTTCTCCTATGATAATTTCAATCCTATTGTATAATAACCAGATAAAGTTAGGCTTGAAGCAGTTCAAATCTTGATGTAATTGTAGCTTGTACCACTCTATTTTTCACAATCACTTGCCCTCTTTCCTTTTAATTTTATATCTTCAGATCCATGGGACCTTTTCCTGTTGGTGTTATTCTTCATTCATACCTAGGCTCGGCTGAAATGGTACCAGAATTTGCCAAGCTTGGCGCTTACTTTTCATTCTCTGGATATCTTATGTCCTTGGAAGCAAGAAAAGCAAAGAAAATGTTAAGGACAGTAAGTTAATCTCATTTCAATTTTTCCTATTAAAAGAAGAGGAAAAAGTTAAGGTTGATGAGTTCCTACAGCTTAAATATTCCAAATGCAGAAAATTTTAGGAAGTCCAATTTCCTTTTGTAGGTACCCTCTGAAAGGATTTTATTGGAGTCAGATGCACCTGACGCACTACCAAAGTCAGAACCGGATTCACTGTTTATGGTCGACGGAGACCCTTCCATCCCCGAAGAGCTCCAAGGGCATGGGGGAAATTTAATTTCAAATGCTGGAACTTCTAGTAATCTGTCCCATGCTGTAAGAGATGCATCAACACTGCCAAAAGAGACAATGAATCATCCAGCAAACATTCAGAATGTACGCGCCCCTTGCTTTGATCCTCACTCCTTGAATGCACTAGTATATTGCAATTCTGTCTTCGTACAATAGCCATCTTTTTTTTGACTGGTTAATTACCTGTTCTTAACAATAGACCAAATTAATTTGTAATTTTTGGCTTGCTTCCTTGCAGCTTGACACATGTAGAAGTAGAAAAAATGACAAGGGTGTAAAAAGGCAGAGTAGATAAAGACTTACGTTCTATATAAGTTAAAAACTACAAAAGCTTTTTGACAGTTAGCGAATTAGAGATTCATGAAGTAGGATTGGGCCTATTCCCAATATTTGGTGGTAAGATACATGCATATTAAACTAATGTGGATAATTACAGTAAATTTGTAGGAATAGAAAAAAAAAAAAAAAAAAAAAAAAAAAAAAAAAAAAAAAAGATCCATTTCTATTACTTTGGATATAGGATAGAAGGGAGTACAAAAAACAATCTCTCTCTCTGTCTCTCTCTCATGTGTTGATTTTGATGGTCCTTGAAGCAGTTGAATGATGAGAGCATTTTTCGGTCCAAAAAATTACTAAAGCTATGCTGATAATGTATAAATCAGAGGCGGAGGGTGAGGCCACTAGTTCAATCCTATTTGGGATATTGAGTAGTGTTTACCTATCAAAAAAATCATGTATACTACCTAGGACATGCTTTCACTTCACTTTCTGAGGGTGTTTGGAATAAATAAATTGTGTTTTGTTGTTGTACAAGTTACTAGTGCTAAACATGGATTATAGGTGAAGTTGAAATAAAGAAACTTTTTTGGGCTTCATGAAATTACTTTGGGTTGGCAATCATGGCTCTTCCATAATAATGTATAGTACTAGAACTTGCTTTCACTTCACTTTTTAGGGTAATTCTTCCATTGTGCTGACCCGAGGCTGTCTGTTTGATTTTTTTCTTTCTGTGATATACTCGGTTAAAGTAAATATATGACTCTCAAGGTTAAAATAGTGTCTTTTTTTTTTTTTTTTTTTTATGTTCCTTGCAGGTGCTCAGATATGTTGCATCCTTTCTTGATATGACCAAGGAAGAACTTGCAGAAATTAGTTACAACAACGCAGTGCACCTGTTCTCTTTTGATGGTTCAAAACTACTCCAAGAAAATTAATTACAGTTTATCATCCTATACAAGCACTGGGAACAGAGTTTTTCCTGTTTATTTGTTTGTTATCTACAATTACACAATACTCTGTAGCACTTTCTGGATTTTTATACAAAGTTAGTATTGCTTCTCAAAATCAAATTATCTGCAATACTATTGGGTAGTTTTACCTCATTCAGAACTTCCAAAGAACGCAAATAATTATTTCTTCTCAAAAAATCTTATAAACGTGTCTTGGACAAAGGATTGTATGCCTGGGCAGAAAGAACATGCTTTGGGTAGATTAATTTGGAGTAATTCCATATAATACACCAATATTTCATTAAGTATTTTATTATGCTGATGTGGCATTGCTAATCTATCTTTGATTTTTTTATTTTTTTTAACAAGGGTTGATCCAAAAGGTGAATTGGCACTATCACATCAACATAATGAGATATTTGTGGGATATTTGTGTGGTATATATATGGTATAAGCATTACTCTAAAGTCTAAAGTTTGTTGTTTTAAGTTTTCTTGCTCATTATTCAAAAGTTCAATTTTATGTTTCTTTTAAGTTCGTATCCTGCAGCTTTTGTTTTCTCTGATTTTCGTTTAAGGCCATATTTATTTAGGCATAAAACATATTTGAATTTTATTTATTTATTATTTTCTTGATGTTTGATGCAGACAAAATATAATTTTAATCCAATTAACCCTAAACCCTAATTAACACCGTACAATATAAAAATAGCTTGTCCTCTGAGAGATGTAAACAATTTCTTATTTTCTAAGCTCTCTTTCTTTTTGGATTGAAATCTCTTACAATCTCTTGTCCGAAGTGGATGACTAAAGAAAATTGTAAAGTATTGTAAGTAGGGCTCCTTACACAAGTAAGGGAGCCCGACCAACTTGCTTGGGCGAGTGAACCTTCTACTCAGGTAAAAGGGTTCATTCAGGCCCTTTCAACCCGATTCCAAGGGCATTACCCACTCCCAACAAAGAAAAATCAAGGACAATCTGAAAATATCGTAAAATTGATGTCATGGAATGAAACCTAGGTCCACAACTCTATTATTTTGTCTTTTTGATTATTTGTTGGACTTACCTTGTTTGAGTTATTATTCGCATTGTAAGCATCATGCTTAAGAAACAGTAATTATGTCCAAAAAAAAAAACAAGAATATTAATTCCAACAGCCTATAAGTAACTTGTCAGAGCTTCCACCGTGTCTAATGCAAAGAATTTACAGCAGCTTTCACACTCATTGCGTATAAAAGCTTATTGTTATTGTCTACACTTCTGTTCTTCCTGAAATCTTGAAAGTCAACTTAATTTGCTGGCTGCAGCAAACCAGAGTTGAACTTTTACCTGTAAGCATTTTTAACACAATAATGGTCATAAATATTTTTACATAGCAATGATCACGAAAGTGCAATGACTATTCTCAGTCATGATATGTACACAATCTGTTAATCCTGAAGTTCCCAGTCTATTGAAACCTAAGAACCATGGTGTCAGTACTTCCTTTCATACTACATAATCTCCTTTCTCCTAGGACCTCAGGTTTCTCTCTAAACAAAGAAGAACCCATCAAAGCAGCAGGCTCAAGCTTCTTCTTTGCTAACCACCCGGGTTCCACTCTTAGAGAGTAGAAGGTCTTTCATTTCTCTGTAACTCCTGAGCTCGTCAAGTGCATCGGCCGTCTTTCGAGGCATAAAGAATCCGGAAGCTGTAGCCATTCCTCCCTCGGGTTCAGTCTTCATGGAATGGGATGAGTAACAGCTTGAATCTTGGCGCAGAGGAGGTGCAGTCCTCAGCATGTGAACAAGAACGCCAACAGCAGCATCTTGCGATTTTCTACCAATTGGCAATGACTGTGAAGTAAACTCGGAAGCTTTCCTCCCATCAAGATTCTGACTGTTCACCCAAATTTTTAAACAAAGTATAAACAAAATGGTACTATAGCTTTAGATCATGCATATTTGTAAAATGGCAATAAAATAATTGTGAATACAAATCTAGAGCCTAAGAAAATGATGTAGGCTGGAAGAGATAGTATTACATAACCACAAACTCAAGCACAAGCAATAACTGCTGAAACGGATTAATTTAAACAAGTGAAACGTTATTTCCAAAAAAATCTAGTCTTGACAAATCCTCAAAGCCCATAAACCAGAGATCATATGTTGCCCATCAGAGTATAGTGATCACTTTTACCATACTAAATAAGGAACAAGGGAAAAAATTTGGAAAGATTAGGTCACCAAACAGTAAATACTGGAAAAAAAAAATTAAAAAACAAAGGTCCGTTACCAAGGATAATATTTACTGAACAAGACTACCAGCGTGCATTGCTAGTACAGTGCCATTCCCCATGAACACTAAGACTACAATACCTAGGCAAGTGCATAATGGTAAATTACAATCCCTAATTGTTGCCAGCAATGCAAGTGAAAGAGAAATAGAATCCAACATGTCAGACCTCTGGATTTTGGCTGCATCCATGCACGAGGGACCAAAGTGAGAATCCCATGTACAGATAAAGAACAGAACACCTATGCAACCAGCAGATGCACGATGGACGAGTACGGTAACACAAAGAAGGAGCCAATGGCTTGATAGGCTTTGCCTGGACTCAGTGTGGAATGCGCTCAAGAGAAGGGAAGTATTTAAGGAAGTATTTAAAACCCAGATTCATCCAAAAACCTTATCTGACAAAACGACCCACTCCACAAAGCAATTTTGACCAGCAACAAGTATGACTGAGAGTGTTTTCACAACTCACACTTTCCTGGTCAGAATTGAAAAACAGAACATTGCTCTGCATCCACTTAGAACTTAGCTTTTGATGTTGCTACTTCTGGTTATGCAATCATCAGAAGTATAACACAATGAAAAGACCAGCTCCCCTTCTTGAGCTACTCTGAGAAAGCTAACATTTCACTTATGAGAGTCACTAGAAAACTTCAAAAGATATGCCACTAAAGCATCCTTACAACGGACAAACTGAACCAGTCCGGAAAAGCTACCTTGAGGACCTACTCCCCACACCACACGACATACCAAAATCTATTTGTGAAGTCATCACCAACCTCAAAACTAGTGTGATTAGAAAACTCCTCCCAACCCCTCTTGATATTGTTTCAAATCCCCAATCGATATGCCCTATGAACATCATTAGAACATCACCCACCCCACACGCTGCCATATTTATAATCCACAACCACTTCCTTACTACTTCTTCCTCCTCCTTTCCACTTCCTTACTTCTTTCCATTACATAAGTTTTTTACCATCTAACAAGCTCAAGATCAAATTACAGGCGTCCCTACTCCCTAGTCTAAATGCAACCCTCAACTTAGATTAAACCCCAAAAAAAAGTAGTAACAAAAATTAAAATTAAAAATTAAAAATAAGAAAAAGGAAGAAGAAGAAGAGAAAGCCCAAGCATAATTGCTCCCAGTGAATGATGATCAGACCCAACCCAACTGAATCATTTAGTTTCAATCATAAAATGCACATCAAGATCGTGAGATAATGTTTCTTCAACACTCTTTTCCAGAGTCTTCCTCAACATCAACTAAACAAGCAGTTCAAGAAGTTGCAAGCCTATAACCAACAGTTGGAAAACTATAACATTGAATGCAAGTGAAGTAGCTGGGTAATCAAAGGATAAAACCTCCGAATACATGTAAGCTTACCGGCATCAAAATTGATACCAATTCTATGGATGGTTTATGAACTTTTTTATAACTATAATTATGAGGTAAATTGAAGTACCTGGCTTGCAAATCCAATGTATCAACATCATCAACATCAAAAGGACATGAGAAGTCATTATCATCCATGTCATCCTGGAAAGATAATCTGCTGGAACTTCTAGAAAATCCAATACGTGGTGAGCCACTGGAAGATAACAATCCTGAAAACCGCCCTGAATCATCTTTGCTATCTCTGATCAACTACAAAGCACATAATAATTGGTCTCATTAGATAACCACAAAAATAAGTATTGAATTTCAGGAGTGGGAATGTAGAACTAGAAAAGTATCTGGATTGGAAAATTAGGACTACCTTGTGACCAGCATAATGATTCTGCACTTCTCCGGACCTTAAAGCCTCTATTTTCCTAAAAGACGTGATACCAGATGGAGACTCCTGTGATGAAGGATCAGCCCTTCTGCTTCTAGGAGATAAAGGTGGAAGAGAACTTCTATTTGGATCGAAAGAACTGGGAGAAAGGTGTCTAGAACTTCTGCCCGTGATTGGAAGTGGTATACTTACAGGGGCAGTTTCTGGACGTACACGTTTTTGCATAGGATTACCACTGGCAATGTACGATGGGGAAGACGGAGATGGGGATGGTGAGAATGGAGGCGAAAGCTGATAATCATCATAACTGATAGCCTTTTGGTGTATTGGTGGTCTATAATTTTGAACTCTGTTACCGTAAATATCAGTAGGTGGAGATGGATAATCATATTGCATAGGAGATGGGCGATATGCAGGTGGAGATCCAACAATGGGCTGACTTTGTGCAGAAAAAGCTGCTCTGTGGAAGCCACTTGTCCAGCTGTGTGGGCGTTGAAATGGCCCGGGAGATGGAGCCCGTACTCCTCTCAGTGGAAAGGAAATGGCACGAACACCCTTCTCTGAAGAGGGAATAGACCTCAGAGGATCAGTGTTGGGGCTACCAACATAATCTGTAATAATCTTAGGCAGCAACGAGGTTGAATGCTCGAGGTTGAAATCGGATAGTGTTGTACGGTATGTCACGGATATGCAAAGGTGACCAGGGAATGTCTCTACAGGAGTGAAACTGTATTCCTCCATCACTTCCTCATCCGCCCTAGAGAACGGATCACTAAATGAAGAGACCTTGTAAATGATATCAAAATTGTAAGTCTGACTTGATGTACTTAGCTGCCGGAAGATCCTATATGCTGGGAGAAGCCTCATTTGTGAATAAAGAGCCCGTAAAAGTATTATAGACTTCTTGTATGTTTTCTTATAAGAGGCAGAACTTTCACCGGTTTGAGCAGCCACAACTCGTGGATATTCATACTGAACAACCCACCTCTCTATAACTGTCTCAATATATTCCCCCGTAGACTTAGACCCTTCATGAACTAGTATTACATCAATTATCATCGGATCCATCGGACTTCTGTGCCAGAAGTTTACATTATCCAAAGCTGCAGGGCGGTCGCCCAGTGCTAGGTTGAACCATCTCTCACTCTTTCTCGCCCGAGAAGCCGATGATAGGTCACCACTACGATCATGTCGACGAAGAGAAGGCACCCTCGAGTCTAGAATCATGTGCAAGCTCTTTACTCGAAATTGGTAAACAATTTGCTCCAGTTTTCCCGGTTCGGGCTGAGAATTACCATGTAGATCCATCTTTCTCAGCAGAAATGTCTAACTACATCCCCAATTCCCAATCCCTCTCACAGTGCATTTCCATCACAAACACAATCCATACCACTCTTCGCCAAACTTAGTTACCGAGAACCAACATGAATTCTCAAATAGTTTTGCATGAAAAACTAATAATATGTTCTCAAACATTCACGGATCAAAAGAAATGAACACAAACACACAACGCCAAATATCTGTAAACAAACGAAGCTCTCTAATCCATTGATGTGTGTGTACCTCGGATTGGAAAACGCTGATGAATGGGAAATTCAAGGATTCTCCATTACCTGTATACGCAGACAAAGCAACAAATCAATGACCCAAGTTACCCATATCCAGATTAACACACAAAAGATCAAATCTCTAAAGAAAAACACAAACATACATAATAACAAAAAAAAAACTAATTTGGGCAATAAATCATGCAAATAAATGAGCCATGAAAACTGGAGAAAGCAACAGATCAAGGAACTGGGTGTCCAAAAAATCAAGAGGATAAAGATCTTAGCTACCGAACGAACGATTCAAAACACATTGATTCAACAGCAAATCTTAAAGAAAAAATAAACACAGAGATAAGAAACTTACTCCAAGATAACGAAGAAACGAAACGAAATTTATCCAACCCAATTACAGGGCTTAATACAGCAACAATTTAAGGATTGCGTAGAGCAAACAGAGTCGTGGTGTAAGCCACTCCCTCTCTTTTTCTCTCTATTTTATTTTGCTTTTCTTATAGATTTCTTGCATTGAATTAACATTATTTTGTGTATCTGGTACGGAATTCAGGCTCATAATAGAAGTGTTGTCGTGTAGTTTTAGCATCAAAATGGTAAGACGACGTCAACAATTCCTTCTCCAATTTCCCACTGAATTGCTATAGAAGTCCAACCCGGTCTGGTTTCTAAATACATAGAAAATGACAATTTGTCAATTACTGTACAAGATATCCTCGGCGACGGCAAGAGAGGCGAACTAAAAAAAGAAAAATAATACGTTTATGGGCTTTGCTCCATTCGGCAGTGGCAGCTGTCAACTTTCTATGGGCCTCTAATTTAGCAAAGCCCATGTTGGATTTACAATTTACATGTATTTTTTAAAAGAAATAAATAAATAAAATTTGCTTCTCCACTCTTCATATATTATGAAACACTAGGGTTTATGCCCTTATCATTTAATATTCATTTGATATCCAATCAATTTCTTAATTAAGATTTAAACTGGATAATATCTAATTAATTATAGATAGTGAATGAGTATTTTTGTCATTTCAAAAAGTGAAAAGACAAAAATACACATCCACTATAATTAACTAGATACTATAACTAAGTGAAGATGTCCACATGAGAGGGGAAGATGATTTAAACTAACAATCTCCGCTTTATAAAGCATGATCCCCAAATTGAATTACCCATTGAAAAAAAAGTTGTTGATTACATATACATGTTGGTCATAGATAACATAATTATTAGTATAACAAATAATATAATGATCTCCTAACCGTATTTCCTATTGTTGCCTCAACTAATAAGTGGATATTCTCTCCCTCTACATTGTTGGCGGAGATTTGAATCTCTTTAGCGACTTAATACAATTTGACTTAATACTTAATTATTGGGCAACTCAAATGCTCCATGTTGTTAGCACAAGGTAATCATATAGTTATATAAAAAAGAAAATCATTTAAGCTCGTAACTTCATACTAAAACTAAAGCTCTGTTTATTTCGATATAAAATGTTTTTTGTAGGAAAATATTAAAAAAAAAAAAAAAATCATATTTTAGAAAAATGATTTCCCATAAAATGTTTTTCAGCGTTTGACTTGTACAGAAAATGAGCGATGGCGGAAAATAGTTGACAACTTCTGGCAGTGGTGACGGTTTGAGAATGAGAAATTTAAACTCAAGAATTGTTTACAAAATTTTAAAACAAAAACCATTTTTTGAAACAAAAGAAACTCTTATGGTCAAACAAATATTATTTTTGATTTTACTATTATTTTTATCACACCAAACACAAAAAAAAAAATAATAATAATAATAAATAAATAAAATATGACTCAACCTCTCTCTAAGACTAAACCTATTCTCATTCATGATTGTCTGGGCCTTTCACAAGAGAAACAATGGGCCAAGGGCTTCATCCACTTTCCCCAACAAGAGGCCCTTCAATGAGGGTAGACCATGCCAGTTGTCAGCCCGGATTCTGATGGATTCGTCTAGTCAACCCGAATCCGTGAGACTTATTTTAGCAGAGAGCCTTTCCGAAATTTTTTCCGGACTCTGCTCCATACCCATGAGCTTCTTGTTACTTTTGGGAAAAAAATGTTCGAGAGCTCTTTAAAGTATAACTTTTTATTAAATTATTTTTTAAGAAATAAATTTTATCAATCTTTATTAAATAGATCATTCCATTAGGCTTCTGCTAACTTTTTAATGTCTATTTCATGTAATGTATTTCGTTTGTTTCGACATAAAATATTTTTCGACATTTGACTTATACTGAAAACCAGTGACAGTCGTCCATAACGGCATTTATTAATGGAATTTATTGATGACAATGGTCGATGACCTTCGACGGCTACCAAAAATGGCCTGTGACTTCCAATAAACACTGGTGGCAAATTTCAGCGAACTCTGGTGGTGGTGGTGGATTGGTTGGCAGTGAAGGCAATTTGCGACGACAACGAACAATGAACTGCAAAAAAATAGAAACTAAAACTTGAAAACTATTTACGGGTTAAAAAAAAAAAATTACATAAATTAAATAATGTTTTTCTTGTCAATTAAAAATGTTTTCAATTTTACCACTATTTATTTTTGGTCTTAACACCGAAAAAACAAGAAAAACATTTTATATCGAAATAAACTAAACTCAAAAATAAATAAATAATGATTTTCGTACATCTGATGGCTCATAAACCTAGCCTAATGTAATGAGTTTCATTTGTATGCCTGTTGGAACAGTTCACGTGAATTTCACTGACGAGATTGTACAACCATTTGTCGCTGCTTGTTCTTAAAAACAAGAACGAAGAAAAAAACCAGACAATCCACATATCTTCTGTTGGAAATCTCTAGTCCTATCGTTACCCCCTTTATCTTTGAAGTTGTTGTAAGAGGGAATCTCTTATCCAAACAAGGCCCATTTGTTCGAGCACATTGTTAGGGTAAGGGCCCTCCTCTCATAATTTTCCTTCAAGTTTTTTCTGTCTCTTCTCCTCTTTGAGCATGACACTATAGGAAATGCAACCCTTGAGTTTGTTGCACCTGATTGCAAGAGCTCTATAATTGAGATAAAGAAAAATTACACTTTACCCTTTTTAAAGTTTTGGGCGATTTTCAATTCGACCTCCAATGTTTCAATTTTTGCAATGCACTCTCCCAAATTTTCAAATTTT
The DNA here is from genome assembly GCF_965113065.1 of Corylus avellana. NCBI lineage: Eukaryota > Viridiplantae > Streptophyta > Magnoliopsida > Fagales > Betulaceae > Corylus > Corylus avellana. The sequence goes on from NC_142491.1 coordinate 44,809,707, forward strand.
TGCAATTCGACTAATTTTATCTCAAAATTCTCATATTGCCTATAATTTTTTTTATATGAAAAATAATAATAATAAATAATAAATAAATAAAAAAATTTGGATATGCGAAAATGGCCAGATGGGCAAAGCCACCCTGATTTTTTTTAAAAAAAAAAATTAGGGGCAATATGAAAGTTTGAGATAAAATTGATCAAATTACAAAAACTTGAAAGTTTGAGGGAGTGCATTGCAAAAATTAAAACATTGGAGGTCGAATTGAAAGTGATTTGAAGGTGACCTAATCACTTGTCACTGATCATGAAAGAGTGGCCGAACTATTTTCTGATTAAGAAGTGGCTCGATCACCCTAAATCAGTCGTTTACACTTTTTAGCAACTTTTTTTCTTCTTCGACCCCTATTTATTTGCAATCAGATTTTGGATGGTTCATTTCAAAAAGTAAGGTATTTCTCAATCCCCATATGGACAAAGACATGAGATAAAGTTAGGGCCTAGGGGGGGGGGGGGGGGGGGGGGGGGGGGGGGGGGCCTGACTCATAAATTAAGTTTACGTGACCTCTTGGGACTCTTCAATGGGCAATGGGGAGCCTGACCCATAAAGCCTCTGTGGGTTATATTCGGATATTCTCTTTAGATGTCATTTTGAGCTGGACCCTTGTAGGGTTCGAGTGACAAAAAGGTTATTATATTGACAACCAAATTTGTCGGTTCTAATGTAATCAGAGTTTTGTTAGAACAATATTGGTTCATAAGTCATAACAAAATTTGATATTTTTATATCTATTGCAAGAGAGTAATTAGTTAACATCTTCATAAATTCATTTATTATTAAAAAGGAAGGAAAAAAAAAAAGTATTTTCAGCATCAAGAGCATCAGAGACTAGATGCTACTATGAAGAGGCTCTACCAGCTCACACTTTGGTGGGGTTGTGGTGACGGGCTCGCCTTCCCAGGCAGTAGATATGGCTCAAACTAGACATTTCACAGTGGATGGAAACCCCGATAGTCACGCCTAAGGAATGAAACTACAGTGGTCACCCATTCTCATCCTTTTAATTAAAAAAAAAAAAAAAAAAAAAAAAAGCATCAGAGACCATGTCCCTCCAGATTACAAGACAAAAAAGCAAATTTATGGCAACAAAAAAAATCTTTTAAGGTAAAAAAATATATATATATAACTTAAGGTACTTTTTACCAATTGATCCCTCACAACAAATTTTAATCCTTAATCCCTAAATTTAAAGTTAACTTCATCCCTAAAAAGCAATCAAAGTCCAAGTAGTGGGACAACAATTGCATTATTATGTCCAAAACGACAAATTATCTCACTCTCTTCATAAAAGTAACTGATATGATGGGGTTAGTTAAAGAAGGTTACCAGCTTTAATCAAAGTGGAATAGATTATTTTTTTTGAATGAACTTTACTTAATCTTTTAAACTGTTACGAATTTTGCAATATCACCCTTAAATTATCAAAAGTTATTGTGGATGTTTTATTTTTTAGTTCCTTTCAATTCCCTGTCATTAGAGTTTTTGGTTTAATCAAACCGTTAACATGTAAAATGTCTCTTATATTATTATAAAATTTACCAAAACAGTAAAACAACAAAAGAAAAAAACACTAAAAACAAGGAGCCGTAGCCAAAGCATGACTGGTTGTGGACCGGTTTTTTCCTTCTTTTCTTTGTTTTTGTTTTATTTTATTTTTTAAATTGGTTATTTTGATATTTTTGTTCATTTCGCTAAGAGAAAAAAAATTAGCAGTACTTCACTTTAAAACTCTAAATTACCACGCGATTTGACAAGTTTTTAAACTTCAAAATTTATCAATTTGATCCCATCTATCTAGGGATGTCAAAAGTTACCAGGGAACTAGAATCGAAACCAGAAAACCGAGAAACCGAGAAGCCAGTTCTGGTTCCGATTGGGAAAAACCAAAAGCTAGTTCAATTTTTGGCACCCGATTTTTACCGGAAATACCGAAACTAACCGGGTATATATATATATATCTTATCCTTAAAGCTATAAACAAGTGCGGGTAATAGTGGAATTTTGTTTGATGCTTAATTTACCATTTTGACCTTCATTATTTTATTAATTTACAATTTCTTTCTTTCTTTTCCTACACACGACCCACCACTTATTTTATTTTAATTTAGTTTTTCCCCTTTTATCTCTCTACCAGCAGTATTCAACCACTTCCCCACCCAGGCACCCACTCACTCTATTTTTTTTTTATTTTACCGAGAAGATTAAAAAAATAAAAAGCATTGGGCAGAGGAGAGAAAAAAATGAGGTTTTTTCTCATAGTCACATCCGTCAATGATCTTGATGTAATTTTAGTACGTTGTTATCGACAATGAGATCTACTTATTGACTGGTGTCGATCGTTGGAATCCTTCTCCAACTACTTGCTTGCTCATATCTACTTCGTGAGATCTTTCTTTGTTCTACCTAAATGAATTTATTTTTGTTTTGGTTTGGGTATGGATTTGTTTGATTATCTAGAATTGGTGGTTGTTTTGTCAAAAAAAAATTAATTTAAGCCAAAAAACAATTTTTTTTTTTTAAAAAAAAAAACTGGTTACCGGATTGGGTGCAAACCGAAACTGGCCGGTAACTGAGACCCCAGTTAACCGGGACCCGATTCACGGTTCCGGTTTCCCAAAACCAAGAACCAGGATACCCTAGTTTTGGCCAAAACCGGAAAACCGGACCGGGTTGATACCCCTACATCTATCAGATTTAGCCGTTAACTTTTAACGAGAATACCTAAAAAGACCAAAATATGCATGATTTTCGTTTTTTTTTTTTTTTTTTTTTTAAAAAAAAAAATTTCGAATTTTATAAAAAAAGTTAGGGGTATAAACGTCATTGTCTTACTTTTAACATTTAAAATCTGACGAAAATGTTCAAATTGACTACAATTGAAATGTCAGAGGTTCAAATTGAGAGGCTTTAAAGTTTATAAAATTTATCAAATCGCGTGGTAATTCATGAGTCTAAAGAATGAAGTTACCAAAAAAAAAAAAAAAAACTAAGAAGCCAAAGTTAAATTAATTATTTAATAAACCGCCCTAGGGGAATAAAAAACGAAAGTATATAAAACTCTGACTAGAGGCCACAATGCCTCTTTATGAGGAAGGAGGGATTGGAGACACCACAAGTTATACGTGACACGACATGCCGTAGATAATGGAGGAAACTTCTCAAATCTCAATAATTACATAAAATAATACTCCTCAAAATTTTTTTTTTTTAATTTTTTTTTTAGGATCAGATCCTCACCCTTTTCTTTCTTCTATTGGACAAATAGGGATGATGGCTTATGAGTTCAAAATCAAGACGTGGGTGTGTTGTGATTCGGGCTGTGTAACACCATTTTTCTGTCAATTGCTTCCATGAACATTGTATTTTGCTTAATTATTGACAAAAAAATCCAAATTTGGCCAAAACATAAGAGAGGAAAACCACAAAAGAATAATATGTTTATTTTATTTTATTTTTTAAAACAAAAATTCAAAATTTGAGAGATATTATTATTTAAGTTTAAATTTAAAGGGATAAACTATAATTATTTATCTTGTAATTAGATTAGTTTAATATAATCGCCTAATCGTAAGCTATTCCCATATTATTGGCGTATAAAGCACCGCAACTTCTCAATTTGTCATGGGTGGCGGCTCGAGTATGATACGCGTAACCTAGAAGAAAGTAGAAGGTAGATATTCTATTAAAATAACCAATAATAAATAATAATAATAATAAAGAGGAGTCAAAAAAAAAAATTAAAAAAAAAAAAGGGACAGAATACGAAAGCGCACTCGTATAGGAGTTGACCCACAAACAAAAGTTGAAGCGCACTTTGGATGTCAGCACGCTAAAGTATAAATCGGAAATAATTCTTCTTTTCTTATTTTAAGGGATATAAAAAATTCATTAAAAAGAAAATAAAATTACAAGAGGGAGAAGGCCCAGAAGGGACTGGGGAGAGCTCCAACAAGACTCAATAATCGATGAAAACCATACAATCAACAAAACAACTCGACCTGAATTTGATATAAAATTAAATGATTAAGATTGAGAAGTTTTACCTGACGCACAAACATAAATATTATATATTTTAAACATAAAAAAATTATAATTAATAAATTATTAATTAAATAATTAAATTTACTTATTTTTATTAGTTTAAACTTTTGATAACTTAATATGGTATTAGAAATAATTTTTATTAGTTATTAAATTATTAGAATTTACTTATTAAAATAGAATTTGAGTCATTTAAGTGTTAATTTAATTAAAAATAATAATTGAGATTTTAAAAACTATGTATGAAACAGTTCCTAAGAATTATATAAAGAAGATCTTAGTCCCAGTAACGATAATAACAGGAAGGACCCTGGCGCTAGAGTTTGTCGTCGTGGGTGGTAGAAAGTCAATAGATTCGGTTTATTATTATTAATTGTTTTTTCTTTTTTTCTTTCTATTTCATTATTATTAATTGGGTTTGATAGCGATTCCCATATTATTTGCGTAACGCAAGCAACAACCTCTCAATTTGCCCAACATGCGTGTTTCCACGTCGATGTACGAGGTACAAAGATATTTACTATAAAATTAAAGATTGGGATATTCAGTAATTATTTGTCCAAATTATTGTTACACTCTAAGATAGTTTATATGGGACGAGAATCATCTGTCTAAATATATGTTAATTTGTTCAGCAATTTATTTAAATAGATAATTCTTATAGACTCTAAACAATTTAAACAGTTTTTTTTACCGGTCTACAAGAAGAGAAAAATTGGATATAGTAATCTCCGCTTTATAAGGCAGGTGTATAGTTAATTGAATTATTCCTTGAGTGAATAATTTTAAAATTAATTATTAATTATTAATTATTTTATAATATATGAACTGATACATTAAGTTGTAATTACTTTATAATAAATATTTTATGCATGTTAAAATACCCAATAAAAGAAGGAAAGAAAAATGAATAAATAGAAGAGGGAGTGCGTGAGCACTAACGAAATTGGAGAAAAGGACTAACTAGATACATTGAACCTGGACACACGGGTTTGCGCCTCTATATAAACACACAAACGTCCTAAGGCCAGGTAGGCAAAACCAGAGCCAACCAAAGATATCTCTTCTTGGTATAGAATTCACAGCTACAGAGCGAGAGAGAGAGAGAGAGAGAGAGAGAGAGAGAGTTTTGGAAACAATGGGTGTATTCGGAGATGGGAATGGTGGAAGGAGGAGGAGCAGTGAGACGGGCGAGGAGGAAACGACGTCGTTGAGGAAGAGGAACGAGGAGCTGGAGAAGGAGCTGAGGAAGAGCCAGGAGAGGGAGGAGCAGATGAAGAAGGATCTGCAGAGGGCGTGGGAGAGGCTCCGTGTCGCCGAGGAGGCGGAGGAGCGCCTCTGCTCCCAGCTCGGCGAGCTGGAGGCCGAGGCCGTCCACGAGGCGCGTGAGTACCAAGCCCGCCTACTCTCTCTCGTCGACCAGCTCTCCCGGGCCCACCACCCCTCCCCTTCTCCTCCTCCTTCCGTTCGTTCTTGATCACTCATCTTTGGCTTTTGGCCGGGTGTACAAACATGTGGAAGAATTGAAATTCGAGCCAATTTTTGTTTATATAATGTTGAAGTCTATTGTTAATATGTTATGTAATTTACTTCAAGATGGATCTGAATTATATCGAGATCGAACATAAAAATTGTTTGTTCTCTGTGTACTTAGTATTGGGTTTTGATTGGATGAATTGGATGAGTGGTCTTTTCTTTGTTTGATAATCTAGAATCTTTCTTTGGCGTGTAAAATTCTGAGATGGATGAGAAATGGACAACAGAGGGCGTAGAAAAAGGTAAGAATTTAGATCACATAATAAATATAGAATAAGAAAGAGACCGAAATGAAAGGGTAGTTAAAAGTGCAAGCCGATACCGGATGTCTATAGGTCATGTCTCTTTTCTCACCGGAAATAAAAGTACTGGTATGTGACTCAGGGCTGTCGATGGCATGATCATTTCAGCACCATTATCTATTTTTTCAACGGCCCGCACCGGAAAAGTCTTGTGGGTGGTACAATTGGGTTTGAAATAGCATCACGTATTCACATTACATTGAAAAGTAGGGAATCCTTTATTCGCCGACAAAATATCCGTCAACACAGTTGAAAAAATCTCTACCGGTGGGAAACAATTAAATATTCCCTTCCGTAAATGCCCCCCACACCACAGCCCACGGAGATTGTCATAGACGGAAGCCAAGCCATGGACATTCTAGCGAAAAAAGAAAAATCAACGGTGAGATATTTTTTTCACGTTGCAAAGTCAAATTTCCTATTAACATTAATTAAGCCAACAGGAAAAAAAAAAAGAAAAAAAGAAAAAGGATAGAGAACCCAGCCAAAAATTGGCACTCAATCACCGGATGCAACAAGCTTTAATATGGACCAATCGTTTAACTTAAATTATATCATGTCATGTCATACGGTTATTGTCACATTGATCGCTGACTTTTACTTTCAATTTGATTACCGTTATTGTCATATTTTCTGTTTCACTGTCACTACAATCTTTTAACACTACTGTCACTTGGGATGGCTGGCCAACGCCCAATAATTTTATAGGTGGCCAAATAATTCTTTTTAGGTACATTGGTGGTTTGGCCACCTCAAACTTTCCATTGAAGTGGTTAAATAACGCATTTTGGTTATAAGGAGATGTAGGGTGGGGGGGAGGGACTAATGATGATAGGAGATTGCAATGGTAATATGACGGTGATGATAATCAAGGTGCCAACTCCAATTAGTTTTAGGGGTGGTCAAACAATTCTTTTCGGCCGTCTCATTAGTTTAACCGCCTCCAACTTTTGCCTTTGAGGGGTTAAACTACACCATTTGACCATAGAGGTATGTTGGGGGATGGGAAGAATGGAGGGATTGACCATCCCCAATGGTAATAGAAGATTATAGTGGTAATGTGACGGTGACGGTGATTATGACGTGACAACATTTTGACCGTTTATTTTAAATAAATAGCTAAGTTTGGACCGGACATTGGTTTTGGTATAGGAATTGGCTTGGCCTAACTCTTATAAATTATTCCATCCAACGTGGATCCGGGAATAGTGACGTGGACCAATTGTTATGGTCCATTTGGGCTCATTGTTTTTCTAACCCATTTGCTCGGATTGGGCTCGGTTGGTTTGGGCCCATAATGTTTCAATCCCCATAATTGTTGTTTTAATTCCAGCCCAGAGTTCAGAGATAGTGGGCTTGAGTGGTGCGCCCATCTAGTGGTTGGTAGGGGGTATAATATAACCGTATAAGCGGCTCCGATCGAGAGTCGAACCGTCTGTAGGTTTGGGTCCTGTCGCTGCTCCTGCGTCCAAAGAGAAAGAGAAGATGTTCTTCCACATAGTACTGGAGCGGAACATGCAGCTACACCCGCGCCACTTCGGCCGCAACCTCCGCGAGAACCTCGTCTCCAAGCTCATGAAAGATGTCGAGGGCACCTGCAGGTCTGGTCCCCTCAATGTTTTCTATTTTTTTTTCCCTGTTTGGTTCCCTAGAAAACCTAGTAAAAGCTAATCCTAGAAAACTGAACAGCCTCTACTTAAAAGGAGAATCTGGTTTCCTCTTTTTGGGTCTGTAGAAAGTGGATAGGAAAAGTTTATGGGTTTTGTCAAAACGTTTTTTGGATCATGCTGGGTATGGTTCCAAGAAAACAAATTAGTAGGAAAAGAAAAGAAAAAAAGAAAGAAAGCAGGTTCAGTTGAATCCGGTTGGGTCTTGGAATTGCGTTTCCATAGAGCCAAAACCCCCGAACGAAATCATGTATAGTATAGCACAATTTTTGCTTTAACAGTATTGTAATACAAGAGCAAATCCAATTGTGAGCAATAAAATCATTTAAAGCAAGAAAAACAAATGGATGGTAAGGTCTCTTCGTTGTTACCCAACAAATTGGAGGCATTACACCATTGAAGGATTTTCTACTCATGCAGCGGTAGACATGGGTTTGTGGTGGCAATAACGGGCATAGAGAACATTGGAAAAGGGTTGATTCGTGATGGGACAGGGTTTGTGACATTTCCGGTGAAGTATCAATGTGTTGTGTTCAGACCATTTAAAGGGGAGATTTTAGAAGCTGTTGTAACTATGGTGAACAAGGTATACATTTCCTTTTTTACCTATCTGATAATTTGATCTATGTTATGAATCTGCAAATATGGATTTTGTCTTTTTAATAACTTCAGCAAATATGTTTAACTACATGGAATTGTCACAGATGGGATTTTTCGCCGAAGCTGGACCTGTTCAAATTTTTGTTTCAAACCATGTAAGTTTTACTTTCCATTCATATATTGTTGCAGCCTGAGGAATGGTATGCTTTTGTTTATATTATGTTTCTTGGTGCACTTCAAATTGTTCTCCCATTTTTAGCGTCACAATTTTTGTGAGCAGGGTGATTGCTTACTGTTTTTTTTTTTTTTTTTTTTTTTTTTGTGGATGTATGCGCTCCGGCTACAATGGGTATTTTGTTTTCTTTTCTCCCTAAATTGTACTTGAAAATTACAGCCTGACCAGAGGAGCTGATTTCATATGTTCTATGTATATGTGTGAAGTTGCAAGATGCTTAAGGATTCTCATCTTGTATAAATCCTAGTTTGTTGGTTCTCGAAGCTTGTTAGAGTTCATGTTCCCATCGTTCAAATCTGTGATTATAGTTGCTTTGGTTCTCGCGATTTATTGATATCCTTTCTTTGTTTTAGTTGATACCGGATGATATGGAATTCCAAATTGGAGATATGCCAAATTATACTACTTCGGATGGATCAGTAAGCCTCATTTTCAACTTATTTTCTGAAAAAACTTGATTGTTAAATACCTAGTTTAGAATTTTATGCTTGAAATTGATATCTTTGTCTCCTTCAGGTTAAGATACAGAAGGATAGTGAAGTGCGCTTGAAGATAATTGGGACTCGAGTTGATGCTACAGAAATTGTATGCCCTATAGCCCATCTTCTTGTCATTATTGAAGCCTCAACTTGCTGTTATCTTGTAGCGGGCATAAAATTCATCTCATTCCATTGATTTACCAAAATTCTCTTTTCAAAAAATAAACAGTCAAAGCGCAAATAAACTTTAGCTTAAATGACACTTCCTCCCCCGATGAAAAGGGGATAAAGGGTGAGATCGTGAGATCAAGAACCTTTTGGGGTGTGTAAATTACCAAGAAACCTTTCAAAGCATGCACGGTAAAACACAATGCCTTTCACGAAAATTTATGTTTGCCAGAGTGATGTTATTGCCTTGACTTCATTACTTTAACTCATTTTGGTCCTGCCATTGTTATTTTCTACACTATGGATTCTCATCATCAACGAACTTTTCGTTTGAAGATCTTGTCATGCTTTTGGGCATTGGTTCCGGTGGTTAAAGGGTGTGGAGTTTGACCTTAGGATCAATTCTTGCCTTCTAAGAATTTAAGGCTCGTTTCATTTTCTATTTTGTTTGTGGATTTTCTTTTAGGTTTATCATTGAAGGCATCCTCAATTTCAATCAAATCAAGTCTGAATTCAACTTATTTTGTATTGAGTATTTATTAAAATTACTTTGAAGTGGATAGGGTTAATGATTTCTTAGAAGTGCAAAGAACCCATAGAGAAATATTTGGCGACTTTTTGAGCATATTATGAATTGGAATTTTAGCTTTCATATGTTGCTTATCTAATTGTATTTCCCCTTTTTGGCAGTTCTGCATTGGTACCATAAAAGATGATTTCTTGGGTGTGATAAACGATCCTTCAGCCGGATAGTGGGGCTAATGGCGCGTTTCCTTTGCTGGTTTTACCCGGTTGTCCGGCAGCCTCTATAATTCCTGTTGTATAATTCTTAGTAGGGTGGATTGTTTGTACTTGGGGGCTGGTACGTTGGGTCGCTGAAGCTTTTGTACTGGTAGGTTCTATTTATTTGGCACCTAATCAAAGTGGGTATTTCAGTTGTATATCACAAGGAATTCAAACGAAATATTTGTACCGAGCAGTACAGTATTGCCGAATGGTTTTAGTTTCTGGTTTACTAAAATTATGAAGTTTCCGCAGGAGAGAGGCTTTGTTAGGCCTGATTGATTCGGCCTAAAATGTATTTTGAAATATATATATTACATGAAACTATGGTATATATCTTTGTTAGACCAACCTACTCCCTCACCTTAAACACTACAAACCGGTTGCAGTTGATTCATTCTTTATGTATGGTGCGTTTGGAATTACGATTTTGCAAGAATGATTTGTGCTTTTAAAATATATTGCAAGACGTAATACGTTTGGCATTGTGCTTTTTATTTGAAAAAGTACATATTTAAACTAAAATCACCTTTGTGATTTTAAAAAATTGCGATTTTAAAAATGTATTTATTGAAATTCCAAACCCAAACAGATCATTTATGTAAACACAAGGTAGTCCCAACCACTTTCAACATTCTCATTCTATTTCTGCTTTCTCCTCTATCTTCCTGCTAGTACTGTTAAACACGGGACACCTGTAACTATTGCATTAATGGCATCCAGCTTAGAGAGTAGCCATGTTAATAAGTAATTGGCCCTTAAAGGAAGGGAAAGATGAAATTTAAACTAATAATCTTTGTTTTATGAGGTGTGAATTCCAACCGTTTGAGTTACCCCTGGTAACATATTATCAAACAGTAATAGTAATAATAATAGCAACTTTAATCAGCATATTTTACCCAAACTACCACATCCAAGCACATAACAGTATTATTTGAGCCAATTGATAGCACCGTGAAAATCAAACTACTCGGGCAGAATTTAATGTGTTATGACCACAAAAATGACATCTTCTCATTTAAAACAAAAAGACCCGTATGTTTTCTACGGTTTAACAGGTAAAAAAATAATTTGCAGCAAAGTAGAATGACAGTAGATCCTCAACGACCACTTTTTCGCCCATCTTTGAACTCGGGGTCCCTGAAGTCAAAGATATAATCAGAGGTGAGATGAACATAAATTCAGGGGAAAGTATTAAGAACATACATCACGAGTCAGACCTCTGAATGTGATCAAGAATGAGAAGCCTTGGTCCAGGAGGGATTTTCACATCTCTAAGAGCACTGAAACACATCACGGCCAGTCAGGCCCATTACAACATAAATACATGGCTAAGCTATAATCATTTAGGAAGATGGTACAAAATATGTTAGAATATAGGAAGATGAAAATCCAACTACTTGCCTATCAGTGAGTAGAGGCAACGTGCTGTCCGTTAACAAGCCCCTTCTGAAATTCTTCTCATAATTCTGGAGGCCAAGGTTATGCAACATGGATTTTGTTTTATTGTAAAAAACATCTTCAGCTGGTGGTGTAGAGAACTTTTGCCCTAACTGCGTAACCATGTGGTAAATGCACAGCATATGTAAGCAAGCACCAATAGAACAGAATAACAAATCAAAATCTGAGATGGGGAGTTGCCCCATTGTCACCCATTCTGCATCAACTTGTGTGACCAGGAATTGATCCAAACCATTCACTTCCCATCCACATTGAGAATTAAATATTCTCAAGTTTCGCAACATCGTATATATATTACATGAAACTGTGGTAATAGCAGCAAAATATTTTGCTCGTTTCTCTTGATGAGATTATCAACTTTTCATACTCTTTACTTGTTATCACTCATAGAAGAGGCCAATAACATAGTGGAGGTCTAACAAATTAAATGCAGCCATCATTTTCTACTTAAGTTCGAGGTTCTATATCAATTTTAAAGGGGTGCTACCCTATCATGGATTGCCTCATATAATGGCATATATATAAGCTCACCAAAGGAAAGCATACCTTAATCCGCCCCCCAACTCATGTCAGAACTCTTACCCTACCATAGACTCATGTCTCAATATTAGACTAAAATCAGGGAACTGCAAGAAAATTCCTTGATAAATGACATGGATAATGTCCGCTTGTTGCTGTGACAATGTACTACAACATCCATGGTTTGCATTGCAGTTATCGACTGTTATGGACTTGAAAAAAAAGCATCTCTGTAGAACTTGAACTACTCTTGAAATGATAAATTCCTTCCTGTTAATGCTCACCTTGAAAAGTCCACCTTGAACAAGAGCAAAAAAGAGGCCAGAAGTAACTGCATTTCCTGCCAGATTTGGGCCACCCATGCCACTCACAAGTGAAAACATGGCTCCAGAACCAAAAGCTGCCACCATGCTGCAATGAAAAGCACAGGGAACAAAAATTAGGATAATACATAACACTTTGTCGATCAGTGACCCCCAAATTTTAAGGAAATTAAGCCTAAGTCAAATCTAAGACCCCAAATCACAAGAGAAAACTATCCAATCAAGATAAATGCGCCATTCCCAAATATTTTTTTTGGGTACATCAAAGTTTGGATGTCAAATTTTATTTGTATCACAATCCAACTATGTCTTCAAATATACATTTAGAACATTCTCATATCTATTTCAAATAAGCAGGCTCCTCAATTTCCCTTGGAATTTTAAAAACAAGACCACCACATCTTGATTTGAAAATTTGAAAATATAAAGTTATAATACATGTGTATTGATGTCCGTCAGAGTTATTTATAGAGATGTCCATCAGAGCTTTCATGATTGTATGCTCATCAAATTTGGAGAGAGAGAGAGAGAGGAAAAGAAACGAAAATAAATATGTTTGGAAAATATGTGCCACATGGAATTCCATGCAAAATGAAGAGCCTGCCAACAACAAATTACTCACTAGGATGGTGTGTAACAACAGCCAACAAACAGATTTAAGCATAAAACATTTCTGCTCATGATGTTTTTACTTTAGACCCAAGAACAAAATAAACAATTTTTTTTTCTCATATAAATCAAACTAGTGTAGGTAATTTATGACCTTCATGCTAGACTATATGCGGTTAGCTGGACCAAAACCACATCCAAAGGTTTTAGCATTCACTGAAATCCAATACAGTAATGGGACACAGCACAATTCTTTGCCATGTTAGAGAGTGCCAAGACATAGCTGCACTTGTCTAAAATAATGAGTTTTGGTAGTAGGTAATATCAAATAGCGTAAAGGCTTACATTTCTTTTCACCATAGCAATTAAAAAAAAAAAAAACAAGAATAAGCTTTTGCCACTTTAGACATCCTAGAAAATCATCTACAGATAAGTTGAATTTAGGGAGGTAGGCATGCCTTATATTTATCACTTAAATCAGCTTCTGATGTGAATAATATGATTTTAATTCCTAAACTCTGCAAAATATTCCATACCTACCAACGAAAACAGCAACAACAAAAGCTACATAACACTTATTGTGCTGAAACGGTCTATACTGCAAGAGTAATCAACAAAACATTCTATCTAGCGAAGAAGAAGGGTTCTTCAAAAGTAACAGAAGGTGGTTATTTTCATTCATTGTACTTCTATTTGTTGAGATATTTTCAAGTATTTGTAATCTAATAACTAAAAATTTACATATAACCTTTTATGATTTAAATAAGCAATTCAATCATCCTAATCAAGGATGGATGCAGGGGAAGTATGATGTCAAAATAAATATTTGCAGGAACTTGGATGCTATAACAACAACTTCAGGTGAATTTTTGGGGGCTTCCCCCCTTCATCTCCCCTCACACGGCCCAAATGTAAAATCTCTCCTTTATGTCATAATGGCCAATATCCGGGATATGTAGATCTCAGCAGCATCATTGTCAACATCTGCATTTCTCACAAGATTGGGATACTTCCACACCAAAAAGACCACCATCAGTTATAAAATTTCTCAACAAATTACAAACAACTTTTTCACATTGGCTGCTAAGATAATCTAAAAGATGGGAAGCGGTAAAAATTGTAATAAGATCAAGCCGGGAAACTACATGAAAGTAATTAAGTATCTCTACCAATAAACCAAGTCACCGGAGCCCAAATCCCATCTAATTGAGTTTAGCAAATCATAAAAACTACAGCGGGGAGAAATGGGAGAACAAGGAATGCTAATGAAAGCTTACCTAGACTGGACATCCTCCTTGCCTCTCAGTCGTTTCATGACACAGGATATGCCAGCATTGACACCTGTCATCACAGCAAAGTTGCGGGCTTGTACAAACGGACCCCCAGAAAGAGCCTATAATCAAAGTAAATCAATTCTCATACATCAATTAGATCCTATTTTCTTATATATAAATGAAACCCCTCCATCTGTTAACAATGCCAACCGAAAATCAAATTTTACGAACTATTTGTAGCTAGAAACTTCTTTCCATATAGTAAGACAAGAATCTCACCACGAAGCCAATTTTACGTCCATGGATAAAACCACAGTTTTCATACTACAATTATCTACACACATGACAAAAATGCAGCTTTTCAATAAAACCCAATCTACCAAGCCAAAAACTCTTTCTTTTCACTATAACAAGTACCTATCTAGCATGAGCAAGCGAAAAATGAAAAGGGGTAATTGAGGAAAAAAGAAGAACAGCGTGACACCAACATAGGCCTGCTTGAAAACCATAGATCATAATAAGGTTATTTATCTAAACCCGTGACCAAAAAAAAAAAAAACAAAAACAAAAACAAATTTTCCAAAAAAAACCAAATCTTGAAAATATTTTTTTGTTTACAATAGCAAGTTTGTCTCTAAATGATATGAGAAATCGAAATAATCAAGAGGGAAACCGAGGAAAAAGGAAGAAGAAGGAGAAGCGATGCCAACCTGGGCTTGCTTGAAAGAGGCCATAGCTTGTGGGTTGGTCTGGGGGGGAGGGGTCGGGAGAGAGGACGACAAGTCGCTGGTGAGAGTGCCCATGAAGCCGCCTATGGCAGCACCCTGGGCGGCGCTGGTGGCTGTCACCACGGCGGCCTCCACCGGCAGAGACTGCTTGGCCAGCCAGCCCCTGAACCCAGCCTCCAACTCCTTGAACCGAGCCTGAATAAGCTCTATTGGGTTCTGCTGCTGGGGAATCATCTTCGGCACCACCACTCCCTGTTTTCCTTTCTCCATTTTCAGATTCCTCGTTTGTGTTATTTTGATTCTGCTGCTTGGTGCCGCTGCTGACTATAAAGGAGTAGTGCGGATAAACGATAATAGTAGGGCTTTGCTCATATTTTACTCTTCTCTTTGTTTTATTTCCCTTTCTTTTTTTTTTTTACCAACCTAACCCCTTATCTTATGGGATTGTTGTAGAATAATGACGGATTAAATGATTGGTTGACGTGAGATAAAAATATATGATTTTTACCCTTTTTATTTTTTACATGTTCATATAAGGGGAGGGAATGAAATATTCGAACTAGTAACTACTGTTTCTTGAGACTTGATTTACAGCCAATTGAACTATCCTTTATAAACTGATTTTTACTTTTTAACATTTCTAAAAAAAATAAAGATTTGTTGAAACTGTTATGTAACATTGTGAGATTTTTGTATAGTGAAATTGTGAGACAGTGTCAATCAGTCTTAATATAAATCTTTATTTTAAAAAATAAAAAAATTAATTAGCGCTGTCACATGAATAAGGTAAACGAAGATAAGATAAAAATATAATTTATACCATTACCCACCTCCACAAATGTGAGGGATCAAAATCTCAATCCATCCCAATAATCTTATTCACATTTGCATCAATATCAAACTACACAAAAGAAAAAGAAAAAACTTGTCAATTATTAATAGAAACGATACATATTGATATGATAAAATTAACTATTTAATTTAAAAAGAATTATTAAGATTTGAAAATATATTTGATTTTTTTGTTTTTTTTATTTTTTATAGAAAATATGATTCTATAGTCTATACGATATATTTTTTGGAATTTAGATTTAAGAAGTGTTTTTTTATTTTGAGTTATTTATTAATAATTTTAAAAAGGGTTAAAAAGACAATCATGTCCCATCCCTGTCTCGGAATAGCATAACCCAAGCAAACAAACAATCTCGCGCCGAAGAAACTTGTCCCGCGTATTCCATTTCGCTCTTCACTCTTTGACTCTTCAGTCGCCAAAAGCCTCTGCCGTAGACAAAGCAAGGAGCTCTTTGATTCCTGCACAATCGGCCGCTGTATTTTCGGTAATACTTCCATCCCTCACTTCACAATGTATTTTTTGTTTTCTTTTGGATTTTCATGGTTCTCCGAAATTCGATGCCGGAATGTTTCCATTTCTGGAAGGTTAGGGCTTAGTTTTAGCGTGACAGTGGTATCGGCAATATTACCTAGATTCTCAACACGTTTTTCAGATCAATAAGCTGGTTCTAAGTTTACTTACTTTTATAATTTCAATTAAATTAAATTAAATCAGGGAGATTTCCCTTTTGTTTTATTTTTAATTTTGTTTTTTCTCCGTTATTTCAATTTTTTAGTCTTTAACTGTGGAAAAACCAATCAGTTATATATATCAGTAACTCCGGACTCGGTTATTGTACTAATCTTTCTTTGTATGTTTTTAGTTAATTAATTTGTTTATTTGCTTCAATTAGATTATATTGAAGCAGGCACGGAAAAGGATCGGATTATTTGGTTGTGGTTTGGCATAAAAGGCTAAAATGAGCAGCTCGAGGGAGGAATCTCCGGATTGGTTGCGTTCTTTCCAGGTATTGGAAGAATCTTCTTTTAGTCAGTACTTGTCACCGTATGTCATGGGTTCAATTCCATTTAGAATTTTATAGGGTAATAGTGAATTGGAATGATTAATTTGCGGAAGCCAATACATTTCTTGTTGTGCAACTTAAGGTTGGAGCCGTTTGTTTGTTTCTGAGCTTAAGGTGGAAAATTGAGAGTTTTCACGCAATATACGTATGAACTGGATGGTTGAGAAATGTCTGAATCTCTCTTTATTTTGTTTTGGTGAACTAATTGTTGTCAATTGATACATTGAAAGTGTCAGTGACGATTCAAATGTTGTGGTTGAAGACAATGTTGTGGTAGACGCTAGAGGGGTAGGTAGGCTCATTGGTCACGTTTTGATAATGCAGTAAATAAATTAAGAGCTACACCTTTAAAGATTTCTGGTGTAAGGTATTCTTGGCACATGTGTTTGTGCCTATATACATGTTTTTCTGGGTAGCTCTTGCAGAATGTCTCAAGTTGAAATTACTTATTAGTTTTGGGTCTGATGCATCACGATCTTTCGTACTATCTTGCACCACATTATTATCCTTGATTCCTTTTATGTAATTGGATTATGTTCACTAATTGGTTGCCCTCGGGCTTGCTAAAATTGTAAGGTTGGGGATCATCAAATTGTTTGTTTTTGTCCATCTTCATGTTCGATCCTTGATAATGCAGTGATTACACCACCCTTTCACCTTCCTTCGCTTTTGTACGGGTGCTAATCGTAAATCTTGCTTCATTGACCAGGTGCCATCTCACTCAGTGCTGCCAGTATCATCTGATTCTCAGTCTTCACTAAAAGATAGTCCTTCAAGGGAGGACATAGTTGATATTGAGGAGCCATCTCCAAGTAAATCATCTAAAATTACCAAGAAAGGCAAGAATCAAGCTATAACTCTTGGTGAAAGTGGTGCAGGGTCTGCATCCAACAAGCCATCAAAAGCAAAGTCTCCGAAAAAAAGGCTGAGAGTAGAAGACCAAACACCTCAGCAAAAGAAGAATACAGCCAACAAAAAGAGAAAAACAGGTATACTAGTATTTGGGATAACAATATGTGCATTTTTCTAGTGTTGAATTAAAACGTAGGCTTTAAAGAGACAAGTCACACACTATCTGATGATTTAAAAAGAAAACAATCAACTCATGGCTTTAAGCCTTTTGATAGTGATTGTTGCCTCCTTTTACATTATATTTTTTTAAGTTTTTGTACCTTGAATGTATTCCCTGGAAGTTCCATAACATGACTTCTAATAACGATACAGGGGAGGAGAGTGACAGGACTGTTGCCAAGGAAGTAACACTTGAGAAGAATATAGAGCCTCATGTAAGAATCATTACCTTGTCACTACTTCGTGTCTTTAATTTGGTGAATGAACTTTTGATTTATAGTAATTGTCAACGTTCTCCTTAAGTTTTCTGCATCAAGTGTCAAAAAATCATCATTTATAAATAGGCTGAGCTTGATCCTTATCATTTTTCTTTTAAATTTATTTTGGGGCCTATCTGATCAAGAAAAGAGCCAATTGCAATTTTTGTTTTCTTGAAGAAAATAATTTACAATAGAGCATGCCAATGTTTTAATTATTCAACCAACATAGCAATATTAATGTAAATAAAGTACTTGTGAGGAGGACATTTGTTTTCCCACTTTATCTGCTTGCGATCTTAAGCAATCCTGGACATGTTGGATGTTTTCAACAAATTTAAAACATATCTTGCGTTTATTCAATTATTAATTCAAATGAATCAACTTTTGTCTTTTTCCTATGGTAAATCTTAATGCATTTTGTCGTTCTTCCTAAAATCTAGGGTAGAGGTCTTGTCCTTGCAAGTCACAGGATTGAGGGTGTAAATAGTTTTTTGAAAGAGTTCCCATAAGTAAAACAAGCTGAATGGTACCGTAATGACAATCTATAAAATTGAACTGCAACTGTCAGTGGCCATTTTTTTTTTACTTTTTCATTACACTTGTTTTCTTTGATAATTAATATTTTATGATTTCATATAGTGTTCTTGAATGGCAAGAATATGCCACTTTGTAGGAGAGCAATTTTAGAAAGGGAAATTTTATGGAATCATTCACGTGGTATATTCCTTGCTTACTTCAAAATTGTTTCACAAAGAGGGATCTTATCTGCATCCATATAGCTTGCAAGTGCACTAATATGATGCAGAAGTTTGAAAATTAGATACCTCCAGATTGCCTGCTAAGTAACAGCGCACTCTTTTTGCCATCTTATGTTGATATAGCTTGCATCTGCACTAATTTGAAGCAGATCAGACTAAATGCCTCTGGATTGTTTGTAAAGTAAGAGGGCACTTATTCTGTCACTTTCTTCACCATTCATTGTATCTATCCTTATATTACTAAATAAATTAAGGTAAATGTGATTTTATTACTTTTGGAAATGGACCTATCTATTGCTTGGAAAGGCACACTTACGTTGTATATTGTGATTTTAAGATCTATACATATTACACTACTTTATATGGTGTGGTTAGTCCCTCCTTGGAACGCTGTTAGTATCCATCCATGCGTTCTACTTTTCCTCTGCAGGTAAACTCCCAGAAATTTAGTGGGCCACAGAGTTTTTAATGAACTGAAATTTCTAAAATGTTATATTTCTATGCACATCAGAAAGAGTAATGGTGTTATAACTTAATGGGGTTTAAGTTGATTTTAAGCATATGTCTAGCTTGCTTTTGTTTTGTTGTTCGCTGATGGCAAGACCGTAATTTATTTGTACAGGAACCCAATGATTCAGTTTGGATGTTATCATCAGATTCTGAGTCAGGTCGTGATAATAGCCCTGTAATGGAGGACAATATTCATCATGCAGAATCTTCTGACCGAAAAACATCTGAGTTCGAAGGGGGAGCAAAGGGTGATGATGTCGTTCTTATTGGCAGTGATTTAGAGTCTCCATCTAAGAAGGCTTCAAAAGAAAAATCGTCGAGGAAACGGCTGAAAGTAGAAAACACACCAGTCAAAGAGGAAAAAATAAATGAGAGCATGGAAAGAAAAGGTATGACGTGGGGTTTGTAACAAAGGTGTGAATTGTTTTAGCTGTAAAAATAATAAAATCTGTAATTAGTTTGAGAAGAGAGGCACTAATAGTGGTTAATATTAAACCTGTTCATAATGGATGACAAATCTCTCTCTCTCACAGGTACGTACTTTTTTTAAAGTTTTGACACTTGCTACTTGTTAATGGTATAGGAAATGTTGACAATGTGGAAGTTGCAGAGGAAGAAACATCTGACAAGCATATTGAACGTCATGTAAGAGTTATGATTAGTAGCTATAGTGCTGGCCCATCTGGTCATTGGCTTAATGAAATGCCTTGGCAATTTATACATTGCAGGCCTCCTCCTCAAGGTTGCCGTTGGTGCTCTCTGAGAAAGTCCACCGCTCAAAGGTATGATGACAGCTCATCTTGATTCTTTGCTTGGCAGTTTGATCCTAGCTTAGTAAGGTGCTGTTTCACAATGAATAATGACTATAATCAATGATTCAATGTCCTTATCGCTTTTTATGATACTTCGATTACTTGTAAAAAATAAAAATAAAAATGTCGTTATTTTCTGGGGTTTTTTTTTTTTTTTTTGTAATACCTTATATAGCGGAGAAAAATATACAATGAGATTTAACTGTTGAAGTTTGAGAGGACAATAGTACTCGGAGAATTTACTTGGTCATTGCTGGTTAAAGCCTAGGTGGATCCACTATATATATGCTGAAGCCAGCATAACCAGTGTGAATAAGACGATGGAGTTGTTCCCCTCCATCCCTTTGCAGCTTTCTGGCACAAGGTCTCTGCACAGTCATTATAGAGTATTGCTTCCCCCCCCCCCCCCACCCCAAAAAAAAAATAAAAATAAAATAAAATAAAAACAGTTATTGACCAAAATCTTTGTTTGTTGCAGGCACTCGTTGAATGTGAAGGGGATTCCATAGATTTGAGTGGTGATATGGGCGCTGTAGGACGAATAGTAATTTCAGATGCCCCATCAGGAAATCATGAAATGTATATAGATTTAAAAGGTTGGTTTTGTTCAAATCTGCTGGTCTCAGGTTATGCCGATCCATAGACCTGCTTCAATATTGTGTTGATATATGAATATAATAATCTATTTCTTTTTATAATAGAACCATGATATTGGTTGACCACTTTTCAGTGTATTAAAATTTTTCCTGGATAAAAAGCAAAAATGTCAAAGGCATTTGCGCCAAATTTAGAAGAAACCATTCCCTTTCTACTTGTGTTGTTATATGCCTTTGTTGTTTTCCTTTCTTTTTGTAGACCCTAATTTTGTTTAGACTAAGCAACATGGCTATTGTTTTGCATGTTCCATGCATAGCAGCTAACTTCTGTTTGGTTTAATTTTGGTCACTATTTCAGGAACCATATACAAAACAAGTATAGTTCCTTCCAGGACATTTTGCATTGTACGTCTTCAATCTCCATCTCAGATATTCACAGTGGACATCATGGTCTAAAAAATTGCTTTTAGTATAAATGTTTTTTGGAAACCAGAAATCTCTATCATGATGTACATAATAAACTAATTTCAAATTTTAATTCTGAAAAGTGACATTGCTGCCATACTGTCTTTTGTTCAGGTTAGCTTTGGTCAGTCAGAGGCAAAGGTGTGTCAATTCTTTGCTTAAGATCTCTCCTTCACTGGATGTATATACGTGGTAGATAAAAAGATTTGTTTGCCTTGCTATTCTTCTTTTCCCATCCTCATTGGCACTTATTCCCTGATTGTAGTATGGGTTGGAGATTGCTGTGAAATGTGTGTAGGTATAGTAGAAAGTATTGTCTGATTTATTGGCTCAATATTGTTTATTTCTTGATCAGATAGAGGCTATCATGAATGACTTCATTCAGCTTAAACCACAGTCTAACGTATATGAAGCTGAAACTATGGTTGAAGGTTGGAGTTTTTTCTTTTCTTTCTTTTTTCCCCCCAAGGTTTTTCATTGGTGTTTATGTGTCAATATTTGACTTTAATTTTGTTTATTTGTTTATTTGTTTATTTTTTAAAATTTCCAAACATTGCTCTTCCTTAGCATCCATCATTTTGTTTGAGTAGGGACACTAGAAGGTTTCTCATTTGATTCAGAAGATGAAGCTGACAAGATGCCTAAAGCCATTTCTCATCAAAATGAAGACGCTGAAGAACAGACTAATGGGAAAACCAAAGGGAAAGCTGAGAAAACATCAGTATGTTTCCGAACCTTCTTCAGTACTTCAGAGAGCATCTTGATTCAATTGAGCTACACTGCTTTTGTTTTAATAGATTAATTATATCACAATGCATGTATGCTGTTTTGATGGGAGTCTGGATGCAGGGAATTGCACGGAAGAGAAGTAAAACTGTGGGAGGAAAGCCACAAGCACCAAAGAGAGTAAGAAAGAAAAATCAAGTTTCAAAGAAAGCCAAAACCAAGAAATAAGAGAACAAAATGCATGTTTACAATTGCTAGTACACGCCATTAAATATATACCACTTGTGACCAAATATTTTTTTTTCTTATAGTTGACAGGAGTAAGAGTAGCATTACTTTGTATTACTTTCAGTGACAGATGGTAGTATAGCAATGGTCATTGGTGCTTAAATTCTTGAAAGCTAAGGCCCATTTGGTTTCAGCATAAAATATTTTTGGCCAGAAAATGTGGCTATTTTTCGATGTTTGTTTACAACTGAAAGTGATTCTAAAACATCTTTCGGCGTTTGGCTGGAATGAAAAATCACCAAATATTTTATGTATTTTCATATAATCTGAAGAGCTACAAGGAAGAGAGACGACATAGTGGAGCTATGGAGGAAGAGAGCGAGAATAGAAGGGCGAGATTAAGATTCAATGCAATTGTTTGTCCATATTGCTTACAAGTTGGGCAGCCAGTTGTGAGAGTGCTCTTGTGGAGCTCAAGACTTTTGGGCAGGTAGGTCTTATAAAGGGTTCTCTCACAATTTGCTTGCTCAGGGGTGTGGGGAGCGGCGAAAAATGGTTTATGCAGATGAGAAGTGTAAACCATTTTACGCCTTGTAAAGATTATTTTTCTTGGTCAATTGAAAACATTTTCAAGTTGACTAATATTTTACAATGCATCAAACACTAAAAAAGAGATAAAAGCTTTTCTACACAAAACAAATGGGGCTTGAAGGAGTATGAATTACAAGGAATACAGAATTTTTTTTCTTTTTTGATTTGTTTTTCTAATTTCTTTCTTGAACCATTATACTGATGTCTCTTTATCACCCTCTCAACCCGAATATCCAATGGTAAACATTTTAAACTGCTCTCAATCCCTTTACAAAAAGAAATCTTGTGGTTCTAATTTTCTTGATCCTCTTCGCAGTCGCCTTTGCCTGATTCAGTCAATATTTCCTTTCAAAGGGTCGAGAGTGAGTTTCTTTTGTAGAATCCTTGTATGCTGCCATGGCTGTAATGTAATCGTGCATGTTCAGAAGAATAAGCTTAAGGTGAGTAGGAGGAGTGGCAGTGGAAGGGGTAGGACTATGTTTGACGAAGAAACCATTCCAGCGTCTTCTCCATTGCTCTGCTTTCGAGTTGGAGTTGTCTCTGATTTTCTCATGCTGCGTCACAAATTATTCTCATATTTCAGGTTCTGTGGGGGGAGGACTTGTGTATCTGCTGCTGTAAATAGAGAAAATAATATGAAGCAGTGGAATTTATTAGGAGGAGAGGAGAAAAGGTACCCATTAACACTAGGGCAGAAAACAATGGCGTAATCGTTGGCCTTGCAGGTGAAGGTGCTGGTGCCATCATCAAAAGCATAGCTATAAGCCCTTGGACAAGCCCTCTTAAAAATGGTCGAATAGAATGACGGTTGGCATGTCGTCGGGTTGGCAAACTCTCCGCTGCAGCAGTACTGGTCCAACCGGAATGCTTCACATGCACTCTTGCATGCAACCACCCCTCCTCCTCCCTCTTCACCGCCGCCCACCACCTGAAGCTCCTTTGGGCAACCTGTTTCATTTCAAAGTTGCAATTTAGAGGGGTTGCTTGTGCACCGGTTGAGTGATAGTAAATAATACTCTTACCCATATTGTTGATATCCGAAATGCAGCCGGTGGCGTTACATGCTCCATACACCCCATCGGGTGCAGCAATGAGTGGCAAATTGTAGCCATCTACAATGCTGACATCGTAGAAATCTAGCCCATTGCCTGCTCCAAGGGTTATCTCAAAGAGGGATGTTGGTGGAGTGGCACCAGTGCCATCACATTCTAGCCTTCCTCCACAGTCACCTGTTTGACATTTGCCAGCTCCCAAGTCATCAAATGTGCAGCCTGTCCTTGCCCATATTCGTCCTGACCATCCCGGAGTAGATGGAATTCTAACACTTTGGCCGGAGTCCAACTGGAATCCGGTTGTTGGAAGTTGAGGCGTGCCTGCCCCCGCAAGCGTGCCGGGCCATATCGTATGTGGGCAGTTGTTTGTTATGGTGAATGTGCTAGAGTAGGAGCAAGTGAAGAAAAAAGGATTGACAACAAGAAACAGACCAAGGAACATCCTGGATGTCACCATTGGTTGTTGAGGATTCTTGTTGGTTCTGTTAGTTGTCCTATCTTCAGGTTAATGGGAATGGGGGGTGAGAGAGCTACAGAGAAGGGCCAATTCCTTTATTTGTAATTTGAAGAATCTGCTAGGAGGGGAGGAATTGTGTGCCATAACAATACAGAGACAAAAGGGTTACGTTGCTTTGATGAAATTCTCAGCCGCAAGATGAACTTTTTGGGTTGAGTATTTCTTAAATCTTGGATGGCCTCATTAAGAAGCAATTCCTTTCTTTAGCCATTGTATGGGGCACATAATACACGATGAAAGCTAAATGATCTCTCTCACAAATTCCCTTTCACGGATCAATTGGGCAGCTCAGATTCGATCCACGTAAGGATTCTTCCTGTTCAAAGAAACAATATTAAAGGAGAATTTTCTTTTAAAGAAACAAGGTAATTCACTTTCTATCCTCCTAAATATAGAGGAAAGTATCAAATCTAGTTTCAGCCTAATGGGTAGAGCTATTGCCAGAGAATCAGATGGAAAGAGGGATACTTGCAGTGAGGTTAGTATGAAACCAACCAACAGTTCTCAGTTCTCACCTTCACTAAAACTCATTCGCTATAGCGTATTATTTGCATTATGAGGTAACATGAGAGCATAAAATAATACTACTCTTTACATCAATTTCACATAACCTTTTTCTTAAAAAAAAAAAAAAAAAACTTACTTGAAATACACCATGTCAAAGTAGTGTAAAATGAGTGAAAAATAACATTATTACAAATCATTGTGGAACATTTCTCATTTAAGTAACATATAATAACATGCTCTTCCACATAGTTCGTAATGAAAATTACTATTAGATATTACATGTACTTTAATTTATTATTTCATTCAAGAAAAATGATATACACTCTTAAGTACATACTCTTTAACGTGACACTAAAAATTATTATTAAATTTTAAATCTAATAATAATTTTTAGTACTCCGTCAAATAGTGCACTACACTTTTGTAAGAGAAAATGTGTATAACATTTCTCTTCAACTAATTATGATTTTGGCTGTCACATCTAAGGGCCCATTTACCAAATTATAAAATCGTGAAAAAATCCTGTTTGATTTTAACATGTTTTACCAAACGCTTGTACAATTTTAAAAAGTAATAATTTCAAAAACGTAATTTTTATAATCGCAATTATTAAAATTGCACTCCCAAATGAGCTCTATGAGTGAGCATTTGAAAGTGTTGCACTAATCTTCTTAAAAGTCTACTTAAGCAGCAGCAGCAGCAGCAACTGTGGCCAATTTCATGTTGGTTATTGAGAAATACAACCAAAAAGTGGCCCCTGCTGCTTGTGGTTTCATCTATCAGAAATAATTGTCTTCTTCCCAGTACTATGATCCATCTTTAGTAACCAAAAAGAAAACTATGATTAATTCTCCCAACTAACAGGAATTGGGCATAAATCAATTACATTCCGTTGAGATTCTTGAGAACAATATTGAATCCACCCACCAAGGGGAGACAAATATACCTTATTGAATCCAAAACGTAAAGAGTTACAAATCATTGTGTTTCCTAATAAATTAACAATGAGCAGAGGAAGCCTCAATGGTACAATATCAAATAGAATGGATCCCATACTGTCCTTGGAAAACCACACTGCTTGTTTCCTAATAAATTAACAATGAGCAGAGGAAGCTCCTTTGCACAAAATGGTTCACAATTGGCTTCTTAACCAGTAGACTGTAGATTTACTAGGGCTTGACCAGAAATAGCCATGTGACTAAATACCAGGGTGGATATCGCTGTAGGGATGGATTCCAAAATGGTCTTAGCCTGGTTCACAATGTTGGAGTAAAAACTACCATTAACAATTGCTTACTCTTCCGCGATTCGGCTAAAAAGAAGGTCCTTTGCCAGCTAAATCCCAATAACTTAAAGAAAACCCAGCCATGAATGATTTCTCCTACCCAGCAAATCTATCAACCACAAATTCTGAGCAGAGGGCTGCTAACCACAACAGAGGTGGCCAACCAGGAGGATGAAGCACATATGGCTTAAGCGAGCTACTTCACACCCCTTGGCTGGAGCACCAGTCATACCAATGCCCACAATTGGCTTAAGGTAATGACAAAAATATATCCTTGCTCCCAAGTAGTCCAAAGAGAAGAAGAAGGCTGAAGGCAGCTTCTCAGAATCACCAAAAAGTATGGCCAGCATCAGTCAGCCTATCCAGACTCCGGCATAAACACTTTCACCATCAAACCAAGAAAGAGGAATATCACAGATAGACAAGTCCATGAATAGCCAAGCAAAAGGTCTTCAGTGAGTCCACTTTCTCAACATGGATGTATGAAGAGAGACGTATAAGGAGGGGACTGAGGAAGTTACTCAGCAGTGGGCATTCTTCCATATTGCTATGTGTGTCATCAGCAAATATAAAGTTGGCCGTAAGTTCATTAGACTGAACTGACCAGGTTTCTACAGTATACTCCCTCAAACAACCCCAATGCTTGAAACAGCTAGGAATGATACCATTTCTTCAGTTCATCAGCATTACCCGGTGCATCTTTGTCTCCATCAGGAAAAACAGCAGAATTACCTACATGACAATGGAATAATCATCATAAGTCAGAAACTTCATATTATCACTCTTACTTGTAAAACATAAGATTTCATTCATTCAAGCAACAAGCATTTTTAAACTCTCCTGTATAGCACACTTGAAACCTGCAAAAATAACAATCACTTCAGGAGTCCATATATAAATTTAAACTGGTGAAAAACAAAATATGATAAAAAGAATGATGAAAATGAAATACAGGCATAAAACCAGATCATTCCTTTTAACCTGTAAAGCTGGGCAAAATAAGGCAATATAACCAAGTAAGTTTTCTGTCAGACAATAATAAAAAAATTCCATAAATTCCATCCCAATGTCATGAGATAGGGGGATAAACAAAAATGAATTACTAGTATCAATAAGTTGAAACAAGGGTAACCAAGTAGCTGAATATGTACATATGACTACATAATTTGCCTTTCTACAATAGAATTAGCTAAAAGTTGCAGAGTCACCACAAATTAATCATAGAAACGTGGGAAAATGAAAAGATCAAATTTAAGTACACTGCTACAATCAATACTGCAATGTTGAACCCAAATCACAATTCAAGTCTTACAAAAGACCTGAAACCACCCTCTAGCTATCATAGTTCTGCTCAGACCAGCAAAGAAAGAAACAGATTTCAACTCAAGCTTCATTAACAAGTGAACAGAGCCTGTTTAACATCCCCATCTGATAGTGAAACTAGTGAAAGAGCTAAATTGCATTAATCATACTAGTAGAAATATATAGCGTTCCTACAGACAGGTAGGACTCATCAGGCCCACCATTATGCTACGCAAATTAGGTTCTATTATCCATAATTGTTCCATGAAAAATAAGGAAAAATTTCAAAGGACATAAGTAAGAAAGATGATAGTAGTCTTTTCAGTTATATTATAAATCTAGCTCATATCCATGCCATCTCCAACTTGGCTGCAGATTGGACTGACCGCAGAGAAAGATCTCTCGAAAGGAGAAGGATTGAACTGTGCATCCCGTCTTCGCTTAAAAGCACAGCTATCATTGGGGGAATTCTCTGCCTCAGGCTTCCTTCGGACACCTCTCACAGCCTGTTCCTCTGCTGGTGTAAGAGGGAAAATTTGCCTGCTTGCTCTGCAAAGGGAGCTATGGTTGTCATACAGGATTCTCTGGTTACAGTTTTTGTCACATATGTGAGTCAGTCCTGTTAGTTTGCAGCGGTACATATTTCCACAAACATGTTCATTTTCACATTTCCAGTCGCATTTGTGAACAGGAATTGCCCCATCTCGGCCTAGTATAGTTGACAGATAAATAACGTTTGCAGGTGCCGCTACCATGGATTTGCCATATCCCTCCATTGCTTCTGCAAATCAACTTCTTAAGTTCAAACTTTATAGACTCCGAACTCCAAACCTCTGGGCCGAAAGCCCTGCAGAGCCCAACACAATGTAGAAAATTTCATCAATTTCCCACTCCAAAGAGATGACAATACGATAATGCCTAGCTCTCAGAATTGTTAAACGATTTCCTTCATAATTATGTCGGATAAATATCTAAAAGAACTAAAATCTATCTATCGAGACCTTACTCTATCATTCAAATCATAAAAAATGTAAGGTAAACCAAAATGTCCGCGATTCTACATCTTTATATCATACAATAATCTCCGCTTGAGAACAAGACAGCTTCTTTAAAACATTTCCCCCATAATCCATATTGTTTTCTTGTTCCTTGGAACCAAAGGGTGCCTCAAATTGGCTAATATAGGCAGAGGCCAATAAATTATATACAAGAACTAAAGGAAAAAAGCACATGGGGTTGTACAAAAAGGGAAATTTTCCAACATTAATACAGTAGAACTGACAAATGTTTAACTTCTGGGTCTTTCCTCCTCCATCAGTAAATTTTACTCTTTCTATCTCTCTTTTCAGGTAAGTAAATACCACAGAATCACAGAAACAGTAATTTCAGTAACAGATCTGAACTACCACCAACTGAAACCCCCTTTCCAAATAGTAAACACAAGAAATATTGACAAGAACCAATCAAATACACTGAAAATGATACATGGGTCTTCAGTTTCACGAATATGGCATAAAACCTAGGGACTTTTTCTTCCCAAAAAAAACGGACACCAAATTATAAACACACCCACTAACACAAAGATACCGTTTTTAACATACCCATAATAGCCAGAAGACAAAAAAAAATAATAATCTTGAAAAGGAAAAAAATAAAAATAAAAAAACTCACTTTGTTGTCGTCCCAAAAATGAAGCAGCCAAGCCTCCGCACAACCTGTCGACAAAAAAAGAACAAGAAAAAAAGCCACAACAACCTCTCTCTCACTCTCTCTCTCTCTCTCTACACAGTGCCTAGGGTTAAGTTAGCTAATGGGGAGAGAAAAAAACGTAGAAAAAAGAAGGGGAGTGGGTTGGGTATTTATAAATATTAAGGAGACGACCCAGAGTGGGTGGGGTTGACGTCCAAGTTAGGAGAAAGTGAGTTAGATAAGACACAGAAGATGGAGAGACAGAGACAGATGGAAAATGCAAATGAAATGCAAGTGAAATTCAGGGTAAATGAAGGTTTTGGTTTTTTTTTTTTTTTTTTTTTTTTACGTAAACAAATATCCTATGAAAGTGGGATAATATGCGGAGCCAACGTCTGTGACGGACTTCCAAAGTTCATACCTATCCCTTTTCTCCGTCACGACTCACGTGTTCCGCAACGTCTCTCTCTCTCTCTCTCTCTCTCTCTCTTTCGCCTAGTCTCTAGCCCTTCTTTAATGGCTCGTTCTTTGATGGGAACGTAGACTTTACTGGCGTATCACGGATTGACACGTCGCTAACTACCACCGTCTTTCTGGGGTACCGTAACGTTTACTTTGTTTCTTCGTCGTTTAGTGGGTTACGAAGAGGGTTTCTGGTTTTGTGCCTCATACGGACTTGAGCCCCTTTGGGCTTAATGCTTCAAGACTACTTGGACCCATCGGGCCCATAGCAACTTTCAAGTCTTGGTACAGCATTTTCGTGCCACAATTGAAAATAAATTTTTCACAAATTGCATCATTTTAAAAAGTGACATAAGAATACGTTTTATGGAGTGTAGATCACTAATTTGAATATGTGAAAAAGAAAAGTGGCATATATTTTTAAGTATGTGAATTACATTTTATTTAATGGTATTAATAAGAAAACATTGTGTTTTCACATATTTAAACAACATATGTTACTTTTTTAGAGGCTGTATTAAAAGAAATTTTTATTTAGTATAAAAAAAAATGTGCAATTTTTTTTTGAAAAAAAAAAGCATTTTTAATTAAATTTGTGTTAAAATTATAAATTCAAGAAGTCATTTCATGATCAAGTCTTTTCTCATCATTCTTTTTTAAGAAGAGAAATGATTTAATTTCTTTCTCAATCTTTCTTGCATCATGACTCCACATATTTAATAGTAATTTTGAAAATTATAAGAATGAGATAAGAACGTGAAAAAATGTATAACACGTCTCTTTTAAAAGTAAGTGTTTTTTTTTTACATGTTCACGTAAAAAATGAGAGATAATAAATTTAAACTAGTGACATTCGTTTCATAAAACGTGATTATCAGCTGATTGAGTTATTCATTGAGAACTTAAAAATAAGCCATTAGACTTATAAGATCTTTGGTTATTTTAATTTAATAGATAATTTTCAAAAAAAAAAAAAAAAATTGAAAAAGAGAGAGAGAGAGAGAAAGACGGAAAATACAAAACGGCATTTATTGTAAAAAAAAATAGCATTAGAGGTCAGAGGATCCTTCTCCTTGGATTTGGGGGTTGCTCCTATCGTTTAAAATTGCGGTTCTGTGACGGAATCCCACGTCATACCTAACCATTTTGTCCCTCACGTGTCCAACAGCCCCCCTCTCTCTCGTCTATTCTCTGGCCTTTTTTTTTAAAGGCTCGTTCTCCGATGGGAACGTAGACTATACTGGCGTATCATGGATTGACACGTCGCGAACGACACCGTCTTTGGGCCGTACTCTACACGAATAGTTGGAGCCCAAGAAAACTTTCAAGTCCTGGTCCAACGTTTTTGTACGACGTCGTTCATAGCCAAAAAGATTTGCTGGTTAGCTCCCTTCTGTTTCATGAATTCAATGATTAGGGTTAGGGTTTTCCGGCGAAACAATTACAGTGGAGAACGACGTCGTTGCGCCAATCGGATCCATTCCATTCCAGATTTTCACCGCTTTTTTTAGCGATCAATTTGGTAATTTTCTCATTGTTTCTAATTATTTTTCCGTTTTCAGAAAATTATCAATTTTCACAGCCAAAGCTAAGGTTTTTGTGTTCCCTCTATTTCTAGATCGTATTCTTGTTGTGAAAATTCAATTGCTTTGATCTTACAAGTTGGGTGTGTTGTACGGTAGGTAAAGAACGATCATGGTGGGATTCAAGAACAGGTACATGGTTGTGGAAGTTTTCTTGGATCCCAATAGAGACCTTGTGGGAGACGATCCCATTATCATAACCCAATTCAATGTCTCAAAGGCAATCAAAGACAGCATTCTTGTGAACTTTGGAGAGTGTGGTCTTGCTTCGTCGCTTGGGTCGTTCCAAGGTAAAGTACCCATGTCGCAAGCTTTTGTTTTTCTTTGAATACAGTTTCTTGCCATGCCTTTCAATTTATCTGTGAAGTTTGTGGTGTGTTTTTGTGTAGTAAAGTATGTGAATCCCATTACGAAGGTTTGCATTATTAGAGCCTCAAGGGAGGAGTACCAAAAGGTTTGGTCTTCGATTACCATGGTTAGGAGTATTGGAAATTGCCCTGTGCTATTCAACTTATTGGACCTAAGTGGTAAGTCAAATAAATCCCAGATGGAAACTCTAAGGGCATGTTGATGTTCTAATGCTCATGTATATGTGTGTATACCTATATCTATATCTATATCTATATCTATATAACAGCCCTCATAGATGCTAGCAATCATGGTTGATCCTTTTCAATATACTTAAGTATAATTTCTGCAGATTTAAATTTACAAGAAAAAGAAATTAAGAAGTTTTAGTTTTTATGTTACTAGGACATTCGCCAACATTGTTTTTATCATTATTGACTTTTGAAGAATTTGTGAAGAGATTCCTATTTAAATGTACAAATTGTGTGAGTGGTACTGCAATAGACTGCATAAGCTATCCTTATTACCTTGCAATTGAAATTTATTTATTCAAGCACCACACTTATAATTGTCACGATGAGACATAATTTTGGATAATGAGCACAATGTTTTTCTTAATATTCATGAGAAGATCTTTTATAGATTGAATGATTACGTGTTGAGTATATCATATTTTGCATTACTCAGTAACTTATATCGCTTCACTGCTGCCTTCACAAAGAAGCAAACCTAATTTAATATATTTGCATACTGAACTTTTCCATCATCTATCAAAAATGAACTTTTAATAACAAATCCTGTTCTTTGTACTAGGAAGCATAAAGGCTTGTAAAAACGCAGCCTTGAAGTGCGATGAGCTGAAATTTGAACAGTACAAACTTATAGTTGGGGCTCGTCTCTCAGCTGATGCTACTCAGCAGATGCAAAACTGTCTTGATAAGATCAAAGTTTTGGAGCACTAAAGTACTGCCTCTGTGGTGACCTACGGCTCGATCATAGTTGTATGATAGTTTGTGCCTTTTGATCTCAATTTGCTTTCTCTTTCTGACTATGTAAATCTTTCTCTCAATTATTGTCTATTGAGTACTATTTGGAAGATGGTTGCAAATTTGATATTTGATTGGGCTAACCTAGTACAGACATCTGATTGAATCAACTTTATATACCAACTTAGTACGTCATGGAATTAACCATTTTTAGATGCATTTTTCAGTTCAAGTTGTTTATCAGATTATGAGGATTCCAATTTCCTTTTCTGGCTATATGAATGGAAGAGTCTGGAAATACAGTGTCTCAGTTCTATTTTGTGTTGAGTATGGCTACAACAGCTCTATCTTTTTTCTTAACAAGCCAGGCAGATAGCAAATACTCACTTTTGTCCTCATTTGCACAATTATAATCTTCTTTCACTGTAAACTTTGGATCCCAACAAATATTCTTCTCTAATGGGAAGACTTGCTTCTTTTCCTGTAAGAATGGAGTCAATTAAAAGGAGGTTGAACATGCCAGAGGGGAAATGGACCACAGTCCACAGATCTTCTCTTTCTAAAATGTTACTTGTTGAAGATCATCTCATTTTCTTTATGTTTGAATCATGATTTTGAGTTGGTTAGCCTTATTCCTATTCCTGAGTGACTTAACTTATGGTTTTGTTGGCAACAAGACCCACAAGAAAAACCTTTTTCACCTTTCTTTTCAATAGTCCCTATTAAATGGTCTATCTGGACTAGTAGAAATAAAAGTTGTGTATGACCATTAGGCTTCTTCCTTGGCTGTTCTGATAGCTTGCACGCTTGCAGCTAGTGCTGTAGATTGCAACCGGCAGATATATGGACCTTGTATTTTAGGCTGCATTCCACTAACATCCTTCTTTCGGCGGCTGAATTTATTTGTTATTTCCGCAGCCTTTTATGTCAAGATCATCATCCTTTAAAATACTCTCTTTTTCAAGGACCCTTGAAGTGGGTGGATGGTTGTAGGATCGATCCTCCTTTAAACAATCTTTGAAGTGGGTTGCTGGAAAGTGCCAATTAGAAGTGGATTACATGTGTTTTTAAAAGAAAATAAGAATTGAATAATATAGCTTTAAATTTAAATCTTAATTTTTGTTTCTCAGCGCACTCATTGGTAAAATGTTTCAAATTTCAATTGGAAAAATCCTTTAATCTAAGAATCACATGCTCGGTTAAATATAGAGCATTAAAAATGCAAGCAGAAATAACATATATTTTGAAAATATATCAATTTAGTAAACTGGATTGGAAAATGTTGTTTCACTCCAATTTAAAAAGAAAATATTGTGAAGCTCACAACTGTGGATTTAATAATATGTAGCAAGAAAAAACTATGCATTTAATACATTTAAGCCTCGTTTGGTTTGCGGAATAGACCTTTGGATTAGACTAGCTAATACTAGGTATAACTAGTCATTTATTTGGTAATACTTTATTCCTAGGAATAATCTATTCTCATGAGACTACTAATCACATACACATAGGGCTAGCTAAGCTACTCAAAAACCTTTCATGTGGGACTAAATTAATCGTATAAATTGCCATAAAAAACCCCACTTATAGGATTAAATTTCGTTATCTGATTCTTCTATATTTCGTTTTCTCTCTCTCTCTCTCTCTCTTTCTATCTCTATGTTTCTCTTTTTTCTGTCTCTATATTTTGTTCTCTCTTTTCTCTCTGATTCTTCTGGTACAGTTTTTTTTGCAATTGCAAACGAATTTTTTTTTTCTTTGTGCCGTCTCCCTTCTCTGTACCGTCTCTCTTCTCTGAACCATTTCTCAATTTTTTTTTTTTAATTTCTTTTGATTCTCTGTACTGTTTCTCTCTGATTCTCTTCTCTCCGTCTCTCTGTTTTTTTTTTTGGTACCTTTTTAAAAAAAATTATGTTTCTCCGTCTCTCTTCTCTGTACCGTTTCTCGGTTTATTTATTTATTTTTATTTCTTTGACAGAGAAACAGAATCTGCAAGGTTTTTA
This sequence comes from Corylus avellana, assembly GCF_965113065.1. NCBI lineage: Eukaryota > Viridiplantae > Streptophyta > Magnoliopsida > Fagales > Betulaceae > Corylus > Corylus avellana. The sequence goes on from NC_142491.1 coordinate 44,844,150, forward strand.
TAAAAATACAAATATATAATCTATTTTTTGATTGAGAAATGCTTCAGTACAATCTAATGCCCACATTTGGCCCATTTTTAGTGACATGGCAAATTGACAATCACATGAAAGGGAAGATTGAAATTTGAAGTTTGAATTTCAATCTTATCTCCCTCACTAAATATGAGCCAAATGTCGGCATTATATTGCATTGTAGCATATCTCTTTTTGATTTCTTTTGATTATCTGTACATTCTCTAACTATATATATATTTTTTTATTTCAAGATTGTACATGACATAATTAAAAAAACAAAAGAAATTATAGTAAAGTTGTTTATGTTTCAAAAAAAAAAATGAAAATCCTTAGTAGTATAAATTGTATTTGTATTATAAGGGTATTTTAGGAAATTTGGTCACAATATGATTTCATTTACCAATATATTGTATTGTACCAAACGAAAGAATATGATTAGCTAGTCTATTCCAGCATTACAACCAAACAAAGGAATAGGAATAGCTAATTTGTTCCACACTCTTCTATTCCCAATAGTAGCTAATCATTTTCTAATATACTAGACATTCCGCGAACCAAACAAAATGTTCATTATATACCTATCATTTCTTAAAAATATAATTATGTACATAAAAAATAATAAAAAATAATAATAAAAAAAAATAAAAAAATAAAAAAACTTCTCTAGCCATGGACTAGTTGGGTAGACCCACGATGGTTTTTTTTTTTTTTTTTTAAATATCTCTAGTATTAGGATTTAAAAAAATTTAACAAGAGAGCCTAAATAAAAGGGCCTGATAGTTTGAAGAGGTCATTGCAACTTTTTAAAAGTTTATGGCATTACAATTTAGCCATATATTAAAACTTTTAAAATATAGTGAATGAGTTTTTTGTTTTTTTGTTTGAAAAAAATATTCTGATATCTCATAAATGTTCAAATGAGTCGTTTGTTTATAATTTTGTTTTTAAGAAGAAAAAAGAAAAGAAAAAGGCTTTAATAAAGAAAGCAAATTGATTTTTTACGGGTGTTTCTTATAAAACCCCTCGTTTTCCCAAATTACTTCGTCCACAAACACAACACCCGTATCACACTTGGCCTCTCTTCTCTCTCTGTCTTCCATCGCCAGCGGCCGCATTCAAGAACAAACAAAAGGGTTGTTATACAGAGAGACGAAGGAGAACCCACCCATATATATATATGATACGTAGTTTTGTGATTTATGCTAATGGAGAAAAAAGTTCTTGATTACGTTTTAGTCCCTTCGGGCCTTTTTGTGATGGTGACGTACCACCTATGGCTTCTCTATCGAATCCTGAAGCACCCCAACAGGACTGTCATCGGCATCAATGCCGTCAATCGCCGGTTCTGGGTCCGGGCTATGATGGAGGTAAATTCTTCTCCTTTTACCACGGATTCAAATCTTTGTTGTGGGGTTCCCATTTGTTACATGCATGCATGACAGATCATGATGGTAATGATGATGAATGCGTGTATGATGTTTGATGTATTTATGGTGGGTTTGCAGGACGTGTCGAAGACTGGCGTTCTGGCTGTGCAGACACTTCGAAACAATATAATGGCATCGACCCTTTTGGCTTCCACGGCTATAATGCTTAGCTCTGTAATTGCCGTCTTGATGACGAGCGGCAGCTGGGACAAATCGGCACTTCTTGTGTTGGGAGACACAAGCCAGCTCGGCTTCTCCATAAAATTCTTCTCCATATTGGTTTGCTTCTTGGTTGCTTTCATGTTTAATGTGCAGTCTATAAGGTGCTACAGCCATGCAAGCATCCTCATCAACGTGCCCTTCAAGAAGATGTCATCGGATCACCATTACCGACATCTCTCAGCAGAGTATGTTGCCAGCATGGTGAACAGGGGAAGCTATTTCTGGTCTGTAGGCCTGCGTGCCTTCTACTTTTCTTTCCCTCTCTTCTTGTGGATCTTTGGGCCCATCCCCATGTTCTTGTCCTGCTTAGTCCTCGTTTTCTTGCTCCATTTCCTCGATGCCACATTAGAATCTGGCTGGGCTGCTGCTGTTTCTGATGTTGACCTCCACAATGACTACGAGCTTGGGGCAGGAGAACCTTGAAATTCGTCTTACTTGTCCGAATTACTATCGATTTGAGAGATTTTAAATAAATTTTAGGTTGCTCGGACATAGGATCTCTCACATTATCGGTATATAGGGTAGCGTATAGCATGTAATAGCTAGCAACAAGATTAGATGAAAAGAAAAGAGTAAGGGAAGAGAATACAAGCAATTTCAGTTCAACTCAAGTTGAATTGAGTTGCACATCAAGTTGTTACATATAACTTGTATCTCAAACAAGCGTACCATTTTGGCATGCTGTGTTAATTTAGTGTTTCTTTATAATATGTTCGATTATGCAGGCAATCAGCTTTTCATTTGGACTTTTGCAATAAAAAGGAAGTCCTGTGAGGCAAATGAAAGGACAAATGAAAGAACCTATTTTAATTAATCCCTCTCCCATTTTATTCTGGATGAAAATCTTCACTCCCTTTATTTTTATTTTTTCTTTTTCTTTTCCCGAGCAAATCCTCTCTCCCATTTTATTCTTGATTCCAAGGGAACATTCTCTTGCAACTATTTGCAGAAGGGAAATATATAAATATGTATATACCATATGAGTCAGTATCATGCCCTAGCCACGTAAAACGCACTTCCAAGTTGAGTCTTTATAATATGATAATGAACCTATAAATTAAGTTGAAAACCTTGCTCAAATTACTGGTGTAATTTTCATTTTTCCGTGCTTAGTGAAAGAATTCCTACCAATACGGACTAGGACTAGTATATGGTGGCAATGGTGCATCTGGAAGTGCCATGAAAAATGACAAATTATCATCTGCTCCAGTTAAAAACCTTCCCCAGATGAAACTTTTCTCAAATTTTTCTTATTTTTTATTTTTATTTTTTGTCACGGCATCTGGGGAAGTGAAACGAAAGATGTGAAAAAGTCTCAAGGATATCGATGTTTAAGATGCGAAGTCAAAATAAAAATGTATAATGGCAGCCTCCACTAGCTACCTCACATCACATTGCACCCATTGTGTACAAACTACCAGAACTTTTGGGCCTTCAGCTACCCACTCACTCCCAAGTGCGCGATCAAAACTTTTGGTTCCCCACGCAAGATGTGAAAAAGTCTAAAGAACTTGCACAAAAAAATTAAGTTAGCTTTTATATACAAAAATATACACCATCCCAAATATATAATAGGAAGGCACCCTCAATCATGGTGAATGACAGCTATTAGCCTTCCTTTCCCTCTTTTCTTCATAAATCTATCCAACAAAACGGCCTTACCATCCCAAAGCCAATTTCAGGATCTCTGGTCGAAGACACAAAATGTGGCCTATGAGATGCTCAACAAACATAGTTTTATAGCTTCCATCCATTTGACAGGAAGTCAAAGTTATCTGCACCAGCTAATATACAGTTTCCTGTTGATAAAGATTTTCATGAGATCATATTCGCATTTGAAAACAAGATATAATCATCGATCATCTGAAGACAGACAAATAAGATAAAGGGATAGCATTTCTTCATTCTGGTAGATGTTGTTTTGATTGTCTATTATTCAAATAAATGTTAAGTTAAACAAAAGCACATATTGCACCTTTTCTGTAGTCTCTCCAAGAAGTCAGAGTTCAATACTAAACCATCGTCTAGTCTCCACTAGCATACGGGTTCTTTGTTTTCTGGCCCTCAGTCTAACACTTCTTCAGTGATTCCTCACCTTGAGTGCACGTGATGAAAACAGTGTTCAACATGATCTCACTTTCGTAAAAGTCATGACATACAAGTTAGAAGATTCCTGCATATGTAACACATGAGAGAGAGAGAGAGAGGGAGGGAGGGAGAATGATATATTATCAGTCGTAGAAATACTACATTTTGATGCCTGTATAACACCCAAGTACTGAGATCAGATAATGGGAGCTAAAGCTGGTGTAAAATGGGGTACTGGAGAATCAAACTTAAAGGTCCATAATGTCTTTGGAGCATGTCTGTATGTATACATAGATGAATTCCTAAATCTTGATATAATGATTTTTTTTTTTTTTTGTTATTTCCAATTGTATTGTAGTTAATTAATTAATAATCAGGGTCTTTTCATCCTTTCCTTGCGAATGTATTAGATTAACTACCTACTTATTTATTGTTGACTAATTTAAATTGAAATAACCAACACTTGCCCTGGCAATGTCCTTTGAGATTGCTAATTTAGACAGGGAATGGAGACAGCAGAAAATGTAAGCGACTTGCACTAGTAAAAAAATGCTTACTTATTCACAAGGACATGCATGAATCATTGTTAGTCACGTCTGAATCTCAGTCAGCTTTAACTTCAACTTCATGTTACCAGTTTGAACTACTATTTCATCTTTAGATGGCTCCACTCTTAAAACTGTCGCCCTCCTCCCAAGAGAAGAAACATGCACCATATCACCAACCTTGGGAACCTGAGACTTCTCTGCAACATATATAGGTTAAAGAAAATCTACTCAAGAAAAGTTCAATGACCTTAAAAGATACAAGATTAAAGTAGCATAATTCATGGATTGTAAGAAAATTGAGCTTAGCAAATGTTATTCAACTACAGGCAGGGTGGACTTGGCAGAAGATCTCATCAACTCTAAATGAATACCTGACTGTGATTGCTTGATGTCTTCAACAAAGGATGTGCTCTTATAAGCCATAGGAGGTTCATTGTATTCTGTTGTATCATGCTGGCCATTAATTGCCAATGTATGCCGGATTTTATTAGATGGAGTTGCCTGTGAAGATTGAATTGCAGATGCACGAAGCTGTCGCACTTTCTTATGAAGAATAGAACGTGCCACTGCTGCAGCCTCAGATACTTCTTGCGTCTTCCTCAATCTTTGTTCAGCGCCATGTTCCATTATCTTCCTTCTAGCGAGCAACAGGTTTTCATAGAGATCTTTTGAGAGCCTTTAGTCACATACACAAAGAAATACCAGATAGACCATCCATCAGAGCACAGATTTTTCTGCTACTCTCAAAACAAGGCTAGCCATATTAATGATAAGCATCAATCATTACCAAGCAAGTTTAACATAGCTAAAATTACATTGATTTGGATGATTGAATGCCATATGGAGATTATTATTCTCAGTGGCTTGTTCTTGTATTCTTCTTATTTATCACAATGCAATTTATCAATGGATTATCTACATGCAATGCCAAAACAGTTTTGCCCATCACTAATTGTTTCTTGGCACCTGTTTTGGATTTCTAGAAACCCAAATATTTGATATTTGGGACACCCAGTTTATATATGCATCGACAGTCAAAATTACCCATTACATAGAAAAGAATTAGTTTAGGTTTTACCAGAGAAAAAGAGGGGGGAAGGGGGGTGTTTCTTCTTATGTTGCATTATATTAATAATAGGGAATGCTTAACACACTTCCATATGCAATAGTGTGAAACTACAGTACATTAGAAGTTATTTTTTTAGCAAGAAATTCTCACATCAGATGATGTTGTGCTTCCTCTAATTTCTCCTTGAAATCTTGCTTTAACCTTTCCATATCAGTTATGACCTGCATTAGAATATAACAATAAATTCTAAGAAATATAGGTGACATCTTAGTAATTCAATTGAAAGAATAAGATATAATTATCTAATATCTGCAAATGCAATTCCAAAACTATACTTAATATAAGTTAATTACAGCATTTCTATATAACACATTAAATCGTGTAGCTCAAAATAGCAAAAGTCTACTTTTGAAATGATGAAGTATAGATAGAAATTTTAACTGAAACAGCATTAGAACAGATGGGGATTACTTTAGCTGAGATGGGCACCATAAGTCCTTACAAGAAGCTTTCTTAAGGTATATATACAATGAAAAAAATAAGATATTTCTCCAGTTCAAGAAATAAAGAAATAAACCTCTATGGACATATGGCATTTCTCAAATACATAAGAAAAACATGTATGAGCTAATTTGCATTACCTCATTTATCTCTGCACTAGCTGCACCATATATTTCCCGAGCATTATCTACAATTATACTGGGCAGTCCTAACCTTTCAGCAATATTGATTGCATTTGAACGCCCTGCAGTAAAATCTCACTCCTTGAGTTATAGCTATCATAATAAGATACGATTAAAGAATATACCTAACAACCCCTGGTTTCCTAGTGAGAAGATTGAGTAATCATGTATTTCTAGGGATTTCAGTTCGTATTTTCCCATACCTAATGCTGCACTGTATTATCATGCTTCTAGTAGCAGTTGCCCGTCAATGCAACTACATTTTAGAAACCAAATGGTCCAAATCCCATGCATTTAAAACTTTAACAAACTATTGAGACAGAAACATGATTTTAATTTAACCTGCTGATACAGATCAGATATGATTTGTGATTTGGATCACCATGCTATGTGGAACAGAAATAGAAACACAATCACTGTGTGTCACTAACATTGGGATGTTTTGGTAAAAATTGGCACTGTATCAGTTGGGTCACTTCGTTGAAATAGCCAACATATTGAGTCATTAAAACTTTGCAATTGTTTGGGGATAGAATAATCGTTCAAAATTGCAGTCTTCCCATCCTTTTTTTTTGTGGGTATCTTTTTAACACTCAAAAGGAAATCAGATAAAAATAGGAAAAAGAAAACTAAAAAGTAGCAGCATAAATGAACGAGGTCCAAAAGTGATAGTGAAAACCTGGTATTCCCCAGAGAATCTTGAAAGTTGGTTTCAAGTTGACTTCATCGAACTCCATGCATGCATTTTCGAAGGCGTCATTACTGTTAAGAAACAATCTCAAGAACATGATCCCAAGAATTTAGGGCTGGCAACAAATAGTCTTTTTGGCCCATACCAATTACCAAGCATGACAGTGAGCCATAACTTAGCTTCAATTAACTTCATAAAGACTAAATTCCTTTCTTAAACCACACAACTTAAGCAACTGAAACATGACATTATCAACACATCAGCCTCATCTTTATATGTAAACTAAATACCTGTATTTCAGGGTTTTGAGTTCGCCATGATGTGTTGTAGCTATTGTCAACAAAGCACCACTTTCAGCAAAAGATTCCAGTAATGACATCGCCAGAGCTGCTCCTTCAAGGGGATTTGTTCCTGCACCAACCTAACAAATACAAAAGGAATATAATCCATATACAGTCATCGTAAAAATAAGTTTGTTATTCTTTCTTTTTTGTTTTCCTCATAATTAGTAATTGAGTTTCCATACTGCAATCAAGCCCATTTAAAACTTACTTCATCTAGTAGCACCAATGACTGAATTGTTGAGTGTGATTGAATTTCCTGCAAGATGTTACAAAGAAATTGAATGTAAACTTTTCATATGAAAAATTAAATAATGTATAATATAAAAATAAAAATCATCCACCACACAAGAAAGTATTTAATTCGAACCTAGTAAACAATCAAGAGTCTCTTTATTTAAACTGCTGTTCTAATTAAATGGCGATTGTACCCAAATGAATTCATTATCTAAAACCCTCATTGGTTATAGGGATTTATATATCCATTTATATAACAAACTTCGAAGAATAAAAATTATGGTTACTGGCACTGACATACTGATTAATGCAACGAGCACTGAATAGGAAGAAAAATATAATAATCTTCAAGAATAGCAGAGGCTTCTACCATCCCAATTACATGCATGTCTGACCTACACAAATTTCCAGTATCAAGTATCGCTTACAAAAACAACTCTTAACGAGATACTGGGCTGCATGTCTAGTAAAACACATGGAATTGACAATAATGCACACAAAACCTTTCAACTTAGATACCGGTTATACAACTGTAAGGGAATGAAGTAAGGAACACTGTAATTGAGATAACATACAAGCATTTACATATATGAAAACCAATAAGCTAGATTCCCCGTGTATTATTTCCCATCATTTCCCATCGGAGCAAGAAGAGTTTCAAGTCAGCAAGAAGGATACATGCATAATAGCATGCCGTAAAGGTAAAACATATTTAGCCAATGAGTTCATGGCAATTGATTAGAATGTACACACACAAGATGATAACTTCAAAATTATATGTACACACACAAGATGATAACTTCAAAATTATATGAACACACACACACATATGGAATCAGATTGAAAAGTCAATAATGGTGAAAGGGGGATGTAATCTGCTGACTTGCATTGAAAGTGCAGCATTTATAATGCTCTAGCTGTAAGCGGTTTATGACGCTCTACCTGATAATTTTTATCAAAACAGAACTTTAATTCAATGAGATGAGAAATTATCTGGGAAATATATTATCCTTACACTTATTCGTTTCAAGTGGCCAGAGAAGGTGGACAAAGACTGGGATAAGGACTGTTCATCCCCAATGTCAGCAAACACAGCATCAAACCAAGGGATTTTTACAGATTCAGAAGCTAAAACATGAAGACCTGCAGCACTAAAGAAATGATTATGATAGTGTGTTGTAGAATAAAGATCTTAAAATGATAAAAGGAAAAAAAAAAAAATAGCACTTAGTGGAACATTTATTGCAAATCTTCAGCTCCACTATAACTAAACTTATTGGGAGTATGAATCACATGGCTGGACTTACGATTGCACAAAGTTTCTAGTCATCAACATAGGGAGAAAAACTAGTCAGAAGTCAAGGGCAAACTTGGTATATGTTGGCAGAAGTTGGTTATTTGGGGGTGCTAGTAGAAAAGTTGACAGATAATTGCATTTTGGGTTTCATATTTTAATTCATAAAAAGTCTGCAACTTGCTGTCTGGCAAGTTTTTTGTATTTCCTATAAATATATTAAGCTTGTCATATATGTCCAAGTATCAAGATAAAGGCAAAATATACAAGTAACATGGTATAATCTCTACATGATTGTGATTAGTGAGACCTGTAATTAAAATTACAGGGCCATTTAATAAGAACTACAAAAAAAAAAAAGGAAAGAAACGTCACACAAACCTGATTTAGCCATCATAGCTGCCAATCCGACAGTCTTTAAGCAAATGGTTTTGCCCCCAGTATTAGGGCCAGTTATAACCAAAACTCGAGTTTTATGGTCTATAAAAAAGTCTACTGGAACTGGATGAGCTTGTTGAAGTGCAGCAACCTGGCAACCAGAAGTACATTTTCCTTGAAACAAATGATTTAATTATAATTATAGGCAACTGGTTATATGATTTCCAAACCATATTATTAAAAGGTTACCTGCATTTCTAAGGATGAAAGATCTATATCTGTTTCTCCTTTTTGTGCCATAATCTCGCCTTGCTGTTTTCTCCTGATTTCCTAAGGGAAAGAAAACAAAGTAATAATAATGAAACATCAACACGTGGCATTAGTGAGAACTTAAGGGCATAATGACTAGTTACAACCACCTGAAAGGATTTTTCTTCAACTAAGTAAACAACACAGCATGTAAAAAAAGAGAAAATCCTAACCTCAACTTGCAGTATCTAACATACTAATTCAGGAACCAACTAAACGCACCCCCCCACCCCCCCCCCCCCCCCCCCCCTCCCCCCACACAAAAGAAAAAAACACAGGGAAAAAAGAAGAAAAGAGTTGACAAAAGCTTTTGGGTCCTGCATAACTTACTGCAGTAGCATTACTGACATCCTTCCTGGCCTTCTGCAAATTTTGCCTATGCTGCTGAAGCAATAAAGGGTTATAAGCTTTTGGCATATACAATGTCCATTCCCTCTTAATGGGGTATGATGTCTTTGAAATTTTGTCTCCTGATAGGTACATGACAGAAGTAGAAGCGCCTTTGCCTTCCAGTAGAAATAAATCAGGACATGCACCTCCAAATGAAAGACTGTAAGTTGCTCGAGCATTGACCTACATGTTAAGAACCACAAATTAAGCAACTAAGGAATAACTAACTAGAACATTCAGTTGATGAAATATCTGCAAGGGCATCATGAAATCAAAACTCAAACCAACAATATTATCAAATGTTTGGATGGGCATATTAAATGGATTGCGGGATGGCTTAGATATGTGATCTTGAAGGGTCATGGCACATAGCTCGTGTGTAAACCTCTATCTTTGAGGCACTATCCTCATAAGGTAAAGAAAGGTAATGTTCTCAGCTTCTCACCTCCACCCAGTTTTATTACTTTCCTTTTCCAATCTATGTATGTAAGTAATACATTATATTTAGAATGTTTTAGCAGAGTTATTTGTAAGAATTCCTTTAGAAGCACTAAAGGAATCCACACTTGACTTAATAAGACCCCAGCTCAAACTTTTATAATTGGCTGGACTAGTAATGTTATTTATGTTACAAATGTCATTCAAAAAGCAAGTGCTGGATAAAGCAGTGGAGCTGGTCTCGTCTTAGATACAGAGAGGACAGAGAGAGAAAGCAAGAGAGGGAGAGGGCAAGAAAAATGGTGACAGACGCCTACCACATCCAGTCGGATTATACAGTTCAATAACTTTTCAATGTCATCAAGATCCATTTGCATCTGTGCAGAGAAAACAGCAACATGAAAAGATAAGGAGTGAAATTATTGTACAGCCAATGGAAAGAAATTTCATCACGTGATACAGATACCTTTTCTGTTAACATTGAAAGCACATCTGCCTCAGCCTTTGCCACAGATGCCCTTGCTTGCTGCAACTCATCATTTAAAGGAACGGCAGAGAGTGGCTCTATAATGCTTCCTAAGCCTGAACCACTACAACAGTATATACCCCTCAGGAAAGAAATATAATGCAAATAGATTATCACTAGTTCAGATAATCAGAGAGTGTTTGCATGAGCAATGATTGTTGAGAGTTATACAACAAAATTTTATGGACCTGGATAACAGTAGACCCTTAAAACTTGTCAGTTGATCAGCCCCTGATTTTATACACCACCTGCCATCAATGTTACTCACTTCCTGAACCAGTAATGGTATAATTATCAGGGAGAAAAATCATGAAAACACAAAATAAATAAATTTTTATTGCATGCTTCTTACCATAAATGGTGTTTCATTCTTTTCATTCCTAATTAGGCTGTCCATTAAATCATATATCTGAAAAGAGAAGGCAATAACATATTTTAAGATGAAATTATTGATAATAACATAGAACAATAGTGATTTTAAGCTCTTGCCCAGAAGTATACTAAATCTGTGCAAACTTTATATGCCTACTTAAACTGCCCCCAAAAAAAAAAAAAAAAAAAAAAAAGCTGGCAACAGCTCAAAGTTTCTATCTATCCAACCAACAACAATGCTTGAAAATAGAATAAAAAACTGGATTTTACCTTTCTCTCGAGCACCCGCACTTGATCACGTGATCGTCTCAGGGTTGAACTCTAAAAAAGTGAACAAAAATTTGAGAAAGAAAATAGTAAGATTAGAGAATATGCAAATAATCTGACTTATGAACCTGACAAACATTTCAACATGACAAATGACAAACAAAACCAACCAAAAATTATATTGCCAGTAGACAAGCAGATCTTATAAGTTAAAAACTTTTCTCAACAAAAACAACCGTCGTCTAAAAAAAATCTACATATCACAGAAACCATCTCAACTAGAGTAAATCAATAAAGTCCTAGGTGTCACAATATGCATAACCACAATGATGAAAATTCTGTGAGGTAACAGTGAACAAACCGCAGAGTCTTTAACAGAGCCATCTTCATCTATAACTTGCTGTATCAACTTAACTATTGATCGATTTATGACCAATCCCATTATCTGCATGCAACGTCCAGAAGAAGTAAGGGCATGCAAGAATTCAAAAAATATGGAGCAGTAGGTTCTCAGATTCAATCTTAATGCTTTATTTACCTCTTCTGTGAGAGGCATGAAACGTCCGTACCAATCTGCATCTTCCTTAATTGCAGCTTTTAGATTAAGCTGCAAAGTCTCGGCAAGCTGTAGCAGAGCTGCAACAGCCATTGCCTCATTCCCATTGACCGCCAAACTTCTCTGGACTTGTTGGATAGCAGATTTCACCTTCAAGGACAACATAACAAACACTTACAGTGCAAGGCCATGAATAATTTCAAAGTGCAAACATTCAAATAAGTTTTTTAAGAGCAAGACAATGAATCTTCCATGTACAAATGTTGAAGAGTCAATTCCTAGAAGATAAGCAACATCGAAAACCATGTGGCAGTTTCACAACAAATTACAATGAACCCAATTCTAGATAAGAGCAAATAAGACCGTGCACATGGTGATTAAAGCCTGAAACTACATATATGACTGAATGCCGCAATGAAATCCGTGGGTTTCCAGCGCCTTCGAGAACAACAATCATATATATTGAATTATAAGAAAAGATAGAACTAAACAAGAAACAGTGCACTAACAAGAACTGCATCGATGGTGCCGAAGTCCAAGCTGCAACCACCGTGCTTGCACATTTCCACGGCCGCGTTGGTCTCCTCCAGAAGCCTCAGGCTCTCTTCGTATGTCTGATTCAGAGACCACAACTGGGCCTAACACAGAAAACAGCACAAAGAAAAGCTGTCAAATAAAGCAATATTGAATGAACATTGAGAACGAAAGCTAAGCAGAGGATCAAAGAGATACTTTCGTGGCTTCGCGGCCCAAAGAAGTGCCGGCAAAGGATGCCACGGCGTCACAGAGACTGTCCCATTCGAGAACTCTGAGGCTGTCGTAGTGAACCGAGGACATTTTGTTGGTAATAGAAAGGTTTGCTGAGAGTGAGGATTGTTTGAGGAAACATTGGTTTTTGAATCTACGGGGTTTGATAATGATAATTGGGAAAACAGATATGGTGTTGGCGGTGGAATTAACAAAGAATGCGCAAGAATTCATCTCTCTCTCTCTCTCTCTGCGCTTTTGCCCCCCAGACCGTTGGGAAGATGAAGAGGGAAAACTTGTAGCGGAGGTGGTGGTTGGATAGGAAGGGGCACGAGTGGCTTAGGAGTTTTTTTTGGTCACGTTAACTGCTCTTCCATTTTTTGGTAATTTTAATTTTTTACAATTTTTTTTTATATATATTTAAAAATTTATTATTAAATTTATAAGATCCATGTAACGATGAATTTAAAATATATATATATATATATATATATAAATTAATTTAAAAATTAGAAAAATAACATTTAATTAGAGGACTCTAATCCAACAGAGGTTACTACTTGTAGGAAAATAATAGGATATGAAAAACGTCCCAAAGGGGTAGCTCAATCGGCTGTGAACCCCGCCTATGAAGCGGAGGTCACTAGTTCGAATCCTCCTCCTCCTTCCCTTGTGTGGACATGTCAAAAAAAAAAAAAAAAAGATATGAAAAACGAATAAGGCTTTAGCGGTAATGGGCTTTTTTCTAGCGACTTGGGTGAAGGTAAAAGGAGGGCATGGTTTGGACTTTGGAGTCTACATGATGATGCTAAGGGACAAGACTCCTGTCCATTAATTTTTTTTTTCACTGGTTTTATATTATAGTATTATGTGGTTTTAAGTGGATATTATTTTAAAAAATAAAATAAAAAAATATTTAGCCCCATCGATTCCTTATTTCTCTCACCGTATTTTTCAAAAATAATATCCACCTTGAATTAAGAAAGAAGACCTAACATTCTTTCTCCTTAATGTATTGTGCTCTTAGTAGAGCTATCCGTATTGAAAGAGAGTCTACAAATCTTTCATGTTATGGGCCCATTTAGGCCTACTTTTTACTAATGTCCCAACAAAAAAGTTGGGAATCTAGGATCAAGTTATGACTATATCTGTCTTGAAGGAGAATTAACGAATCTCTTATATTGCGGGCCGTTTAAGCTCCTATTGACCGGTGTCCCAATAGGTGCCATTATAATTATGCATAGATAAAACGTTTATTGAGTTTGTGTCACGTTTGTAGATTGTGTTAAAAATTGTTAATTCTAAATGTCGTGTGGCGGATTTGAATCATGTCGAGGTAAAAGTATAAAATTATATAAATCAATTTTAATCCGATTCATTTAATTAATTTTATGTTAAATTCATACAAATTTCAAGGGCGTAACTATTAATCTTCGCATACACAACGTGTCCAAGTCTAACTAATAAGATTTGCGGCATGCGAAGCTTAGAGTTGTGAGAAGCAGTCATAAAACTATTTAGATTATATATAAAATTATATAAATCAATTTTAATTCAACTCATTTTAATTATGTTTGTATGAAACTTGTACCAATTTCGAGGTCGTAACTATTACTCTTCGCGCGTGCACAACGTGGACCAAGTCTAACTAGTAGACTTTGCTGCATGCGAGAGTGGTAATGATAAGATCATGCTCCAAATTATTCCTCTTAGGACCATTTCTTTTCTTTTCTTTTTTCTTTTTTTTTTTAAAAAAAATTTTAGCAATGTTCTCTTGCGGTTGTCAACACTTGCTTATCTTTAAATTGCCAAATAGTTTTGTACGTAGTCATTAGGAGATTGTAAGTTGCTGCCGCGCTTGGCATTTCATTATCATATTGATAGAAAATTAATTTGGTATTATGTGAGACGGAGCTTTCAAATGACCATTGAGATTCTTTTAACACAGAAGCAATGCCAAAACATTCATCAAGTCTATTCTATATGAATGAGAATTTTTATGTCTGATTAGTGTAAATTATTCAAAATTTTATTTATTAATGTTCTGATTAAGCTGAGTCGAACAATGGATTATTTGCAATTTCTACCGTTTTTGTCATTAATTTCTAACAGGTAAGTTAATCATACTTAAAGTAGAATAACCACTGTGATGGTCGCCTCCGCATTTAAAAAAAATATACAGACAACTGACAACCAGAGACCGGATAGCTCATGAATGAATGGCTTGCTGCCTGGATTATACTCTTTGCTTCGGAGTGTCCGCTATACATGGTGCTGTACTTCTGTCTTGCTAAACTACGTCGTTTTTTAGTTGGATTGTGTGTTACTTATTGTTCTTCCTTCGTTTTTATTTTTTTATTTTTTTATTTTTTTTATATATATTGTTTCAGAATGAGAATAAATAAAAATTCACGTGACGCTATATTTTGCGACCGTCTGGCCGGCCGTCACTTTGAAACAAATACAACCAAAAAGATAAAGGTGAAACAGAATCTTGGACCAGACCCACACAAATTGTTAATTAGTCCAATTGGTGGGCCATAGCAGGTCCCTATCCACATGAAAAATCTTGCCTAAAGATCCATTGGATGGCTTTGTTTGTTTATGCACTGAGATTCAGACTTTTTACACGGCAAACCAGCTAGCTAGGCATCACTTGAAAAGAAGATTGTGCTACTTAGGCAAAAGGCCAAATAATATATTTCCTCTCTAGCGTAAGATTGCGCCAACACAAATATGTCACCTAGTTAGAATGAAAGATTTATGCTTAATGAGATATAATTTTTAATTGATTGAGCTATCTTTTGAAAACTAATAAGATAGTTTAACTTCTAAGCAGGGTTAGAGTTTATATAATTTATATTATAAAATTATTTATAACTTAACGTGACATTTAT
Organism: Corylus avellana; assembly: GCF_965113065.1. Lineage (NCBI taxonomy): Eukaryota > Viridiplantae > Streptophyta > Magnoliopsida > Fagales > Betulaceae > Corylus > Corylus avellana. The sequence goes on from NC_142491.1 coordinate 44,859,645, forward strand.
AATTAACAAAGAATCTAGCTTGTCAATTTCTCTTAATAATTTTATCGGTTAATAATTGTCTTTATTACATACAATACAAGTAGTTAATGAAAGAGAATAAGTAAAACCCGTACCTACTCCAACTATTCGAGCTACCCAAACACCTGCCACTAGTGAGAGGCCCGGCGTGTTATCCACCCGTATTGCATATATACGGGTAAATATTGCTGCCCATATCTAAATTATAGGGGAAATGGAGAGAATCATCTTCCTATTTTAAGGTATAATAAACAAAGTACAAAGGAATCACAAACCATGGCAACTAAGTTGTAACCAACTGTCTATCTGTTCCCCGTTTGGTTGTCTCTCTCTTTTATATTATCGTAAAAAAACATTTTCCTTTGCTAATCTTAGTAAATCAAACAGTTGTTACCTATCCACGACTTGACTCCAAACGCCTCCCCTATACATTCAGAGCTTCAATTCTCGTTTCCCTCAAACACCCAGAGTCAGAGACCCCTCTCTCTCTCTGATCCCCAATTCTCTGTGTCTTACCAGTTTCGAAGCCTCCGCCATTTTAAGCAATCTTTGATGGGTTTGGAGGGAGATGAAGAAATGGCCGCCATCCCCACCAAATCCACGTTCAGGTACAACTCGCCCTTCGTCCAGGTGTCCCTCATAGGCCTCGTATGCTTCTGTTGTCCCGGCATGTTCAACGCGCTCGCCGGCATGGGCGGTGGCGGCCAGGTCGACCACTCGGTCGCCAACAACGCCAACACCGCGCTCTACGCCACCTTCGCGGTCTTCGGCGTTCTCGGCGGAGGTATTTACAACATCCTGGGCCCGCGGCTCACCCTTGTCTCCGCCTGCTCCACCTACGTCCTCTACGCCGGCTCTTTCCTCTACTACAATCACCACAAGCACCAGGACTTCGCCATTGTCGCCGGTGCGCTGTTGGGCGTCGGCGCGGGCCTCCTCTGGGCCGCACAGGGCGCTATCATGACCTCTTACCCTCCAACACACCGTAAAGGGACGTATATCTCGCTCTTCTGGAGTGTATTCAACATGGGTGGCGTCATTGGCGGCCTTATTCCTTTCATTCTCAACTATCATCGCGGCGAAGCCGCTTCGGTCAACGATGGCACCTATATCGGTTTCATGGCCTTCATGGCGGTCGGGGCGGCTCTTTCTTTGGCGATTTTGCCACCCAGTAAGGTGATTCGTAATGATGGGACTCGGTGTAGTAACATCAAATACTCCAACGTTAGGACAGAGTCGATTGAGATTTTCAAGTTGTTTCTGAACTGGAAGATGCTGCTCATAGTGCCTGCCGCTTGGTCCAGCAACTTTTTCTACACATACCAGTTCAATAACGTTAATGGGGCGTTGTTCAATTTGAGGACTAGAGGGTTGAACAACGTGTTCTACTGGGGAGCGCAGATGTTGGGCTCGGTTGGGATTGGGTACATAATGGACTTCAGTTTTCAGAGCAGGAGGATGAGGGGGTTTGTTGGGATTTCTGTGGTTGGGGTCCTTGGGACTGCTATTTGGGCTGGTGGTTTTGCCAACCAGCTCCGGTACTCGCGCAGTCACACGCTGGAGAACTTGTTGGATTTTAAGGACTCGGGTGCTGATTATGCAGGGCCATTCGTCTTGTATTTTAGTTATGGATTGCTGGATGCCATGTTCCAAAGCATGGTTTACTGGGTGATTGGAGCCTTGGCGAATGATTCTGAAATCCTTAGCAGGTAATGGATATGATGAGTCATGTATCTATGGCATGTTATTATTATTGAGCATCGTCTATGAAGCTAATTTTATTTTTGTTCTTGTATTGCAGGTATACTGGGTTTTATAAGGGAGTGCAGAGTGCTGGAGCAGCGGTTGCTTGGCAAGTTGATACACACAATGTATCATTCATGTCCCAATTGATTGTGAATTGGTGCCTCACTACAGTTGCTTATCCATTATTGGTGGTTCTTGTCATGTTGGCTGTGAAGGATGAGGCAAAGGGTGAAGAGGGAACTACCGACGAGGCTACTCCTACGTCAGCTAAGCCTACCTATACATGACAATGATTATGGAGGGGTTTAATTCTTCTCTCTCTTTGTTCTTGTGTTCTCCATAATGTCATCTAAATGTTTGGAAGTTGAAAATTTCATCTACGGGTGTAAATGCTATTTATTACTGTCATTAATCAAGTTATAGGGTAATGTTTTGTGCAGAATATTTGTCCCTACTTCTTGTCGTGCTATTTTTATACATAGAATTCTGGTGGGTGGCTTTTGCCAGACGGCTCAGAACCATATGAGCGATCTTTTCTTTTTGTTTTTAATTAGGAGATGAATACTATCCCATCCATTCAGATATCCCTTGCGAATTCTGGAGTACTTTGAAATAGCTTGGCTTATAACCAGTGGTGCATCTATTGCAGCATATTAAAAGAAAAAGGTTGAGATGCTAAAATCACTAGCTTTCATACCTTTGCGATGATCACTAAGTTGGCCCCTTTTCAGTGGACAATAGGATGGATTGATTGGCTGAGGGCTTATTATACAGGACCCTTAGAAAAACCTGCTTAATAAACACCAAGCAAAGCCCTATGTAATTTTTTTTATTTTTTCCTTAGAAAAAACTGATTCCACATATATGTTTTGCCTAGTAATCCAATAAAATCTGATTCCATGTACTTTAATAGAGATTTACTCGGTTTCTGAACAGACCTGATTAGAAATATTGGAAATGAAGGAGTACTTTCTTGCTCAATGTCATCAATTTGAAAATTTAAAATGCATCAGAGTTCTCTGTTCATTTTGCTATTTCTCTTGGATCATGTTCAGGTTATGGTTTGGATTGTCACCTAGCAGGGTACTAAAGAGTATGGTATTGAATTTAGACATATATGCAGGAAAGAGTGGAATTTAAGGCTCTCTTTAGGTGAGTTATCAGGTTTCCTATGGTGATACAGATGATAGCTGACCTTACAATGGCGATTGAACTGAATAACTCAGCTGGCACCTGTAACAGATCTATTATGACCACTGGATTTAGTGATTTATCTTAGTATACAATAAATATTTTAGACCATGGTGGAACATTGACAAAAGGACCACACTCCAAGGGGATTTGCCAACCTAATGAGCCCTGTACCCTGCCCTATCCACATATATATATATAAAGGATGTCCTATACCACTGTAACCGGATGATGACCATTCTCACCTGTTCTTCGATCTGTTGGAGGTAGTGGTAGGGACTAGGGAGCTGGACTTCAGCTAGTGACTAACATGTATTATTTCGTAGTATTTTGAATTTGACCTGTGATTGTTGAAAAACTTGATCCAACTTACTATGTTGGCTACCAATTGAATTTTTAGATCTGGTCCTACAATTCTCAATCTTGTCATTTTATTTTTCAGAAATAAAATGTTACGAATCCTTATCCCTTGCATGGAAAACGCACTAGCTACTGCCTTAGGTGGGATGAGGGTGAGGCTGATGATGAATATATTGAAATCTTCACCAGATCAGAGAGAGAGAGAGATAGGAATGGTACTACAAAATGTATCCACAAAAAGTTATAGAAAGATACTTTCAACCATAAGAGGTAGGGGACCCCATAGGGCATGGGCCGGAGGTTGCAATCTTCTTGCTGTACAAACTTAATTATGGCGATGGTGGTTGTTGCCTTCCATCCACATTGTTTTCAGCTATTAGATTGCAGCATTTATTCAATTCTGAGAATATTTAAGTGAATTAAATTACAATAATAACTATATGGTTATGTGGTAATGTGCGTAGAGTGTGAGATGAGTTTTAGTCCATTAGATTGGAATGGTAGGCTAATCTATAAGATGTTCAAATACAAAATGTTTCTCTGAATGCTGCCTTCATCTGGAAGGCCTAGGGCTAATATCTTATTGAATCTGCTCAAGTGTTGGGCCTAGGGGTAATTCTAAAGAATTAGGGTCATACTGAATTCTGATATAGCACTATTGATGCCATACATGTCAAGTATCTTCATGTGTAGAAGGTTATGGTGAGTGGGAATTGACCTCACTATTATTTATCCACTTTCAACTGACACAAAAAACTACATAGAATTTTATTGTCAAAAACTAATGTGTGATTCTACATGCGATCTGTTAGAATATTAATTAAATGATTAAATCAATCATTTTCTATCAATTTAAGCTTTTGAGATAACCAATGACTTAACACGACTTATGGTACTGTTTATGAAAGAATGATGTGAGATTCCATCCAAGATATTCATGAAACTTGTTCAGATTCTTGGTCTCATGACTCTCATCTCATCATTTTTCTCTTTCTTTTTCTTGTGTTTTTTTTCTTCTCATCAGAAGATAACTTCTTCTGTATGTCTATTGTGCCAAAAAAGTGATCTGGAGGAAAGGGATGATATATTTGCCTAATCTTTTGAATAACATATTTGATTCCTAAAAACCAGAAAAATGGTTTAGTAGGGATATAGCAAAAAATTATTTGGTAACATAAATAAAAGTAAACTTTCAGGTGTTGATACATGAGTTCCAAAAAAACCAGGCTCAAGTCAGGCAACCATCATCACCGTGATACATCCATCTCTGCTGCAGGTATATTTCTTTATTCTTTTATCATGCATTGGCAAGAAGTGCCTCAATTTTATCCTCTGAGCCTGGAGCAGCATCTGGTTTGTCAGCCTCGGCCTCAACTTGCCCCTCCTTTGCCAGCTCTTGGATCTCATTACCAGCCTCAACTTTGTCCTTTGATTCATTGACAGTGGGGGCGTCAACTTTGTCCTCTGTTTTCTTGGCAAGCTCTTCACCGGCCTCCGCGGAATCTTCTGGTTTGTGCACTCTATCACTGATCCCTGCGGAAGCGGGGGGGTCTACCACAGTGTCGGCCGTTGTAGTCTGTATCTCACCTCCATTGCTGCTATCCTGCAATCAATTATCAGTAAAAAGAAAGAAACAATGAAGCCTTATCAGGAGTAACCAAGATAATGGTCTAGTGGGACAGAATGTAATGTTATGTTATGCAATGCATACTAGAGCAACAGTCTCGCCCTCGGCCGCTGCCGCCTTCTTGTCGGGGGCAGAGCCCTCAGCAGGGAGTGGCTCCTGCTGGACTCCAGAATCCTTGGGCTTGCCCGCACAGCCTCCCATTGATTGATGAAGTTTGTGGGAAGGGTGGGCGAGTTATGGAGGTGGATGGGGTGAACTGAAAGACCTTTGTATGATGAATAAGGATGTTTGAGGCTGATGAGGGACAAGAGGAGGAGGTGAGAAGGTAATATAGCCATGAGGTGCAGAATATTTAGGAGTCATTGCTGGTTCTGCAAGAGCATGTTAGCCTGGCCAATCATGGGGTTTGTGGCCAAAATCTGGTGTGTGACTTTTTCGTACGGACAGCAAAGTTTGCTTCTGCGCCTTTCATGGTGGGTATGCATGGAGAGTATCCGTTGTAGTTAGTTATGGTAGTTAGTCCTGTGGTATTTGGTTACTCTAAAATTAGAACTTTTTCTCACGAAGGTGGTCGTCTATGATATTCGAATAAATTCCCAAGACAACTTTGTGCAACTGAGTTCAAAGAATTCTACAAACTAAATAAATACTCTCTCTCTCAATCCTGAAATCAATAAGTAGAATAAATAATCAATAAAACATAGGACGAAAAAAGATAGAGAAATATATATATATATAAAAGATCATAGAAATTTAAAGAGAAATTTGGATTGTGTTTCATTACACGGTTGACTAATAGCCTTTTCATTTCATGGTACAAATTTTGGTTTATTGTATACATATATCATTAGATTTATAAAATATAATCCAAACCACTAAATCCACTAAATCTTGCATATATAATGATTTTTTATGATTATTTCCCACATCTAACTTGGCCTAATAATTGTCTAGTATATAAGATTGCACTTCTCCCAAGAATCGATTGGAATAAAACTCCAAATGCTCTCTTCATAAAATAAAAAATAAATAAATAAAAATTGACTACTTAAGGGGTCAATTCACCAAATTTAGAGTTCAAATGACCAATTTGAAGTCAACTCAAAATTGTAAATATTAAAAAAAAAAAAAATTGAGATTATGTTTGAGTAGTTTAAATAAGAATAAATATAATTATAAAAAAATTATATTACAAAAAATAATATTAACCAAAACAAATTTTGAGGTGGCTTGGCGATTTTGAGAGTGGTTCAGCCAACCTTTATAACATGCGCGGTGTGGGAAAAATCACTTAGGGTTCATAAGAGTGGCTGAGTCACCCTAACATATATATATATATATATATATGTATATAATTTTTCAATTTTTTTTATTAATAATTTTTATTAGTTTGGTTAAAAAAATATTTGAATAAAGTTGAAATTTTTTGAATTGAAATAAGTCTCATAAGAACAAGCTTCCCAAAGAAGATAGAAATGCAAACTTCTCTAAGAAGTTATAATAGGAGTGTAGGACCAACTTTTTTTTATTTTTTCATATAAATAAGAGGGATCAACTGCTTGCTGTCTGTCCATCGCGCTTTCTCTGCTTTCTTCCTCACTCTCTTTTGCTCATACCAACTAAACTAAACACCTCCTCATTCCCTCATCGCCTCATCCCTTGTTTTACTGAGAAAAAAAAAAAGAAAAAAAAAAAAGAAGAAGAGAGTTTGTGTGCGCGCGTGATGGGCGTGTTGTCTTTGAATCTGCCACCGGGGTTCAGGTTTAGTCCGACGGAGGAGGAGCTCATCAACTGCTTCTTGAGGCCAAAGATCAACGGGAATGATGAACAAGTTTACTTTATTCCCGAAGTCCACTTCTTTAAATGGGAACCCTGGGATTTGCCAGGTAGTCTTCTTCTTCTTCTTTCTATCACACACCCAGACTCCTTTTTATTTTCCTTTCTTTTTTACTTCACTGCAAAAGTTTGTCATCTTTTGTAATACTTTGTGGTGAAAAAGTAGGAAAATGTTTGCACAAAAATCAAATAAACACACTATAATCTTCCATTAGCCCACTAAAAATTCAAACAATTTATTATCTTAATTCAAAAGTTACAATTTTCATCAAAGATCAAACTGAAGAAAAAAAAAAAAAAAAACTACAAATACAGTTAATTCTCAATTATAATTATTTTGAGAGGATTGTGTCATTCTTGTTGAAAAAAAAAAAAAAAAAATTAATTCTTGAAGTTGTAGTTTTTTCTCAAATAAAAAACATACACATCGAAGATTAAGAAAAATAATTACTTCAGATTTTAGGTTGTTATATTTGAAGAGTTGAGAGAGAAAAAAAAAAAATTCCGAAATAATTGAGAGATCTTTATTTTGTAGGCCTTATTATTTTGTAGATAATCTATTATTAATCAAATTATTTTTCAATAGCTTATTATTTAGAAAAAAATAATTCTTATTTTATAAATTATTTATTATTAAGTGCATGTCGAAAAGAAAAAAAAAAATCGTCTTCTCTAATGAATTAAAAATATTAGAGTGAAATTCCTAGATGTATTTATGATATTGTCTTATTAGAGCAATCTGCTCTGGCTGTTTAGAGTTTTATGCTCTTGGCTAATTATCTTTTATGAGGAATGAAATCAGATGATTCAAAAAAAAAAAAAAAAATATTAGAGTGACTAAAAGTATTAATAAATAATAATTTAATTTGTATTATTTATTTCCTTATTTGATTTGGATATTAATAATACTTATTGTGTATTAAATGTTTAAATTAATGAAATCACATAGAAGAAAAATTATTGAAATATAATTAAATGCCTTTAATTAAAATAATTTAATGATCGGTTTACTCTTAAAAATTGGTTCGAAAATTATTTCTTAAAAAATTGGTTTATCCTTTAAAAAAAAAAATTTACCACATGTCGCAATATTAAAACACCATTGAGAGTACTTCGGCTATATATATATATATATATATATATATATATGATGTGCTCTCAAAAAATAGTGCCGGGTTTGGTTTCTTTTGAGTGTAGATTTATCCGGCATAAAGACGAAGGATCTAGAGTGGTTCTTCTTCTCACCACAGGACCTGAAGCATCAGAATGGGAATCGGTTGAACAGGGCAACCAATGCTGGGTACTGGAAAGTGACCGGTAAGGATCGGGAAATCAAGTCTGAAGCAAGCTTGATCGGAAAGAAAAAGGTTCTGGTATTCTATAAAGGCCGTATGCCAACGGGCGAAAAGACCGATTGGGTAATGCACGAGTACCACAAAGCCCCCGGCACAAACCCCGGTCAGGTTGGTTTTCTATCTCTCGTCTTTTGTCATGTTTTCTTAACAAGGATTCACTCTGTTGATTAACTTTATGCAGAACACCTTTGTCCTCTGTCGTTTATTCGATAAACATAAAAAGAGTGTCAAAGGACCAAAATTGAATAAACCTGGATCTGCCGTTTCATCTCCTACCTCGTCCAAATCTTCTCTTGAAGAAGCAAAGTCGAAACTAGCAGTGGCTTCGGAGCAAGCTGAAGATTATCGAACAATTGATGAGTGTTTTGATACTGAAGATTCTGATAGAACCAAATCTGACACTAGAGCACCTGTTGAGGGTGGTGACAACAATTTTAATGCTTCCGCTGCAGAGAATCAAGTGGCACAAGTTATAGATACTGAGGTGAGAAAGGAATTGAGTTTCAGATTGAAAAAGTTGTTAAATTAATTAAATACTAATCTTGTTCGTTCATGTTTCTTTTATCAGGTTGATCTGCAAGTGGAGGAAGAACTACAAATGCTGCAAAATCCACTAGATTACAACCCTTTGACCCCCTTAACTTCACTCCTCAAATCTTCTCCTGAAGAAGAAGAAAAGTTTAAGTACACCGCAAAAAATCCAGTGGCCGAAGCAACGGCGGGCGAGGTGAGAAAGACACTGAATTCCTGCTCAAAAGAATAAACTCGTATCTTCCAAACGCAGTTAAGTAACTATCTCTCTCGTTTGTTCATGTTTCTAACATCAGGTTGATTTGCAGGTGGAGGTAGACTCGAATATGTCCTACGTCCCACCAGAGCCACTAGATTGGAGCTTGCTCTCCCCGTTACACTCGCAGATGCAAAATGAGTTGGGTCCTTTTTGCATGTCTGACCCTGTCACCAATGACTTAAACAACAATCATGGTGTGGTGTGTTTTCAATATGGCACAAATGATGGAGCTGCCTATATCTCTCAGTTCTGCGATCGAGATGAGTACTTTCATAACTATGCCAGCAGTCAAAAGAATCTCGATTTTGACGGTGAGACCTGGAAACATAAAACACTCACGAAAACACATTAACAAAGAGCCCATCTTTGATAGGATAGGATAGTAATGAATTTAAGACATAGCCAGTATAAGCCATAGCCAGTATAAGCCTGCTTTCTTAAGGACAAGTCCGTCCCATTGATAGAGTTATTCAATTTGCTGATAAATTTCCTGATGTTATCACTGATAAAACTCAACTCCAGAGATTTTTCGGGTCATTAAATTACATTGCTGACTTCTACAAAGATCTGAGGAAATATTGCAAACCCTAGGTTGCAAAGTAATCCTCCTCCTTGGACTGATATTCATACTTCATTAGTCAAGGAGATTAAAACTCTATCCTGTTTAGGTATTTCCATTGATAATGCCTTTGAAATTGTTGAAACTAATGCCTTTGAAATTGTTGAAACTGATGCCCAGAACCCCATTTATTAAACACGAGCAAGCATCCGCCTATGTTCGTGTTCCCCATTTCCAACACCTATTTTTTTGTTGAGATTAATTGTGCTTCTATTAAGGACCCATCCCAATTAGCACTTTCCTATTTCCCTCCTCGCTTTCATTGGGCTTCTAAACATCTTTTGAAAGATCTCTCCTATTATACCAATATTTTGTTGCAGACTGGTACTAAAGCTTCTTTATCATAGTGTCTATTTTGATAAAATTATTTATGAAAAAGATTGGGGTGACCACCCTTCCAAGCTTAGAAAACTCTCCAATATTGATATTCCCTTTACTACTTTGATTATATTGAAGCCTGGTTTAAAATTCATGTTATTCCAGACACCCAAATTTGACCATTCTTGGTTTGTTAAATTTGATGAACAATTTGAGGGAATATTGAAAACCATGAGGCATGGTAGAAAGAATTACACGTAGAATTAGACTATAAGCAGAGAATTAGAGAGATCCTGACCATGAGGCATGGTAGAAAGAAGATATGAACGGGGAAATTGCTAATCAAGTATAATTTCTTCCTCGAGAGATTGTTCGCCCTAAATTCAACAGCAAGTTGAAAACCATAAGCAGAGAAATTAGACAGATCCTGACCATGAGGCATGGTAGAAAGAAGATATCGGCAGGAAAATTGCTAATCAAGTATAATTGCTTCCTCGAGAGATCTTTTAAAAATTTCAACAGCAGGTTGAAAAAGCCATAAGCTGAGAATTAAAAAGATTCTGACCATGAGGCATGGTAGAAAGAAGATATCGACATGGAAATTGCCAATCAAGAAGAATTGCTTCCTCGAGATATCTCTCAAACATTTCAACAGCAAGTTGAAAACCATATACAAAATTAGACCATAAGCAGAAGATTAGACAGATCCAGGCCATGAGGCATGGTAGGAAGAAGATATCGATGGGAAAATTGCTAATCAAGTAGAATTGCTTCCTCAAGATATCTTTCAAAAATTACAACAGCAGGTTGAAAACCATAAGCAGAAGATTAGACAGCTCCTGACCATGAGACATTGTAGAAAGAAGATATTGATAGGGAAATTGCTAATCAGGTAATTTTCTAATGATCAAGATGATGCTCATCTGCATGGTAAAAACTATAGGTAGGGTATTTCACATTCTGGATATCAATTTCGGTTGTATGCATGTAATCGCAACTGTTCTGAATCTGCAAGAGATATACATTGTGATTTTATATATTACTGTTATTATTACTACCATTCCTATTATCTTTGTGATCAAATAAAGTCACAAGTAGACATGGTTTTGATGCCCCTTATATAGGATATCATGTCTGTGTAGCCAAAAGCCGTATCAGAAAACAACCACGAAGAGGAAACAAAAGTCTCTTAATTAAGTAACCTTATCAGATTCAGACCTCGTCTTCAAGAAGCAGCATATTGGGAATTCCTTGACTGACCGGGAAGCGCCGAGCGGTCTCGGGACAAACGAGCGCGTCCTTCTCAAGGTGGAGCTCCAGAAGGGCATGGTGGAACTTGTTCAAGAAGTTGTCGGAGTCGAGCATGGACGAGTCGGCCACCTCAGGGAGCTGGGCAGCATCTACGAGGGCCTTCCACTCGATCATGGGGAACACGTTTCGGAGGAAGCCGGCGTTTAACTCCACTTGCTTCTCTGTTGCCTTCTCCACCTCAATGCGGAGAGGGAAGCCATTGGCCGCGCCTTTGATGTTCGAGGAGAGCATGTTGTGAGTTAGCAGCTTCATCTAACAATTCATTGAACATTAAAACGTGTAAATCAGAACCTCAAATTCACAATAGGACTATCCAAAACCCTAATCTCCAATTTCCTTCAATTCACATCAATCCAATAGAAATTAACTGAAATTAATATCCAAAATACATAAAACAAAAAGTGGTCATATTACATTACCTAAAACAAATCAATTCGACGAGATTCCCAAATCGGTCTGGGTTCGGCTCACCCGACGGTTACCGGTCGGATTTCGGACAAAATGGAGTAATTCCGGTCCTGTAACTCATGCATGCGGACGCTTCCGAAACCCAGTATCTTTTTGTTGTATTGCGGCTTATTGCCTAACAAGACAAGCCCAATTGAGTGATGGTCTTGGATTGGGTTTGGGCTTAATGAGGCCTCAATACTCATGGCCCACCTTCTTTTTTATTGGGTTGGTAGGCTGTTTGGGTTCTCAGTGGGTCTCCAAAGGACTTTCCTCTCATCACTTTGCAAAAGAGCTCTTATTTTTTCAAACAAAGTTGGTGAAGAAAGCAAACAAACCTCAACCAATACTGCAATACACACAAAAAAATAAAAAATAAAAAATAAAAGCCCAACTGTACAGCGGTTAACGAAAGAAAGATGCCAAGCGTGTGACGGAAAGAACACCTTTCCTTCTTTGGACGACCGAGATTCTTTCCTCACAAAATCAAAATCCCCTTTCTTGCCGAATTCCTTCTTCCGTGCTTCCTTCCCCAATTCCCAAGCCCTAATTGCTTCAATAAGGGTACGAATTGGGAATTTTCTTTCAAAGCCTAAGCGTCTGGGCGATTTCTAAAAGTTCTCGCCTTTGCGAATAGGCAACCACCATGAGCCCCCAATTCCCCAAACCAACATGCTCTTTCCTCATCATCATCACCATCGCCATAATCTTCGCCGTTAGCACCATCCCCACCGTCCGATCAGACTACATAGCCTCGGTTGTTGGATCCTTAGAAAAAAACTACGATGACTGCATCCAGACCAAGCCCGCGTCCTGCCCCGTGAACTGTTTCCGGCCCAACCCGGTCTGCGGCACCGACGGCATGACCTACTGGTGTGGCTGTCCCGACGCCGCCTGCTCCGGCACCACGGTCGCCAAGATGGGTCACTGCGAGGTCGGCAATGGCAGTGGCGAGCAGGGCCCTGTCTCGGGCCAGGCCCTCCTTCTTGTCCACATCGTCTGGCTCATCGTGCTCGGCTTCTCCGTCTTGTTTGGGCTTCTCTGATGGGCTTGGGAATTCTCTGGGGTTCATATCATTGATTGATTGGTCAGTTTTTTTATTTTTTTTGTTTAAGATTTTTTTCTGAGAATTTGGGTGCGTGTGTGAGAGAGAGCGGCAGTGCATTTCTTTCTTGTGTACGTAAGAGACGAATATATACGGATAGGGATTGTATTTTCCTCCTATTCTTTTTGTTATATGTATAAGCTTCCATTCTTTTCTTTGTGTTTGTGTTGTGGGTTTGATTTTGTTTTTCATTCTTGTTCAATTTGTACGAGTTATTGGAGTTATCATTACGTTTTTCTTTTCTGTATGGTGAAGAATTCTAGATAATTCACCCCGTATCTTCTTAGCTCCTTCTAGGATGATGCTCTTCATAGTATAATTGTGTGTGTGTGTCGACTTTCAGATTTTGTTTATGCATTTTTATACACATTTCTAGTATAGTATGTTCTTTGAAACTATTATTTATAGATCAATACATTTCATGCGCCTGCCACCTGATCCTCCGTCCTCTGTTTATCATATGAGTTGTTGTGTTTGTTCATGAGGGTAATTGCCCTCTAGCTGGAGAAGGGATATGAATGAGGAGAAAAGAACAAGCTATCAATTTTGTAGTCAAAATTTGAAGAAAGAAAATAATCCAGCTTGAAATACTTTGCATCGTAAGTAGAAGATATATAATGCAATATGAACTTGTCTAAACATTTGTACTGAATCAGAATTTAGCTTGAGCTTGAATGCATCGTCTCTTCCTTTGTGAATTGTGGTGTACGTTTGGTGCAGTAAGTTGGATGTGCATTGTCTCTTGTCCATTCAATATTTTACTTTAAGGTGGAGATCATGAAAGTTAACCTTGTTTATATATATATATATATATTTAGATCTGCAGTTTTAGTCATACGAATACGACTAGATCTAAACAATTGCCTACTCTGTTGATATCCTATTTATTGTGACGTTTGTAATTTGTCTTTCTTGGGACATGTATCTATATTAAACCCCCCTCCTCCATGAGTTTGATTGAACTTTGGAGTCTGCTCATTCATCTACTTCCAGCTAAACGAGTTTTGCATTCATTAGAAATGCTGAAGTCTGATTGTAATCTCCTTAAGAATTTGAATGGGATTACTTATCAAAAAAAAAAAAAAAAGAACGGAATTTGAATGGGATGAACTTTGGTGGAAGGCCCGGGTGATTTTTTTATGAGAAAATCTGGCAAATGGAAGAATTTGGTTCGAGTTAATATCAGACGTTCGTTGTCAGTTCAATGATCGCTAAGTTTTTATTTTTTGCCTTTGCATCCTCGAGTGAGAGAGTTTGTAGACCCAAAAAATAGATCCCAGAATTTCTTCGCAAAGCGGGGACATCGCAGGGAAATCAATGAAACAATATGGACCGAGTCAACCCAGTCCTGTTGATAGACAGAAAAATTCCACTGTTGAAATCAATAAACAATCTTACGCAGGTACACACGCATGAAGTTATGAACTGATTGGAGATCACCTAAGCCAGCCTCAAATAGTCTGTACCTGTACAACCTAAACCCAATTGGAATCTCCAGCTATTTTAAAATGGTCATACGAGACCCGCCAACCCGGTCCTATCTGGTTAAGTGACTGCATAGGCCAAAATGTATTTGGACAAGTGATTTTCATGAAGGCTTTTTCATAATTACTGCCCAAATTGCTAACAATTTAGCAATTTTGGTAATAAATTGTTAATAATTTTAGGTCACATGGCACATAAAAGATCAAACAAAAAGTATATGCAAGTAAACTAAAATAAATCAGCGTAGATGTTCACAACTAAACCAATAGAATATAATGCAAAATGACTGAAATTTTTTCGATTCCTTTGTCTAACTTTGCCGGTAAGAAAACAACATCCTATAACTGCCCATACTACGTGGACAAGTGCTCTGCCAAAAGAATAAGCATCCTAAAATCAGTCTGCTGCTATTATCACCAGCTTTCCTCTCTTCCAATCATGGAGAAACTTACAAGTAGAATTAGAGCGAGAACCACAAAACTGACAAAACACAGTGTAGTACAATTTGATTTAATTCCAGAATAAGTTTGGTAGGATCAACTCTATAATCCTTCATTGGGGCTCTGAAGTGAAAATCCTGGCTTGCTGTTGCCAAGATGACCTTTGTCAGCTGTTTTAGCAGTAGTGAGGCTCTCAACCCCGGTTTCTCCTGACGAAGAATCGCCCTTTACATCTAACATTAACGCAGGGGAAGAGGTTGCATGAGACCCATCACCGGTACCATTGCCAATCAGGCTTTTGTAAATAGTGAGTGCTTGAGCCATCATGCTGGCAGGATTGGCAGCCGAACTAGGAAGCAACATTGTTGTGCCCTGATGAAAAAAGGAACGCAGAGAGAGAGAGAGTGAGTTTAGTGAAAACAATTGAGCACCAACAGATATACTTTGCATACAACGATATACAGGTCTGTTCTTTACCTCCTTGGCAATATTACTAAAGGCTTGAATATATTGCTCAGCAATTCTCAAACTCGCCGCCTGCAAACCACACCATAATAGTAGTTCCCAAACACAATCTTAGTAAATACATATTTTCATGTTTCTAATAATATGTATTTTCATGTAAATGTACAAATGCTATGCACCACCACACAACATCACTTTTGTTTATGAATCATGTCTATGCTCAACTAGAGTCAGCCCATTCAAACGTTTATTCAATTTTTTGAGGGTACACCTTTAAACTCAATATTCAAGTTTTTTAGTGGAAGTAGCATGTAGAACCTCATTATAATAACAACCATACATCATTTCTTGCACATCCTAGCATCATCGAGACCAAGGTAGACAGCTCATAGCTTGCAGCATTCATTCAGAAAACTACATATTTGGTCCATCTGGTACAGGTACAGCTTTATGAAGAATGAATGCAGATGCATATTCCATATGAGGGGCAAAGCGAAAAATATAGGATTTCCTTGATATGTTTAGACTTGTCAACAAAGCCTAAACAAGCCCTGAAATGAAAAGGTTATAAATTGCAAAGGTGCACTGAAACGAAGTGCTAATAGCATGCCTTCCAAACCACAATGAGCCAAACGTGTGAGATTTCTAGTTGTAGAGCTCTATCATGCATTCACGGGGTCAAACAGTGCAATGTATTGATTGCTCTGACATTTAAAACATTCAAAATGAAGCATTGTAACCAACTGGACTACAACTAAGTGCAAACCTACCATACCCACATTGTCAGAAGTAGCACCTAAGAGTGGAAACCAGATGACATACAAACTCAAATGGAATGGGCACCACCATTTTGGACTCCCAAACATCTATAAATTCTGCTTCCTCTATATGGAACAAAGACATGCACAATGTATAATGTCTAGAATACTGAAGGTGCACTCAAGAGTATTGAAGGATCTCACCTCTACTCCTCCATTTTCCTTGAGGGTCTGTGACACCATGGCGATTCCTTCAGCTGTTGCTTTTGCTCTAGCAAGGATGGCTTCAGCTTCACCTGATGAAGAAGTACTGTTTATAGATGTCTGAGAAAAGCGACTTATCTATCATAGTAAAGGAGCATCAACATTGAGATAATCCACGTGCCCCTTTAATTTGTGTTGGCTATATTAGGTTAGTGGACAGGTCAATAAAAAGAGCTCACAAGTTGATCATGACAAGCCATACAGGAGAACATGAACAAGGCTCTTCAAGGACACTTGTTGCAATCCACATGTAACTTACCTTTGACAATGCCATACTTCACTAACTCCTGACAACCTCTGACAACAGAAACATTCTAATATAAACCAAAACTTGTCTTAATTCAGAATTCTATCATGGTCCCACACTAAAAGTATATACTCATATGAAATAGTAGATCTTGTTATGGAGATATCAGCACTAACATTATTAGGATTTAAAAAAAAAAAAAAAAAAAAAACTGACACTTTCATATCATTGGCATTAAAATATACTGAAATGATAAATAACCTTGCGCTCTGTTAATTTGATCCATCTTTGCAGCTTCAGATTGTAAGATTACGGAACTCTTCTTCCCATCAGCAATATTGATGTTGGCCTGTCTTTCTCCTGTAAATTGTAAAGGACCATTAATTTCCAGGACTTGATAAGGCTACCAGACAAAGGTGCTATGCTAAATCAATTTCACAGATAAACAAGAAGGCCACAAATCGTCAGTACGCCCCTAAAGGTCACGCAAATTATATAACCACATGGAAAAACTTGACATATTGAACAGACTTCATTACCTTCAGACTCAAGAACTTGAGCTCTCTTTTTGCGTTCCGCTTCTGCTTGCATCTCCATAGCTACCCTCACTCCACGGGGAGGAGATATGTCCCCTAAAGAAGGAAGGCAAGGAAAGTGTTTACAAGAGTCCACGGGAACATTACCAAATATTCTGATACAAGGACAAAAGCCAAA
This sequence comes from Corylus avellana, assembly GCF_965113065.1. Lineage (NCBI taxonomy): Eukaryota > Viridiplantae > Streptophyta > Magnoliopsida > Fagales > Betulaceae > Corylus > Corylus avellana. Next base: position 44,876,741 of record NC_142491.1, read on the forward strand.
AGTGACTTACTTATTTCATAACGAAGGCATTGCAGGCCCCAGTCTTTTGCAGCCACATTGATTGACTCCTGCATTAGTGATGCCATTACAAAGAGCTTTTACTCATTCTCTAAATTATTTTACGAAATATAAGAAAATGTTGAAACTCCAGAGAACCCAATTAGATTTGTGATTGATGAAACAGATTAGAAAGTACTGCAACCTCTAAATACAAAGTGATAAGAAAACTGAAGGGGAAACAATCATATTGTTGAACCACTTCTTCTAGATTTCATATTTAATCCTATCCATTTCAAATTTTGATGATTTCCTGCTAGTACCAAAAAATATACATATCCTAATAATCTGACTGCAACTCACATAGGCACAAAAAATCAGACCTTAAGTCAAAACAATGTCTGACTTAATAAAGACCAGGCATATCCATGGTTGTTAAAATTCCAATTTATATCTTAAAATTTTACAAATCCAGAAACTCAAAATGATGCAATCCACATTTAAAATCTTCTATGTTGAGGATCAATAAGATTCCCATTTGAATTATGGGATCTAGTAGGATCCCAATCCTACCTATGATTTTGTTGATCCACATGACCTTCAGTGTTGTTCATTGGCAATATTCTGTATTAGAGTATCAAAGGCCCAAAGACCACTCAAATAAGGAACTTAAATTTTTTTAGAATGGAAAGAGGGTTGGAATGTTTAGAAGATAATTTGAACTTGATCAGGATTATTAAAAATAAAACATATTTTTTGCAAGTAAGCCTATTTAGATTTGCTTAATCTTCAACGATATTGTCTTGGCATCATCTTCAACAATATTTCTACCATACAGTGTTATTGATGTAACTAATGGTGTTTTGTTTAACATCAAAAAAGTATTAAGTTAGAACAAAATACACGTATTTGCTCCATCAACTCCCACCCCCTTCCCAGCCACAAAAGAAATTTCGCAGAACCCAAAAGGAGTGGAGAAGAAAAGGTTAAGGAAGAATGTCAACGGAATTTCTTTACATCATTCATGTATCAATTTATTAAATGAAATAAACTATTAAAAACATTTTTTATTTACAAAAAGTAAAGTCATGAAACTAGGGATGAGATGAAATACTTGCTCCCCACCTTTCCTTCCCCCTTATTGTTTCCAAATAGAATATATTAGTTATGAGATCCAAAATCCCATTTGTCCTTAGGTTGGTTAGGGGCATTAATAGGATGCATTGCTGTATATAGTGTTTTTGATTCGTATCAGTGATACGCCTTACATGTTTGATTCTATTTGAATCAACCATAAAAACTGTAAGAGAAAACTCAAGGAGAAATGTATGTTCTAAATACAAAGCAAATACATGTCGGATTCTTCACAATTAGACTATTAAAAAAACACTTGAGCAAATCAAACTAACCACTATCTTTTCATTAAGCGTGTCTCTTTCCTCAAACGTCTTGTCCAGAGTGATCTTACCAAGCTCACTACGCATTGTTGTTTGCGCAAGCTGAATCACCGCAAATATGGGATTCTCAACACCATAAGAGGCCAGCTGGGGGTCCACAATCTGCAGCAAACGCATTTGAGCCGAGAAAACAATTAACCAACGAAGCAAAGGACACAAATCCAGGTCAATCCAATAGATTCGAACTAAGCAACCCAATAACTAACAAACCAAACAATACAGATCCAAATAAACATTCCAACACTAGAAGATTAAACCAAGAAAACTATTATCCAAAACACCAAAACGACAAAGACCCAGTTGATAAAATCTCAACAAGAGTACCTTGATGTAGAGCACCCCATCGATCAAAATGTTGACATTGTCCTTAGTGATAGCGGACTGGTCCGGAATGGGAATGGCCTCTTCCTTCAAGGAATGCACGTAGGCAATCCTATCGACGAACGGAATCAAGAAATGGATCCCCGAAGGCAGAGTCTTCACGTACTTGCCGAACCTCTCAATCACATACGCCTTCTTCTCCGGCACTATCCGAACCCCCCAATTCACCGGCGGCGTAATCTCATAGCTTCCTCACATCAAAACGCACCAAAAATCATCACCCAATTGAACAAAAAACCCAAAGAATCCAACAAACACATACACAACTATATACGTATACGCGCATGTATGTATGTATATGTGTTACCTGATGCCTGGGTCCCGACCAGTGCGAAGAAAGCGGACTGGGATTGCGGAGGAGAAAGGGGATTGGGAAATTGGAAACCCTTTTGGAGAAGAAAGATTGGTTTGTTTGAGAAACAAAGGTGCAGAAGAAGCAGAGAAAGGTCTGGAGGCAGTGGTGTTGTTAATGGCGGATTGGCGGAGGTATCTAAGGGATCTCAGTGAATTGGCTTTCCACATATTCATTCTCTGGGTTTTCTGGGTTCTTGGGTTTTTCTTCTTCTGGAAATGTAAAGCCCTAGCAAAACCTTGTTATGACTTTCTGCTCGAGTTTCTCTCTCTTTAGACTTGTCTGGCTCTCTCTGCAAACCCAAGCAGCAAGCTGCTCTAACTGCCTTCTGCTATTTGGGTTTTGTCTGAAGACTGAAGCAGTTAAGCAGCCGAATAAGTGTGCACGGGTTGGGCCGGGCCGGGCTGAGTTTTGTACTTGAATTTCAGGCCCAAATTCACTTTTGGTTTGTCTTGCATAAAACAAAAAACTAAACTAAACAAAACTAAAACAAAAACAAATTTCAATATAAATATGCATTTTGAATTGTCTATTTGGCTTGTTTTGCAAGACGCAAATAACAATGAAGAAAAGAAAATGGAATTAGCCTACGCGTTCTCGTATAATAGGACCTTTGTTTAAATGCATGGCAATAAAGAAGTCTTCACGTGAGAGAGTTTATATGAATTTTACGTGTTTAAGCAATTCAAATCTCGTTGGATACTTACTTTTTAGTTAGCCTCAAGTGTAAACTTTTGCGATTACCAGGTAACATTCACGTTAGCATCTTCCATCCCTAGACCTTTCTCTCTACGGTGGAAATGATTCGCCCATGTAACAAGATTTTTTTCAATTTTATTTGTACTCTTATTTCATCTTAAAAAAAAAAAACAAAAAAGTAAACCTTTTTTGTGGCCCAGCACTCTTCCTAGCCGTCTCTACATTCTTGCTGTGGCCAACCCATTTTGACAACAAATCCACACCAACTTTCAGGCAAGATAGATAGGTTTAGCAGCAAAGCTGACTTGGACCTCGTTTTGATGTATTATATGTAAGGAAATCCACCTCGTTTCAAACCAATACTTATATTGACATTTGCATGAATCAGAATTTTAACAGTGTTTCGGAATGATCTATAAATAAAAATAAAAACCCATTAACATAATTTCAAACCTATGATACAACATCATCTTCAAAATCTTATAAACATCTTAATTGAATTCACAATCCAAACTATGCCCATCTTTTGTAATTGGCTATTTCAAATATGGCTATTTATGTGGGTTCACTTGAAAGAAGCACAGGAATAGCCAGTGCAAAGGCCGGTGGTGCTGTTGTAGGGGAACAAAGAAACAGGCCTTGTCGGTGGCAGCTCAGGAATCGGTCCCTCCATGCTCAGAAACTCCACCACCTCCTCCATACATGGCCTGCCTTTGGTCTCGTTTACTGTGCAAAGCAACCCAATTTCCAAAACCCGAATTGCTTGCTTCAGGTTGAGCGCCGAGCCCATTCTTCCATCCACCACCTTCAACTTCTCATCAACCTCATGCATCCTCCAAGCAAAATCCAGCAAATCCCTCTCTTTCTGATCCACCTCGGCGTCCAGCCTCTTCCTTCCGGCAATCACTTCCAACACAAAGACCCCGAATTCGAACACGTCGACCTTTTCACTCACGGCTGATTCGAATTGTCTTGAGTCAGTCCCGGAGAGCACGAAGCCGAAATCGCCTATGGCTGCTCGGAAACTAAGATCGAGAAAGACGCTGGTCGTTTTCATATTCTTGTGGGGTAGTTGCTTGGAGTGTAAGAAACAAAGGGCGTCGGCCACATCTTTCACAACCTTGAATCGCCGACTCCATGGAAGAACACCGACACCAAATAGCCATTTGTCGAGGCTTCCATTGGTGAAGAAGTCATACACAACCATGACTTCGCGGTTATCTTGACACCAGCCTCTGATAGGCAACAAATTTGGGTGACGAACCCGGCTCATAGCACCGATTTCCTTCAGCAGTCGCCGCCTATCGAACCCCTGCGAGTTCAGAAACTGGGCGGAGAACCGCTTCACAGCTACTTGGCAGCTATTGGAAAGCTTTCCTCTATAATAAACGGCTCTCGAGTCACTACCCAGTATTTCTAACTCACTAAAACACCTGGTTGCAGAGGAAATCTCAGAAATGGTGAAACGGCGAGGTTTATTAGGAGGTGTTGGCCGTTGTTTTAAGTCCGGCAAAACAACAATACTGTTTGATTTATCATGTCTGCGCTTACCGTTAAGGAACAAAGCGAGCAGAACCACCAGAGCCAACGCCACCACAGCCACAAAAATCAAGAAGCTGCTTGGCGGTTCAGCACGAGCCTTCTTGGTGATTTCCATATCTTCGAGGATCTTATTCTCACATGTTTCCGTCGAAGGCATGCGGAGAAAAGCTTGGCTTGTGGACGTGAAGTTCCATGACAATACGTTGTGGATTTGGGTCAAGTTGCCTGTGGAAGCTGAGAAGCCTACAAACATGTATTCTTTCAGAAACGGCGAGAGATCAAGTGACTCGGAGAAGATGGATTTTGTTGGGTAATCATCGTCGCCTGATCCTAAACGAATGTCCATCCAACGGCGTGGACCATCGTAGGTGATCCAAGCTCTATGAACCAGACCATCCTTAAGGACTACACCAACATCGGAGGCATTGAATGTTCTGGTGGAAATGATGCTGCCCAAGTTGATTCCCACATGGTTGTCATTCGGGTCTTTGAATCCGGGACTTTGATGTGTATCAAACTCAACAGCCACTGCTTTGTAGTTGTCCTCGCAAGCGTCGTTAAGCATGGCGAGCCATGGCCCGGACCGTCCGACAGTGAACTCGTCAGGGACGATGATGAAGGTAAGGCCACTACCGCCATATTCGCTGCCATTAGAACTCAGGTGGGTAGCATTGTTCAACTGAAAAGCAAAGGTTGTTTCGAAGGAAGCTGGGGTTTCGGTGTGCGGGTCATGGAGGCGGATGGGGGAGGAGTAGAGGGCTCGGCCTGCTCGATGTCGGATATCAATTGCTTGCGCTTCATCAGGGATTTGGAGAGCACCCTTTTCATTTGACAACTTGGCACTGCCTAGGAGCTTAACATCATCGACAATTCTGGGATTGTTATTGAAGCTGAAATCCGGGAAAGACAGATGCTTTGTTACATTGATTATAGGTCCACCAAGCCTCTTGTCACTTGTTGAACCAACAAAAACAGAGAACTCTTCTCTCAAAGCCAGGAGAATACACAATAAGCGTATCAACCAGGGGGTATGGCAGAAAGCCATTTCTGAATAAAAAGGTAGATTTCAATAATTTTGTAGAAGAAAGATATGCCGGTGTGGGTATTATAGCAGCGTGAACGCTACCAAAAGATTACGTACGTGGCTAAATAAGAGCCCCTATGTTAAAGGATAGTGGTGATCATGAATCATGGACTCTTGTCTGTGCGTATACGAGAAAACAACAAAGTCCGACATGTCAAAAAATAATTAAAATTTAGAAGTTGACAGATGAAGAGGAAGTATATGGTCTGTCCTCACAGAAAAAGTTCTAGTTGGGTATGATTAAATGGTCCGTGGGGTACACAAAAGGTAGGTGCTATGTCGTCTTCCTCGGGCCCCCCAAGTTGGCTCTGTTGTGGCACCGATTACGACGTTACCATGATTAAGTAACACAAACGAAACCGCAGGGACATCAAATCAAATCAAGAATTCTTCCTCTCATTATTGCATATTTGCATTGCAATCAATCCAAGTAAAGGGCTCAAGAAAATTTGTGTCTGATTAAGCACACAATAGAGAGAGCGAGTTCAATCACTAGCTCCAAATTAGTCTTAGCCACACAATTTCCAACATGTAATACCAAGATAACCTTCCAATAAAATAGTCTAGACCAGGCATAAATTCCTCACTTTTGTCCATATTAGCCCGTCCATATCGAAATATCCAAATAAACATAACTATTTCCGACTTCCGATAAAATTTTGCCAACAATTCACCATATGAATAAGAAAAACATTTCAGGTGAAACGGTAAGAGTTCATATTTTTTTTCTTCAAAGTTGTGAGATTTCTCCAAAATCAATTTCAAAAATATTTCACAACTCATGGTTTCCCACTGGCTGTGATAACAGGCACAAAATATGAAAATCGCAGTCAAAACTTGGGATAAAAATCAAAACGTGAAAATTTGATAAGGAAACTTTGCGAAAACAGAATTAATAATTTCAGTAGTGCAGACTAGATTTATAAGGCATATACATTCGCTTACGGCCGCTCTAGAAGTGGCTGGATCCAGCATAAACCACAGTATAGCCATTCAACACAAATTAACTCCAATATATCAAACTTCGGAGAATCACAAGGACAAAACAAAAACACCCATTTTATAGCAAATATAGGCAGATATAAAAGTTGCATACGAAACTGTAACCCACGAAGATAATTTTGAAACCAAAAAAAAAACCACAATACAAAATTGTAGATCCAATTCCAAACATGCCCATGAAATTGTTCATAAAGTTGTTCATAACAAGAAAATGCCATAAGGGAAGTAACGCAAAATCTAAGATAAATATTCCTGTTTCACCATCACTCCTCATTACCAAGGATGGTTCCTCTCTCACTCACATAGATACCATCAAGGAACTTCCGGATATCTTTGTTTTTCACATGGCATTTCTGTAAACCAGAAAAAGATAACAGGTCAGCACGTGCAAGTGACATAATATAGAATTGACTGTAAATGTGTGTGTGTGTGTGTGTGTGAGAGAGAGAGAGAGAGAGAGAGAGAGAGACCTGGTTTATCAAGGCAGCAGACCTAGAAACGAGTTCAACGTCATTCCCATCTAATACTAGCTCATCCTTCACCTTTTCAGAACGGAGAATGGAAACCCCATCAAGCATGTCCACCTTTCTTACCTGATGCAACCAACAAATACAAAGTTAATCAATGTCCATCACTGGAAGGTTGACTAAGTTGAAATTTAATATACATGATCCAGAACTTAACCCATAGATACACCGCAAATACTAATTCATCAACCTTTCCTTTTACGCGTAACTCGTTAAAAAAAGAGAATGAACCTCTTTCATGCTATATTTATAAAGTTAACTATTACTTGAGACAGAATCAATATCTCCCCCGCCCCCTCTCTTCCTCACTTGTATTTTAGGTGCAAGAATTCATGCATCGAGACTTGCATAAAGCAAGTATAAAACCTGTTCAGAGAACGCATTTATGATTTTATACCCAAACGCAACACTGCACTTTCTTCACTCAATTGTAGATTAGAGACATTTAGCTATAACAAGTAGAACATGCAATGCCAGTTTATCCCTCACGTATTACAAATTAGTTATTGGTCATCACAAAGAAGGCTTGTAACACCCAAGGTATTTATTAGGATGACTAAGAATATTGTGGTTATAAATATTGAGTTTAAGTTAGATCAAATATATTCAGAAAATATATTTGATGTCTAAATTAATTTTCTTGGTTCAATTTGAGAAGTAGTTGGTTTGAACTAGAGTCTGCTTTGCGTTATGAATGATTTGTCATTCAAGATTTAAATAATTAGACTTAAAATAAAAATGGATTAGTTTAATAAGATAACAATATTAATTTAGACATCAAATATATTTTCTGAATATATTTGATCTAACTTAAACTCAATATTTATACCACAGTATTCTTAGACATCCTAATAAATTCCTTGGGTGTTACAAGGCTCACAGTTTTTTTTTTTTCTAAAAAAGACCAAGAACCTGAAAAAACAACACGGGAATAAAAATGAACACAATGTTAACCACCCAACTCCGACAACAGAAAAAACTAAACTAAAGAAGCAAACATTGCATAATAATCCAAGACAAGCATGCTTCCAACTCTCTAAAGCATATAATACTAAATGGGTATTCACATTCAGAGAGTGGACCAACAGAAGGGACTGAACATAAATTTGGCCCAAAAACAGAGTCTCTGAGTATCCTCCCCAGTAAGTACTCCACAGATACCAACTAAAATTGAAAATTCCAAAAAATCAACATAACCACACATTCCTTTCACCTTTTGTGAGCATCAACAGATTTACGACCATAAACATATTTGTCTTTGAAACAAAATCAAATGTAAGCCACGGATGATTACTGCAAATATCCACATCCGTTTCCAATTTTATTCATTCAATTACACAATTTAACGGATCCTCAAGAGTAAAGAAACCCAAATAGTACTTCCACCTATCAACCAGATATACTAAATAAACTGTTCATTTCAAACCCAACCAGCTATCGATTTCACACATCAAACAGCTATCAACATTAGACGAGAAACAAAAGTAAATAAACACCAAAACTAAAAAGGACTATGAAGCCGAACACCAAAAACACTGTTATGAAGCAGGAAAACTATGAGTAACCATTACAAATGCGATCTACATTTCACATCAACCAAAAACATGAAAAACCCATTCAAATACTGTAACCAATCCCCACAAATCAAGCAACAATTCGTATTTAAAGAAGTCCCAGAACACAAACAAACAGAAATTAACATAAATCTTCATGATCCAAACCACCCACATGCCAAAACCACGAAACAGAGCAAACCGAATTGAAAATAGCCAAAAGGGTACCTTCTTTTCACCAAGAAAGTTACGGATCTCGATGGCCTTGTTCCCGTTTGTGATGCTGGCGTTGATGGGAAAGTGGGCGTACACGAACCTCATCTTGTAGCGGTAGCCCTTGGTGACACCGGTGATAAGGTTCTCGACGTGGCTGAGAGCAGTGCGGATCGCAGCCGATGTCTTCCTAGATCCGAACCAGGCCTCGACC